>NC_066300.1:3750000-4375000 GCF_905404315.1 Leptidea sinapis | reverse complement strand
CTATGGTAAATAAACATAGGTCACCCGGGGCGAAAGCAACTAAAAATAAATAAATTGGTACTTTGTCTTCCTCTACCATTGGCTACCTAATTAGGATGGTTGTTTGAATGAACTTACTTTATTCTATGCCTTTCATTGAATAGTTCCGACATACATACAGTACGTCAAAAATAAGCTTAAGTTATTGAATAATTTACATTGTTGTTGAATAAGAGCACTAAAAGTTACATTTACCCCACCTTGAGGTAATTGCAACTATCAGTTAAATGACATTGTTGTAATCGTAATCTATATGTTTGGAGTAAGGGTATATATTCAAACTACAGCTATCTGAAATTGATATCTAGATGTTGGGAATAAGGCTCTGTTTCCAGAAAATTTAATTTAATTTTTACGGGGCGAATGCGACTGTCTCCCATACTATGTGTTGTGATAAATACTACTAAAGTTATCGATAAATCTTGAATTTGGCTGGAAATAACGTGAAATATTTTTTATGGTACAAAACTAAACAGACGGCGCCGCAAAACGTTGCTCCAAAATGGCGGTTGTCAAAAAATGCTCTGTCGGTACAACAGTTAGCGACTTAAAAGCTCCATCTAGACTTTATAAAAGAAAGTAATAATTGCTCTACTCTTCAACAGATGGGCACGTTTTACAAAAATCATTAGATTGTGAGTAAAATCAATTAGTCACTTTAGCCCCATAGTTGGTTTCGCCCCGGGTGACCTTACTTGTATTTGTTTTAAGAGCAATCCGAGATATTATCGGAAAGATATTGGTACTTCGACCTGGTGACTTTAGAAGTTAAGACAGACCCTGCCGATTTTAACCTGGGGGTACACCGGCAGATGTAATAAATGCGTCTGTATTGAGGGTACACGTAAAATTGTTTGCCTGACTGCAAATATGAGAGTAGAACTACACAACGATTCTCAATCAAGGCTATATATGAAATTTTTAAAATCGGAGAAGACTGTATGCCTGTACTCAGTTACGTCATGATCACACTGAGGCGAGAATACTGTCTGATTGTCGATGACATGATTTGAAAGTAATGCGTAACCTAAGCTAGAGTCTGGTATTTTTAATATGTATTTTCAATTAAAAAAACACATTTCCAAATCGCCCCACTTTCAATTTTCAGCACCTGGTATCATTACGCACGCACATACAAAGTGACTGACGTATCGCGAGTGTATGACGTAGATGTTTTTCACACTAAAGTAATAATAAGTTGTGATGCGTTGTCTAACTGCAAGAGGCTCTACTAATGTAAGGTCGGAAAATACTGCCCACTGCCAATTAGCACAGATAACTCAGAAACATGTTAGGGCAAAACTGTGCTGTCACTGAGGCCTTCGGGGTATAAGAGACCTAGGGGCAGACCATAAATGCGATGGAGGGACGACGTCAAGAAAACTGCAGGACGAACTGGATCGAGGTAGAGTAAAACGGGCAAGGCGCGATCTGAAGGAGAACTTCACAAACTGGTGGGAGGCTCCTATGCACAGGATGTGGGCTAAATTATGGGTACCACAACGGCACCTATTTCTGCCGTGAAGCAGTAATGCGTAAACTTTACTGTGTTTCGGTATGAAGGGCGCCGTAGCTAGTGAAATTACTGGGTAAATGAGACTTAACATCTTATGTCTCAAGGTGACTCAATTTTGAGCTAGAATCCTGAGCGGCATTGCATTGTAATGGGCAGGGTGTATCAATTACCATCAGATAAATTATTCCGCACTCACCAGTTCTGTTAGGGTTACGACTATTAAGGGTTGCCAACCGTACTCTAAAATAGAGCATTGTACTCTATATCATGTAGGCTTACTCTATAATCTATAACACTAATAGAGTATGCTAAAATACTCTTTTACGCAATATTTACTATACTGAACAAACCCATTATCATAAACAAAAAATAAATAAATAAATAATACAATAGAAAAAGGTAAAGTATCTAGGAGTATTACTGGACAGTAAGCTGAATTGGAGTGCCCATATAGAGGCGAAAATAAAAACGGCTACTTTATCTTTCTGGCAATGCCGTAGAATGGTAGCAAAATCATGGGGTCTCGCCCCATATATCGTACTTTGGTTTTACACAACGGTAATACGTCCCATGTTATGTTACGGCGCAGTAGTCTGGTGGCCACGCACTAAACTTAAAACCACATGTAACAAACTACAACGTTTCCAAAGACTAGCCTGTATGGCCATTACAGGATGTATGCGAACTACACCTACTGCAGCTTTAGAAGCCATGCTGAATCTTCCAGCGCTACACCTATTCATAAAACAAGAGGCAGCCTCCGCTGCGGCAAGGTTAAAAACACAAAATCTTTGGAAGACCAATAAATCTGCTTCTTCAGAGGTCCTAAATGAGGTGATTATAAAGGAACCACTGCTGCTGGCAGTAAGTGACAGGTCTTCAAAGCAATTTATTTTTGACAAGAAATATAAAATACAGCTGCATGAAGAACCGAAAGAGTGTCGTAATGGAAAGGAGCTCTGGATGTTCACTGACGGCTCGAAAACAAGGTCTGGAACGGGTTACGGAGTGTTTTCTGAAGATCTAAACATAAACATAGCTGCAACACTTGGTGCTCATAAACTCCTGGGGTCACCGAGGACTCTCCCCGAGGTCATGGGTGACATCAGAGGTTTGAGTAACTTCCTTGAGGAGTTGGGATGGCAAGATTAGCAACCCAACCCTATGACGCAAAATAGGCGCACAGCAGTCGTCGAGTTGCGGAAAGTAGCCCGTGAATACCTATACCTATAATACAATAAATCTAATTTTGCTTCAAATGCTCTCTTTCACCGCTGGTTGAAACTATACAATATTCAAATGTCACACTTGGATCCCTTTTTACTGATATGTTGGTATCCCCAATAACCCAAGCCACATTCAGACGTTTCTGAACGTAGCCACTAATGTCATTATTTCAATCTCATGTACAATAAATAAAAACCTTTTTAAAAATCCTACTAATATGATAAATGTGAAAGATTGTATGTCTGGATGTATGTTTGAACTTCTTTAACGCAAAATCTACTGAATATATTTTGATGAAACTTTACAATAATATAGCTTACACACCAGAATAACAGATAGGCTATAATTTATAAAATTATAATGTGAATTATACAAAATATAAAAGAAGTGTATTTGTTACTAATGAATACAACTAGCGCCATCTCTTATCAACTAGCCAGCAAAAGATCAATACAATTTATATGGCAAAACAACGTTTGCCGGGTCAGCTAGTATAAAATAAATGATACTCTTTTTTGGAAGTCCGTACTCTTTTTTTATCTGCTTTGAAATCAGATATACTACAACCTACCAGATATACGGCAACTGTACCACTAACTGTCATTTGGTTGTTCGTCCCCCACTAAGTAGAGTAGCGGCTATTTTCTAAGAAGCTACTGCTATTACAGTCCTCTTTATAGCAGTGGGAGGCTCCTTTTGCACAGGATGCTGGCTAGATTATGGGTACCACAACGGCGCCTATTTCTCCTGTGAAGCAGTAATGTGTACTGTGTTTCGGTCTAAAGGACGCCGTAGCTAGTGAAATTACTGGGCAAATGAGACTATAAAGACTAAATTTATACACACCATGTCAATTCATTTTCAACCTTAAAAAAGTTTGCAAAGCTCTAAAGCCGTATTTGGACTCGAACCAAAAATAATTTGGTTCAATCGGTACACGATTACCGGTTAACTTTTTAGTTTTTACCCAATGCAGTTAATTCTTTATCATGCAACGTTTATTCCACGAGTATTCACTAGAGACATTCGTGTCTATATTAAGCTGTATTTATGGATCCACGACAATTTCTGAATAAAAAATAATCGATCGATCCACGCTTCATATATTCGACCAAGAACTATTAGATTACACAATATGATGAAGATTATTCAATTGGAATTCAAATTCAAATATTTTTATTCAAAATAGGATGTGAAATCACTTATTGAAAGTCAAAAAACTACCACCCATTACAAAATGAATGCCTCAGGCCTGAGAAGAATGGACGCAACAAACTCAGCGGGCTTTTTTTTTTCATCAAAAATATGTTTTACAATTAAAGTAACATTTACAAAGTAACATTGTACAATTAAACTTATTATTTAATAGCCTGAGGGCGGTCGCTCCATTTCCAATCTGTGGTATCATTAAGAAAGTCATTTATGTTATAGTAACCTTCACTGAGTTACTGAATAGTCTTAGTTTAATGAATGTCATTTGTCCATTATTGACACGTCGTTTCTGAGTTCTGAGTTTACGTTATAGACTAGGGTCGATAATTTTTGAAAGCATAAAATAAAATAGTAACACGAAACCTGTTCTAAGTAGGTTTGACTATGTCGTGGTCTTCCAACGCATACATTACTATCTCGAGCTAATGTAGGTTTGACAACGAAAGAATATTGAGAAAGATATAAGAATACTAGCTGACCCAGCAAACGTTGTATTGCCGATATTAAAATCGTGATACAAAAGTAACTGTTGATCGTAGATGGGTGAAAATTTGAAGTTATATGTATTTTTGCTGACTCATAATCAAACAAATTAAAAAAATGTAAAAATACATAAAAAATAAAATCGTGTGGATCACCCTTAACATTTAGGGGGATGAAAAATAGATGTTGTCCGATTGTCAGACCTACCCAATATGCACTCAAAATTTCATGAGAATCGGTCAAGCCGTTTCGGAGGAGTTCAATGTTTAACACCATGACACGAAAATTATATATATTAGATTAAATTACGATTACATACCTATTTATATTATAGAAAAAACATGAGCTATTTTTATAACATGACCTTAAACTAGGTAGGTAAACTTTTAGGTAAAGAAGTCAACCCTAATTTCGTCAGAAGAGGTCAGAGTCACGCGATAGAAAAAGAGGCAACTTCTAGATGATAAAAAATGTAGGTTAGTAGCGCTGTGCGATCTGAATTACACCTTATTGTATGACCGCAAGAGACTAATCTAAAAAAAATAAGTCTATTTGAAAAAAAAATAATTTGTTTTATGTGGCAATGGCAAGTTTA
Source organism: Leptidea sinapis (assembly GCF_905404315.1). Lineage (NCBI taxonomy): Eukaryota > Metazoa > Arthropoda > Insecta > Lepidoptera > Pieridae > Leptidea > Leptidea sinapis. The sequence continues at coordinate 4,369,928 of NC_066300.1, read as the reverse complement.
ATTGTATTGTTCCGGAAAAGTTTTTAGTTTTAATTTTTTTTTAGATCCTAGTTTCACTATTTTTGTGCTCTGTGTTCATTCAGAATTAATAGTTTGTACACCTTCGTGTGATAGAACTGCGCGTAAGTAGCGCTCCCTGGGTTTCCACGGAAGACCAGCGTTGTGGATTCTTTAGAAACCACAACTATGCTGAGTTGGGGTCCCATTGGCGTCATTAGATTATAATTAGAATAGTATAACTTTAAGAACTATTATCAGAATGTATAATCCCTTTTTATTTAATTAATTTTGCGGAGTGAGACTTCCATACTTGTAGGTACTATTATTTCTATGCTCATACACAAATTTACGCCTGCAGTAGAAAGCCTTTGTCCTTGTGCTTACTTATGATCATTTCGTAACTTGGGAAATTATTATGACTTGGTTAAACTCGCGGTATAAAAACACCTGTTTTCCGAGCTGCTATCGGTCATAACCTCTATTCCTCTTGACTTTCAATCTAATGGCATTTCATTCAATCAATTTATACGTCAGATACACTGTGACAGCTGTGAACACGTCGAAAAAAATAGCAGCGTTATGTTAGCCTCTATTTTCAGCAACGCACGCACACTAAAACAAAGTAACATTATACGTATCACGAGCGTAAGACGTAGCTTGTCATGCACACTAAAGTGATAAACCTGACCTACAAATAATCTAAGACATAACGATATATAACTTTGAGGTATTACATTTATGTAAAGTACTCGGAGGATAGGCTGTAGATACTCTTTTGTCACGGCAGCGCACACCAATGACCAAAACACATCCTATTCATTATTTGAAACCATTCTATACTCAAAGTATGTTTTCTATGTAAGTAAATCTCTACACGAAAATATAATATGTTTCACGGTCGATTAAAAAAAGAAGGACTCTGCGCCGTGATATTAGCAAGTGAAGCACCTTTATGCTAGTGTGTGTGCGGTTACGGGGGATACCAGATATACAATTTTTTCTCCCTTAAATAATCATATATGGCCATAAATACTTTAATAGTAATGCTTTTACACTTTTACACAACGCACGACGGCATTTTTAAAATATTTTATTGCGACGCAAACTGATCGGCTTCTATTAGTGTAAAAGTGTGCGTGGGGCTATGTATTTACACGTTTACCGGCTTGTTTTGGTGCTTCACTGTTATGTAAAGTGACACGGAGTCCTTCTTTTTTTACTCGTCTGTGAATCTATTTATCTTTTTTTAGTGACAATAAGGGACGAGACAGGACGTTCAGCTAATGGCCCTGCCCATTACAATGCAGTGCCGCTCAGGATTCTAGAAAAACCCACAAACTCTGATCGGCACTACAATTGCGCTCGTCACCTTGAGATATAACATGTTAAGTCTCATTTGCCCAGTAATTTCACTAGCTTCGGCGCCCTTCAGACTGAAACACAATAATTATTACACATTACAGTTTCACGGCAGACATAGGCGCCGTTGTGGTACCCATAATCTAGCCGGCATCTTGTGCAATGGAGCCTCCCACTGGTCAAATCTATTTAAACAATAAAATATATCGTAAGAAGTATCTTTCCAAAGATTCTCAAATAGAGAGTAAGAAAAAACTGTAAACTTTTAAACTGAATTACGTAATTAAATGTTCTTACTACACACCAATAATGTCGTCATAAGGTTCAAAGATTACATAAATACAGGCGAAGCTATTACAAAGCGTATAAAAAGTTAAAATTCAGTTAACTGTAGGTGTACATATGTTACACAGCATACAATGATAATATGTTAGCGATGCGTATCCATCGATCCAACAAGCCCTTTGATAGCTGCCAGGCATTCGTACATGGCCCGACCGCTACAACAACTCTTTAGGAGGGCCGCACACCAAACGTAAATTTTAAAGAGCGACATCTCAAGTCAATTTCTTAATATGCAAATATAGGGGTTGAGCAGGTTATCAACTGTAAAGTAGATCATGTAGATAAAGTAACAACCTGAGAGTTGAACAAGACATACTAGATTCACTCGAACGATTGCCTCAGTGGACGAGCGCACGGAACGCGAGAGGTCGCGAGTTCGAGTCCCGCATCGTTCATTAATTTTGTTTTCAGATTTAATTTGTGTAACATATTGTAAGTTAAACAGACTGCAGCTAAATTAAAATTCCGCCAAATTTATACAGCTCATATATATGACATCAAAAAGAATTCTAAAGGAATCAATTTTGAGAAAATAAATGCCTTTTATGCCTTTTATGTATAACAGTGTTGTGGAACGACAATTGCGCTGCACGTATAAAAGATATAACATGAGAATATATAATTTATACATTTCAATATGTTATCCATAGTGAAGTGTATTTTGTCTCTTTAGACGGTGACAAAACACATTCGATCACGTATTACAATATATTGAGAGTACTTTTGAAAGATCCGTCTTCTTTTTATAAAAAATTGCAGTAACGAACTCATCTTAGTCAAAATCGGTGTAAGTATAGGTATATAATATATTATAGCTTGCGTGTTAGCGTGTGGTTTGGTGTGCGGCCGCCTTATCCATCAACTAGTTACCCGTCCTCACTTTGTTTGGGTTACGAGTGAGTTATGATGAAGATTGTGTACTTGTTCGCAGACCGTTTTAAGGTATACAACTCCGTTATATGTAGTATGGTTTAAAATTAGCAATGTAAGCTCCCAAAAATATATTCTTTACAACTTCATTCGCCTTTGAAATTCTCCCCCCTACTATACTATTATTCCCAACATATATTAAGCACAAAAACCGGAAAAGAACGCTGAATAGTGGCTTTTTAAGGAAATTAGCGCAGAAACAGACTGCATAGAACAGTGAATTTGTTTCCTTGAGTCCTTGACAAGTGTACAAAGTTTCAAATTAATCCGACGTTTTGAAGGGGTCGAAATCAACGATCAAATATTCCGTTTCATACAACCTAACACACATACCTAAGCAATAAAAACGGGACAGACTGTCCCAATTATTGTATTGGAATGGCTCCTTGATAAGTGTGCAAAGTTTCCATTCAATTTGACATTTTAAAATGGGTTCAAATCGTGTGCAAAATACCACCGTTAGATAGATATATTGTCAAGCTTATATAAAGCGTGTAAAAATAAAAAAAACATAAAAGTCATTTATTTTCTCAAAATTTATTCCTTTAGAATTCTTTTTGATGTCATTTCTAATAAATACTAGATACTACTACCGCTTCGGAAACAAATGGCGCTCTGAGAGAGAAGAAGCGGCGCAAGCTACTTTCCCAGCATTCTTTTTTTGCGCTCTTTTCAATAAAAATATACAATATTGTACAGTCATTTCTATCGCTATAAAATAATCACAGACTGTCCGATCATTTACATATTCATTTTTTTATAAAACATTTAAATTTATTTATAGATAATGCCTGAACAGTGGCTGGGACTTTATTATAGAAGTGTATACATTTACCCTTAATGCTATTAAAAGGATTTCATATAAATTATTCAAAGAGTATATTGCTCTCTAATAAAACCGATTTGGACATATGGAATCCAACTGTGGTCGTCGGCCAGCAACTAATGCTACGCCCAAGTGGGCGTACCTACTCGAGCCAGTCTCGAACAATGTGTGAAGTTAAGAAAGAAGAAAGTAAAATGCCAGGGTGCGTAGTAATACTGTGTAAAAAGAATACTACAAGAACTAAGACAGACACTTGATGTAGTGCAGCGAAGACTAATTCTTAATCTAAGATTCAACCTTTATACTCCACTAAAAACAGACTGGTTATCAGTTACATCAGTGTTTAAACTATTCTCATTAAATTTCAAGTGAATATCATGACCACAGGTAACTTACTACATAACCATTTATCAGTGGGAGGCTCCTTTGCACAGGATGCTGGCTAGATTATGGGTACCACAACGGCGCCTTTTCTGCCGTGAATGGATTTTGATGAAACTTTGCAATAATATAGCTTACACACCAGAATAACATATAGGCTATTTATTTATAAAAATATTGTGTGAATTATCTATACATTTAAATAAAATTGGAGTGTCTGTTTGTAATATTGAAATAACCGTTTTTTACTAAATGTACATTATGAACATATATACACCACAAATATCATTTTTTACAATTTTCGTCTGTCTGTCTGTCTGTTTGTTCCGGCTAATCCGGCGACTTTTATTGGCAGGTAGCTGATGTAATAAGGAGTAACTTAGGCTACGTTTATTTTAGAAAAATAAAGCAATGTCCAAGAAACGGTCTAACTCTAAAAATAATTTATATGGCAAAACAACGTTTGCCGGGTCAGCTAGTAGATGGGATAATATATCATATTAGAATATACAAATTAAATTTCAAAACGAAATTTATGAACGTTGCGGGACTCGAACCCGCGACGTCTCGCGTTCCGTGCGAGCCCTGAGCCAACCGTTCGAGTGACGTAAGGTTCATAAATCTGGATATGTCTTGTTCAACTATTAGATTGTGGCTTCACCTACAGGATCTATTTTACAGTTGATAACCAGCTCAACCCCAATAATTTTAATATTAGGAAATTGCCTTGACCGCATCGTTCATAAATTTTGTTTTCAAATTTAATTTCTGCAATTACCTAATCCCAGAAGTGTGAGATCACTTTAAAAAATAACAAATTGTTAAGAAGGTATAATCATATGATTGAATATAAAAAAAATTTTTTTTTTTAAAGTGATAACCGTCACTTCTAGGATTAATACACAAATATAATTTTAAAAACAAAATTTTATGAACGATGCGGGATTCGAACATAAAACATATTGTTTAGATTTACAAGAGCGACATCTCAAGTCAATTTCCTGATATGCAAATGTTGGTGGTGAGCAGATTATCAACTGTAAAGTGGATCCTGTAGATGAAGCCACAACCTGAGAGTTGAACAAAGCAAACAGAATTTTACAACGAGGCGGTACTCGAACGGTTGGCACAGTTGGTTAGAGCACCGGCACGGAACGCCGGAGGTTGTGGGTTCGAATCCCGCAACGTTCATAATTTTTTTTTTTAAATTTTCTTTGTGTATAAAAAAAATATTATATAGTCTATTGTAAACTATTATTATATAATGTATACTTAAAATTATGTTTAACATTGACTTCAATGGATCATTATTACGTATTCTATGAAAAGGTAAAAGGTGATAAACAATGGCGTTGTGGTTTGCATTAATTTAAATTAATTAAGACTTTAACACAAATAAGTATAATATACTTATATTATCATTTTAACTAAGAGTCAACATTCAGAAAAGGCAAAAAAGGCAAAATATAAACGAACCGTTGAATGAGATTTACGGCAGTTTTCAATAACCTATCTATCCTTAGTTTAATTTACTAGAGGTAAGACAAATCTATCCTTTTACGCTTACTTACATTTCTAACCTATACACATAACAATAATATGACTATATAATACCGCCTATTACTGCCGTGAAGCAGTAATTTGTAAGCATTACTGGGCAAAAGAGACTTAACATCTTATGTCTCAGAATTTTTGGGATTTTTAAAAAATCCTGAGCGGCCCTGCATTGTAATGAGCAGGGCGCATCAATTACCATCAGCTGACCGTCCTGCTCGTCTCGTCCCTTATTTTCATAAAAAAAATGACATAACAATATAACATGACATAACTATGGATAGATAAGATCTTGTCATTTAACGGTGACAGCAATGTATCCGTAACTAGAGATACGTTATTGAAAACGGCCGTGAATAGACAAACAAACACCGACGCAGCGAGGACCATAGATTTAAAGCGACACTAAATGCGTGACCTTGAGCGATATGAGTTCACGGCTGCCGGCCCGCCATCTATGTAACAAAGCCAATATTTTCAAAATTCTTGCGTGGAAAACAGTACAATCCTCGTTAGTCACTACTAATCTGAATAAATGAACCTACACAAAAAAGAACAAGCTATAAGAATAACTTTAATGAGAGAAGTACCAAAAAAATGCGTCATGCCATGCCTAAAAACTTGTTTAACTTCAAAGAAAAGTGGAAGTTCAAAAAGGCTCGGCAGTGTTAACTATAACCAACAGCAAGCATAAGCAACCTACAAATAAGACTTAAGGATATGTGTAACAGGATTAAGTAGTGTTCATAGCTCGAAATGCTATACATGCACCACAAAACTTGTCTAAAAACACCATGTTTGCGTGTTTTCTGCTTACTCTTCGCCTTAATTACCAAAGATTGGAAATGCGAAAGTGTGTTTTAGTATACTCGTAGTAACAACTGATGAGATTAAAGCAAGATATTGAGAGTAATAGAAACAGAAATATATTTAATTCACCAAAGGAAGTGACATAAAATAAAATATTTATACGTTCACAAAAATCGTCACATTTTTGCTCTTAATAATGATTTTCATTCTTATAACACTAGAAATAAGGGATTGCTTGTAACTAATTCTAGTAGGCTTCATAAGATACATAATAGCATTGAGGGTAAATGTATACACTTCTACAATAAAGTCCCAGCCACTGTTCAGGCATTATCTATAAATAAATTTAAATGTTTTATAAAAAAAATGGCTCTGTCGTAATAGGATACTCCACTGCTGAATATCTAAATGATCGGACAGCCTGGGACTGGATTGTGATTATTTTATAGCGATAGAAATGACTGTACAATATTGTATATTTTTATTGAAAAGAGCGCAAAAAAAGAATGCTGGGAGAGTTTCTTGCGCCGCTTCTTCTCTCGCAGAGCGCCATTTGTTTCCGAAGCGGTAGTAGTATCTAGTAGTTATTAGAAATGACATCAATAAGAATTCTAAAGGAATCAATTTTGAGAAAATAAATGCCTTTTATGCCTTTTATTGCAACAACACTTGGTAAAGGTCAGGAAGCATGAAAGTGAGGCATGAACATCAGTTCCTATCAGTTGCCAGGCTTTGACATGGGGAGAAGAACTGATAAGAAACTGCCAGCCCATCTTTTAAATCATATAACAACTTAGTCTACTTTATACCATTTTCTGTCCCTGTCTGGTCAACAACCATGCAACATTATCCTCTGTAATCTATTTTTTTTTTTTTTTTAATAAAAATAAGGGACGAGACGAGCAGGACGTTCAGCTGATGGTAATTGGTATGCCCTACCAATTACAATGCAGTGCCGCTCAGGATTCTTGAAACACACAAAAATTCGGAGCGGTTCAAAAAATTGCGCTCGTCACCTTGAGACATAAGATGTTAAGTCTCATTTGCCCAGTAATTTCACTAGCTACGGCGCCCTTCAGATCGAAACGCAGTAATGTTTACACATTACTGCTTCACGGCATAAATAGGCGCCGTTGTGGTACCCATAATCTAGCCGGCTTCCTGTGCAAAGGAGCCTCTACTTTACTGGTAAATCTACTATGGGTACTATAGTAAATCTTTGTCAGATTTCTTTGTCTCTGAGAAAGCGGCCGGAATTGATCAAACAAAATAATACTTACTTAAAAACAAATAAGATTTTAGTTTGTAGTGTTATTATTGCATTTGCCTTAAAGCCTCAACTCTCAAAGCTAAACAGATCAAATCTAAAGGTGCTTTCAGTCAGATTTACACCTTTAGTTTTCCACCTGTTTCGCTCTCAACATCATCAGCAGTCCCCAAATTTCAATAGCAACGGCATAATGTCACCTACAAGATGGCATCATCAAACATCGAACTAAATTGCGCATAAATACTGTATTTAAAGGTAAATTTTGAATCAAATCTTCTTGAGTTTTCATATAAAATGCGTAGAAACTTTTTCCCCAACGTATAAACTTATAAACCTTCCTACTTCCACTTTCGAAGTGGTTCATGACAGATTAATAGCCCTGCATCATCAAATTAGCCACTATATTTCGTCTATAATATAATCTAGTAAAATACAGCTACAAAAAACTTGACCCTAAACGTTTTAAGAGTTGCCCGGGTTAGAAATTATTTAGAACAGCGTGGCATACATTAAGGCGAAGAGTAAGCAGAAAACACGCAAACATGGTGTTTTTAGACAAGTTTTGTGGTGCATGTATAGCATTTCGAGCTATGAACACTACTTAATCCTGTTACACATATCCTTAAGTCTTATTTGTAGGTTGCTAATGCTTGCTGTTGGTTATAGTTAACACTGCCGAGCCTTGTTGAACTTCCACTTTTCTTTGAAGTTAGACAAGTTTTTTGGCATGGCGTGACGCATTTTTTGGTACTTCTCTCATAAAAGTTATTCTTATAGCTTGTACTTTTTTGTGTAGGTTCATTTATTCAGATTAGTAGTGACTGACGAGGATTGTAAGCATATAAACTGTTTTCCACGCAAGAATTTTGAAAATATTGGCTCTGTTACATAGATGGCGGGCCGGCAGCGGTGAACTCATATCGCTCAAGGTCGCTGGCATTTAGTGTCGCCTTAAAGAAAGCCCCTATATGCATGCCTCAACCGCGTGATATACCCATCTCAACCCTCTTATCTCCAGAGAAGAGAGATATAAGTGATACAATCTTTAAATAAAGATTTATTCATAGAATTTTAGTATGTATGGACTTCCGCAAAGTAACGACCAATATAAAAAAATATATACATAGTTATAGCTGGCAGTGAGATCGCTATAATTAAAAAGAAAATTCAAAATAAGAATTCCAATTGTTTATTTGATACAATATAAACTGCTTAAATTTAATTACGACATATGAAGTCACAAATGTTATGTAAATTTTTAAATTGAGCTCAAACACAAAATTGCACCGCGCGCAGAGAAAATCTTACACTTGTACAATTATACAAATTAAATTTGTACCAAAAAGTAATGAACGATGCGGGACTCGAATCCACCTCTCGGGTTCCGTCCGAGCACTCTTACAAACTACAACAGAGACAGCCGTTTGAGTGACGCACAGTTCGTAAACCTTGGTGTGTTTTTACCAATGGTAGGCTCCTTTGCACAGGATGCCGGCTAGATAATGGGTACCACAACGGCGCCTATTTCTGTCGCGAAGCAGTAATGTGTTAACATTATTGTGTTTCGGTCTGAAGGGTGGCGTAGCTACTGAAATTACTGGGCAAATGAGAATTAACATCTTACGTCGAGTTTTTCGATTTTTTAAGAATCCTGAGCGGCACTGCATTGTAATGGGCAGGGCGTATCAATTACCATTAGCTGAACGTGCTGCTCGTCTCGTCCCTTATTTTCATTAAAAAAAACTTAGTATGCCTTCAACTCTCAGGATGTGGCTCCATCTACAGGATCTACAGTTGATAACCTGCTCAACACCAATATTCGTTTAATTTTGTAATACCCATAAATGTTTAGACTAGTATAATTCCCAATCTTCGTGTAAAGTCGGGTGAAACACTAGTGAGCTATAAAATATTTTTGCCTTTACAGAAGAATTGAATTATCGCATTATTTGATATGTTCCAAGGTTTCGTGCTGGGGGGCAATATTGTGATACATTTGCATAAGACTGTAGGACGGTTGTTCTTGCCGCATTGCCTCGGATTGCTGACTAAATTTAGAGTCGTACGTCTAAGGCAAGCTTTAGTGGTCCCAAATTAGAAAGGTGGGTCGTGTATTTTTGTAAACTATCTCTTATCAGCTCGTTATCTTATCGGCTGTAGCTGCCATTCGAGTGACCTCGGTTGGAACCTCTTGGACTTGATTGAATTTGTTTTTCTCTGAATTTGGTTCGATTCCCGGTTTAAACCAGGCAATTATTTTAAATCTATGATTACAGTTGTTTTTTTAAGTGTTCTTTTAGTAAAATGTTACATCTACAATATTTAAGGTACTTCACCTTCATGTGGCATAGCTGTGGGACGCCCTATAGGACGCCTATATATATAAAATATTGTATAGTCATCGGCTCGATAGTACATGTGCAAACTTTGAAGGAAATTGTTATTTACTATAACGGAAAATGTTATTACCGAAAATGACAACACGAACCTCTCGAATTTTGTATTAGGCACTTTATAAGACAAATAAAAATTTGTTCTAGCGCTTTTGAAACATCGACGAAGTTCCTATGGAAGTTCAAACAAAATCACGCATTCATGCTTAACTCCGAGTTCGATTTTAATTATTTTTGGTGCAAAAATAGATAGGAGCTTGAGTTAGGACATAAGGTATCTTTTGTTGTAAAAAAGGGCAGGAATCTGTCATTTTCGGAGATAAAACCATGAAATTTTGCTTGAGGCACTTGATAAAAAGCAAACAAGCATCTACATGGAGATGAAATACGAGCTGATTGTTCACAGGGAAGTCCAAACAAATCTGTATATGTTTACTATTAAAGAAACTGTCCAAGGTGAGAAGTGATACCCGCTGTATCGAAGAAGAGCGCCAGCAGACAGAGGTAATTAACTTCTTCTTCTTCTTTAGGTGCCATCTCCTACCGGAGGTCGGCTATCATTAGTGCTATTTTTATTTTTGACATAGCAGCTAGGAACAAGGATCCTGTGCTAAGGTTGAACCATGTCCGGAGATTCTCAAGCCACGAAGTACGCCTTCTTCCGGGAGGACGCTTTCCCTGGATTTTTCCCGTTCATGATGCGTTGGAGCAGGTCGTATTTATCATTACGCATTATGTGACCAAAGTACTGTAAAGTACCATGATTCCACACCGTACAAAAGAACCGAAAACACATAGCAACGTGCCAACCGCACTCTGGTTGATATCTTCAACGATAGATTGCAGAGAAGATGGCTTAGCTTCAGAAAAGCGTTACGCGCCTGCTCTATCCGGCACTTGATTTCAAACATTAAGCCGAAAAACGTAGCATATAAAAATTTATTAAAATAAAAATGTATAGTTCACCGCAGCAGATTTTACGTGTATTATTTGCAAAGTATTCCACGCGGACGAAGGCGAACGAGTAAAAGCTAGTTTAGTATTTTCTTTTATTAACACGAGTGTTACCCTTTTAAATAAAACACTTTTAAAGGATTAAAACGCGTGTAATTGTTACTTTGTTTTTACATTACATTTTTGCGTAAAAGTTATATTTTTATTATTATTTAAGTTAACCCGACGTTTCAAGACCTTTCCAAATCTCGTTTTCAGGGGGACTGCAGATGAAGGTCTTGAAACGTCGCGTCGGGTTAACTAAAATAAAAATGTAACTTTCACGCAAACATCTTATGTAAAACCATAACAATTACACGCGTTTTAATCCTTTAAAAGTGTTTTATTTAAAAGCTAGTTTATTATAAAACTTGCAGTTGCCCGTGACTTTGTCCACGCATAATTTCTGATTTACAATGAGATTATTTTCCTACTGGAAGGGCAATCAAACTTATCGACAATAGTCCTACCGCTAGTAAAACCGCACTTCATAGTTCATACCTAAAGAGGTCGCAATTTACCTTTTATTTTTGGAATAAAGAGCTGTCAGTTCTATTTTTTCCAAAATTCCCCGTAAACAAAATTTCTATTTACATATTGTTATAAGCCTCCACGTAGGTACAACAAGAAACGATTTCTGAGATGTACACCGGCTGTTTTCAATGTCAGATTCTGGCTTTATTATTATAATAAAGGCATAAAGGCATTTATTTTCTCAAAATTGATTCCTATAGAATTCTTTTTGATGTCATTTCTAATAACTACTAGATACTACTACCGCTTCGGAAACAAATGGCGCTCTGAGAGAGAAGAAGCGGCGCAAGAAACTCTCCCAGCATTCGTTTTTTGCGCTCTTTTCAATAAAAATATGCAATATTTTACAATCATTTCTATCGCTATAAATAATCACAATCTAGTCCCAGGCTGTCCGATCATTTAGATATTCAGCAGTGGAGTAATAGGATTTACGACAGAGCCATTTTTTTATAAAAAAAAAATTTTTTTTTATAGATAATGCCTGAACAGTGGCTGGGACTTTATTATAGAAGTGTATATATTTACCCTTAAAGCTATTATGTATCTTATGAAGCCTACTAGAATTAGTTACAAGCACAGCTTATTTCTAGTGTTGTAATAATGAGAATCACTATTAAGAGCAAAAAGGTGACGATTTTTGTGAACGTATATTAAATTTTCATAAATGTACTGAGAATGAACAGTCATAATAACACTATCGAGCAGCATAATATCTTAACCAGAAATTGTTGCTCTATTTAAATTGCAATTGGTAATCCGATGGTATGGGAAGAAAGAATTGACAGCGATATTTTTTTTAAAACATTTTATGTTCTTCTTTCGGGTTGAAGAAAAATCTGCTGAACTGACTCTGGAGCAAGCCACATACAACTGGCCATGCAAGAAACAATCATTTCTGAGATCTATATCGGCTTGTTTCAAAGTTTGGACCTGTGCTTTATTAAGTTTAAGTAATGGGCAGGGCGTAACAATTACCATCAGCTGAACGTCCTGCTTGTCTTGTCTAGGGCTTCCAATCCCGCGCCATTTTCCAATCCCGCGAGATGCGGGATTACGGGCGCGGGAACCGCGGGAATTGAGGGACTGAAAAAAAGCGTGCATGCGATGCAAAATAGGATAATCTGCGTGATATATTATTCTTAATAACTCAATTTATTGACTGTTTTGTATTTTCGTGAAGTTCATTGATACATGAAATGAATCTTTCATTCACGTACAAATCCTTAAAAGGAATACCGCCCACAAGTGTGTAAGCAGAAAAGGCATTTTTGGTAGTTTGGCAGACGACAGTTTGGACATGTTGTGTTTCCTTCGCAAACATTTTCAGTTAAGATTAAAAGCTGACAAACTTAATAATTAAGTAATAATTTATCTGTTTAAAATGTGTTTTTTTTTGCTTGATTTTTTAATTTTGCTTTGTGTTTCTCGTTCTCTCATTTTAATGATAATTTTTATTTTAATATTAATAAATTTTATCTCATTTTAATAGTAATATGTACCTACGTTAATAAATGTGGAGGAACATGCGGGATCCCGCAAATACCGAGATCCCGCGGGATTGAAAATTCAAAGTCCCGCAAATACCGAGATTAAATACAGGCCGCGGGATTGGAAGCCCTAGTCTCATCCCTTATCTTCATAAAATAAAAAAAAAACAAATAGGCGGACTTTCCACCGAGTGAACCTTAAGAAAACAAATGACTTTTATGAGTTTAACAGGTGATTCTTACCTCGCTGCCATCTTGCTGCGCGTTACATTTGCTGATGTTGAGAGTGCCGGAGATGAAGTCGTTTTGGACGTCCACTATCAGGAACGCACTGACAGGACGTACTATCTGTTCGACAATCATTAATGTCAGCTTGATTTGTAAACAAGTGCTACCAACGTCATGAATTGCCCTAAGATATCCCAATTAATAATTACATTCGCCGCCGAATTCCACCTTCGCACGACTCGCCACAACTTAAGATAACATCCCCACCATCTGGATGTGTGGCGGTCCTCCACAGTGGGGTTTTCAAGGAGCTTTCTTCCACGTACTACAACGCTGTGGAATGAGCTTCCTTGTGCGGTGTTTCCGGGACGATACGACATGGGTACCTTCAAAAAAAAGCGCGTACATCTTCCTTAAAGGCCGGCCACGCTCTTGTGATTCCTCTGGTGTTGCAAGAGAATGTGGGCGGCGGTGATCACTTAACACCAGGTGACCCGTACGCTCGTTTGTCCTCCTATTCCATAAAAAAAAAACATTTATTTAACTACTGTTAATATTTGAATACTATTTAATATAAATTATCATTATGATTAGATATAACTTTAATAGCATACTCGTATAATATTTAGATGAGTTAATTTGATTCGTGTAAGTTAGTTGGCACTACAGCAGTGCCAACTAAAAGTTGGTAGCATCATCACGGTCGTGCCCTATATAAGCCAGAGCGCTGAGTTCGAGGAGGATCTTAAATCTCAGCGGATACTTCATAGGGAGTGCCGCTTGCGCCTCTCTATCTCCCCAAGAGAAGGTCGCCTTCGATGAAGGCTTAGAGGGCACCTGCCCAAAACCAACTGCAGGTGGTGTTTAGTGGGTAGGCACCTAAGTTTTCACGTGAGTCCCATATAACCAACGCAGACTTAGGCTGCGTTGGTATGCATGAGCATTCACCACCTACCTCCCGTCGTTATCCCGGAGGGTAGCCCTTTCCCTTGTTTGGGCGCAAAAAAAAAGTTCGAGGAGGTATTGCTTATTGTGAATTTTAAGGGGTAACGCTGCCCAAATTGTATTGAGTCATTTATTATAATATTAATTATTAGTAGAAACTGTAAAATACAGATATTTCAATTTTAATGTGCGTTTAAATTACCAACCCGTTCTACATTATTGTACAGTTAGCGACAAAAACATAGCGTCACCCATAGTTTTCAAAAAGATGGCAACCCATCGTTACCAAATAAATAGCGTCATCTAAAGTATTCAAATATATCGGGACACCATATACGTCATAAACATAGCTACGTGCAAAGCACCAAATATATGGCTACACACAAATCGATCAAAAATATATATCCATACTAGCTGACCCGACAGACGTTGTTCTGTATATAATAAATAAAATAATGTTTTATATGAATTTGTCAATAATATATCATAACATCAAAAATTACTTCGGAAAATATGCACCCTGCTGTCGTAATGAAATTGTTTCACAGCAGAACTGTCAAACCGTGCGTCAATAAATTCTCTCATAGAAATTATGTATGGACACATCAAAGGAAAATCAAAATCGTTGTTTTTATATAATTCCGAGCATTTTCATATTTATTCACCTTTTAAACCTTCCCTGGACTTCCACAATCAATTTAAGACCAAAATTAACCAAATCGGTCCAGCCATTCTCGAGTTTTAGCGAGACTAACGAACAGCAATTAATTTATATATATATATATATATATATATATAGATTTAATGTATCCACATTTGTGCACTTTCGGCAAAAGGTAATAGGATTCATATTGCAACTTTACAATCTAAATTGTCGACAAACTAACTTCAGTTGACATATCCTCTCTTGCACGCATTGTTCTTCTATCCGTTAGTATATTGTAAGTTTATGTTTGTACTTTGTATCATTCACTGAATGTCAGAATCTACGATTTAGAAAACTTGACACAACAAAATTGTGTACCTATTATCGTCAGAGGCATCGTAGCTTCCAAACAAATGCAATATTTTTTTCGTTTGATCGCTGATTGAGAGCGTTTTTACTTTTATTTTTAGAACCAACGATTTCACAAATATATGTAAACAACGTTGAAGCATTTTCCAAATAGTTGATTTGTGTTTTAAGATTCTCACTCACATTTTTTTTGGATCTGGAGATTTAAATAACTGTAATTCCTCGTATTTTTGATGCCCTGACTGGACCCTCTGAGGATCCTACGCTTCTTAAAAGGAATAGGTCTGGAGAATATAATTTAATTCCAGGCACACGTTTCCTAGTCAGTAGCCTCGATTTTTCCACAGCTCATAGTTCTTTAGACATATTTTTTTTTATATGAGAGGGGGCAAACGGGCAAGAGGCTCACGGGATGGGGAGAGGTGAGGCAACCGCCCATGGACATCCGCAACAACAGGTGTGTCAAGAAATGCGTTGCCGGCCTTTAAGGTGGGAGTATGCTTTTTTCTTGAAGGTCGTATCTATTCGGGAAGACCGCTGCCGGTAGTTGATTCCACAAAGTGGCTGTGCGAGGCAAGAAATTTCGAAGAAAACGCGCGGTTGTGGAATGCCAGACGTCTACGTGATGCGGATGGTACTTTGCACGTAATGTCCGATGGTGGAATTCGGCCACTGGAATCAACCCGAACAGCTCCTCTGAGCACTCCCCGTGATAAATGCGGTAGAAGATGCAGAGAGAACCCACATCTCTACGCAATGCTAGAGAATCAAGCCGATCGGAGATGACTTGATCGTCGATGATTCGAGCCGCTCTTCGTTGTATGCGGTCAAATGGAAGAAGCTGGTACTGGGGAGCACCCGCCCAGAGGTGAGAACAGTCAGGCTTTTAGTGAAGTACTGTCTCGCCTTACTGAGTACACCAAGCTTTTTAGAGGCCAGTTTGGCCTTCTCTTCAAGTGACCACGGAACTGAACGTCGCTCGATATATCGACGCCAAGTATGCCAATACAGGCTGTGGCAGTTAGAGGAGTGATCTCGAATCGAGGGGATACGACAAAGGGAGACTTTTTAGTGGTGAACGCACAAACTTGTGTCTTCTTGGGGTTGAATTGGACTAAATTATGTCAGCCCCATTCCGAGACTTTGCAAAGCATAGTCTCGATTTCGAACACAAGTTTGTTCCGGTTCTCGTCGACGCTATCCCGGGACATGTTGGCACGGCCGGTGTAGGAAGCATACTCTGTGCCGTCGTCTGCATAGCAATGAATATTGCTGATTTGCAGCATATCATTGATATGCAGAAGAAACAGCGTAGGGGATAGCACGCAGCCTTGCGGGACACCAGCGTTTATGGGTTTTAAGTCGGAGCATGCACCGTTGATAACAACCTTGATGCTCCGATCAGCCAAAATGCTAGTGACCCATTTGCACAACTTCTCGAGAAGCCCATAGGATGGCAGTTTCGCTATAAGCGCTTTATGCCACACCCGATCGAAGGCCTTCGCTATGTCCAAACTCACCGCCAACGCCTCTCCCTTCGACTCAACCGCTTGCGCCCATTTATGTGAGGTATGTAATGTGAGGTATGCAAGAAGATCACCAGCTGAGCGACCCTGACGGAAACCGTACTGGCAATCGCTGATCAGCTGGTGCCCCTCTAGGTATCCCAAGAGCTGGCGGTTGATGATCGACTCCATTACTTTGGAGAAAATGGAGGTAATGGCAATAGGGCGGTAGTTGGACGGATCTGAGCGTACACCTTTCTTAGGGATCGGGTGCACTAAAGCCGCCTTCCATAATTTCGGGACTACGCCTGATGAGTAGGAGAGCCGGAAAAGACGGGTAAGGACCGGCGCTAGTTCCGGACCACATGTCCGCAGCACTATCGGCGGAATGCCATCGGGCCCGCTCGATTTGTGAATGTCCAAGGTGAGAAGCGCCTTAAGCACGGCACTATGCCGGATTTTTACCTCCGGCATATATGAATTGCACCGCGGAATATGCGGTGGTGGTGCACTTTGGTCATCCAGAGTCGAGTTGGACGCGAAGAGGGAGCCCAGGAGATCAGCTATCTCTTTCGCGTCATGGGCCAGCGAGTCATCATCCCTGTGCAGTGGCGGAATGGATGGCTGGCAGAAGTTTCCTTGGACAGCCTTGGCGAGCGACCAGAACGCACAAGTTCCCGAGGGAAGGTGTGCAAGTCTCTCGCCAATTCTGCCAATTTGCTTCGACTTCGCGTCAGCAATAACTCTTTTGAAGGACCTGGAGGCATGATTGAAGTGTTTTTTAAGTTCGCTGGAATTCAAATCCTTAGATACCACCGCATTGACCCAAGCCTGATAGCACTCCTGCTTTCGGCGAGAGGCCATTTTGCAGGAGCGGTTGGGACCTGCCACCGATAGGCACAGAGGAGGATGGAATGAAGAGTTCCATACCTTGCAGTACCACATCAGCAACAGCGTCAGCAGCGGCATCTGGATCTCCCAGCGAAAAACAGATCTGCCTCCACGGGTAGGATGCAAAAAAGCACCGGATCTCGTCCCACTCTGCTGACCTATGGTGCCACACGCGGCGACAACCTAAGAAGGGGCCGTGTTAGGCGCGTGTTCGGCACGGTGCTCCGGATCAGGCAGTGGTCCGACGATCCCAGATGAGGGTCAACGGAAACTAGGTAGCCGTCCGGATGTGAGGTCAACAGAAGGTCCAACAGTGAAGGTGTATGATCTTGCACATCTGGGATTCGCGTTGGCGCAATAACCAGTTGCGTCAGACCATATGCTAAGGCGAAGTCGTGAACAGATCTCCCTGCATGATCGGTGGTACGTGAGCCTAGCCATTCGGCGTGGTGGGCGTTAAAATCGCCAAGAAACACGATCTCTGCAGTGGGGATCTGCTCCAACACGGAATCTGTAGCCATTTGGATGTGTTCGAGGAGCCGGTCAGTCTCTGCGTTACCGCTATGGGACCTATACAGGCATGCGTAGATTCGCGGATGGTCATCGCAGTCTACACGATGGAAAGGTCCTGTCCTTCAACAAAACTCAGGCGTCGAGAACAGACATCCTCCCTGACGTAAACGCACACGCCAGCCCGTGGTATAAAGGAGTGTTAACCTGGCTGATTCATCTTACCTTTCCTACCCCGGGTAGGAAAGGTAAGATGAATCAGCCAGGGAGGATATCTGTGTCTCGGTTAAAAAGAGCAGGGCCGGCTTCGCCGTCTCCAGGTGAAAGTGGACGGCATTTAAATTTGATCGAAGCCCCCTGATGTTGCAAAAGTCCACAGCGAGTATGGAGGAGGGTGGTTTCAGCCTCCTGCTCTGTTTGCCTCGAGTCAGCGCAGATTTGCCCCTTCCAGAATACGCGGGGCAGCCTGGGCAACCACTGTTAGGTACAGGCCCTAATTGTGTACGCCCAGGGACGGATTCTCCAGGGCTGCATAGCCTGGTACCGTCCTGGAATAGTCTCTTTTTAGTCTGTGCTGCCATTTGTATTTGGGAAAGGGGGGTGTGTTGGCCTCCGGATACTCCACTCACCGGACGAAACACAGCGGCATAGCCGCTATTTCACGCCGGTTTCGAGTGGGGGAGTGGTATTTCTCCGGGCGTGCCGGCCCAATTCGGTTGTGTCCGTGAGGACCCAACATGGCACTACCACTCCTAAACATAGGAAGTCGAAGGGTGGGTGAGCTAGCGCAAGCTGGGGGCACAACAGATCCTAGGATTTAAGTGCATCTAAATCCCCTACTCATAATAATAATCGAATTTTATGCTAAAGCACATTTAATTTACCACTTTAATCCAATGGTTCCAGCAGAAGACAAACTCCTCCTTATCAACGAAGCCGTCGCCATTCTTGTCGAACACCTGGAAGATGTGGCGCGCCTTGTCCTCGTCCAGGGGGTAGATGTATCCCTTGTCGTTGCGGAACAGCGCTTTGCAGATCAATCTAAACTCCTCCAGGTTTAACTTGCCATCTCTGCAGACAATGTTATTATTATATAAATAGATACCTCATATACTTACGGCCGTTTCCAACATTCAGTTCCCAATACCTCTTACTTGAGATAAAGATCGTAACTATCGTTGATTTTTCTGTCCCAATAAACTTATCGACGGTAACTCACATCTGTATACGCCGTCTGTGAGACGACGTACCAGCGATAGAATTTTGTATGGAAATTGCAATTCACGCATCCCAATATAAGCCGATAAGAATGACTTATCGGGTATATTGGGACAGCTTCAGATTATTGACAGCTAATTACTGACAGTAGAAGGTAGTTATTTATATCTATAGGTAGATAGTATAATTGGAACGACCGTTACAAAACACCCAAAAAACGAACTTGTCATGATTGCTTAAATATCATTATTTGTGGCGGCGTCGTGGGCCGAATCCCAGTCCTTTGGGGCTATATTTTACCGCGACACCACCACAAGCTATCAAACTAGACACCATACAGACACCAGAATCATGACGCATCCGAGCTGGTCGCCCCATCAAATTGGTTGCACATTATTTTTCACTAGCAAAAACGTCATTATCTTGACGCGTACGTTTTTGGTTACGTTTAACATAATATTTCGTGTTCTAACCCCCTTATTCATAATAGTCTGCTAACTTAAAGCATTGCTAACTCTCACTCTGTCTTCTTCTATTGACCTAAGTCAGAATGAGAAATAACACTCCTTAGCGATTGTTTAAAGTTAGCGGACCATTATGAATAAGGGGTAAGTCTTTTAACTAGGTTGAGAAATATTAATTTTTGTTGCAAGTGTTAAAGGGCTTGTTTTATTTAACAGACATCTGATTCTATTATTTTCAATCAAAAAAGTACAGATAATTTGTTTAGTTTTTTCTAGTATTGAATTAGACGAACTTCCGTCAAATGCCGAACCTCTGTTCAAGTGGCCGAAGTTCGGTTAAACCGAATGTAAAATTTTGGTTACAAATTTAATTTGTAAAATGAATGACAGAAATAAGGGATATCAAATGGCTGCGAGAGAAACTTTCAATACTCTGAAGTATTTTTGCATTTTGAATTAATTTCGTTCGTTTTCCGTGTTATTTATACGTCAAGAATCAACGTAATAAAGTACACAATTTCTTTTGTAAATAGCTTTCCCACCATCTATCGATGTTTGCTACAGTTGTCATCACTTGTTTTAGTACCGCAGGCTCTCGGTACATGGCCAACAGCGCCAAAATTGCGAATATCAATCAGGCACAAAAGTACTTTGACAGCCGCCAGTCTAGTGTTATATAGTAGAGGTCAGTCTACGAGGTAGGTGGATAAAACGCAAACTTGACTTTTGCATTTGGCTGTCATAGCTTAAGGCGACACTAAATGCCAGCGACCTTGAGCGATATGAGTTCACCGCTGCCGGCCCGCCATCTATGTAACAAAGCCAATATTTTCAAAATTCTTGCGTGGAAAACAGTTTATATGCTTACAATCCTCGTTAGTCACTACTAATCTGAATAAATGAACCTACACAAAAAAGAACAAGCTATAAGAATAACTTAAATGAGAGAAGTACCAAAAAAATGCGTCACGCCATGCCAAAAAACTTGTCTAACTTCAAAGAAAAGTGGAAGTTCAACAAGGCTCGGCAGTGTTAACTATAACCAACAGCAAGCATTAGCAACCTACAAATAAGACTTAAGGATATGTGTAACAGGATTAAGTAGTGTTCATAGCTCGAAATGCTACACATGCACCACAAAACTTGTCTAAAAACACCATGTTTGCTGTCAAATGAGTATAAAAACGATATCAAAGATTATGCCAAGCTAACACTCAGCTAAGTTTTACTTAAGTAAAGTCTGTGTATGGTCTATAGATCTCAGCCTCACTGATCATGTTATGAGTAAGGAGTAACTAAAGATATTCTTATTTTAGACAATTATTAAGCGTTCCGCGAAAATAATTCTACACAAATCTGCAGTTTTGAATAAATAGTCGTAAGCTATTATTTTTGCTTCTATTTCGCAGTGTTCATGTTGCGGTAGGCACCCCACAAGTTGGACCGACGATCTGGTCAAGATCGCCGGAATACGTCGGATGAGGGCAGCGCAGGACCAATCGTCGTGGAAATCTTTGAGGGAGGCCTTTGTCCAGCGGTGGTTGTCTTCCAGCTGATGTTGATGAAGCTATTATTTAGGTGTTGCAGGAGAGTGTGGGCGGCGGTGATCACTTAACACCAGGTGACCCGTACGCTCGTTTGTCCTCCATTCCATAAAAAAAAAAATATATATAATACGAAGGAGGTTATCTAATGCCCCAGGTTTTTTTAATACTTCATATTATGAAAAGATTTTGTGTAATAAATAAACAGTATCGTTTTTTTTTGAGAAAAAAATTTAGAATTATTGATGGATCAATTTTGAGGTATTTTCGATGTATCATACAACTTTGCTTACAATATGTTTACACCAAAGTGTGACATCCTCTTTTAAATAATAGGGGGGAAATGAATGGGAAGTAGTAAGGCAATATTGGACATGTAACCTATATGAACAAAATACAGGTTATGAATAAAACAAATAATATTTAAATAGTTCTTTGACGGTCTATACTCGTCAGATGACAAAATAAAGCTCGTATTTGGAAAGGGACAAAAGGAACCTAACGATACCCATAAACGCCATATCACAGAGTTTTTTTTATGACAATAAGGGACGAGACGAGCAGGACGTTCAACTGATGGTAATTGATGCGCCCTGCCCATTACAATGCAGTACCAATCAAGATTATTTTATTATTATTGAAAAACCAATAAAATCTGAGTGGCACTACAACTGCGCTTGTCACCTTGAGATATAAGATGTAAAGTCTCATTTGCCCAGTAATTTCACTAGCTACGGCACCCTTCAGACCGAAACACAGAAATGCTTACACATAACTGCTTCACGGCAGAAATAGGCGCCGTTGTAGTACCCATAATCTAGCCGGCATCCTGTGCAAAGGAGCCTCCCAATGGTAGAATGTAGAGGTGTGTGAGGCGAAAATAATGAAGGTTGCGCGCGTATGGGCAACCGCGTCACTTGGTGCGGCAAGGGAGATTTTTTTTTTATGGAATAGGAGGACAAACGAGCGTACGGGTGACCTGTTGTTAAGTGATCACCGCCGCCCACAATCTCTTGCAACACCAGAGGAATCACAGGAGCGTTGCCGGCCTTTAAGGAAGGTGAAAGCGCTTTTTTTGAAGGTACCCATGTCGTATCGTCCCGGAAACACCGCACAAGGAAGCTCATTCCACAGCTTTGTAGTACGTGGAAGAAAGGTCCTTGAAAACCGAACTGTGGAGGAGCGCCACACATCCAGATGGTGAGGATGATATCCTAACTTGTGGCGTGTCGTGCGAAGGAGATTTTATGCATTCTGCTAGTACTTAACACTGCTAAGTAAAACTATTCCAAACGAAAGCAATAACTTAGATTTTTGTGAATTTATTTCGTTAGCTGAAGATTTGATTTTTTTTTTTACAATGCGATATCGCATTCGGTGTTTTAGTCCTAGGATATAATGATGTAAGTAATTTACTTCCTGAACAATGGGGCAATTAGCATTGTGAACTCAATACAATAATTTCGTAACTATTTTATGTATTATGCAATTTCCTTAAACAGCTTCAACAATCACCAATTTCCTACATTTAAAACTATTATCAAAAAGCTATTAATCTAATATATAAAATTCTCGTGTCATGGTGTTAAACTTTGAACTCCTCCGAAGCGGCTTGACCGATTCTCATGAAATTTTGAGTGCATATTGGGTAGGTCTGAGAATCAGACAACATCTATTTTTCATCCCCCTAAATGTTATGGGGATTTTTTTTTTATTTTTTTGACATTTTTTTTTTAAATTTTTTTGATTATGAGTCAACAATAAAAATACATACAACTTCAAATTTTCACCCATCTACGATCAACAGTTACTTTTGTATCGCGATTTTAATATCGGCAATACAACGTTTGCTGGGTCAGATAGTATTTATTATATATTAAAAAATTTCTTGTTTGAAACTAAAAAATAGGGACAGCCAAAGCCGATTGGTGCCGAATGAGAGATCTAAGGGCTTCTATTTTAAGATTAATCTTGACGACCTATAATGGTAAAACAATAACCTCTATTACAAATACCTCTGATTATCACTTTTGCAGAAAATTTGTCTATATACAAAGAAAGTATTGGCTATCAAATGGATACCGTTCAAAAGGAAGCACATCCATCCATAAAAAAAGCCTGCAACATGTGAGTCCTGGGAAGTAAGTGAGCATTTGGTGATGATTAAATACCATCAAGCAATCTGCGCTTGCTTCTTAAAAAAAAAACACTAGAAATATGAGATTTCAGATGCTTGAATAAACATTTGGAGAGCCAAAAATAGTAAAATTTTGAATTGTTACTCTTATAATATTCAACATTGAATCATTCAATAAATTTTGTATGTCCTAACTGTTCCTATATATAAGATACGGGGAGATCTCAATACAGTATTATTAGCTACGGTTCAACAAATAGCAAGTGAATACCATCGTCTATTCTGGATTTCAATATAAGACAAATTACTGGATTATTAAAGTGATTAAAAAAATTAAGTAGTTTAATATTAAAGATAGTGTCTTGGAAAAGCTAATAGAGACTTTTATTAAAAGAAAAATGACAAAGAATAACACAAAAAAGACTACAATGAATTTTATTTTTCAGTTTTTAGGTAATATTAGTACAGTTACATTATTTTTAGTACTAAGGAAATTAAATTCTTAATATCTACTTTTATATTATTTAAATATGTACTTAATATTTAATAAAAATTAAGCTTAACAAATAAAAAATATTTTAGATATGCGAAAGTTCAATGTGGATTGAAGATTTAATACTTTCAAAGTTTTAAACTGTAATAAAAAAGTTTGACACTATCTAGATTTTTAAATGAAATAATAACTAAACAAAATAATTCAAATAATAATGCACTTGCACATTCTGAAATAAATATTTGGTAAGAATTTTTAAACAGTGAAAAATTTTTAAAATATTGCAATCCCCGGAAATATTGTAAGTACACGGATGGAATGATATCAAAAGTTTGTTTTCATTCGGCCGTGTTTATTTTTATATAAAACATACCCATCTTTATCAAATGTTTCATAACACGCGTCCATATCGAGCAAGCACTCTTCGTCAACTGGACTACCAGTAGCAACCTCCGACATCGCTGTTTGGCGCGGAATGAGGTGCTCGCGGAAGCAACTGCCGTTTTTAAGGCAATGCAACATCTTGCGTGACTAACTAACCTCAGCGACCAGCACTTCAGCAATCAGCAGTATGCGGTCAGCACCAACAAAACCATTCCCTACAAAAATTATAAGGGAAGCAATTTAGGCTATTGTGCGATGTTCTTTTTAAGTTTATCGTAAATTTTCTTTCACTTAACGAAATAAACATTGTTAGTATTTTGAATTCTGACACCAAAAGTCAAAACAACGGCTACATTAGGCAATACTGAAAAAAATTGTCAAATGTCATTGGTAACATTTTTATTTTTTGGGATTTTATGACCTGGTAACCTTTAAGTCAAGTCTTTTTTTATTATCTAAATATGTATACTTTTCATTTCACAGTTCACTTATCACTACACTTTATTTTATATTGTTAGAATTGTATTCTTAATATATTTATATAATGGTTTATAACTTCTTTTGTCTCTTAATAATTGATCAAGTGGAGGCGGGCGGGATGAAGAATCACATTAAATTTTGGAGTCTCTGATTTCACTAGCCAGCATGATTCTGTCAATCAGACATGTTTGGCAGCCGAAAATCAGGTGGTCCATAGTTCCTTCATTTGAATTGCAATGTGGGCAAATTTTATTCTCAAGAATACCCAATCTTGAAATGTGTGACGGTGCAATATTATGGCCAAAACGCAATCTATTTATCGTGGTAATAAAATTTCTGTTGCAATCCTTCAATTGATTGTACCAGGGTCTGACAGGTAAGTTTTCTTACATGCGGCCATACCATTTTCCTTTATTATCTTGGTCTTTCTTCCACATGTCTAACCATAACTTTTGAATTTCTTGGTCAATATATTGGAGACAATCAGTCATAGGAATCTCTATAACATTTTTAACATCAACTCAATTTATACCTTCATATGCAGTCTTATCAGCCATTTCGTTACCTTTATGTGATGGCACCCATAGGAAGGCCACTTGAGTATGCTCAAGGTAGTAGGTATTTATTTATTATTTCTTTTATAAAAAAAATAGGATATAGTTAGATTTAAAATTAACTGTAAGATTAGTTAAACCTTTTAAAGAATCCGTTACTATTAAAAAGTTGTGAATTTTGGGTATTCTTATTAATGCCTGATAAACTGCATATGATTCTGCTGTAAAAATTGAGCATGATTGGTGTAGAACTAAATTTTTACAAAATTTGGTTTGTGGATCGTATAGAGCAGAATGTACATAGTCACTCCCTTTACTTCCATCAGTATACATAACATATAATATTATTATATATTCTCAAATATTTTGATTGAATCACTAGACAATCGGATTCCCGTGGACGTGATCAACACATACCACGTTTGATCGCGTTAATCATATAATACTGATTGAAAAATTGAAAAAAGTAGGACTATCCGGTTCTATTTTGAAAAGGTTTTGCTCTTATCTTCAAGATAGACATTCTACAGTTGTAATCAATGGTTTCGTTTCTAATTCTTACAAAAATATATCAGGCGTACCTCAAGGGTCTCATCTAGGTCCAATATATTTATAAATGACATAACACACTCTTTTAATTTTTTTTCTATATGCTGATGATCTCAAAATATTACGGCCAATAACATCTTTTGAAGCTACCAAATTACTTCAACAAGATCTAAACAGATTGACTGATTGGTGCAAATTGAACGATGTCTTTAAATATTTTATTTATTTATTAGGTATATTTACAATCACTTACAATAATACACACAAATATAGAAAAGTAGAACTAAAAACTAGGAACTAAATGTAGTGATTACTTACAAATAAACACAGCATGCACAGAAGTAATTAATTTTAGGTATTATATACAATAAGTTACAAATTAAAGATTTTTTTTAAATTAATAAATGAGTTTTACACAGTTACATAAATTTTCCACTTATAACATTATTAAATATTACCAATGATGCTGCAAATGGTCTTGCGGAATTTGGCTAAGGAATCAGCAAATATATCAATATCAGCTACGCTATAAGAATTTAAAATTTTCCATAATCGAGGGACTGGGGAATTGGTTCCTAGGATCGTTCGACGAAGTGGAGGACAAAGTAGAGTAATAGGCCTACGTGGAATTCTTACTGGTACTCTTAGACCAAATTTATTTAGCAATTCGGGACAGTCGATAAAGCCGTTCAATAGTTTATGAGTTAACAGAAGATCCAGAAGTTCTCTACGTTCATCCAAAGTGGTCATTTTAAAGATGGCCAGCCTTTCTTTGTAAGAAGAAATTTTCTTGGCTTTACCGGCCCTAAGTGCCACATGACACAGAAATCGCTTCTGAATACGTTCCAGTCTTAGGATATGCGTAGCATAGTGAGGACGCCAGACAACTGAACCATACTCCAAGATACTCCTAACCAGACTGAAATAAAGGAGGAGGGGAAAAATTTTTGTGTTACCTATAACAAACCCAAGCATTTTAGAAGCACGTTTTACTATGTTTTCTAAATGGGGAAGAAAAGTCATTTTTTATCGAAAGTCACACCAAGATCCTTAATAGCTTCCAAAGTCTCTAAAGAATTTTCTTTTATATGTAATTGTAATTGTATGTAACATTGCTCAATTTTCGAGTAAATTTTACTTGGTAACATTTTCCCTTATTTAAATTTACACCGTTTATTTCACACCATTGCATAAGTCTTTCTAAGTCCTCCTGAAGAAGCCTACAATCAATCAGGGAATCTATAGTCTTTGCGAATTTTAAGTCATCAGCATATATATACACAAAAAACAATTGAATATATCGTTAATAAAAATATTAAACAATATGGGACCTAAATGTGAGCCCTGAGGGACGCCAGATGTGTTTTGACATACATTAGATTGAAAGCCGTTAACAACGACGAAGAACGAGCGAGCCTGTAAATATGATTTCAACCAAGTAAGGAGAGAGCCAGTAAATCCATATGCTCGTAATTTACATAAGAGAATATCATGTGGGATAGTATCAAACGCCTTAGTAAAATCCTTATATATTACATCTACTTCCTTACTTTTATCTATTGCATTGATTATAGATTCAGTAAAAGATACCAGATTCGTGCATGTAGATCTAGAACAAGAAAATCCATGTTGATCGGAGGAGAGATAATTCTTCATATGGTTCTGAATCAAAGGATAAACAGCGCATTCAAAAACCTTAGCCAATGTGGACAAAATCGAGATGGGTCTGTAGTTACAGATCTGATTAGTGCTACCTGATTTATGTACGGGTACTACCATAGCTGATTTCCATTTATCCGGAAAAGTGCCAGATACCAGTGATTTATTTAAAACAGAACATAATGGTACAGCTAGAGCTGAAGCACAAGATGCGATAAAATGTGGAGATATTCCATCTGGACCTGCACCCTTATTGGCATCAATACCTTTTAAAAGTTTTAGTACTTCTTCACTACATCCAAATGCTTTATAATGCAATTTACTCATAATAAAGATACACCAGTTAATATATATGTCAATAGACTTTTCATTTAAAAATTTAGTAAAATGGCATAAAGTCATAAAAGACATTTATTTTCTCAAAATTGATTCCTTTAGAATTCTTTTTGATGTCATTTCTTATACTACTAGATACTACTACCGCTTCGGAAACAAATGGCGCTCTGAGAGAGAAGAAGCGGCGCAAGAAACTCTCCCAGCATTCTTTTTTTTTTGCGCTCTTTTCAATAAAAATATACAATATTGTACAATAATTTCTATCGCTATAAAATAATCACAATCCAGTCCCAGGCTGTCCGATCATTTAGATATTCAGCAGTGGAGTATCCTATTACGACAGAGCCATTTTTTTTATAAAACATTTAAATTTATTTATAGATAATGCCTGAAAAGTAGCTGGGACTTTATTGTAGAAGTGTATACATTTACCCTTTAAGCTATTATGTATCTTATGAAGCCTACTAGAATTAGTTACAAGCAATCCCTTATTTCTAGTGTTATAATAATGAAAATCACTATTAAGAGCAAAAAGGTGACGATTTTTGTGAACATATATTAAATTTTCATAAATGTACTGACAATGAACAGTCATAATATTTATTTCTTTAAATTTTTCTTTGAGAGACTATCTATAACCAAGCTGATATATAGCACGAACAGCTCTCTTTTGCAGTGCAAACACTATATCAATGTCAGCAGCATGACCCCATAGTAATATACCGTACGTCATGATGCTGTGAAAATAACTAAAGTACACTAATCTAGCGGTCGCAACATTCGTGTACTCTCTAATCTTTCTAACTGCAGTAAGTAAGGGTTTTTTGCTATTTGCACTTTGTATATTGTATTGAGCGATACGTAACATTGATTGAGTATGGTATGGATCCATTATTTTAAATTTTTTATTAAAGCATCTTTTATTGTTGCAACAGTTGGTAGGAGCATTATCACCTTTTTTAGCCAGTTCCACCAATGTCTGTACTAGGGGCATCAGCACATCATTGTTGGCAACAGTATGCTTTTTAATGTCGTGTTATGTACAGATATACTTATCATTATCTACAATATTATTTGCAAATTTATCTACAATTTTATTTACAGGTTTATTTATAATTTTAGGTATAGGTTTTAGTTATTTACAAATGGTTGTTTGGGTTTTGAAAGAGGGGGGAAATCTATTTCTTTTCTTGTATTTAAATTCAAAGATAGCACTTGCATATGTTAATTTTTGTTTTTTTTTTCCCATAATTTTCTTAATTTTAATTGGACATAGTTTGGACATTGCTAAATGAGATCCACTGTAATTTACGCAGCAGATTTCATTAGGTTTATTACATTCTATAAATAAGTGATCATCTCCACATATGGAACATCTCTGTTTACTGACACAAATTTTTGTGGAATGGTTGTATTTACAACATTTAAAACATTGCTGTAATGGTGGAACTAATTCAAATACCCTATAAAAAAATAGATCGTATTGAACTTTTTCGGGTAACAAATTAGATAAAAAAGTAATGCTGACAGTCTCTAGTGGGACACGTTCTTTTCCCATTTTCTTAGTGAATCTTCTTATAGCTATTATTTCATATATGGAACTTAATCTGCTATAAAGTTCTTTATTAGATATATTGGTTGGGACAAATCTTATGACTCCAGTTTTTTCTATTTGAGCAGCTGGAATAAATGCCCTCGTGCCATGTTTTGTTATAAAATTACAGTTATTAATAAAATTATGAGCTGTATTACATCGTTTAAATAAAACAGCTTTTTATTAGGGTTGAGACGCTGTATAGCCGTCACACCTTTGATATCATTGTCGAAAATATGGTTTAAATAAGTAGGGTTCTTGTTGCCCAGTTTTTCATTGCTCATTGACTCAACGTAAACTTTAAATTCTGTATTTATTGTGTTTTCGGGGTACAGTTATAGGGTAAAAAGTCCTTCTCACCGCCTCCACCATCACCATCAACATTTTTTATTTGGTTGTCCTCGGATCGAGGACGTTTCAGTGAGGTGGTCATTTCCCTCCATCTCAGCAGCCACTCACTATATTATTTATTATTTTTAATAGTAAAACAATGAGAAATACTTGAATTATTAATATAAAATTAAAATTCAAAATTTTTTGTAAACCGCGCCAATTGAGGTTCCCGCCAAAAGTCTTCATTTGTAACAATGAATAATCCTATTCCTTTTTGACATATAGATAGGAAGTCTAAACATTATAGCAACGATAATAAAAATGCTCTGGCTGATAAAGTTGCAAAATCAAGCAGAACAATAATAATAATAATAAAGTTGCAAAATTATAAAGATTCGTTATAAACTCACAAAAAACTAAAAAAAGGACTCTTATGCTCAAATATCATTGCTTGTGGCAGCGTCATGAGGGATTCGTTGCGTTCGCCAAACAGTTGTGTCTAAGCACACTATGCCGAAGGTATGCAACCGAAGTTAGGCACGATTACGCCTGCAATGCTATTATACGTAAGGTACACACACACTTATAATCCTGTTATCACAGATCTGCTTTACATTGTTGTTTTACTGCACTATTTTTATGGAAGAGGAGGACAAACAAACGTAGGGGTACGGGGTGCTGATTTTAAGTCATCACCGCCGCCCACCTACTCTTGCAAAACCAGAATCACACGCCTTTTAGAATATTTGTGCAACATGCATTATTAAAAGTTACAATAGGTAATTATGTCATAAGGCTCACTATATATTTATAGAACGCCCTCATGCTTTGAAAAACATTGTGATTTGAGAAGAATTGGCTCCATTATTGGTTGAGGTATCAAATAAGTCGAACTGTAATAACAAGTTGGTTGAAAAAATATATATACCTTTGATCATATATAACAGAACTAGTATTTAAACTTAGATAATATACAATTAGAACTAGTAATTAAACTTAGATAATTGTAGATAATATACAATTATCTAAGTTTAATTACTAGTTCCATCTGTAATTAGTGTTACCTCGAGGTACGCTTAAGCAGGTTTGCATACACTTGAATCTCAAGATAGAATATATGGGAGGTGCTCGTTATAGACCTATATGAATTAAGAGATAGTGTGAATCTACTCGTGCTTGAGCTATTTTTGTAAACAATGCTATACCTTGATTCAACGCATTATCTCAAACTACTGGCAATTTACAATTTTGAAAAATAAATAATTTTAAAATTATTGTATAGTTTTAAGTTAATTTTATATATATAACTTATATTTTATGGTTTTGATATCTGGTGTCGTATTCTCAGTTATTCTTAGGGTAGGAACCTGTCTACTTTATAGCTTTCCGCAGAATTTGTGGGGCCACATCCGTACTTACACGTGTGTTGTGTACAGCTCCTATGGCAGGGCTGCGTTCAATCGGCAATCGATCATGTGCTCACACAAATCCCATCCACTGTTTAATCCAGCACTCATATTCAAAAGGCATAGTAGTGGTCTGATTCAAGAAAGCCCTTTGATTCTAACTAGGCTATCCTAACATTCCCAGGTTAACTACTGGCCTATTGTTATTACCTACCTGCTCTCCAAAATTATGGTAAGCTGTATAATTTACCGACAACTTTTGATATATCTAGAGGGTCACCAGTTGATCAACGAACGACGGCTTTCGCCATGTTCTATTTGCCCTGCCTAGTAACGGAATACTGCCAGTATATTGTGCAGACTGAAGGGTTATGTAGAGATTTCACTGCGTTGTGTTTCTTATACTATATTTTTTACGTGTTTCGAAGAGCTGCATAGTGCATGTCCCTTTGTCCTCTTTCTTAAAGGTGGCAGTTAGGTCAAACCACTATAGTCTCCTTATGATACGCGAACAAAAAATAATCATTTGACAATTGGAATATGTTGACAATTGACAATTTGACAAGTCTAAAAAGATTTACCGGGACCCGACCTGCCGCATTTATTTCGTGCATAGTACGCAAAATAATAATTTTTATTATAATTCCTTTATTTTGGGTAATTTGTAATTATTATTTTTCATGTTAGTCTTTTCGGCAACGTATACTATTATAATATTTCGCTTGAAGAGCTTTTGTGTAGGTTGTGGGGCGACCCTTTGTGGGTACAATGGTGATTGACAAAGTGTACGGGCTCCAAAGAACAGGATTATCCCTGAATCAGCGATTTACATTACTAGCACAAGCCCAAAAAGCCCGTCAAACTAGACCTCGGAGAAACAGCAATATTGGTTATCAAAACTTGGCTAAACAGCGGCTAATTGAGCAATTGAATCAGGAAGGGTATCGGGTGAGCAGCTATTTAAATAATATATTATTAAACCGATTCATACTTTTGCTTTACGACCCTTAAAAGTGCTCACATAATCGATTACGATTTTAATAGTACATACTGAGAAGTTGAAAAATAACACCTACACTTTATTTTATGTGATTTCTCAATTAAGTTTTTCCTATCCTATTTCTACTCTAATTTGGTTATTAAGTTATGGGTCCTCAAAGGTATCCTCAAAGGTAAATCACTCAAGATAATTTTTTTCATCAAGTGAATCTAAAAATATTAGTCATAACTAAATGTTGAAAAACATCAGTTTCTCTGTCACACAATGTTAACTTTATCTATAAACTTGAAAAATAAGTTCCTTTGTTGGTACATAAATACAAAAGGAAATTAAAAAAAATCAAATCTCCATGTGAGTAATTGAAAGGGGAAAACAACCTCCTTAAGATAAAATTCAATCCCATATTCGGGATTCGAATTTGTAATGCCAACTCAACAAATTAAATACAAAACATATGTTTATATAGTAAAGGTTACCATAATATTTAAATGACTTTCTCAACAATACCATGCCTTGGAAATACATCCTCGGCCTATTTAATTAATAAATATATTGTAATGTTACTCTATTTTGAAAAGAAACCTGCTGAATTTCTTGTGGCCATATTTCTCAGGTCTGATGCATATATTTTCAAGTGAGTGGTAGATTTCGTCATTCAATAACCAATGGACGGTTGGGCAGCCTATGGCACCAAGCGCATGGCTCCATGGCCAGTCTTAAGCAGCCGCTCATTACCGACACTAAGGTCAACTGGCTCGGGTTGTACAATAAAATTTATTGCTTTTGAAGTGTTTAGGCTTGTTCATAAAAACGAACATCAATGCTTTTGTTATTAAACAAGCTAGCGCTTTGTTAGATAACATAAACAATAGATACTGCGTAATTTAAATAAATTTCATTTAAAGTATTATATAAGCATTTTTTATGATTTTTTTAGATTTACCTACAGATTACATTTTGATTATTACTAATGAATGTAGTCATTTTTTATAACTAAAACATACTTCAAAGTTTCTAATTAGTAATAGAATAGTTAGTAAAACATCATAGATAATACAAAAAAGAATTTTTAAATCAACTGCTACATTTAAGGCTGACCACATTTTGATGGCTTGTCGTATTTTACACAGATAAAGTTTTAAAATTAAATATTTTTACTTTTATAGTCTGTTAAATTACCTTTCTTGTTGTATATCGTGTAGGTTGTCTTAACTCTGTGTATATTTATCGAAAAAATATCTGCTACCATTGAGGGCCAAGCAGACACGTTCAAGTGACTTAGAATCCAACTGAAGATAAAAATATTTCAATTTGAATTTGTGTATGTTTTAGTGTGTGGTTTGTTATTGGTGGTTTTGTCTTCCTTTTTGTTTCTTTGTTTAGCACTACTTGGTGCAAAAGATCTACCTTCTGAAGAGGGAGTTATCTCAATTTTATCATAGTGTTTCTTTAGTTGATTCACTGTAAGCTTGCAGTGATCTCTCTCAATTTTTTTTATGTGCAAAACTTGCTACTTGTGTTTTTATAATTCAGTTCTGTTTCTGGCTTCGAAAGCTGGTAAATCACTTCAGAGGAATTAGACTAGATTTCAAAATTCAAATTCAAATAGTTTATTTCTCAAAATAGGATAACTGCATAACTTTTTGAAGTAACAAGAAAATATACAAATAATAGAATAATACATACCTACTGCTTATAAATTAAAATAGTATGCAGACCTTAAAATTATTTACATTGCTTCAATCCCATGCACTTTTATCTGTTATATAATATTTAATTGTAAATAAGCTATTCTTAAATAAAATAAAATAATATAAAAATAAAAATCATTTCATTCAGACCAATTATAAGTCCCTATATTGTTAGTTGAGTAATATTTAAAACTATGTAAGTAAAATTAAAAATTAGCAAAATTATTAAAACATTTCAACATTTAATTCATAAATCTGCATTGTTTTGGGGCACCAGGTACATGGGTGTGTATATGAACCCAGTGTCTCAGAACAACACATATGGGCTTATTACCTATCACCATCAAGATATTGTTAAAAGTTTCTGTTTAACAAATATTTTAAACTTTTTAACCGACTTCAAAAAAGGAGGAGGATCTCAATTTGTTGGTATGTTCTTTTTTTTATGTTTGTTATGTTAAAACTTTTAACTGGGTGAACCGAATTTGATAATTCTTTTTTTATTTCAAAGCTGCATTTATTTTCGCAAAATTGATTCTTTTTGATGTCATTTCTAATAACTATTAGATACTACTACCGCTTCGGAAACAAATGGCGCTCTGAGAGAGAAGAAGCGGCGCAAGAAACTCTACCACCATTCTTTTTTTGCGCTCTTTTCATTACTGAAGCAAACAAAACTGCAGATGTCTACAAGTTCCAAGTACTCCCTTATTGATATTTGGAGTTAGGAATTTAATACATTTAGTTTTCTTACTATTCAAAAGCAACTTATTTGCATTGAACCAATGAACAATTTTGGACAAAGCATTGTTTACATCATCAAAGACTGATTCACATCTTTTAATCTTAAATAAAAGGGATGTGTCATCAGTGAATAAAACAATTTCATGATTATCCTTATACAACATATGGCAAATCATTTATATAGATCAAAAATAGAAACGGACCAATATTTGAACCCTGTGGGACACCCTTTTTTATGGTTGATGTAAGGGCGCGCTTTCCATTGATATCAACAGTCTGAATTTTCTATATAAGAACTAATAAGTGTCAGAGCATTGTTCCTGATAATAATAATAATAATATTGACACACTTTTTACACAAATTATCTTGCCCCAAGCATATATAGCCTGTGTTATGGGTTACAAGACAACAATATATTTAATACAATATACTTACTTAAACATACATAAATTCATATAAACATACATAAATACATTTAAACATCCATGACTCGGAAACAAACATCCGTATTCATCATATAAATGCTTGCACCTACCGGGATTGGAACCCGGGACCTCTAGCTTAGTAGGTAGGATCGCTAACCACTAGGCTATACAGGTCGTCTGATGCCATAGTGTTGTAATTTCCTGATAGTAGTCGTGTGTTGGACGCAATCGAATGCCTTAGATATATCACAAAAAACACCCGGAGCATCCATTGACTCCTACCAGGCGTCATAGATATGATGAATAAGCTCAACAGCTGCATCAGTTGTTGAGCGACCTTTCGTAAATCCAAACTGTTTACACATCAGCAAAGTACTAAAGCGCATTTGATTTAAAATAAGTCTTTCAAAAATTTTACTGAAAACAGGCAATACAGAAAATGGTCTAAAATTTGAGAGATCACTAGTATTACCTGATTTAAAAACAGGTATTGTCTTACTGTATTTTGTCAGATCACGAAGGGTACCATTATTTATTAAATATTATTGCTAATTGTGGAGCTATCAAAGAGATTATAGTTTTAATTAAACTGACAGAATGTCAGAGGTCAATTGTGTTTTTAATTTTAAAGAGTTAAATACTTTAACGACCTCAGTATAGTGCACATATTGAAATTTAAAATAGGATTAAGAACATTCTTTGACATTTTCTTTTAACATAGTTTCAGCTAGCAGTAGTTATATTGTAGACAATAATCAGTCATATGTGTTTGACTTTCCTGTCTCTTGATCTTTTCGCTTAAAAAACGAGATTTAGCTGTTCTACATACTATTTTAAATATTTTGGAATATTTTTTAACATAAGTAATGAATTTAACACTTGTGTTAAATTTTATCTCACTATATAATTCATACAGTCGTTTTCTACTTCTATGGATGCCTACAGTAACCCAGTCAGTAAAGCATGGTCTTTTATGTATAAAAATTGTCTTGGGTGTAAATATTGAGTCATATTCTTCGCTAACAATTTAAAAAAATGCATTATAATGTGTAGCATCATCAAGTTATGTTTAAACATTTCGAAGTGTTTTGTGGTTTTTGTTATTACAGTCATAGGGAATTTAATTTGTATTTGCTGACCGCAGTGGTCAGAAGTAAGCTTACTTTAATATACTTATTAGTTATTCTATTAAAATCTGTTAAAATATTGTCTATGCATGTTGCTGAAAAAGATGTAATTCTAATAGGTACTTAAAATATACTTTTACAGTTAAATGATTGAAACAAACTTTTTAATTTGATGCATAAGGAGGAATTCTAATAATAAATCTACTTTGAAGTCTCCACTCCACATATGAAGATTTTTTTTGTTTTTATTACAAATCATTGACAAAGCTTTCTCCATTACATTTTCAACACTGTCATATGGTGTTGAAGGTGGACTGTATGCTCATAACAATTAATTGCTCCAATTCAATACAGGCTATTTCAATAATCTGTTCTATTGAGAGTCTGACAATGTCTTTCCGTGATTTGATTTGATTTTCTATATTTTGTTGTTGTGTGTTGTATAAGTAGGCCCATTGTGAGTGTGCCCCTTTGGTACATGAGGACAGTCACTAAGGTTAGGAATTAGTGGTATGGCATGCTATCAGCATATCTACAAAAAGTTGTTGTTAAATTAAAAAGCTTAAAAAGATAATATGGGTGTGATGATTTAACTGCCCTATAGAGAGAAGCAAAGAAAGTGTTGAAGCTTGTATTTCTATGTTTATATGAGGTTTTGAGGTAAATTGTGACTTATGATAAATCGGATTCTTCATCAGATTGTTCACTTCAATAGATGACTCCAGGTAAAATGACCCGACAATGTCTAAAGCAAAAGTTACATATAGAAAAGTGATGCTATATGTTTGGTGGTCTCTTCTCAGAGTAATTTGATCAAATTAATATTCCGTATTTTGAATAAATTGACAGCTTCTTCAGATCCGGTCAAACACTTACAGAACATGTCTAATATATTGAAATTAGAAACAATGATGGCGAAGGCCTGAGCCATCAACCGATCTTAACCATTATTGCTCTAAGACACAAGACATCATATGGCTTGAGAAACCATTTTAACTATATTTGACATTTAGAAACCCTCCACATCCTCCATACTAGGAAGACCAGGCAACCATTTCCTCTGCCATTTGCACATCGCAATATAATAATTGACCTGGCAGTCTTCATACTACCTTAATCGATAAATAACAGACCTAAACTTTTATATAAAATAAACTTAAAACAAACAAAAGGACTCCTTTTTTTAAGTGTTACCCGTGTTTTAAGGAAGTTTATTTTTTACCTCCTTAGAAAGTTAGAAAAATATAAAAATTCTAATTAGTTATTCATTTTACACAATTATTTTTATTTGATTTCTGAACGACGGGGGACACGTCAAAGGAAAATCAAAATTGTTGTTTTTATTTAAATCCGAGGATTTTCATGTTTATTCAAACCTTTTAAACCGTCCCTGGACTTCCACAAATAATTCAAGACCAAAATTAGCCAAATCGGTCCTGCCGTTCTCGATTTTTAGCGAGACTAACGAACAACACCATTACATTTTTATATTTATATATATATGGATATAGATTTGGTTGTGCTATATTACTTAAAACTGAGAATTTCCTGTAATACATAGAGGTACTTATTTCTTATATCAATTAACTAGAGCTAACTAATTTACTTAACATTGTAATTATTATGACGGGTACTCACAATATAATATATTCAATTACTGTTAGTGTCAATGTGTCAAGAGTTTTTCGCCGCCTGCGCAGTTCCGCCGCGACCACATTCATGCAATTGGATCGAAATATCGGCATCAAATTAATAAAATATACATATCGTGACTACCCATCGTAATAATAACAATGTTTAAGTTCTCCAATGAAAAAAGTTTAAAAACAAATATAATTAAATTAATTATATTATCAATACTTAAGAGTTATGTTGGGGTTATCAATCCTTAGTTGACCATTCTGGCACAGTGTGGGTTGGTGATCTTAACACACAATTTATTTATTGAACCATTGATTCTCAAATGTGCTTCCAACACTTTTTTTATTCATTACATTTTTAGTTCTGTGTTTCTTTAATCCTGATTACTTACTTGTCTTCTTTATTGTTGCAGCAAGCAGTGAAGGAGAGATTGGGTTGGCGCAGTTTTGGCAGTGATAGCAACCTGCCCGGCCTCAGGAGGGCAAATAGCTTTGGTAATCTAAGCCAGAGAAGCGTAACCTCAGGAGTCCCACAGAGAAGGAAGCGTTATTTTTAGTAAGTACAAGATTGTAGTTAGTTTTATTTTAATTTCTTATTTTTAATTTAAAACATCACAAAATTCACATAATTTAAATTTGGTTATAATAATACTATTTTGTAGAACTTACATCTAACAACGGATTTATAATAAGACGTGGTAGTTGTGCCTGTGTGGGTGTGTGTGTGTGTGTGTGTGTGTGTGTGTGTGTGTGTGTGTGTGTGTGTGTGTGTGTGTGTGTGTGTGTGTGTGTGTGTGAGTGAGTGAGTGTGTGTGTGTGTGTGTGTGAATGTTATCATGTGGGCTTCATAAATTAAAATTTGTTTGCCAAACGGGATTTTAGCTGGAAGTCTTGTTGATGTTTTGTAATTTACTGTGGTTATGATATTATTTGAAAATAATTTTACATTAATTACAGATTGTGCTGCAGAAGCGGGCTATTCGCGCGATTTATAACCTAAATCGCGCGGTCCTAAAAAATAATTGAGAGCAAAATTAAAATAATTTAACATCTTGACTGTTGCTTCTCAATATATTATTGATAATGTATGTTCATAGGCACAATTTGCTTGAAACTTTCATAACCATAATGTTAACACCAGGAACAGACATAACCTTATAATGCCTACTAATCGGCTAAGTAGAGTTAGTAATTTTTTTGTGGGGCGATGTATACACTTTTACAACAAGTTCCCAGAAAATGTTCAAATCAAAAGTATTACGTTATTCAAAAGAAATGTTAAAAAACGTTTGTGTGGTATAAAGGTCACTATAATATATTGGGAATGGATCGAACACCCTCAGTCTATTAAATAATAAGTTTAATTGTACAATATTACTTTGTACACATATTTTTTTGATTAAAAACGCCCACTGAGTTTGTTGCGCCCGCCTGAGGCATTCTTTGGAATGGGTGGTAGTTTTTGACTTTCAGTAAGTGATGTCACATCCTATTGTGAATAAAATATTTGAATTTTGAGTTTTTTTTTTCTTTTTTTTTATGAAATTGAAAGACAAACGAGCGTACGGGTCACCTGGTGTTAAGTGATCACCGCCGTCCACATTTCTTGCAACACCAGAGGAATCACAAGAGTGCGTTGCCGGCCTTTCTTTTTTTTAAGGTACCCATGTCGTATCGTCCCGGAAACACCGCACAAGGAAGCTCATTCCACAGCTTCTTTCTTTTCTTTGTAGTGCGTGGAAGAAAGCTCCTTGAAAACCGCACTATGGAGGACCGCCACACATCCAGATGGTGGGGATGATATCCTAATTTGTGGCGTGTCGTGCGAAGGTGGAATTCGGCGGCAGGAATCAGGTTGAACAGCTCTTCGGAACACTCCCCGTGATAAATGCGGTAGAAGACACACAATGAAGCGACGTCTCAACGCAACACCAATTGATCAAGCCGTTCACAGAGCACTGGGTCCCCGACAATTCGAGCTGCTCTGCGTTGCACACGGTCAAATGGATCGAGCTGATACTGGGGTACGCCAGACCAGAGATGACAGCAATACTCCATGTGTGGCCGGACCTGCGGTTTGTAGAGCGCTAGAATATGGGCCGGCTTGAAGTATTGCCGTGCTCTATTGATGACGCCCAGCTTCTTCGAAGCCAATTTGGCTTTGCCCTCCAGATGGCCACGGCATTGGCAATCGCTCGAGATTTCGAGCTTTCCGATTTATGTTGAAGTATAATAATAGAATACTGTTTTCAGTAAACCGCGAAAGTTCAACTTTTTCCAAGGTGGATGGCGCAACTGGGGATTGCAACGCCGAGGTGGCCGAATGGGGTTCAACCGTGGTAGGATCAGGTAACCATAGCTGTATTAATCATTTACATGGTTTTTTGTAATTTATATTATTTATTACCATATAATATTCTATTATAATTAAAGATACCAGCTAGATTATGGGTACCACACAGTAATGTGTAAACATTACTGTGTTTCGGTCTGAAGGGCGCCGTAGCTAGAATACCCAAGAACAGGGAGAATTTTTTACGAAATAATTCTTGATGTTTAGAAATATTATTGGCAAATTCCTATGAAACAGTATTTTTTTTATTATCTACAGAACAACGTCTGTCGGGTCAGCTAGTAATAAATAAAATCCTGTTTTGTCAATAATATTTCATAACATCAAGAATTGTTTCGTAAAATATCCTCCCTGTTTATATAATGCAATTGCTTCACAGCAGAACTCTCAAACCCTGCGCCAATAAATTCTCTCATAAAAAAACAAATATTGGAAATAAAAATAAGTATGGGTCCCAAACTGAAATATTAACTATCCTATCTCTCAAGTTGGACTAAACTGCACTCCATGAAGTAATCCCTGTTGTATTTAAGGATACAATATGGTGGTGGCAGGATGATCCTGTTGCCGGAGACTCGGTTTCAGATTCTTAAAAGTTATTATTTATAATCGCATATTAAATGCTCACAGAATACCTTTATTTATTTACTGTGTATGTGGATGATGCAGCTACTGTACTCAATAACTTTTGTATTAATTTACATTTACTGTTTTGACTTACTCGTGTAAGACATTGACTTTTTGTCGTTTGAGTATGTTTGTTGCATCATTTTACTTATTATATTGTAATTGAAATGATTTGTAAATCGATGGAAATGTAAATCTTGATATAAAAGAGTGGCAATGAGTTTTTTTGCTACTTCTTCTTCTCATTAGTTCAACCCTTTACGAAGTAGCGGTAGATTCAATAAGAAAATATTTTTCATAAGTGCCATTTCCGTGACCTACATGAATAAAGTTATTTTGATTTGATTTGATTTATGCATTTAAAACTTTTTAACCACACCCTATTATCCTTTATTATCTGACATCTGTCACTTGTAGTGTCACTTATACCACAATCCCCATTAAAATCCGTTTATTAGTTTAGGATTTTACTGGAAACAAATATCAGGACACTGGATTTATATATAGTACTGGTAAAGCTAACAAATATATTTTGCCTTAAAATTTTGTTATTAAAATAGTAAGTAGTAAAATAAATTCAAATAAATAAATTCTTGTTGCAGGGGTCGCGGTGGTTTTCAGCAAGTGGGCAGAATGCAGTCTCGCCAGGCAGGGGCTCAGAACCAGGGG
Source organism: Leptidea sinapis (assembly GCF_905404315.1). NCBI lineage: Eukaryota > Metazoa > Arthropoda > Insecta > Lepidoptera > Pieridae > Leptidea > Leptidea sinapis. The sequence goes on along the minus strand of NC_066300.1, from coordinate 4,328,521 downwards.
CAAACTCGAGTGGGGCCCCAGAACCAGGCGGGTGCGAGGCCCCAAACCGGACCGCGTGGAAGGGGCCGTGGCAGATCTTGGGGCCGTGGTAATAACAGGACTTAATGCAATAATAATTTGTTTATTTGGCTACATGTCGGACGATTCGCGGACTTCCTGTCCGAATAAATAAAATGTAAACAGGTAACTGACATAACTAAGTGCATAAGACAATCCTAACCAAGTTTTGATGACGCAGTATAATTTTTTTAATGGAAAGAGAACGAACCACCGTTCGCACATGTTACAGCCATAAATATGTAATACATTTAGGAAGGAAAGTCAAATTGTGGGTACCTTGAAAATGATTCGCTATGAAGAATATATAATAAGAAATAAAAAAAAAACATCACACTAACCAAAAACTTATATTATACACTGTGTGAGTAGGCGGTGTTCTAGTCAGGTAAAAGATAAAAAAAAATAGGAAAAATTAATATTCAATTTCTTTAAAGGCTGTAAAATTAGTTAACAATTTGAAGCTGCATCATTATCTGCAGAAGCTATCCGACTGTTGGCTATAGATCCCATAAAAGCAAACTTCTTTTAATATGACCAATAATTATTTACAGGAGGTGCCAACACCAACAGACCGCAGGTATCCAAGGAAGAGCTGGATCTCCAGCTGGACCAGTACATGTCCAGCACTAAGTCCGCCCTGGACAAAGAGCTGGATGACTATATGAAAGCAGCGATGGAACTCGAGTAATTATTTTTAGTGTTAAGTGACATTGTGAATAGTTAAGTTTCTGTGTTTTTGATTTTTGAAGTAATGATAAGTATTTGTTGTGGATTACCAGATGTTAGTCTGTGAAGACAAACGAGCGTCTCCACCGTATAGCCCACTAGACCAGGGGTGCTTAAGCTTGAACTGCTGGCGATCTACCTCAATATTGTTAGACTACGATCGATCGGCTCTGAGAGGCTTCAAGTATGTGTGATGAAGGATTGTCGTCTAGGTAGAGTGTCACGATGACATAGATATTAGTTTTGCGCAAAATATGCATTTTTTTAGTCAAGGTAAGTTTAGGTCTGCTCTTAAATGTCAATGAAAAATCTCATAATTATTGTTCAAAATTGCGAGTTTATTGGTTCTTACAAAACAAACGCGTTCTAAAGTTCTTAGTTTAACTAAATAGTGACTTTGGATGTTGAAGCGTGACACTGCACATCCTGAGCATAATTTTCATAAGATGGTACGTAATTACCGATTTTAGTTTATTATACCGGATTTTTTTCTCGAGATCGACTCAAAAAGCACTCGCGATCGACCGTTTGAGCACCCCTGCACTAGACTCATAATACATCTATTAAATTCGATATAAAACAATCCAGTCAACCGTGTGAGATGAGCGGGTGCGGGATACTGATTTCTGATTGTTCAAGTAATAAATCACAATAAATTGCAAATGATTTCTAATGATTACTGTAGATTTAAGGTTTTGGGTTATATGGTCGATGGAGTGAAGCTATCGGACGTTAAGTGATCACCGCCCCCTAGCACTCAGGGAAATCAGGGATGTTGCCGTCCATTTAAGTGGATCTAAACGGCTTATTGTCCCCAGCAACCAAAAGCCAAACCAAAGTTGTATTGGCTTGTAAACATTGTATAGTACTTTGAATGAATATTGTAACACGTTGTAATAAATGTAGTTTTTTTCTTTTTTTTGGGCAGGACGTTCAGCTGATGGTAACTGACACGCCCTGCCCGTTACAATGCAGTGCCGCTCAGGATTCTTGAAAAACCCAAAAATTCTGAGCGGCACCACAATTGCGCTCGACACCTTGAGACATAGGATGTTAAGTCTCATTTGCCCAGTAATTTCACTAGCTACGGCGCCCTTCAAACCGAAACACATTACTGCTTCACGGCAGAAATAGCCGCCGTTGTGGTACCCATAATCTAGCCGGCATCCTGCTCAAAGGAGCCTCCCACTGGTAAAATGGTGGTTAATGAATGATGATGTTGTACCATTTAAGGCGGCACATCCATGTAAGTAATGCTTAACCAATTACAAAATATAACTTTGTGCCACACAACTACATCTACCAGTGGGAGGCTCCTTTGCACAGGATGCCGGCTAGATTATGGGTACAACAACAGCGCCTATTTCTGCCGTGAAGCAGTAATGTGCAAACACAGCTTAGCTAGTGACATTAATGGGCAAATTAGACTTACCGTGTTATGTTTCAACGTGACGATCGCAAACGTATCGCAAAATTTTTGGGTCTTTCAAGAATCCTGAGCGGCACTGCATTGCAATGGGCAGGGCGTATCAATTACCATCATAGTCCTGTTCGTCTCTTATTGTCATAAAAAAATCGAGATCGCGATTTTAAGCAGAGAAATCGACGAAGATATACGATGAATGACTTTACCAGCATAATGTAGCACTTGTCTTATTTGCCTCTTGCTATTAACTATCGGTGTGACATGGAGATTAATTGACTGTGTTAAACCACACTCATATTTGGGTCTACGATTAATGTTGCTTCATGTGTAAAGTTTTTTTCATGGCATAGGTGAAAAATTCAAGGCTACATTTCATCTGATGGTAATAATAAGAATATGTTGGTATCTTTAACTTTATTATTAGAAAAATATGCAGTTGTACAAAGTTGACCAACAACTGTGTTACGGCCGTTCCCAATATTCAGTCCATCTCCGGTTGTGGCCTACTTGAGGTAACCATCAACCATCGTTGACTTTTCTGTCTCAATAAACTTATCGACGGTAACTCTGTCTGTCAATGGGAAGACGTATAGCTTACCAGCGATATAAGGTTGTATGAGAATTGCAATTCACGCGTCCCAATATAAGGCGATAAGAATGACTTATCGGGTATATTGGGACAGCTTCAGATTATTGACAGCTAATTACTGGCAGTAGAAGGTAGTACTTTATATCTATCTGCAGATAGTATATTAGGAATGGCTGTTAACGTACAGCGGATAAGTAAAAAGGTCAGTTTTTCAACCTTTTTTTATTTAGCACTGTAGGACCTCTTATTTTTATTAGCTATGTAGATTCAGTTATTTGGTAAAAAATTCAGCGATTTCTGTTGTTTTAAATTCAATGTTATGTTTTCTTATGTAGTGGTTGGTGTACAGATAAGGTTTGACTATAAAAATTAGGTTAAGTTATTTTTCATTCATACAAATTTCTTAAAAAGATAATAAAATATTAGTAATATTTTTACTATATGGTATTTGTCTTACTATAATAATACTAACATATATGTTGTATATTTATCAATAAAATAACTGTAGTGATTATTTAAGTCAGGAAAAAGTTAACTTTAATAATAAATCAGTGTATATCACTTCCAATAGGGTTTAAGCCATTTCTGAAATTGAAACATACAGATATAAGTCTAAAAATTATTTAGTGGCGTGTTTACAAAAGTAGTGTTTAAATTTTTATTTTGAAAATAAAAAAGAAATGCTTTTGATTTTATTATGATTTGAACATGATTTAAACTTTAAATTTCTTATTATTGTCCTAACTCACTGTCTGTTACACTCACAGTTTGGAACCGGTTCATAATTACTAACCGGTTAGTTTCATCAACAAAAGAGTTGGTTAAGAAAAGATATTAACGGAGAAAGTATTGTACAGCGTAAGTTTAATTTTGTGTTTAGTTATGACTGTGATGAGATTATCTAAAGAGTGATTTGTTTGGTTTCAGTTACGATCATAGGAATCTAAATAACCAGGCACTAGAAGTAGCACAGCTTTTTTGAACAAGAGTTTTATACTCTTTTGGATGATATTATGGTTACTATGACTGCCTTTTTAATGTTAGCAGTAAGCTAACTGTTTCAGAATCTTTTATAGATGATTCATATAATGGGTGTAGATAAAGTCTTGTATACAACTTTTGATAATTAGGTATTAAACCCACATTTGTTTTTTTATGTTGTACCACTTTGTATCCGTACGTTCGTTTGTCCTCTTCTTCCAATAAAATCAAATATTCAGTTGTCGGATTGCCACGTAACTAATAAATACTTTCTCGACCTCGATCAACCTAAGTCGCCCTGTGAGTTTGAATAGGCGAAATGTCGGGTCGAATAAATTATAATCATCTTTATCTACCCATGCTTTAAATCCTCTATTAAAGATTCTGAAACAGTTAGCTTACTGCTAACATTAAGAAGCCAGTCCTATCCTACAGTATGGCCAACATTAAAACACCCAATGTTCTAATAACCATTACATCATCCAAAAGAGTGTTGTAATGTTGTACTGAATTTCATAACAACACTCCTATGTTTTTTTTATCCCTTCATGCGCAAAGAGTTTCAACATACAGCCACATTCTTATTGCTCCATGCGTGGTATCTGTATGAATTTCAGAAAAAGAACATTTTCGTTTACGCGCGCTCCACACTCCGAGAACATCGCGCGCCGTAAAAAAAAGTAGGTTATTCGAATCCCCGCCATTTTTCTTCGATATTTTTATTGTTTTGTTTACAAAAAATGAGCGATTCATTTTAAACGCTGCAAAAGAACATTATATTCGAGTGAATTTTAATTATTGCACTATACAAAATGTAAATTACTACTAAAATAAATAATTGTTTCATTAATACTTAGTTTATTTGTATACAATCAGTAATGAATGATATTAGGTTACTACTAGGACTGGTCTTTTAATGTTAGCAGTAAGCTAACTGTACCAGAATCTTTTAGAGTATTCATATTCTGGGTGTAGATAAAGTCTTGTATGCAACTGTTGATAATTAGGTATTAAAATACTCACATTCGTGTTTTAATACCCCTTATTACACTACAGTTGCATAAATAACTATTACCTAGTAATAAATGAATCTTTATAATGTAGTACGTATAATGTTGTTACTTTAATAGAAATAAAGTCACTCTGACCATAATTTAACTTTTTCTTGCGTCTGAACCAAGTCTAGTACTGATAAGTAATCAAATCGGGGTTGATCTTTTGATGTGTATCTTTAAATGTGTTACGAAATTTAAGAGAATTGTTAAAAAACGTTTGTGTGGGAAAGGTTACTATAGCATAAACGATTTTCTTAATGACAGCGAACACCCTCAGGCTCTTTAATTATAAATGTTAATTGTACGATATCACATTGTAATCCATATTTTATATTAAAAAAAGCCCGCTGAGTTTCTTGCGCCCATTCTTCTCAGGTCTGAGGCAGTCTCTTTTGAATGGGTGGTAGTTTTTGGCGTTCAATAAATGATTTTAAATCCTATTTTGAATAAAAATATTTGAATTTGAATTTGATGTTTTTTGGGACTTTATATTATTGTTGTAAATGCCATTCAAAGATTCTCTTAAACTCAGATTTTATGCGTAATATAGATTAGAGATATTATTAGATTTATTATTATTAGAGATATTATAGACTAAACATGCCATATATTTTTTGTCTGTTCGTAATCTTGCGATCATTCTTTCTGACTATGAGCAGATGTGTTTGGGTAAGTTATTTGGTATATGTAAGTACATTGGCTTAGTCATCACTGTTGCCGAGGTGTAGAACATGACATATATGATATTATGAAATATTATATTATGTTACTTAAACTTCAGAAGGCCCGAATTCAAAGAGTATAATAATATATAGGGAAAAGAGAGCCCTCTCTACGCATTATGAGCTATTTGAAAACTAGCGCCATCTGGAGATTGGCCCCGAAAATAACTATATTGGTCGAATTTATATAATTCATTTTTAATGTTGTGACGCAATTAAATAACTAACTCTACTTTTTAATGTAGGTATTGCAATTTTTTACCATGTGAAATTGCGCGTAGAGTTATCTATTTAATTTTGTCATAACATAGAACATAAAGGATAGATTTAGTAGTGTAAATATGCAAAATGGAACACGAGAGCTACATACATGCGCAAACGCTAGAAGTAGCCGCCATTTTGTGATTAGTAGGCAGTGACACAATTAAAGAAAAGTTGAAAGGTTTCAAAGCGAGTGACAGCTTTAATTTTCGAGCCAACTAACAGATGGCACTACAGTCTTCTGAAAACGTCACTTTAAGGCGTCTGTCCCACCCCTGCCCGAATTGATGTTACAGCTGGGCCTAAGGTGATAATAATATGCGGGCAGATAAGTTGTATGAAATTCGTTTCTTAAGTGTTTTTTCTTTTTTCTTTAACTTGATAGAAAACTTAACTGGTTGTATAATACATTATGTATACTGTTTATAGGCTGCCAAACCTCAAATACTTTACTATAATCAATTTAAAATTGATGTTTGTAATTTATTTGCTGAAATTAAAATACTTTTTTTTATTAGGATACTTAGATATAAATAGCACCCTCATTAGAAATGTTTACATAAATTCCTGGGTAAACAGTGAACTATTTCAGTCTATTTACGTATTTTAATTTTTAAAATTTAATCCATATGTGTAATTGAATGTAGTTCCTGAAAAACGTTGCAAGCCACAAACATCGCATTTTTCGAAATTCTTATTTTATTATTTATTTATTTTTAGGAATTCGTGTTTAAAGTTTCATAAATACTAGCTGACCCGACAGACGTTGTTCTGTATATAATAAATAAAATAATATTTTTATATGAATTTGTCAATAATCAATATCATAACATCAAAAATTACTTCGTAAAATATGCACTAGAGATGAAACGGATATCCGGTAACTATCCGGTATCCGGCCTATCCGGCGGCCTTAATACTATCGGGCCGAATACCGGATAACTACCTACTATTCGGCCGCATAGGCATCAGGCCGAATAAAAAAAATCTGTATAAAAACATATATTTTTAAGTAATTATTTGCTTTATTTAGTTAGTATCACTTAAGAAATATAATTAGTTTTAGTTGTAAATTTTTAATCACACCATAGTAAATGAATGTAATAGAAAAAAATTAATTAATTAGTACTCATACTGCACTTAAGGCAAATTATGGTGGATAAATATTAATTTCTTTGCATTGACAGGTTGCTAACTTCGCTTATTAACGAAAAGAACCGAATCTTACCGAGTCTACTCGATAGTTGGCGCGCCGCCTACGCAAGTTTGTGTGTGCAATACACCAAACGCCTAAGGTCCGCCGGATATCCGGCGGCTGGATATTCGGCTATTAAGCCACATGGTTGGCCGAATATCCGGTTTCCGGTATCCGGCCAAACTGCTATCCGTTTCATCTCTAATATTCACCCTGCTGTCGTAATGAAATTGTTTCACAGCAGAACTGTCAAACCATGCGTCAATAAATTCTCTCATAGAAATTATGTATGGACTCATCAAAGGAAAATCAAATTTGTTGTTTTTATTTAATTTAGCAGCATTTTCCTATTTATTCACCATTTAAACCTTCCCTGGACTTCCACAAATAATTCAACACCAAAATAAGCCAAATCGGTCCAGCCGTTCTCGAGTTTTAGCGAGACTAACGAACAGCAATTCATTTTTATATATATAGATATTAGTGTGTTCCATGCATCTGGGTTGGGCTACTAAGTCATGATGTTATTTAAAGAGTGACAGAACGGTTGCCATTTCATGTCAGTCCGTTAATATAAATCACGTGACCAGTTTTGTGTTCTTAACTCAATTTCGACATGATTGTGGTTTGGAACGTTTTTCTAAAATTACATCCATTAGTTTTTCAAAATATGAAACAACTTTTTGTATTTATTACTTCCTTCCATACTATTAAACCAGAAAATATGGCATTTTTGTTTGTGTACATTTAAGCAGAGTATAAGTTTTGAGATGTAATTAAGTTTTACTTTTAAGTTAATTATATTTGTTTGAAATAAAGATAATTTTCTAAAATACCTACTCTCTTTATTTACCATTCGTCAGCACTTCGGGAACTCGAGAGTCATGTTACTTATATGCGTTTTAAAAATGTAAAACAACTGTTATATTATGGTGGGCTGTTATGTTTTAAGTTTAAATATAAAAAATAGTAAGTATATATTTAATCACAATGCATTTTAATGTGTTCGTGAATGTACAATGTCGTGTTATATTCAGAAAAGAGTAAACTAAGTAACCTCTAAGGTTTGCACTTATGCTTTTGCATTATGAATTTATTAGTAGTGAAACACTTCTTAACAACATTAGTTCTATGAAAAAAACTCTAACAAAGTTTACAAAGAGTTATTTTTTATGTGTTCTTTATTAAAAAGCCAAGTGCGGACCGTTAATAGGTAAGCCCTGGGCTAACTTGCGTCAAAAAACTTTTTTCGATAATTTGTACTAGGTGACAATAAAAATATATTTTATTTCTTTATTATGACTCGTTTGAACTGTAAGTACAACTGTGACAACATGCAAAGGAAATTATAAAATATAAATAAGTTTTTACTGTAGTAGTATAAAATAGGTTTTGAGTAGTTCAAATTATTGTTTGTTTGTGTTGGTTGTTATCCCCATAATAAATAGGCCCTGAGCTGCAGCCCAATACGCCGTCATAGTAGAACTGCGAATCCTGAGCGATATATATATAATCTTGGGTAGGGCGTATCGCTTACCTCGTCCCAGCATGCTTATCTCGACGATTTTTTTAGATATGTACTAGCTTACCCAGCAAATGTTGTATTACCGATATTAAAATCGTGATACAAAAGTAACTGTTGATCGTAGATGGGTGAAAATTTGAAAAAAAATGTCAAAAAATATTCAAAAAAAATTTGGCGTGGACCACCCTTAACATTTAGGGGGATTAAAAATAGATGTTGTCCGATTCTCAGACCTACGCAAAATGCATTCAAAATTTCATGAGAATCGGTCAAGCCGTTTCGGAGGACTACAAACACCGCGACATGAGAATTTTATATATTAGATTGTATAAATGTGTCTGATTTATTAGTTTCTTAGACAAGGTTGTTAAACTGGTTGATACGTTATAATATACTTTATAGAAATAAAATAACAGCTATTAAAAGTTTTCTTTATTATATAACAGACTGAAGAACAATCTATATTATGCTACCGTACATAGACTTACTCAAACTTAGTGACTAAGTATTGAACATCTATTTACAAATTACTTACACTAGATACTCTTTATACGGTTTAATAAATAAATAATACATACATTGAAATCATATTTTGGTATTAGATATAAATTCTGTATTCAAGGATTTTCATCAGTAAAATACTTATGGTGGGAGTATAATTAAATGCCTCAAGCTATTATTACTAAATAAATAAATTAACCTATAAATAATTAGGAGTAGTGTTTATTTACATTATTTTCTAAATAAAATATAGAACGAGGAAACATAAATGCTTTATAAATACTGTGAGATAAGTGACTCACATAAATTACTCGTAGATGAACACAATATTCATTAAGGTTAATGACAATAGCACCCTCAATAAGATGTATGAAAAAAACGCGCGAAAATAAAAATTGTTAAAATGGCGGTTTTAATGTGTGATTTTGCGGAATACAGAGGACTTTAATATTATGATTTAGTTTGGCCTACAGACTTATATCCCATTCAATTAATTAAAAAATAACATTCTAAATAGAAAATTTCCACTGGGTAGATGTAGGTTCTGAATCTCGCTAATCCACAATTCATAATTTTGTGGAATTATCATAATAGAAGTGAATCCAAAAATAGTACGTGAATTATTTGATTGGATTACAATTAGATTTTTTTTTTAAATTTGATTAACATAAAAATAATTGTTGCCATATCATAAAATAAAACAAATATCATTCACGGTGATTTAGTAAGGGGGCTATAGATTATTAACAGATATAATTTGGTTAATCCAACCAATGAATGAAGAGACTTTAACGTAAACTCCGGGCACATCTTTTCGTCCACAACCGAAGCCCCAGGATACCAGCCCAACGAGTTCATAGAAGCCGTCGTCTTGACACACCAGTGGACCGCCACCGTCACCCTGTTAAATAAAAAAAAAGATAAATTCCTAGTCATTGACAGCAGTTTGACAGAAAATTGACGGCGCCTTTTTTACCACAAATCAATTGTGTTTTAGCGCTATTTGTATTTTATTGAGAACTTAGATGGGCGCCGTAGCTTTTTATTACTGGGCTAATGAAACTTAACATCCTATGTGTCAAAATGACTTATTTATTTAGAAATACCAACATCAGGTGTCTACCACATGCTTCATTAATGAATTTATAAAAAATTGATGCACCAAAAATATTACTCAAAAATATTTTTATTCCTAGCTTAAAAGATTAATGAGTACGTAAATAATAATTATTTTTACTTGTTTTTAAAAAAAACAATCTTGGCCTTATTGGCTGAAATCTAAGAGCGTACTTAGACTATGCTTGCCTATAATTTAACCGAGTCCCAAGTAAAGTAATGAATTTTAAAAGGCCTCTATGTGTTTATTGCTTCTTAGATGTGAGTATGTTTTTTTCAAAAAGTGATTATAAAATCCTATTATAAAAATATTTGTGAGTAAGTATTTCACTTTCAAATTGCCGGAGTTGTATATACAGGTTTGCGCTGTCAAATTAAAAATATTAAAATTAATATTTTAGGCACTCGAGTGGTTTTCCACTGATCACGTGATCAAAGTACTGCGAGTACCTTACCTTGAAATCGCCAGTCCTCAGAGTAGAATATGGCGTCGATTTATGCGTCATATATTTCCCTAGGGTACTGCGGCAGTATACTGGCAGTCCATAACGGAACGAATTTTTCTACAGTGATAGCACTGTGTACTGCTCGCAGTGCATATCGGAACATACCCCCAAAATTATGGCGCCGAAGTATAATCCGGTCAAGTTTAAAAGCGAACAGTTGCTTACAACATAGCGGATTTCGGCCGATATCCGTTTTATACAAGATTAAAGCCGTCATCTGTCTATAAATGACTGCACGTTTCATACAATAACTTTTTTCTTAGAGAGTTTCGGTGGTAATATGGAGTAAAGCTGATATAATCACCTGGCAAGCGTCGTTTCCTTCCTCCCCGCCCGCGCAGAAGGAGCTGGCGGGCAGAATGAATATCTTCTCTGTGACCGCGTTCACCTTGCGGATACATTCGGCGTCGCTCACTATGGGCAGCTCAGCTTCACGGACCCGTAGCGGTATCGGTCCACCTGATATATAAAACTATATGTATAGCACTTACACGTGGAGAGTTCGAACGTACAAGATATAATAACCATAATATACTAACAATATTCTAGAGAAAGCAAGATAAGAAAGAAAAGCGAATGTATTGGAACCAAGTCGTAAACAGTCAGCCATGGTAACATTAGCTCCTTAGTATTACTAATATATAAAATACTAGCTGACCCGACAGACGTTGTTCTGTACATAATAAGTAAATTACTATTTTTTATTAATTTGTCAATAATATTTCATAACATCAAGAATTATTTCGTAAAATATGCTCCAGCCTGTTGTTATAATGAAATTGTTTCACAGCAGACCTGTCAAACCGTGCGTCAATAAATTCTCTCAAAGAAAATATGTCCATACAAAACAAATATTGAAAATAAAAATAATAATGAGTCCCAAATCGAAATAAAAACTATCCCATCTCTCAAGTTGGAGCAAACTGCACTCCATGAAGTAATTCCCATTTAAATCCGTTCATTAGTTTAGGAGTCCATTGAGGACAAACATTGTGACACGAGATTTATATATATTAAGATAAAACTACCTATCCATTAGTTAACACACACATTCACAATTCGTCGTCCATCATCGTAATGTCAGGTCGTCTATGCGCAAGTGTATTCCAACAGCCGTTTTCAATAACGTATCTCTAGTTACAGATATATTGCTGTCGCCGTCTACGGCCATCACCAATATTCAATCTATCTCCGATTGTGGCCTACTTGAGATAAAAAATCGTAACTATCGTTAACTTTTCTGTGTCAATAAACTTATCGACGGTAACTCACCTTATCCGTACACGCTGTCTGTCAATAGGACGACGTATAGATTACCAGAGATAGAAGTTTGTATGGAAATTGCACCAGTGAACTGGCGATAAGAATGACTTACGGCCGTTTTCAATAACGTATCTCTAGTTACGGATACATTGCTGTCACCTTTTAATGACAAGATCTTATCTATTCAGAGTTAAGTCCAATATAGTTATAGTCCAATACTTTATGTCGAAAGGTTATTGAAATGTAAGTAAGCATACAAGTATAGATTTGTCTACCTCTAGTAAGTTAATCTAAGGATAGTCTATGTACCTAACACTGTAGTTTTTAAATACTTTTGCATAAGAAACGAGGGTGCCATAAAACGAGAAAATCTTTTAGAAAATAAGGGAACTTATATACAAATCGACGTATTTTAGTAGTAGTTATTTGCTATTTTGTCTATGAAAAACGGTTTGAATTTGAAAATATAGTCGCTAACATTTGAATACAATAATAATAATATAATGCAGGACTCTAACCAATCTAAGATTTATATTAGAGGTCATAATAAAGAAATAACTTGTGTAAGCGAATTCGATCTCTAATCATGACACCTTAAAACCTTTTGTTTAATATACAGGAGAAAATATACAGCCTATTGTGTCCAGGTTTTGGAATAGACAGACAGTAATACTTACTCTCACCCATATACCCGTATCCTGTGACAGTACAACGTTTTCCCGCGGCGTGGCTCACTCCCCTCGCGGGCAGACACACGAGACATACACCTTAAATTCACAATAATATTAATAGATCCTTCTTCATTAACTATGCACATGCTTACTTACTAGTTAGAAAATTTCCAAAGTCACCAACAAAGCCCAAATGATTGCGAAACTTAAGTAGCAGTGGGCAGGGCACATAGTTCGAAGGACGATGGCCATTGGGGCCGTAAAGCCCTATTTTTTTTTTTATGGAATAGGAGGTCAAACGAGCGTACGGGTCACCTGGTGTTAAGTGATCACCGCTGCCCACATTCTCTTGCAACACCAGAGGAATCACAAGAGCGTTGCCGGCCTTTAAGGAAGGTGTACGCGCTTTTTTTGAAGGTACCCATGTCGTATCGTCCCGGAAACACCGAACAAGGAAGCTCATTCCACAGCTTAATAGTACGAGGGAGAAAGCTTCTTGAAAACCGCACTGTGGAGTACCGCCACACATCCAGATGGTGGGGATGATATCCTAACTTGTGGCGTGTCGTGCGAAGGTGAAATGAATGGCGACCACGTACCGGAAGACGCAGTGTTGGTAGCCCCCCTACAATATGGACCGACGATCTGGTCAAGATTGCCGGAATACATTGGATGAGGGCAGCGCAGGACCGATCGTCGTGGAGATCTTTGGGGGAGACCTTTGTCCAGCAGTGGACGTCTTCCGGCTGATGATGTGATGTGATAGCAGGTAAGAAGCTTACAAACATCCTTATCACGTCCACTAGCCTTTATTCCTATTTTTATGGAAGAGGAGGAGAAACTAACGTATTGGTCGCTTGATACTGCGTACCTAATCATCGCTGCTCACACTCTCTTACAACACCAGAAGAATCAGAAATCGCATTCAGGGTTACTTCTTGCTATAGGAAGCCGAGAGCACCCTAAGAACCTAGACTCCCCTAATCCACCCATCCATATATCAGAATATATCTAAAAGTGCATTTTCAATGCATTCAGTTAACGTCATATCCTTAGTCATAGCCTTACTTATTCCACGGCTCTGGAGTTCAATATCTACGGAACGCTTCGAAAAAGTTCTACAATGAAGTAATTTTCTTTTGTTTCTCTTGTGGTTGTCAAATGGCCTACTTCGGAATGTGCTCGTTTGGTTTCCGCAGGGTATCTCCCTACCATAACCACATTCTACTTTGAATGTCTGACCATACAGGCTTTTGATTAGTCTGCCCCATAGCTCTATTAAAAATATGGTTCTACATCCTTACTCTCCTTACTGTTGGGATATAAAAATATTAAATTGGCCAGGATGCCGGCAAGCTACCACAACGGCGCTATTTTCTCCAGCCTGGAGAAAATGCTATATTCAAGCTCCATTTAATGTATTTCCGCTCTCTTGTCGTAGAAAGTGAAATTGTTGGACTACTGAGATTTAACATCTAATATCGGGATGCTGATCAGAATTTTGGATTTTACAAGATAGCAAAGCAGATAGATGACAAGGCAAAATTCCTACTATCAGATCAATTCTTATGCTTATTCCTTTAAAATTCGCGCAGCGATGCGGGCGATAATGGCTAGTCTATGTATATATAATGAAAATTGTCTTTGCTTGAGGCTCAATCACGCCTAAATCACTGATCGTATCGACATGAAACTACCACCATTCGATGCGAAATTTATCCTAGATGGCTAACGGCTACTTATTTTTCGAATTACAACTTTCCTTTATTTTATTATTGCTGTTTTACTTTCATGAACATTTTTAGAAGGGCTAGTCTTAAGTTACCTTCTTTCAACTCTGCTTTCCCGTGCAGCTTGAGGAGTGCGATGTCGTTGTCGAGGGTCTGGCTGTTGTGGTTGTGGTGGATGTAGGTAGTGGCCACTCGCAGAGTCTGCGCCCCCGGGGAGCCGTATTTGCGGGTCAGGTCGTGGTCACCCACTCGGACGTACATGGCGTCGCCTGAACGGACTATACTGAAAATAAATGCCACGTGGTTAAATACATTGTTTTGTTTCTTTTGGAGCCTATTTTTTTATAAAATTAAGGGACGAGAAGAGCAGGATGTTCAGTTGATATACAATTATTCGACCCTTATCTAGTTAGTTTTAGGGCTTTTTTAAAGTCAACAACAACATATTCAAAATATAGAACTAACTAATCCGAAATAATGGTTATATAAATTTTCTACAACATGCATTTTCAGTGTAGATTTTTTGAAACTATTAAGTAATAGTAAACATATTAGTCAGTGAGAAATAATTACTTGGTGACACAGTGCGCTGCCGTGAGCACCCACTGGGTCCCCACCAGCGCGGCGCCGCAGATGTACTGGTTGAGAGAGTTGATGAGAGCCGTGTGCCAGCACCACTCGCCCCGTTCGCCATCTTCACCGCCCATCACGCGACCCGACCGAGACATACTTCCTGTAACATCACATATTCATATAAAGAACAATGGCGAAATTTTACCTGACTATAAGAATAACCGTCTATCGATAGGATAGTTACAAAAAAAACTTCATAGATAAATTGACTTGTTAGATAAAATTGTATTACAAAAGGAACCGGGGAAATAAATAAAATATTTATTTCATTTTCACATTATATGCTGTCACAACTATGAAATCATATCCATTTTAGGTCACATCAAGGAAAGCTATCTGTCAATATGACTGACAGCGATGAGCGAATGATCAATGAGTATCTATACCTGTCACCTATGCCTAATACTAATAATACCTATCAATTATAGTTACCGCTGTTGTGTTGTTTGTGCTTTCTTTATATGTATAAGTAGTTTCTATTTTACCTGGCTTGGTTTTAGACTTGAATAATATCTTTCTCTCGTTTTAAACTCTGAACCTCATTTTGAACTACTTCTGCTCTCTATTACCGGACTATGATATGCCCCACGATTTGGTCTAACGTACGCTGTTTATATAACAATAAACAAAATAAAATATTTTGCTTGTTTAATTTACTACTACCTACTTCTACAAAATAAGAACTTGGATTGAGAAAAAGACATTAGGAAACTAGGTACTTATTTTACCAGTTTTTTAAGATTATAAAAATGGAAGTACTTAGTTTAAAAGTCGACCCGAGCCTTAAACTCGGGTGTAGGTTAGGTGCACTTTAGAAATACCTACCTACGACTATGGATTGCGCATTTGACTTCCCTCTTATAAAATTACTTATAAAGCTATGGACAACGAACTCTGGTTTGTTGAAAATAAACTGTTTTTACCATTGCATCAAGTAACAAGTTTCCATTTTATCATAATATAATACTCAGAGTTGTTGACCGTAGACAGTTTAGTAATTAGGTATTAATTAACTATTTGCCTATGGTTACTAATTCCTATCCTTAAAGATTTTTGGAATTCGTGTTATTCAGTGTTATTGTTGTTGGAACATGTTAGTTAGAATATAATAGATAAGTATACTATAGTTAGAACTCTAAAGTAATAAACAGAAAAACCTAACCTAAAAATTCAAACAAAATAATCATTTATTTCTTCACTATCCCGGTTCTAAATTAAAAATGAATTATGTCAGTAGATGCAGAAAATTATAGAGAATTAAGTAGTACACGTCAGTTCTTGAGACGCTACCATTCAATTTCAAATATTTTGTAGTATGAAACTTCGCTATTGTTCTTTATCACTTAGAGTGAGTCAGCTATATAGCAAACGTTTCCACCTGTGGGAGGCTCCTTTGCCCAGGATGCCGGCTATATTATGGGTACCACAACGGCGCCTTTTCTGATGTGACGCAGTGATAATTATTGTTTTAAACATTGATAAGAAACCAGTGTTTAATCGTTTTTATAACGAAGAAAAAATGAGATTTAAATTGATACACTTTTTAAATAAGTTTTTGATGTTGCATTTTCAACAGTCACCCTATTACTTCTTAACGGGAATACGTCAAATTATCAATAACCCTGTTTAACTGAAAGTAGGTAAATACGATATATATCCGGAATATTATTATATAAAACGGTAAGGCTTATACGTGTATTTTTCTGTACCGTACGTACTCTTTTATTGAACAACACACAAGCGAAAGGGTCACCTGATGGAGACTAGGTAATCACCGCCGCAAGTGCTCTCTTGGAAGGCCAGTGATCAGACAAACGAAAATTGCTGAGATCGCAACATGGAAATAAGGCCGTAGGAAGCTTATTTCACAGTGTGTATTATTTGATGGATTAGAAGTGTGAGGGAAAAGGCGTACAGGTCTCATCGTAGTGAGTGATCTACGCCAACCGCTCTCTCGTGCCAGTAGAATCACCTGATAGGTGATTCCTGGAAGTTGTAATAAGTACTGATGCACCTCCAGGATACAGGCCCTAGAGAGAACGCTCGGGGAGGGATCTCCGACTCTGGTCTGATTTTATAGGACCGTTCTCATTTCATGGTGGAGGAAAGGGGCGATGATATCAAGTTCTCGACACTAAACTCAAACAATATTTATTCATTTATATTATATATCATATAGAAAATAACACTTATGAATGTCAAACTATTATCCACCACTTCGGAAAAGCTGTGTTTTCATGAGAAGTGGTAAGAAACTCATTGGCACATTTATAAAATTATTTAAATTACAATCTATGTAGTGATGAAACAAAACTTACCCATTGCGTTCAAGTGAAAAAATTCAGAAAATCATATATTCGAAGGAGTTATTGAGTACAGCAAATAGAAAAAAAAAATTTAAGCAATTTGTTATGTTTTTAAAGTGATAACCCTCACTTCTAGAATCTAGATGCGGGACTCGAACCCACACGACCTCCGGCGTTTCGTGCCGGTGCTCTAACCAACTGAACTAACCGTTCGAGTGAAGGATCGTCATAAAATCTTGTATGCAACTCTCAACTCTCAGGTTGTGGCTCCCATCTACAGGATCTACTTTACAGTTGATAACCTGCTCAACCCCAATATTTGCATATCAGGAAATTGACTTGATCTCGTCGCTCTTATAAATCTAAGCAACTTGTTATGTTTTTAAGGTGATAATCCTCACTTCTAGAATTAATACACAAATAAATTTAGAAAAACAAAATTTTATGAACGGCGGCGTTCCGTGCCGGTGCTCTAACCAACTGACGTGACGTATAGCCCACGTTATCATATAACAACTTAGCCTATTTAATATTATACAACAGTGATTGCATCAATACACACACTGTAAATAAATAAATTGGAGATTTAAAGAACATTTTTCTTTAATTTTAACAACAACTCAACAGCTCGTGAAAAGGTAGTAGTAATAAAAATTGTTTTGGAAGGTAAGGAATAATAAAGTTGAAGAAAACAGAAATAATAATTAGTTACCTTTGACTCCACAAACATATTTGTTGTATTTCTCTGGTGTCCTCAGCGATGTAGCGTAATTAGTGATATCGTAAGCTGAAACAAATATTTTAACTATAAACTTTGAGATAGTACACTAATACGGTAAATACACAACGAAATTCTATCTTAGGTTGCTTAAACCATATCGTTTCTCTATGTCTCGCCTGGCTCACTGAGTCTAAAGACCTCTACAATATACCACTGGACTGGCGGCTGTCAAAGTGCTTTTATGCCTGTTTGATATTCGCCATTTTAGCGCTGTTAGCCATGTAGCGAAAGTCTGCGGAACTAAAACTAGTGATGACAACCTCAGCAAACATCGATAGATGGTGGGAAACTATTTACAAAAAAGAATCTGTAAGTACTATATTATGATGATTATTGAAGTATAAATAACAGGGAAAACGAACGAAATTAATTCAAAATGCAAAAATACTTCAGAGTATTGTACCTACGTTCCTTCGCAGCCATTTGTATTATACGTCAAAATTAGTTGTCTGGACGCTCGCGAGTGGCGCTTCAAATAGGCACAAAAAATTTGCTGCCAAATACATGGAACAGCCTGTCCAGACTCCAGTGGTATTTATACAGGTCAGTGAAGGCAGTTATTGTACTTGTGTTAATATCTCATTAAACAAATATGAGACATCTCCTTTCGTCTTTGCTCAACAGTATCATGTAAGTATCCATTCTTACTCTGTGTCAGTTTGTGTCAATAACGTGAAGGAAGTAAGTACAAATTATTTGTGTTAATTCCTGCTGCTCTACACTGTCGCTGTTGTAATGTGCTTTACGGTAGTTTCATTCGTAATAAGGGAGCTGACTGGACTAAGTCGACTGGAACACGCAAGTTCTGGTCGTTGTCGAAAGTTGCTCTTGGTAACTTCAACCAGCCGTCACTTGCACATGAGGAATGACACCCTGGCCTATACGGCAAAAGAGAAAGCCGATCTACTGTGCACCCTTTCCGCCTCGAACTCGACTCTTGACGAAAACGGAAAAACACCGTCGACCATCGCGCGGTGTCAGAGCTCAATGCCTAAAGTACAGTTCAGACAGAAAACTGTTTGGTGAGCTCTGTTTTCGTTGGACGTCAGGAAGTCGAGCGGGCCGGATGGCGATGAAGTATTCATCCTTAGTCTGTGATAGTACCTGTCAAGTAAATCTAAACGGATAGATTTGTATATTTCTGCTGTATGTAATTTCGTCTTTGTTGGAATCCAGTAGTGTACTGCACTTACGCGTCGGCGTGGTGTGCGTAGCATACGTCTGTGTGGGTGTGTAGGTGTAAGGGGTGACGTAGTGTGGCGGATGCGTCACAGCCAGAGGGTACGAGTCGTTGCGGTGCACGCCCATCGCTTCCTGAACCTTCGATTTCGGCGCGCAACATTGCGTGCCAGCTTTCTTGCATTTGAAGACATCCGTCATCTCGGCGTTACCTAAAATCAAATTATTATATAATGTAACGATCTCGTGTTCTTCGAAATGTGAAATTTAAATCATTGATAAAATAGTAATAACTAGTCCAAAACTAAATCTATCACTAGTCAATATCGTTTGCTTTCGCGTCCAAACTTTGAATGAATACATTTATGTACCATAAGGGTTAATACTCGCCCGTAATTTCATTCTTTGTAATGTTGGAGAGTCATAGTTCAATCAAAATAAAAAACACAAAAGCAATGGTTATATATACCTACTTGTAATGTCTCCTATGTAAAAAAGGCGATGTTCAGATGATCGGAATGAAATACACTTTCTTTCTAATATTGTTTTTTTTTTTTTATGAAAATAAGGGACGAGACGAGCAGGACGGTCAGCTGATGGTAATTGATGCGCCCTACTCATTACAATGCAGTGCCGCTCAGGATTCTTGAAAAACCCCAAAAATTCTGAGCAGCACTACAACTGCGCTCGTCACCTTGAGACATAAGATGTTAAGTCTCATTTGCCCAGTAATTTCACTAACTACGGCGCCCTTCAGACCGAAACACAGTAATGCGTACACATTACTGCTTCACGGCAGAAATAGGCACCGTTGTGGTACCCATAATCTAGCCGGCATCCTGTGCAAAGGAGCCTCCCACTGGTATATTGTGTTTTTATATAATTGTTTTTCCATAACTATGTGCCTATAAATAACATATCATAATGACGGGTTCTGTGAAATCGCTTAAGATACAACATTATGTAGGTCCTCGTAGTATTCAATACTTCTAAAAAAATCTCTTATCTTCGGTCGTGAACATCTATCATAACATCAGGTGGCCAGTCTCGTACCTTCATTTGGGTCACCACTTACATACACAGTGCGATTCTAAATTAAAGAGAAATATCATTGATGTACTGTTAAGAACTAGACTCCCAACCGCCTATTAAAAAGTCGTCAAAAATGTCCTGATTAACATACACAGATAACATTCAAATTAACACCTTATTTCGTGGCAGTAGGGTTGAAAATCTATTGTATACGCTCATTAGAAGCTCGGATGCGAACACGAAGCGAGAACATATTGTTTTAACAATTTGAATGTGATTATTTAGCGTCAAGTTAGTTACATAATATTGTGAAATACGACTTTCCATCCATTTTAAGTGTGGATATGATGTTATTAATTCTACAGTTTTTCACTGAACACTTTGTAATTGCGTGGCATTGTATTCAAAGCGCGGTCGAAACACAACAGAACGAAAACTCTGCGTAATAGACACAGAGTTTTGCTTCAGACAATTTTTGAGCGTGATTGTGAGCAATATATAAATTTAATTTGTACCAATATTTTTTTTTCAGCTCTTTTAGTAATGGAGAATGGTTGAGACTTACGGAAACACGTGAAGGAGAGAAGCGACACGATGCAAGAGCCTGGACAGTCCGGGCGAGGGTCCACTGGAGCCGGTGTCGTGGTTGTTGTCGTGGTGGTAGTGCGAGGTGTGGTACGAGGTGGTAACCTGCCAATGAGAGTGTTATGAGTCGACTAAATCTTGACAGAATTTCGAATCCAGTAAACTCAGTAATTTATTATTATTTTGTTACTATAGCGCCAATATCTGGATTGGGGGCTTATAACGTACTACATCTCACATATAATAATGCGTTTTCAAATTAAAATTAAAATTCAAATATTTTCATTCAAAATAGAATGTGACATCACTTATTGAAAGCCAAAAAACTACTACTCATTCCAAAATGAATGCCTCAGGCCTGAGAAGAACGGGCGCAACAAACACAGCGGGCTTTTTTTTTCATCAAAAAAGAAAGTAACATTGTAAAATTAAACTTTTTATTTAATAGCCTGAGGGCGGTCACTCCTTTCGCAATTGGTGGTATCATTAAGAAAGTCATTTATGTTATTGTAACCTTTACAACACAAACGTTTTATTAACAATTCTTTTGATTAACGTAATATTTTTGTTTTGAACATTTTCTGGGATCCTGTTGTAAAAGCATATACATCGCCCCACAAAAGACTTGCTAACTGGACTAGTAGTAGGATGGGTTTCTATGCCATAATGCGCAAAAAGTGATCTCCATGTTGCGGCGTCTACGTATAAGCAGTAACAGCATCCTAAAGTTCAAAAATATCCACTTTAAACAGTTTTTTACCGTTAAACCCCCCCCCCCCCTCTTTCCACTTCCCGACCTCAGATCGCCCGTAAATTTACCTTTATATTCTTTTCCTTTTCCAATGGGTTTCATCCTACTATTTTTTTCACTTATTATTATTTTCAAAGGCTTCAGCTCTGGTCTACACTGAAAACGTGCTTACAAAAAGTTACGAAGCGTCGGGATAAATAAAATAATAATAAAAATGTACTTTATACGCAAAAACCGAATGCAAAAATACAGTTTCAGTTCAAGTCTGTACGGAAAGAGAACCGTCGTAGCATAAAATAGAACTAATAGGCTCATCCTATAAAATATTTATTGAGATGGAATATGAAAACATTATATTCTAAAATAATTTACAAGTATCAAGATGTCATAGTAGTAATATTGTGTTGAAATCTTAATATGTCGGTTCTTTCTTCGCCTATGCTATACGTGTACCTTACGCCTATGCGTGTATAGCCTATGCTATACACGCGTTTTGATCCTTTGTAAAGTATTTTATTTATCCATGGTATCAGTTAATAATTATTTTTGATTTTCCTTAACATGAAAAGGTTGATAATATAATTTATAGTAATGACTTCTTAAAATATTTCTCAAAATTATATATTGTGAAGCTAAAAGTAATTCTCACTTCCACGACTGGCAGTTTATTTGTTTGTTTTATATATTTAGATTTTAGAGCATTGGTAACAAGACAATCAGCTTAAGCCGCAATACAATCAAAGAAGAATATTTTAATCATTTTTCTTGTAATATATATAGTATAAGAAACACCACCAAATTATTTATGTAGGTTGATATATATATAGATGATATATATATGTAGGTTTATTATTATTAGTTATTTTTAAAATTGTACAATTTTATTATTTATTAGTATTTATGGTTATAAGTATTTAGGTATCTTCACGGTGCGGTTTTCAAGGAGATTATTTTCACGTACTACAAAGCTCTGGAATGAGCTTCATTGTGCGGTGTTTCCGGGAGGATACGACATGGGTACCTTTAATAAAAGCGCGTACCATAAAGGCCAGCAACGCTCCTGTTATACCTCTGTTGCAAGACAATGTGGTCGACGGTGGTCCCTTACCAGGTGTACGCTCGTTTGTCCTCCTTCTCCATAAAAATAAGGACCTCCAATTTGTCACTCCCATTTTTGGTAGTTTATGCTAAGTTCCGAAGGTACGCACCTGGTATTGTCACAGCAGATGGACCCGCTCAGCTTGCAGTTGGTATGTGGGATGAGCACGGCTGGTCTCTCGCAGAATGCTGCCATGATGTTCAGCAGACAGTAACCGGGACAGCGCGGGAGTGGGGCCTGCAGACACATCCACAATATACATTTCAACAGATATTGACAACATATTTGTGCTGCAGAAAAGGGCAATTCGAGCGGTCTATAAAATGCGTTCAAGGGATTCATTGAGAGAAAAGTTTAGTGAAATTAATATTATGACAGTAAACTGCCAGTACATATACGAGAACCTCTTGTACGCTAATAAACATATTAGCCAATTTAAAAAGAATAGTGATGTACATAATGCCAATACTCGAAACAAACATAATCTCGCATTCCATCCACTAGGCTCCGTAAGATTGCAAAGTGACTGACTGTGTTATATTTTATAGTAATCTCCCAAATTATATTAAAATATTACCAATTAAAATAAATTTTATGTATCGTAAAAAATAAATTAACATCCAAGGCCTATTATAATGTGAAAGATTATTTGAATGATGAGATAATTGGGATAAGTGTTTCTAAATCTATTGTTAATGAATATTGTTACACTTATTTGAATGCTATAATAACTTTTGTACTTCATCCTGAATTGCATTAAATAACTAATAACTTATAAAGTTTTACTTTTGATTATTTTAAATTTTTATCCGTGTTTTAATGTAAAACTGCTACATTACAATACAAAGGTAAATTTCGCGACTATATACAAGACTATAACAACAGATGGGTCATTGGGTGATCCGGAAAGCAGAAGTCCCCGGTTCGAATCCAGATATCTTATTAGTTTTTTTTGTTCACATTTTGTAACTTCTTAAATCCGAGCAAGGCTCGGTTGTCCAGGTACTGTTATGTTAATGGTGAATTATTATATTTCTATTTCTCGGAAGTCTTGTAAGTTACCGGAGTTGTAGGCCGTGGTGTAGTTGTGGTAGTCGGTCTTCGGGTGCTTGCCTCCGCGTTGTCTGTGAGGCAGCACGTGCCCTCGGACGGACACACAGCCTCCTCGTCCACGTGGTCACACAACAGCGCGAACAGGCCGCTGATGCAGTCTCCGCGACACTTCCTGCCCGGCTTCGTTTTAGGATACGGTGTTGTTGTCAACTGGAATTAGAAATCAACTTTTGTTATTAGTGGGAAATTTTAGTGTTCTAGTTTGTATATAGGTTTAGGTTCATAGTAGACATTCTCGCCAACACCCTCATGTCAAAGCATACTCCGAGGGGAGGCAATTTTCAATCCAGTCATTAACAATAAGAGCTGTGTAACTATGTATTTATCTTATATTTATTATCCTACTAATATTATAAACGCGAAAGCTTGTAACAATGTATGGATGTTTATTTGTTACTCTTTCACGCAAAAACTATCGAATGGATATTGATGAAACGAAATTGCGGACGACGATCCGAGCAGCAGCTAGTACCTAAATGTAATAAAATAAATTTTATAATACTCTGCTCAAATGTGGGTAATTAAGCCTTATAAAGCCTTGTCTATATACAAAGAACGACGGTGAACAAACGCTAGATAAAAAAGACCCCACTTCTGTGTTTTAGCCTCGTTAGTAGACTACTAGATACTGAATCTCTATTAAACCGCTTATCGCAGGCCGTCGCCTCACGTAATTCTTAATCAAAGTTACTTACAGCCGTTATCGGTCTTTTAGTTGAATGCTTCTTCTCATTTGGCACCACCAAGTCAGGTGGTCTCCTGTCTCCATATCCATCCTTGGAGACGCAGCACAGTCTACCAGAGACACAGAGCTCGCCGGAGGTCAAATACGCCTCGCAATACTGCGTGAGACGAGACTCCACGCATACACCAGGACAGGCTATGTTACCTGTAAATAGTCAATTAAGTCTGTATATTTGTTTATAGTATATTATGGTACAAGGATGCTTAGTTGTTCGGCTGATGGCTCGCCTGTGGCTCGGACTGTGGACTGTGAACTTGTGGACGGACAACCCACAGCCTCGTGTTTTAACAGCAAGTTGGTCGCGAACTTCATATGCACTTTTTCAACATACTTGCGAGGAAACGACAAGGTGATTGGTTAGATATGGCCAAACAACCTGCTTCAAAATTGTAATTTTAGTGATAAAATGCATATATTTTACAGCAAATTATGTGAATTATAAATAATTTGATTTAGTCTTAATTAGGGATACATTTATTTATTAAAAAATGTAAATGGTTTATCAGCGGAATAAAACCTCTTTGTTGGTACAAAAAAAAACTATTACCCGGTTAAATTTAAAATGCTCTGTTTACTCTAATATAATTTAAAGTTAGGTACAAACTTTACTTTTTTTTATGGAATAGGAGATAAAAAGGAGCGTACGGGTCACCTGATGTTAAGTGATCACCGCCACCCATATTCTCTTGCAACACCAGAGGAATTACAAGAGCGTTCCCGGCCTTTAAGGAAGGTGTACGCGCTTTTTTTAAAGGTACCCATGTCGTATCGTCCCGGAAACACCGCACATAGAAGCTCATTCCACAGCTTTGTAGTATGCGGAAGAAAGCTCCTTGAAAACCGCACTGTGGAGGAGACTTTGTAGGGATAAGTATATTTTGCACTAGAGTGTTATATTATTATGCATATGTGTGTTATAGCTCGGTTTTTGACCCAAAAAACGATGTAATAAGGCTCACTTTACCAGCAAGTGTGTTGAAAAATAATTTATAATGTGGGTATCCACACAACTCGCGATAATTAGACCCACATCATTCAGTAAATCTGTTTATGTGATATTAAAGTGCATTAATGAATACTCGTAGCTCCCCAGTATCGTCTAATGGTTCAGGGTCGTTCAGATTTAAACAATACTCCGGACCTGTCTTTTAAACTGTCACTACAGCCATTTTGTGCAAAACGAGGATAACCGAAAGATGTTATAGGACATTAAATATTGTTTAATCAGTTTTTGAAGTTAAAACTTCTTTAGCATCGTTGTGAAAGTCGATGAAACGAAAAAGCGCGACAGTAAAAAGAGACATACACATAAATTCATAAGATTTAACGTGGGTGAATATAAGAAATATTATACAGTGTTTTGTTACCAGGCGATCATAGTTGAAGAAGAGATTGTCTTATTTATGACACGAGTATACCTTAATATATTCTGACGGCGCACGAAATATTACTACATAGACACCAGGAGAACATAAATAAGGTTGCGGTGATAATAATGTCTTTAATAGCGGTTGGAATCATCTGTCATCCTTGCAACATGTACCAGGACTTCATATGCAGTTTAGAGGTTCGTGCATAATCCAGGTTTCACTTCTGACGTGTACGTTAAAATGTAGAGACACAACATCAAACGTGTTCAACACGTCTAATCTCATAAATCGTCTAATCTCTGATTCACCTCATCCTTCGTCTTTTAAAAAGGGCTATACGAGCGAGGCATGCACCTGATCGAACATGGAATATTTTATTAAAGAATACCTGCTGTGTGTTCTACAAGCAATACCGAAGCCAAAAAAGTAGTATATAGAATTTTAGTCTGTATGTAAGTCTGGGCAAAACACAAAGAGTACTGCATAGATTTAATTCAAAAAGCATAAATATTAACAAGAGATCGGGACGTCATATAGGCTACAGACTATTATTACGTTAAAGTAAACTATGCATTTATTCATGACGACACAGAACATTATATACATAGTAAAGTTAACAAATTTACAAATACGGCGTCATCAAAAGGACACCCACTCAGCATTTTTGGAATTGAAATAAGGATCACCCCAGTCCAACACTGATTTTCAGTAGATACCAATCAAATCGAGTCGTTAGATGCAGAGATAGTATTTTTGCTGCTACAAAGCATCCACGCGGACCAAGTCGCGGCCAACAAGAGACAATACATACGTTGGAAGCTAAAGTTATGCATATCCTAATACTAAATAGGGTGTACCTAATAATTACCACTGTCTTTATATCTGTCAGGTGGCCTGGTAGTCTCGTCGTCGTCATCATCAGACTCGGTGGTGGTGTAGCGGGTGGTGAACGGTCTGCGAGTGGTCGTCAACGTGTCGTTACCTGCAAATTACAACTTATATCAAGCCACGTCCAGATACAGTGTTTAGTTTAGTTTGCAAGTATTTCCTTTGCATAGGATGTCGGTTAGATTATGGGTACCACAATGGTACTTATTTCTGCCGTGAAGCAATAATATATAAGCATTATTGTGTTTCGGTCTGAAGGGCGCCGTAGCTAGTGAAATTACTGGGCAAATGAGACTTAACATCTTATATCACAAGGTGCAGAGCTCAATTGTAGTGTTGCAAAGAATTTTTGGGTTTTTCAAGAATCCTGAGCGGCATAGCATTGTAATGGGCATATCAATTACCACCAGCTGAACGTTCTGCTCGTCTCGTCCCTTATTGCCATAAAAATACGAGGGTCAAACTGAATGTTCTTTGAAATTAAAATAAAATACTTTTCAAAGGATTAAAACGTAAAAGTAACATTTTTATTGAGTCCCCCTGAAAACGTGCCCTGCAAAGATCATGAAAATTAGGGTAAAATAAAATATTAATAAAATTTAACTTTTAGTCAAAAACTCAATATGAAATACAGTTAGAATTACAGGCGTTTCGATTCTTTTAAAGTTATGTTATTTAAATGTGACAAACTCGCGTTAATAAAAAAAGTTCTTAGAGAGTCAAAAACTGATTAATCTATCATGTTATTAGTTTCTTAAATATTTTTAAAAGGGAAACTTCGCCGCATCCGATAGAACCATTGAGAAATCACTTTGCCCACTCGTCCTTAGGAGTCTCTTCGACAGCCTTTTGAAACACAGCCACAAAGAAGTAAATACTACGTCACAGCCACACCAGCCTCAGACTCCATAAAATATTTTCTCCCATTACATTCATACTGACCTAAAGCCTAGCGAAACTAATGATGTATGTACGTATGCGTATGAAACGTGCAGTGATTGATAGATTGACAGATGACGGCTATAATCTTGTAAAAAACGGAGATAGTCGAAATCCACTACGTTTAAAGCAACTGTTCGCTTTCAAACTTGGCCGGATTATACTTCGTCGCCATATTGTCGCCATTTCAAACTTACGTCAATTCTCACTGCACATTTTGTACTAAACTAAATTTCAATTTTTACTAAGGCTGCCTCTTATCACGTAGTAATTACATCCTCCTTGCTGACATGACACAGACAATTTTAAATTTGCCGCCGAATCGTAAAACAAAAAACGAATCGGTCGTCTACAATTTTTTTATGCCCCAAAAAGTTTAATTATTGATTTTCTTAATATTTTATAATATGGCAATACAACGTTTGCTGGGCTATTATATAATTCTCACATTAACAATTCTTAATATTGAGTATCTAGTATCTATAGTATTATTTCCTCAGTAACAAAACTCCACCAATAAGAAAAATTAATACTAACCCAAAGGCTCATCGACGCAACACTTCATGGAGGGTTTAGGACACTCAACTTCTTCTAGTACGTTGGAGCAGATGAGCGAGGTAAG
Source organism: Leptidea sinapis (assembly GCF_905404315.1). Taxonomy (NCBI): domain Eukaryota; kingdom Metazoa; phylum Arthropoda; class Insecta; order Lepidoptera; family Pieridae; genus Leptidea; species Leptidea sinapis. The sequence goes on along the minus strand of NC_066300.1, from coordinate 4,300,151 downwards.
TGCGTGCATGCATACTCCGGGACAGTTCTTAGCGTCCACCTGGGTATCCAAGGTGTCTAGTAGACCTGGAAGAAATAGTCATTGTATAAATTAAGACTTCTAACTCACACACACACGAATGACAAATGTTTCAACAAAAGAATATTATTTTTTTATGTGTGTTTCATAATAACAGGCTGATATTCAAATTCAAATATTTTTATTCAAAATAGGATATAAAATCACTTAATGAAAGTCAAAAACTACCACCCATTTCAAAAGAATGCCTCAGACCTGAGAAGAATGGGCGCAACAAACTCAGCGGGCTTTTTTTCATAAATATGGTTACATGGTTACAAAGTATCATTTAATAAGTAAGTTATTATTTAATAGCCTGAGGGCGGTCGTACCATTCCCAATCATTCATTCAAGTCATTTATGTCATAGAAACCTTTAGTAGACAAACGCTTTTTAACAATTCTTTTGAATATCGTAATACTTTTGTTTTGAACATGTTCTGGGATCTTGTTGTAAAAGCATATACATCGCCCCACTAAAGACTTACTTACTGGACTTAGCCTAGTAGTAGGCAATATAAGTTTATGTCTGTTCCTGGTATTAACATTATGGTTATGACAGTTTCTAGCAAATTCACTTATGTGCATCATGTACATACATTACATTATCAAGAATATATTGAGAAGCAACAGTGATGATGTTAATTTTTTTCAATTTTGCTCTCAATGATTGTTTACGACCTAGGTTACAAATAGCGTGAATAGCTCTCTTATGCAGCAATAATATTGTATTAATATCGGAAGCGTTGCCCCAAAGTAATATAACATAGGACATAATACTATGGAAATAAAAAATAACTAAAGAATACTAGTCGCGCCGTATCTTTGTCAGTGTGACTTCCTCATCCATAAAAAATATGAATCCTAAAATCGAAAACACATTGGTACTCGTACGTAGCGGATAACGATCGAACTGAAGGCTCTGTGGTAAGACTCAACGGTTCTACCTGTTGCGACACCGACACTTTTTTAATATCATAAAAGCAATTATTTTGTCCAAAATTGAATCCTATAGAATTGTTTTAGATGTCATTTCTAATATACTAGACACTACTTCGGAAACAAATGGCGCTCTGAGAGAGAAGACACCGCGCAACAAACTCTCCCAGTATTTTTTTTTGCGCGCTTTTTAATCAAATATACAATATTATATTGTCATTGCTATTGCTATAAACTATAATATAAAGGATAACCTAATCCCAGGCTGTCGGATCACTTAGATATTCACCTGTGGAGTAGTAGGATTTACGAAATTTTTTAATAAAACTTTTATATTTATTTATAGATAATGCCTGAACAGTGGCTGGGACTTTATTATAAAAGTGTATACATTTACCCTCAAGACTATTATGTATCTTATGAAGCCTACTAGAATTAGTTACAAGCAATCCCGTATTTCTAGTGTTAAGTATTAATAATAATGAAAATCACTATTAAGATTGCTCTTTTGCAAAGGGGATCACACACCATCAAATGACCCGTATGTATGCCCGTTTATCAGCCTCTTCCGAAAGGAATGGATTATAGACATCAGATTTCGTACAAACAAACTACTCTGTCATATTAGTGGAGCTGTTTTCACTTCACACATTTAATTATCTCCTCGCACGGTATTAGAAATAAAAACAATTACTCAGTAAATTATTATTACATAAATGGTAAGTTGCAAACAAAGATGGATAGACTCTATGGGTAATTGATGAAAGTTAAACTTGTTTCATTGCCTTTTAGGTTTCGTAGCCATTCTAGTACAGGCGCCAGATCTGAGAGTTATAAATAATCTGTGCGATATGAGAACGTTGTATACCTACAAGATGGTTGATTGTCAATACGTCTTGGTTGATTGTAGGTACATTTTGGTTGATTGTAGGTATTATTTACATCTTATGTCTCAAGGTGACGAGCGCAATTGTAGTGCCGCTCAGAATTTTGGGCTTCTCAAGAATCCTGAGCGCCACTGCACTGTTCTGGGCAATTACCATCAGCTGAACGTCCTGCTCGTCCCGTCCCGTATTTTCATAAAAAAAGGTACGTCTTCGCTGATTGTAGGGACGTCTTGTTTGATGGTCGGTACAACTTGGTTGATTGTAGGTACATCTTGGCTGATTGTAGGTAGGTACGTTTTATATGAAAGAGGCTAATAAAACGGTGAGCACGCAAGAGCGTTGCCGACCTTTAAAAGAGTGTCTCCGAAGCTTCGCATATTTGCACTTTATTTCGCTTAAGTATATTAAATTTACGTAGTTAAATAAAATTTAATTTAATTATCAAGATATAAAAATAATGAAGTACATTACAAAATTATCTAAAGCTGACTATCGTAGTCCAATACGTTCCGCATATCGGCCTGTACCTGTTAACCTTTGGCGGACGGAATATCAAATGTGCCTGCAGCATTCTTCAAACCAAAATACAAATTGCAAAAATAGCTGAACTGCGAATTTAACATTGATCGATTCCAATTTTTTAACTATAGTCTAATAAATGGAAGGCCAGTTTATTTTTGGGTTGTAATGTGAACATTACTAAACTGATCGGAATAATACTTATTCCAAAAGATGCACCGTGTTTTGGAGAAGGTTTAAGTATATAACATGTCAGGGATTAATTCTGGAACCTATATTTTTTCGACTTAGAAATACCTATATATTCGGCGCCAAGTACTTAATATATCGGCAAAACAATGTTTGCCGAGTCAACACTTATTATATTTTGACTATCAACTTCAATTCGAGTGTACAGGAAATGTGAAGAAACTGAATAATTCTTTTATAAAATACTAAGATTTATGGCAGGCTATAGGAAGGACGCTTGTAGAGCAAGAGCCCGTGAACCCCAGACCTTCGTGGATGACGTGATTTTTAATAATATTCTAAAGGTAGGTAATAACACTAAAAAAAACTACGTTTAAAAATAGCGACTTCAAAAACGGAAAAGTATGGAATAACTAAAAATTTAATTTAATACACCTTATTCAAATCTTTACCTTTAACATTAATAAAATACTAGTAATTATATGTGCTACCTATTGATAGGTTTTAAGTCGGCGCCAAGCCCTAAACAAAATAAAACTTAATATTATAAACAGCTTACTTACTGTAATTATAAATGTTGTCTGGCCATGCGTGTCTGTCCGCTTGGGTTGTTTTGTTCTAGACGAAGCTATCCCGCTCAAAGTCACGCGTGGCGAGTAAAGGTACCTACTATTACATTTGGCTTGGCACCGACTTCAAAGCTATCAATATGTAGCACATACAAATAATAGTATGTTAATATTATTAAGGGTAAAGGTTTGCATAAGAGGTGTATTAAATTAAATTTTTAGTTAATAATAATAATATTGACGCACTTTTTACACAAATTATCTTGCCCCAAGTAAGCATTTATAGCCTGTGTTATGGGTTACAAGACAACGATATATTTAATACAATATACTTACTTAAACATACATAAATTCATATAAACATACATAAATACATTTAAACATCCATGACTTGGAAACAAACATCCATATTCATCATATAAATGCTCGCACCTACCGGGATTCGAACCCGGGACCTCCAGCTTAGTAGGTAGGATCGCTAACCATTCGGCTATACAGGTCGTCATTAGTTATTTCATACTTTTCTGTATTTGAAGTCTTTTCTAACATTGTTTTTTTTTTTTTTTTACTTTTTAGTGTCAGTTAATAATAATATATAATCAACCTGAATGAGAACTCATAAAAAAGTCGTACACGGAAAACAATTATATCATCGAGATCGACAAATGTTCATAAAATGTAAACTACTGGGCCAAACTATATAAAATTTGTATGGAACCAAATCTATTCTGCATTGAACTAAACGTATGTACGTGTAACGTAAAGAATTACGTAAATCGAATCATAAATCTCAGAGTAATCGGTGTACATACATAAATAAAATACCGATCGAATTGAGGACCTCCTCCTTTTTGAAGTCGGCTAAAAATCAGACTTTATAATTTGATGAATTTAGATTGGTATGATACACACCTATAGTTCCGTCTATTTACCAAAGTCCCTGTACTCCAAACTTCATAATTGGCCATCGTTCTTGTATGCGCTGACAAACTTTCAGCTTTTGTAAAACAACGAAGGTCTGGGGTTCACGGGCTGTTAGATAATTGTGTTTCAACCAATATGTACTAGTTAAACTTTCCGCGTTTGTGGTTCGTCTATTTTTATATTAACAAAAACAATCGGTAGAGTACTTTACGAGATATGCGATTTTGAACAAATAAACATTATATTATTATACATATAGAATGATAAAAACATGGCCTACTTATACAGATATATGCACAGGTGTGTACAAAATTCAGAATGCCTAAAACAACAATGCATAAAAAATTTAAATTATGGCTAATAGATAAGTGCTTTTATAATTTAAAAGAATTCTTTAGCCAAAAATAATAGTATTTAAATGTTATTTTGAGAGGCACGTACAAACTAATGTTTATTTTATATTATACTAGCTGACTCGACAGACGTTGTTTTTGTCCATAATTTTTCATAACATCATGAATTATTTCGTAACGTATGCTCACTGTTGTTATAATAAAATTGTTTCACAGCAGAACTGTCAAACCGTGCGTCATTAAATTCTCTCACAGAAGAACACTATACAAAACAAATATTGGAAATAAAAATAATTATGGGTCCCAAATCGAAATAAAAAGGATCCTATCTCTCAAGTTGGACCTAGCTGCACTCCATTAAGTAATCCCCATTTAAATCCGTTCATTAGTTTAGGAGTCCATCGCGGACAAACAACGTGTCACGTAATTTATATATATTAAGATTATTGAATTAAAGTGAAGTAATGTGTATTAATGACGTATAAACAGAAAAATTCCAATATTGACAGTCAAATATTTGTATGCTGATATATTGGTGAATTGTGTTGTACACCTATCAATTGTTAACAACTATGTTATCACGATTCATACAAATAAATCATTTCATTTCATTTCATTTCAATGATCGATAAAGAACTTTAGTAGATTTTCGATTTTGAACAAACGAACATAAAACATTTTAAAAGCAGCGTGGTGTAGCGCACTAAAGGTATATTCGCGTGTTGTAGTATCACGCTAGACAAAACAGTGAAATCTATTAGCTGGAGAAACATTTCGATATATGCCATCTCTGTTACGATATGAGCGTTGTATTCGTCAATTAATAATAGACAATTAAGATATCTATTGTAGTCTTACGGCCGTTTTCAATAAATTATCTTTAGCTACGGATAGACTGCTATCCCCGTTTAATGGCAAAATCTTAACAATCCATGGTGTGCGTATTACAATCAAGGACATGTGCTATCTAAATTGAAACTAATAAGTTGAAACTTCAATTGAAATGCAAGTAAGAACAATCAGTATGTGAGGTCTATCTGTAGTAGACTATCCTCCTAACGACAGATAGAAAACTTCGGTTTCTATCTTCTGATGCTATCTTAAAATTAGGTTAGGTTATTGAAAAGTAAGTAAGAGTTAAAGGATAGATTTGTGTACCTCTAGTAAGTAGAACTAAGGATAGATAGTTTATTGAACGACCGTTACTAAAACTGGATAACCCCTCAAAAACAATTATAAAATTATTCATTGTTACTGACATTTCTAAACGAATAAATTTTACGACAATTAAGTCTTTTAAATTGCATTGGCTACAAAATTTCAGTGTATGATAAAACGACTAAATGATAATGCCCATAATTGTATGGAACTCTGAACTAGGTACATATATTACATACAGAAGTATTTAACTTTTACTTTTTGTAAAAAAAACCCGGGTTTCGGAGTTATTTTATTGAACATAATCTCAAAACTAGGCAAGTAGATATATTTTGTTCAATGAAACCAATAACGTCATTTATATTGACACGTTATACACGAACGAACATTACTCTCTCTTAAAACAGCATCAATCCGCTTAAATAAGTAAGAATTACGGAACAAACAAAGCCTCGGGGAGTTACCCGACATTTACCTATATTGCTAATACTGTGAGCGGATTACATTAAGGGGTACATAGTAAGGGTATCTAATAATGGGCGTTAACGTGATCGTACTACCTACCTACACCTACACTAATACCTTTGGTAGGAATATTCTTTTCGACGAACTCGTCGCTAACTAGCTAGACAAGGTAACGAGCTAGCTAAGGATTTTACGAAATTCCACCCGCAAGTGTTTTTTTTTATAAACAGAACAACGTCTGTCAGGTCCAGTACCTTATTACTTGTTTATCAGGAGCGTTGTATTCGTCGACAGTCGTCCCGCGAATTAGCATTTATAGCATTTCTATTATTTTTCAATATAGATTTCTTCGTCTATAAGTCAATCGTTCGTCCCAGGATTGACCGCGAAATACTTAACACAACAACAGCATCTGCCCTCGTGACCTTAAGACATATCTAACCTGACAATAGCGCCGTAATTTAGCTTCAGTGCCCTACTAACCGTAGCTCACCTTGCACTAGAATGTGAACCTCATTTCTAGATAAGTTTATGACTTTAAAAAATTGTATGTGCACATAATTAAGGTATAACAAACTAGACTCAACACGCTCAAAGATTGTCTGAACCAAACTCTGCGTACCCGTCTATTAGGCAGAGTTTTTGTTCAGTTTTGTTTCGACCGCACTTTAAAATCAATGCCACGCAATGACAAACTGTCTAAATAACAGCATATTCAAGCTTAAAAAAGATGGAGTATCGTATTTCAGGTATATGCCCCTTTCAATTAACAAAATTGCTTGAGCAATTTGAAGTTTTAATCATTTTGCTAAATAATTACATTCCAATTACTAAAACAAAATGTTCTTGTCTCGTGACTCTTGATGTAATGTTACTACGTCCGACGAGCATATACAATCGACTGTCAACAATATTGCCACGAAATAAGGTTTTAATTTGAATGAATGTTTCAATGTAATCTGTATGTAATGTATCTGAGTTGGTGTATCCTACGTTATATTATACAACGCCGCTCGGACATTTCTTTCACGAACTTTTAATAGGCGATTGGGAGTCAGGTTGTTTATTGTAACGTCAATGGTGAATCACGACAGAAGAGAACAGAGAAAAAAAGCGTGCGACAGAGAACGAACGAACATCTCTAACGGAAATACAGTTACATAGTATGGATAACGGAAGTATACATATCATTTATTACATTTACAGTGTGTCAAATAAGTGTGTTTAATACATAAATAATATACATAAAAAGCTTTTTCGAAGTGGACTCCATTAACTGCAATACAGTCCTTTAAACGTTGAGGCCAGTTATCAATAGAAGCACGCACACTTTCTATGGGAAAATTCTTCACTGCCAATCGTGCGGTTTGTTTTAGGGAATCCAAATTATCATGGCACTTAGAGCAAGCCTTACTCTTGAAACTGACCATATCGTAATCCAGCGGATTAAGATCGGGACTAGACCACATCCATGGTGCTGAGTGCTCTGTTCATCTTCCGAGATAAAAATTTTGCTTTTCGACAGGATTTCTTCGAACTCTTTCCCTTACTGCTTTGACAAACTTTTTCGTACGAACACTACGTGGACGGCCACATCTTTTTCTGTCATAAACACAGGAGATATCATTGTACCTATTAATAGCCCGGTACGCACACATTTTGCTAATACCAAGCGTATGGAGAGTTTTATAAATTGCATTTGGCTCCATATCTACTTTGTGTAATGCAATCTCAGCGATTCGGTTCTCTGTATCCCCACTCTATTTTAAAATCGCTAAATATTGTGCAATGTGTTGGTGCCAAAATGAGAAAACTCAATGAACAATCATATACAAATGACAGATTCCAAATTCAAATGTAATATTTGGTTTATTTTTAATTGTAACAGTATTTATGACCAGACGAAGTAGTTAGATCATGTTGTGTCTGGTTATGTATAGGCTATAATATTATTATGATAACGATATTCTACATACGACTTCGTCTGTATAAATAAACAGAAAAAAATTTGAATATTAATACTTTACAAAATGCTGAAAATTAGGGTGCATTTGCAAATAAAACAATATTGCAAGGATTTTGGTCAAATACAGTCATTCTGTTCATAAACATAATAGTTATGTTAATTGAAAATAATGTGGATGAAACCGCGGGATCTAGCTAGTCAGAAATTTATTGAGAGGTAACAGTCAATATTATCTAACAGTTATATCTATCTGGACCCAAAAGTCACCGGACCACATTCCGTACGACGCTTCAGACCCGTTACCCTTCCGAATGGACTAAACGAAAGGAAAATAACACTTCCCGCAATTTACAGGTAACAGCGGAAGATTAAACGTACCTCATAAAAGGCATCAATAACATTTACTACCTCAAAATTGATTTTCTTGAAGAGAATTAGGAGTTCTTTTACGAAAATTTATTGCTATATATGTATATAATAATATTTAGAGTGAATTTAAGGCTACGTTTCAAAAAAATCACTTTGAACTATCTGTTTTGAAGTTGGTTAAAAGTAAATGAAGTAAGATAGTCGAGCCGTATCTATATTAGTTAATTGTCTAATTTTAATTACCGCGTTGTGCATTAGAGCTTAGACAGTACTTCAATAAGGAGACCTTTTTAATAATCTGAAATCAAGAGTAATACTAATAAATAAAGCAGATTCCACGGGGTCTACCATTTTCGGTTAACAAAATTCTAGCATTTATTTTTATGACATTTGGCGTGATAAATTTTACACTACACGATGCTAAATAAACATTGTCTACTTTGTTTTACTTCACTTTGAATATGAGTGAAGTAATTCGCAAAAAATACTGCCATATCTTTTTTTTTCCAAATTACATTATTGATGTAAATACGGAAAAGGAACGGTCTAAAAATAGACCCTTGTGGTATCTCATATTGCGAGGAGTTATAATGATAGTATAGAAAGGTTGTCTGAGTATGAATGAATTCATTTTAACACAGTGATAAATAAGTGATTAGTCACATAAAATAACTTGTTACGTAACTCGCTGTGTCTTGTAGCATGCGGCTGACTAAAACAAGCGTAGTTCACCGTTACTCACCGACCTATCGCGTACCGGAGAAATCGACGTCCGAAAATGAAAGTACACACACGTCGAGTATTCTGTCGGTGTCCAACTTATCCTTATGGATCCCACTTTGTCTTACGTTTCTTTCATTGAAATTTATTAATAAATTTTATTTGGTACCTTAAGCTTCGTTCTTGGATGAAATTCCTATATTGTTACAATTCAAGGCTGTTACTGCAAACTGCATAATTTTGCTACAATGATTAAAGCCAGCATTTAAAGTTAGTGCTTCGAATAAACCAACTGCAACCGAGGCACCAACAGTGTATCGTCTGCCAGCCGAACTCCCGTGCATGAAGAATATAAAGGGTATTACAGACAGAATATCAGAAGCCATATGCTTCTTTTAATACTATTTTCAAGTCGTAAAAGATGATAATATACCCCAGAATTTCGATCCGATGTAACAAACATTGCAGATATAAATAACAACACTAACTATTTAAATAGAGAAAATTGTCTAAGATTTCATGCACTTGTTACTAATGTTCGTAAACTTTACCAAGCCCCATCCATTTCCTTTTCGGAAAAGGAGGACAAACGATCATACGGGTCACTTGATGGTAAGTAATTACCGCTGCACACATAATTTGGCAAATGTTATTGAAGGTAGCTATCGACCTAATATTTATTTGTATGTATGTTATGTTATATTGTTATTACCTAACCATAATTTGGTCGTCACTGGCAGAAAGTTCCATGAAAACTGCTATGTGGAGGAAGTCCTTGAGGTATGTGGTGCAATTTATGGCATTCAGATCAAATAGCTCTTTGGAACACTTCCCGTCGTAAATGAGGTAGCAGAGTAACAACAAAGCGACGTCTCCAAAAGCGTCAAGTGAAGCCGTTCACAAAGTGAAAATACGTGCAGATATCTATGCTTTGCCTGTGGTCAAATGGTTCAATTGGATAGTGGGGTGCACCACACCAGATGCACTCTAAAGAAACTCAGGTATTTACAGATTTCATCTTTTTAAAGTATCATATTAAAATTTGTAGTGAAATTAGCTTAAGCGAGCGATACAACGAATACATCTTTTTCATCAAGTGAAAATACATCGTGCTCATAGAGTAATTCATTATAAGTTTGGTAACGGTGTTAGTGTAACGAGGAGGTTATTATTGGTTAGAGCACCATTAAACATTCAGCGCTTTTATTACAACTACCACGGATATTTGCCGTTGACATTTAATAAATTGTTCAAATAAGCTGACCATTATAAGGTCATACACTTGATTATTTTGGAAATATATCTTGTTGAGATGGAAGAATCACCCAAAGTGATAAGGAATAAGATAACAAGCATGTTCCATGAGATAAAGAAACATGGCATATTTGTATAAAGTTCAAAATCAAAACTAATTGTGAAGACTGATGGCAAAAATTCAAATTTATAGCAAACGATGGACTTCTCGAGTACGAAAAGACTGCATTTCTCTAGGGTAAATAATATGTTTATTTAAAAAAAATTATGTAATCGATAGATCCAAAAGATACAGAAAATACTGGGGGCCTTAAAGCTTATAATAAAAAACAAAGATTTCAGCGTGTCAGTGCAAAGTACTGAAAGTTTTTAGATTTATATGAGTATTTTACTTCCTAATATTTTTAGTTTATTATATATTTTTCACGTACTTTAAGGTGATGCTGGAGCTGCTGCTTCGACTGCAAACGTCGCAAATGTGTCGGTATAAGATAGTCTCACATCTTTGTGCCGTTTGGTGACAAGATAATTGGACCATGGGGCTGAGAGGCGCCGAGAATGTACGAAGTACTATTATGCGCCTCAATAGGGCTACTGGAAACCCAAACACAGGCCAGCTTCGACCAAAAGATCAATCCAGCTATCAGCTAGCAGTAGCAGATAGCAGTAATGTGTAAACATTACTATTTTTCGGTCTGAAGCGCGCGGTAGCTAGTGAAATTACTGGGCAAATGAGGCTTAACATCTTATATTTCAAGGTGACGAGCGCACTTGTTGTGCCGCTCAGAATTTTTGGCTTTTTCAAGAATCCTGAGAAGCACTACATTGTATTGTAAGGCGTGTCAATTACCATCAGCTGAACATCCTGCTAGTCTCGTCCATTTTCATAAAGAAAATTCTTGGTTCCCTTGCTGGTACTGATATTTTTACTTCATACAACCATATTAAGTATTGTTAATATATTTATAAACATTGTTTTATTTCTCTGTGTATTATCTTCCACATGGATCTTGTTATACAAGAATGACCCGAATAAAGTATTCTTAATTCAGGTCATAAATACGGATACTATTACTTCTTAGATTTATTTTTAGAACATCTTAGCACTTTATAACAGGTTATTATATACCAAAATGTTTACTCCTATTATTCAATCTTTATTTTTGATTTTTAATGTTAGAAGTTTTAATATACTTTTATTTCAATATGGTTTTATAATGCCCAGTTTGACATGAGTTTTTTTGTATAAGTATATATATTCTGAGTAAGTTTTCGTCAACATTTAATTACTTGAATCCAAAATTTTGAATGATGTGGGACTCGTAATCGGGACCTCTCGAAATCCGTCCGAGCTCTTTTCCATCTGAGCCAACCGTTCCAGTGACATATGGTTCGTAAATCTCGGTATGTCTTGTTTCAACTCTCAGGCTGTTCAGTTGATAACCTGCTCAACCTCAATAATTGCTTTATATTTTTGGGGGATAAGCTTTAAATTAATTTTTTATAATTTTTGTTGTAACTAATAAAATTTTTAAAATTAGAAAATTGGCTTGAGATATTCTTTATTTTTTTTACATTTGATACTTCATTACTCACTTAATTTATATTTAAGTAACACAAATAAATTGAAGTTTATAATAATTCCTGTTGAAACACAGTAGTAAGTCCGCGCATTAAAATGCTATAAATGGTGTTTTATGTAAATCATGTAGCTGCACAACAAAAGCATCAAAAGTCGTGTAAAGCAACGGCAGCAGCGTTAGCTTGCGTTTTCTTCGTCGACTGAGGCTTTCTCGAGTGTGGGGTGAACGACCTCACCGGACGTTTCGTCTATTCATGTGATACCAACATAGCGTACACTGATAATAACTGAAACATTATTAGCACAAATAATTAATCTTAGATACGTATGTCGTACATACTTACGTACGTATGTATCTATGGCAAACGTACTTACATACGTACGTGTGTACATATTAAACGATATGAAATGGTAACTTATTTACCTATTATATTCAGTTACATTTATTACACCTAGATAATTTTGATTTCTTAATATAAATTCTATTTTTTTAATTCGTTTAATTATTATTTGCTTTAATTATCAACAACCTAATTATTAAATGCATGGACCCCGTTCGGGTAAAAGCATCCCCCAAGGAATGCCATCCTTCTCTGTCATAAGATCTGTCTAGCCAACTTCTGCCCATCTAGCCCTTGGTCGACCTCTTGATCTGGTGCCTTTTGGCCAAGACCACTTTACTGACCGTAGAGTCCATCGTCCTTCGAACAGGGCCTAAATAGTAATTTGAAATTAACTAAAGTTAACTAGTAGCGCCGTATCTGTGTCAGTTATAATTTTTTTGAAAACTGCTTATGCTGCTGCATATGGAAACTAATATAAATGTACAAATTTATAAAACTAGCAATGATCATGACATGACAAAGTTACTATTTCTATGTCAGGTTTGTTGAAATATATTTGATTTTAGATATATTAGATCTGTCATATGTAAGAACATCAACGCGCGTGAAGTTGATATTATGTCTGGTTTATAGCAGAGTGTTGTAGTTGCCCACGATAGTTTAACGTGGATATAAACTAGCAAAAATACTATATCTGCATCTAGCGTGTTTTCATGTAACCTATATGTATCCCGATCTAAGATAACGACAATCAGACAAAAATCCAATAAAGTACTCTTTTGAATTCGGTATTTCTTTGTAGATGTATTCTACAACTATTCTTTTAAAAATATTCGATGCATAGTTTCAACTTTATTAAGATTTTATTTTGAGTGATAAGTTACAGGATATCGCCAACTTAATTAAGGTTCACTTTTAAGGTTAAAATGTAAATTATTAAACTATTATGAAAACATAGTTTTCAATAGATGATCCATTTTCTTTTCCTGAAACTTTTTGAACTTGGTTAACTATTATTTATTCCTGTATAAATAATAGCACCAAGTTTATTTTACTAGAATCGACACCCAAAACACCAAAACACCATAATGCTTGCACACCACAGTTAGTAGTTGCTTGGATGATGTTTATAACCCAAGATATAAATTTTAAAAGTTTCAAAGATTCTATTTTGAGAAGATAAATGGTTTATGTTCTTTTTGTTCCGGAGATGCTATCAACATATGTCGGAAAAATTATTGCGGCTATTATCTGTAGTAGCCACGAGAACATCGAACGTTTCACAGTAACACGAGACGTTTATCGAGTTGCGTCACGTTCGATCAGAGAGGGCGCTGTGACGTCACGTCTGAGGTACTTTCTCCACTGTCTCCCCCCCCCCCCTCTCCGTCTTCCTCACTCCTCACTTACAAGAATCCTTGCCATGTGTATTTTAGTAAAATATACTCAACAAAGTATGACGTTAATGCGTTTACTAATTTTCAATTAGTCGCACAGTTTTTACTTTATTTGATGCTTTTAGTAGTTACGAAATTAAATTGCCTTGTTAGTAATATTGAATAACGTTATTAAAATACAAGATATTCATTAATTGAGGACTCGGCTACGATAATAGCCCAATTACATTTTTTACAATACTAAGTTTATGATTTCTAACAGTTATAATTAATAATTTTAATAGAATCAGTCTGAGTGATTGAATATGCAAATTCATATTCAAATATTTTTATTTTGAATAGGATTCTAAATCACTTGATTGAACGTCAAAAACTATCAAAGTATTCGAAAATCTAGGCCTCAGACCTGAGAAGAACAGGCGCAAGCAACTCAGCGGACTTCTTTTTTTTTAAATTTCGTTGCAATAAAATTTAACAGCCTGAGGGCGGTCGCTATTTCCCCGATTAGTGGTATCATTAAGAATGTCATTAATGTTTTATTACCTTATCTTTAGTATCTCACTCTTTGATTAACGCGAGTGTTACACATTTATACACACAATATGAAACATAACAACCCTTTTTAAAGGATTAAAACGCGTGTAATTGTAAATTTGATTTTACATTAGATTTTTGTGTAAAAGTTGCATTTTTATTATCATTTTAGCTAACCCAATATTTCAAGACCTTTCCAGATCTCGTTTTCAAGTGGATTGAAACTTCGGGTTAAAATAATAATAAAATAACTTTTACGGAAAAAATCTAATGGAAAATCTAATTTACAATTACACGCGTTTTTAAAAAGTATTTTATTTACACATAAACGTTTTTAAAAATTATTTTGAATTGTGCAATCAATTTGTTTCTTCCTTTTTCTAGGATCACTTTGTAAGAGCCAATTAAATTTACATCACCCTTCACAATACTGCTAACATTACTACTTACTATCTCGACTTTATCTAGTAGCAGTAGGTAGGTAATAGGCATTACAAGTTTATGTTTGTCCCTGGTGTCAACATTATGGTTATCACTACATAATAATGTTAACTTAGATTAAGGATTGGTCTCCGCTGCGCTCCAACTAGATACCGCAGGCGTAGTCGCAAAGTGCGGCAACTAACACTACGCCCAAGTGAGCGTACTCGAGCCAGTCATGAACAATGTGTGACATTGACGTGACACATGTTCTGTTAAACGTTGCTTGATAATGGAAACTAAAATAACGAGCGCTATTGTATTGCCGCTCAGAATTTTTGTGTTTTTCAAGAATCCTGAGCGGCACTGCATTGTACTGGGCAGGGCGTATCAAATACCATCAACTGAACGTCCTGCTCGTCTCGCCCCTTAGTTTCATAAAAAAAAGAAATTGGCTCACGCCGTTTTATTTGACATAATACAATATTATTAACTTCACACGCGTTGATGTTTAGTCTATGATAAATCAATCATTCATAATTTCCACTGCATTAAGTAGTTTCATTTCCTCCTATGTGTGAACCTAATATACCATCAGTGGGAGGCTGAGGCATCATTGCACGGGATGCCGGCTACATTATGGGTACCACAACGGCGCCTATTTCTGCTGAGACTGCCGGCGAGACGAGCAGTACGTTCAACTGATGGTAATTGATACGCCCTGCCCATAACAATGAAATGCCGCGAAGGATTCTTGAATAACCCAAAAACTCTGAGCGGCACCGCAATTGCTCCCGTCACCTTGAGAAATAAGATGTTAAGTCTCATTTGTCCAGTAATTTCACTAGCTACGGCACCCTTCAGACCGAAACACAATAATGCTTTCACATTACTGCTTCACGGCAGAAATAGGAGACGTTGTGTTACCCAAAATCTAGCCGGCATCCTGTGCAAAGGAGCCTCACACTGGTAAGTTCATTCCCAATCATCAATCAAATATATACCTAATAACAATTAACTCCTAATAAATACTAGTATACTCCTAACTAATAGTATATATATGCGGATGTGAATTTGTTTGTGTATTTCGCTAAAATCAACCATTCATCTTAAAATTTGTCATATTACATTATGATTTTATGTCAAAGACTCGTATCGAAATCAATAACCGTTTCGTAGGCGGACACTTTTAAAATTCGACTAACGGGACCACAAATAAAGTCACATTCGCCAATTTTCATGTTGATAAAATTAATTTTGGTAAGTTGTCATATCAAAATATAACTGGTTAAGTTATTTAAACCATTCTGCCAGTCTTTTTACTCGAGCGGCTTGTGGGTGTCATATTCGCGCAGGGCTTATAGCGTTCAACGTGTCACATATAATAATGCGTTTAGGAGGCTGTTGGGGCTACCATGGCGTTGTAGCGCTTCTGGAATGTTTGCTGAGGCATCTGTGGATGGTGTCCATGCCATAATGCGCAAAAAAGCGGTTTCCATGTTGCAGCGTCTACGTGTAAGCAGTAAGAGCATCCTAAAGATGATTGCTGCCAGAGCTGACTGTTCCTTCCAGAAACACTGGATACAGTAAGCTCTAGGTTTATTAATATATTTCACTAATAATACTAACGTAGTTCATAAGAAATATTGTTACTAATACATTTACTAATATATATGGAGATCTCTCTGAATTAAATAAATAAATAAGTGATTATATTTAATTTTATTATTGAGATTCTCGATAATACTGGATGTCTGCTAGATGTACAAACGATGCAATTTTCTGCATCCACACAGTTGTATTCAACCACGTGTTTGGTTTGAAGAGTGTTTGATGTAGCTGGCAAATTTACTGCACTACTAAGATCTATAACACCTTGCCTGACTGTGACAATTCTAATTAACACTGCTTTCTGAACATAAAATGGTAGTATCCTTTGATTTGTAACATTGATAATCTAAAAATATTAATAGGTATGGAGAGTTATTCAGTCATTATCACCGATTCATAGCTCCAACAAACAAGGAAATCTTAAAGTTCAATGGTATGTCTGTAATCCGTCGTTATGTTATTATTTAACGATCTTCATAAAACCATGTAAAATAAACAGACCACGTGTTTACAAATGTCACCGTCCCTAAAAATCTCCGCTTAAATTTTACTGGTATTTTCAAATGGTAAAGTGTCTTTAGGTAAGCACATTAAATTGTAACCTTTTTAAACGGCTTGAAGATAGATTTCATGTATGATTTCCTAAGTCACAGTTAATAAAATTAAAACTCCTCGTGTAACGTAACTAGTCCGTTAAACACTGTTAAAAGCATCTTAACTTATTTTATTTTTAAAAAACATCAACATTACATACATATAACATTTAATTACATAAACTATTTTAGAAATTAAATTGTTGGTTGAAACAGTTATATGTACACAAGAGTTACTTATTGTTATTTACTGCTGTCACAATAAAAACAAAATTATCTTATCCATCAAAAACTAGTAATACTTAATATCTATGGTTTTTTTTGTTATTCTTAAATTTTCCAAATAATACTTTGGATTTTTTGGAATAACATATCTCTTCCAGCATTCTTATTTACAAACACATTAGGGACTGTCCACCGTTCGTCTTAATTAATTACCAAATCAAGTGGGGAAAACCTTATATTGCTGATGGTAGTAAGATGTTCCAGATAAATTTGGGCCCTGGGGTAAGGTAGTAGAAAGATCAGTATGGAATATAAGTGACCAGGTATTCCACTAAAGTACACCTAGTTTCAGGGCGACTTTTGCAATGATTTAAATATGGCGTTAATGTGTATGTCAGCTGTCACTGTCACTTCTAATCGGTCTCGGTCTGACAGTCGACATAGCTAATATACGTTGAACTGGTTATAAAATGTAATGATATACAAAAGCTGTATTAAAAGGCATAAAAGGCATTTCTTTCTCAAAATTGATTCCTTTAGAAAACTTTTTGATGTCACTTCTAACACTACCACGGCTTCGGATATAAATGGCGGTCTTTGAGAGAAGACGCGGCGTTAGAAAAGTACTATTTACAACAGAGCCTTTTTTTTCATTGTCAACAACAATTCAATGATCTAATTTGAACACGACAAATAGGACAAATGTCAAACTCAATAATAATCATAACTTTTTTTTAGTAATCTGATGTCATATCAAGTAAGTAAACGAAGAATGCCACGACAAACAACTCCTTTAGTTTTAAGTGCACCGAAATTACGGCCGTTCCCAATATTCAGTCTATCTCTTACTTGAGATAAAAATCGTAACTATCGTTGACTTTTCTGTCCCAATAAACTTTAAACGACGGTAACTCACCTTATCTGTGCACGCTGTCTGTCAATGACACGATGTATAGCTTACCAACGATAGAAGTTTGTATGGAAATTGCAATTCACGCGCCACAATTTAAGGCCATAAGAATGACTTATCGGGTATATTGGGACAGCTTCAGATTATTGACAGCTATTACTGACAGTAGTAATTTATCTCTTTCTGTAGATAGTATATTGGGAACAGCCGTTAGTGGGGCCCCAATTATACTTAACATCTGACAAATTCCGACTGTCAAAGTGATAATAATATCCAACAGCCCTCATTTCTAAAGCATTTATACTACTTTTTATCGTTCTATCAGCGCAACTTTCTACATATTTACAAAAACAATTATTAAATATACCACTTTGTGACAGTACAATAGACACTATTGTAGCTGTGTTCTATGGAAACTACAGAAGACTCAAGTAAATGAGTGTATACATAAATTATCTACGCATCGCATACCTACCTATATTGTTTAACGGAGTTATCACCGTTATCTCTCAAGACCACCTGTGTCTATTTCTACTTATTATTAAAATTTACAGGTTTTAGCTTAATAGATACTATACAAACAAATAAAAACGTAAGCTTTTGGGATTATGTTTATAAAAAGAAATGAATAAACTGTCCTAGAATAAAGATGATTAAAATTTCTCTTTTACTCAATAAATTAATTTTTATTATTGTTACACAAAAATCTTAAAGAACTATATGTAAATGTCGTTCTATAAAATAATGAGATATTCAGTTTGTTTTTACTACCTATGCTATTCATTTATTAAAAACAGCTAAGATTTAAGTTAGCTTGAAGAACTAGTTAAATTAAATATAGATGTAAGGTTAATTTGTATAGTTGATGAGTATAGAACCCGTTAGCATTATATAGGTGAGTGTAACGGTTGACTCTCTTTCGCCAAATTAGTTGGGAACATATTCAACGCGCATTTGACCTTATAGCTAATATAAGTGGGTTAACAGACCTGACAGGAAGGAACTGGCGAAGGAGTCGTCCTGGGTCCTCGCGGGGCGGAGCACCAGCAGGAGGAAGGTCACTGTGGTTGTCCCTTTCATGGTGTAGCCACGGAGGAGCGCTCACGAGGGTCCGAGCATGGCGTGCGGTCGCCGCCTCACACGATTCTGTACTGGTGAAAGAAAGAAAGGCGTCCGGTATGCCGTGATTTATATAGATTATAAAACAGAGGTGGCATGTACTCAACGAACGTTGTTTATGCCTACGATAATTGAAAATGTGATATGTGTTTAATTTCTATTACATGTTAATTTGTTATTAATTATTTTTAATTTAATTATTAAGTATTTGTAAATTAATTGAAACATTAGCTTATTTCTGTATAGCCGAGTGGTTAGCGATCCTACCTACTATGCTAGAGGTCCCGGGTTCGAATCCCGGTAGGTGCAAGCATTTATATGATGAATATGGATGTTTGTCATGGATGTTTAAAGGTATTTATGTATGTTTATATGAATTTATGTATGTTTAAGTAAGTATATTGTATTAAATATATCATTGTCTTGTAACCCATAACACAGGCTATATATGCTTAACTTGGGGCAAGATAATTTGTGTAATAAGTGTGTCAATATTATTATTATTATTATTTCTTAGACATCCGATAAAAACCGGATTTAATACTTTAGTGTGCGTGAACTACGTCTTACACGTTAACACTTACTACGTTGACACTTTATGTTAGCATTGCTCAAAATAAAGATTAACTCTAAGGTAATTTTTTTTGACATTTTTACAGCTGTCATAGTCGTATAAATGATCTAAGACTAAATATAAAAAAAATATTGAATATAAATTTATCATATCCATTACCTGCGTAATATCAGTATAGTGAATGCCATATCTACGTAACTACTCTATGTTGAGTAGTTACGTAGATGTACGTCTAAACGAGTTGACCGTCGGGACACTGTCCACATTTGTCTTTAGAGATGTTAATGAATGAAATATCAACATTGTTGTTTCACACAGAACAGTTGCCTATCTACCATCAGGCAGATACCATCTAGCAATAAAGTACCTCGGGCTTAAATAAAACCTCAAAACTCAGAACTTTGCCACCGTACATAACATCATTGTGATAGTAAGTAACGGAAAAATACCAAAAAGTGACAGGATTGCACCTACTTTTGCTACTGACTAAAGTGAAAATTTGTAAACATGCTTAAGTAATATTTTTAGCACATGACAGCTGTCAAAAATTTCAAATTATCTGGATATTTTTAATTCATTGAGCTCCAAGATAAACTGATCAGAACCTGTTATCTCCTTTGCTTTACTCGAGATAGCATTATGCCCACTGTATATATTATTTTATTTGAGTATTACGTACAGAGGAGTATCCATAAATCAAAATGTAATAGGCCCCATTACAAAACATTGCATAGGATCGGTTACATACAGACGCGTCTTTCAATTCTCGTCGATGTTGCATCAGTCGATGTAAGAAGTATATCATTATTGAATATGTGTCTAGGTGTTATAATATTAATAGCAATATAATATAAAATACTTAAATATTTAAGAAATATATACTAGAACAATGAACCTAAAACTAAAAACCTTAAAAAATATAATATAGTAACTAAAATATATTAGTAAAAGGAGTCCCTTTAGGCAAGGTTCCGAAGATACTGGCAGAGTTCCCCCTTTGAATAGCTGGACTAATTCTTTGTCCGAGGTAGCTGCCTGCTCGTCGGTCTCCTGTGATGTCGGCTAACCTTTTTGCTATTTCCTTAAAAAGCCTTATAGCGCTAGGAACCCACGGACAAAGGGTCCAGTTAGCCTTAAAAATAAATACTAATGGTATAGCCTCTATAGTCTATACCAAATCCTAGCACCCAATTCCACTGAAACTTTTTTAGTTTGGCAAAATAAACACTCAACACCTCTCCAATCACTCTCACTCCACACTCAACATGTAAATTATGTTATTCCGGAACCACTATGTTTTTCATATATAAATACAAAGACATTAACAGCTATGTTTTCATTGAAGTACGTTTTTGTCGATGCTTCCAATGGACTCAATCACACCCCAGCAACTTGAGCACCCCTCAACTCAAGTTGATAAGATATGTCCTACCACAGGGGATGCAGGTATAGCTTTGCTTGGCGGCATTGTTCTCTTAGTAAATCATATTTTGTGGAAAAACTAATGCCACAATTCTTTTTTGATGGAAGAAGATCCCTAGATCGCTTGATATTTATTGATCACCAACTTGCATATTCTCTTGCACTACCAAAAGAATCACAGGAGCATTTCCAGTCGTTTAGAAAAGTGTATTAACTTTTTTTGAAGATACCTATTACGTATCGTCCTGAATACACTGCACACCGAAGCTCATTCCATAGTTCAGTTGTACGTGGAAGAAAGTTCATTGAAAGCCACTCTATAGAGGAACGCCAGACATCCAGATGGTGAGAATGATATCCTAATTTGTGGTGTATCGTGAGAAGGTGGATTTCAGCTGCAGGAATCAGGTCAAACAGCTCTTCGGACTCTCCGCGGTAAATGCGGTAGAACATAAAAAATGAAGCGACGTCTCTATGCAACGCCAAGTGATCTATGCATTCACGAAACACTAGATACTCGACAATTTGAGGAGTTCTGCGTTGCACGCGGTTAAATTCGAGCTGATCCTAGGATGCACGCGTCGGACCAGAGATAATACTCCATATGTGTTGTGTTCTAAAGTTTGGGTCGGATTGAAGTATTGCCACTACTAATATCACCCAGTTTCTTTGAAAACAATTTGCCTTTGTCTTCCAGATGACCATGGAATGGGCAATCACTTGAGATTTTGATAGCCAGTATTCAGATACTAGGCGAGGCATTAAGGGTAGAAATGTGCAATATATTGATATGAAGAAGAAACAATTTAATATTAATTCTATTCCCATATGGCCCAATTATATCCTCTTGCTGAATTATTGTAAAATTAACTTACTTAAAGTCAAGTAAATATATTTTCGCGGGTTTTCCGTCGCCCGCATGCTTTCAAGCAATACTTTTTGGTGATTTGCGATCACGCAAAATATAGATTATTATCAACATTTTCAGCATCACTATAATATTATAATTCATATGGCGTTAGTCTTATTTTCATCTCTTATTCTCTCTTATTTTTTATTAGCCTATCTATATATCATCTACCTCGGTCCTATTTTAGACCTCTGTGCTCGTCCTGAGGCACCTGCGCTACATAGCTCGCATACAAACCAGAAGTTTGGACTTCTGATTTTCTGTAAGTGACCATGTCACATAAGAATCAATTATTCATACTATAATGTTTTCAACTTATGAAAATCTAACTAATCACAATGCTTTAAATCTACTCGAATTTATAACAATGTAATTTCAAAGCCTTATCGACCGAACTTTCTCTAATATTTGCGAGACTTCCTCTGTAAATTTAACGAAATTATGTTGAATATCTTAATCATCAATATAAGGAAATCCTTTACGGATTTTAGGTGAATCATAACTGCATTGGCTTAATGTTATAAGCAGTTTTAGGATTCAAAAGTCAAATTAAAATATTATATGTTGAGTGAGCCTTTGCTTATTGTGTACTTGTGGGGCTGATCAAAATATGGACGAAGGAAGCGAGAGCTAATACATGCATTTTATTGAAGATTTCAAGATTGCCGTTGCGTAAAGAAAATTTTATTAAAAAAAAAATAAGCTTTAAATCAGTTGGTAATTAATTTAATAGGGTTTTACAACCATTAATTATGACTTATCTGTCAATTTTATCATAAGGTGAAAGTAAACTACAAAATATATATATATATATATATTTAGTGGCATTAAAAGTACATTAAAATTTATAATTGTAAATTATTGCGCGTTATTTAACAAAAACGCGGAACGCCGTTTTCTTCTATTGTCATTACGTTAGTTTCCCATGTCAACAAAATGCCGATATGGGACTACTGCAATATACAGTTCTTCACCTCTTGTTCTTGAACATTTACTATAAATGTGACTGTTAAAAGTAAGTAAGGCAACATTCACGTCGTCAGCGTGATCTGGATGTTCTACACATTTTACAATAAAAACATTTTGTTCCCTTTTCAGCTGGTTATGATCTAATCTATAGAAATAAAGCAAAGGGACAAGAGACTCACTTCATGGGAAGTGGTGAGGCATACGAGCATGGACATCCGCAACAGCAGGGATGTGTTACCGGCTATTAAGTTGGGAGTAAGCTATAATGTAGAAGGTATCTAAGTCGTATTGGGTCGGGAAAACTGAAGTAATTGATTCAACAAAGTGGCAGTGCGAGCCAAGGAGTTTCTCGTAAAACGCCCAGTTTTGGAATGCTAGATGTCAACATGATACGGGAAATTTTGCATTTGAAGGTAATGTCGGTTTGGCTGGTGATATAAACGTGAACAACTCCTCCGAGTACTGGACGTCCCCATACCGATCCCCAATAGTCCTCGAATTGTCTCATAGCTAATCCGCAGGTTTTCTTCAATTAACCGCTTAACAGTAGCCACATTATTTTCATTGACGACAGTTGAAGGCCGCCCTTCACGAAATTCGTCATGTAAAGAAACCCGACCTCTCTCAAATTCAGCAAATCATCGCCTCAGGGTGCTCAAGCAAGGTGCTTCTCTCCCAAAAGCATTTTGAAGACGAGCGGCACAGTCTTGCGGAGAGAGAGATCTTTTAAAATCATAAAAAGTCATCGCTCTAAAATCTTTTTGACTTAATTCCATTTTCGTTACGTACGTAAAACTTTGCTGTGTGATTAAAAACAATTGTCAAATGATTTCCCGCCAGTTTTTTTTATCACTAAGAAGGTTGCAACGTTTCAAATATAACATTCGAAATTCAAATAGTTCCGATTAGCTAGAAGTGGTAAACTTTTATTGTGCCCCATGTAGTTAGCGAAGTAAAAATATATTATCTTGCCATTTTTAAATCTAAACAACTTATATTGGCTCCAAGCCAATTATTTTGTTTTCCTGTTTTGAAATTATTATAATTTACGTATTATCTTATTTTTTTTACCAAAATACAATACAAAACAGTAGGTACCTATGGAATAATTCTTTTGCATTGATGAAAAATTTTCACAATAGAAGAACACTACCATAGACCAGAGACCGAAGCTTTACCCTTAAAGCTATTATGTATCTAATGAAGCCTACTAGAGTTTGGTACAAGCAATCCTTTATTTCTTGTGCAATAATAATATAAGAGCAAACTTAGACTTTTCTCAGACTTTACTTACGTAAAACTCAACTGACTATAAGCTGATCATAATCTTTGGTTTAATTTTTATATAAGTCATTGGGCAGTTTAAAATATACTGAGATTAATCTACGACAACCCAATGCCTGAGTTAAGTTCACGTTTTATCATACTCAGCTAAGTTTTACCTAAGTAAAAGCTGAGCAAAGTCTAAGTACTTCTAGTCTTAGCTTAAGAGACTGACTAAGATCATGTTGTAAAATCTCTTAGTAATACGCTTGTAACCTTGGACTCTGCGCTGGTCACAAGGCACCAATGTGTCTTTAAGTCAACGTCGGACTTGATAAGAGCTCAAGATTGTCCCTTGTCTGACCCAGTGATGGACAACAAGTTAAAGTCACTTTTAGACAAAGCGGCCTGCTTGGCGACACATAGACATCCGAATCGTAAATTCTCTAGAACAGCGTTTCCCATTTGCCGGGTATCTAAATAAAATACCGGGTCGCAACATACCCTGATTTTGGTTATCTTGACGTAAAATATACACTCACACAAAATTAGCTCGTGAATCTGGGTTTACAACACTTTTTTACCTTTAAAATAAATATAGATACCGACTTGAAGTGTAGCCAGACCTAAGGATAAAACTTTTGTTATTGCATTCCTTACAGCAGCTCCATACTTCGTAACAAAATTTACTGAATAAATAGGCCATAGCAAAGTACTAATAAAACCTTTTTATTATTAATGAATCTGTACTATTTTACCTGATGGCACCATCTTGGGTTGAGGCGAGGTTTTCCCAACACTTTAGGCAAAAATCGTTCGAAAGTATATCTATAAGATTCGATAGGTACGCATAGACATGTGCAAGTATTAAGTGCGTCACGAAGAGATATGTGAAACTTACCGGGCCATGGCAGAACAACGTTTGGGAAACACTGCTCTTGTAAGCAGTACTTAGATCATTCAAACGTATCTATAGACTTTGACAGCTGTGAAAACTTTGAAAAAATTGGCTGTCAACCTCTATTCTGAGCAATCTATGCACACTAACACAAATTGACATACAATTCGCGAGTGTAAGACATAGCTACATACTAATGTAATAAACTTGGCCTATTTTATATAAAAAATATATAACGCAGTGATTAAATTACCCATAGAAACAGTGCGTTTATCCATAGCTTAGTCGCCAGACAGATTAAAGGTCTGCAATTGAGCTACAAGTTGTCATTTTGAACAGAATTCTATTTTTATTAATGCTGAGTGCTTCAATGAACAAAAACCTGATTTATTAAGATAACATTATGTCATAAAACAGATGCATTTTTAGAATAGGTATAAGATACGTTCTCATTTTTGATTTCTATTAATTATTTATTCAATCTTATATTGTAACCAATACGGATGATAACTAAAATATGCACTTTCTAATTCAGAAGCGGTTTCATGATAATGCTCGACTGAGCCACGTAGGTACTCGTAAGTTTCATTGAATCATTAGATGGGAAAAAGTTGTCGCCTAAAATAGCATTAATTCACTTTTTTAGACGTTATATTTAAGGCCATGAGTCAGCGCGTATGTTTCACACATTGACACTAGCCTTTTCCGTTCCGGGAAACTCTAATCGCGCTTTATGCCTCAGATCGGCGCGATTTTGGCGATCACTTAGCGTTCTGTCAATGTGCATTATTTTACGTGGAGCAATAGATTGCTTTTTATTAGGATGATTTGAACCAATTAATCAGAAAGCTATTGAAACAAGCTATAAGACCATGCAAAATAAACCATTTTATAAACAAAATAAGTGTCAAAACTTGATGAGGGAGTAGGAAGCCGTACGGCACACTCGGTTTTGGTGTATCTGAAAAATCTAGTGCCCTGGGGTACTGTCGATTTGGGAAGGCTAGACTTCTCATAGCACTAATCGATGGACTCAACAACGCCACAATACAGC
Organism: Leptidea sinapis; assembly: GCF_905404315.1. Classification (NCBI taxonomy): domain Eukaryota; kingdom Metazoa; phylum Arthropoda; class Insecta; order Lepidoptera; family Pieridae; genus Leptidea; species Leptidea sinapis. Next base: position 4,273,958 of record NC_066300.1, on the reverse strand, counting down.
AATAGAACTTTAACTTGATACTAGAGCGCCCGAAACGACGCACCCACACATACACACGATTTACACGGCCGCTAAGTAATCTTGGGAAGACACAACTATTGAGTGCCACGCCGTACGCCACGCGCCGTCTGAGTTAAATTAGTCCTGTTCGAGTTGAGGCCTATCGCAAACGACACAATTTTTTGTGCTATCGAGTCTGCGAGACTCAACGCATACGACGTACATTTTCGCTCATTTTGTCGGCAGAACTATAGGGATTGCCGACCGCGGTGTATTATTTCGTACTTGAGTTACAAAAAAAGAACTAGAAATAGAGAGCTTTAGGTTCATCGTATTCATACAGAAAGATTATTAAAGGTACTGTTTCATATTAAGCATTCAATGCTAAAATTATATCGAATTAAGTTTTTCAAATTTTATAAAATGTCTGTTACTACATTTAACGAGATGCTAAATTTTGAGATCGGCCTAAAAGTTTGGTACTTATAAAGTATTTGGATGTTTCACTTTTTATGAAATAAATACATTTCGAAAAAAACATATTTTCTTTCATACCTGATATGAGTTTGATTTGGTATTAAAAATAATTATCATTATCGAATTCCCTGAACTAAAAAAACTGATTTTTACCGTAAAGAGTACATTTATTATGGTATGTTCCACGTTTGTCGTAAAATGGATTAAGATATATATAGAAATCGATCTTTTAGACCTTAAATTCTTTTGTGAATCCATACATCAGCTAACGGTTTGAATTAATTTAAAAAATCTATCTTTTTTAGAAAGAATCGCCATCCCTTACTATTGGCGCACTTAATGTACGGCACGTTGCGGCGCGATCTGTCAGATCTAGAAGGATATTTTGTGTATCCGACTTTTTGCGCGTCGTATGCGTTCCTGCTTATAATTTTATAGGTCTTATTATCACAGACAAAAAAGTGTGTCACGGATAGTCTGTCGTCCTTAGATAGGCCTTAAATTAGCTGTACCGCGCCATCTGCGTCGTCAATCTTCTTGTATGTACCAACCCTAACGATCTACCCAGACGTAGGTATAAATTTCAAGGAGACCGTTGAGTTACGCTACTGTTTTATCACTTGTATTGTGACAACGCCATGTCAGTTGCGTAATTAATATTAATGGCAGGGGCGTGCATTGGTTTTCTAGCAAAGTAGGCACTATGGATCTAACTAGTCGTAGTTGAGCTTTGGAACGAGCAAAGATTGCTTGCCGTAGGTATTTACCTTATTCATAATTGTCCGCTAACTTTAAACAGCCGCTTAGGAGTGTTTTTTCTCATTCTGACTTAGGTCAACAGAAGAAGACAGAGTGAGAATTAGCAATGCCTTAAGTTAGCAGACTATTATGAATAAGGGGATTAGTATCTTGCATAAGAAAACATTTTATGAGTAGGTGTTAAATAAATGTTTGGTTATAAAGTAACGGAACCAAATTAAACTAAATTAACTGTAACACTAGTGTTATATTTATTTAGGTTCATAACGACGTAGGCACTGCCTAATTGCCTATATGATATGCACGTCCCTGGTTAATGGTCAATCCAACTTCCAACAGATCAAACTTTAAACTGCTAGTCATGCAAATGCGCTGGTCCCTTTGAGACATAGGATGTTAAGTCTGGCTTAGCTCTTAGCTTTGAAGCCCTTCGAACCAAAAACACAAAATGTGCGACCTCACTACCGCTTGAAAGCTGAAGAAGGCGCCGTTGTTTTACCCACCTAGCCAGATTCGTGTGCTAAAATTAAAAGGTTTAAAATGCAAACTCTTACCTTACAAATGAAATTGGCATTATGTTATACCTGAAATGCAACATGAATCAGCTGTATGACTGTAGACGTCAGAAAAATTCAGAAAAATGTTATTTATTACTTACTACAAAAGTAATAAATAAACAAATACACTTGGAGATTTTCGAAAATATTACTGAGCAATTTGAAACATTTTTTAACCATTTTAAAGCCATTACATTATAACTGTTAAAAAATCGTCCGTTTATGTATTAATTTTTTATGTATAATAGATAGCATTCTTAAAAAAACTAACGAATCTTTCTTACCATGTCGCTAGATCAGATTTTCTTATCCTCGATTTATTAATATTAATCTAATAACTATTTATTATGTAATTAGCTAGTAAATATCTGCGAAAACTTGTAAATAGCCTTTTATGTAAATATTTTCCTAACTATTATTGTATTTATCTGTAAGTTTTCCAATTACAATACAATAAAATAAATGTTTAAATTGTTTTTTTTTTGACGGAAGTATTGTGTTACGTAACGTAGCGCTTTAGCCTTGCATGTGAAGTTATCACTTCAAAACAGTGACACTCCGGAATTCCGACAGAAACGTAAACTGTGTATTTTTTGAATCGACATAAAATAATTTATATTATTATCAATGTATTTAAAATCAAACTCAACTTACATACTTACTTATTTACTTACCAAATACAATACTTATATACAGAGACGTCACTTCATTGTGTGTCTTCTACCGCATTTATCATGGGGAGTGTTCCGAAGAGCTGTTTAACCTGATTCCTGCCGCCGAATTCCACCTTTGCACGACACGCCACAAGTTAGGATATCATCCCCACCATCTGGATGTGTGGCGGTCCTCCACAGTGCGGTTTTCTTCCTCGTACTACGAAGCTGTGGAATGAGCTTCCTTGTGCGGTGTTTCCGGGACGATACGACATGGGTACCTTCAAAAAAAGCGCGTACACCTTCCTTAAAGGCCGGCAACACTCTTGTGATTCCTCTGGTGTTGCAAGAGAATGTGGGCGGCGTTGATCAATTAACACCTGGTGACCCGTACGCTCGTTTGTACTCCTACTGCATAAAAAAAAACAGAGCTGTTGGGTAACGGTACTAGTGTTGCTACTTACATGGTGATTTCCTATCACAACAAAAGACCAACGTGCCTGAAGAAGTTTTCAATGAGCAAAATTAAATAGTCAATTTGTCGTGTAGAAATATTGCTACTTTAATTAGGATAGGCGTTATATTTATGACGAAAGCTTATTTGTGGAATTCGGAGCTAGGGGTGCCAAAAAAAGGAAATGAAAATCGAATAATATTTAATACATCTACATCAGAAGCATAATTTTCACCAATTTCTTGCTACCGATCCACTAGACGAATCAGGGTTTGATTGATAAGTGTTTTGGTGATTTTTCTTCTGATATATTATATTGTTGCTATCTCAGTTGAAGCTTAGTAATGCAATGTTTTGATCATTATATAGTATGATATTATATTTGAAATTAGGCATTTCGATTAATGTTTTCCGGCCGTTTTCAATAACCTATCTAACCTTAGTTTAACTTTCTATAGGTAGACAAATCTATCCTTTTACGCTTGCTTACATTTTAATAAACTATGAACAGATAGCATTGGACTATAACATTAATATTGGACATAACTATGGATACATAAGATCTTGTCATTAAACGGTGATAGCAATATATCCGTAGCTAGAGATACGTTATTGAAAACGGCCGTTAATGAATTGACTTTAAAGATGGATCACAGAATTAAGTTAATTCTCCTTAATATAAAGAATTCTCCTTCATTTTACACCTATTATAGTCAAGAGTTTTATAAATTTATATTTAATGATAAGGAGTCCATACGAAAAGTTTCAAGTCTCTTACTTAAAATTTTACTCTATCCCCATACAAACTTTCAACCCTCTTTTCACCCCTTTAAGGGTGGAATTTACAAAAATCCCTTCTTAGTGGATACTTGCGTTATGTAAACTAGCTGTTGTAAAAAAAACAGCTTTCTAGGTTAACCGGTTTGGGCTGGGCGTTGATTTAAGTGAGTGAATCAGTCAGTCAGTCAGGACTTTTACGTTTATATATATAGATTTTTTTACAACTAAGAAATTAACAGTCTATGTTTTATTTTGTTTTACCTACTTAGTATTTATATACTTCCTATTGTCTGATTACCAATAATGAATTTTAGGTCTCTTAGAGATAACATTTATATGGGTTCAACTAGGGGGCGGTTTATAGCGAAAAAGATTTTGGGTTGGGGCCAGGACGGAGAATGTGTCCAAATAAGAACATACAAGAAACTCAACGACCGCTCTTTTCAATCAATAGAGTATATTACAATGGCTGTAATATACAAAACAAACTAGTTTGTAAGGTTCTGCATCCAATATGTGACTCGTGATCAAAGTTAAAAGTGTTTTAAATTATTTATTTATGATTAAAATTTCATACTTCATAATAAGTAATATATAAATTATCGTATATTGGGTGCGTCAACCTTTAGAGCTTGAATTAATTCATTGTGTGTGTAAGGATGCGTCGTGAACATGATGGTCGTGATTACTGTCATAATTAGTAATCGCATCCAACAAACACAATGATTTATTAACTATAACATGTCAACCTCGCCACAAGTAGCACCCGTTCACCAGTTGACGCATGGACCAGACATCGTTCCCTTCGCGCATACTATACGCATATACTACCCGCGCATTTATTTCATCATTATTAAGTTTATTGGCTGGTATTCCGTAGGCTTCTTTCTTCAAGGGTAAGTTACCACTACGGAAGCGATTACACCAATAAACACATTAGCCTTATTCTCTTCAAATACAGCAGATAATGTGTACATCTCGATAGTCTTTTGCTGTCAGACAACCAATAAAAACAGGCCAGGTTTAATACTTTAGTGTGCGTGACAAGCTACGTCTTAAACTCGCGATATGTATGTGAGTTTGCGTTAGTGTGCGTGCAATGCTCAAATCAAAGGCTAACTCTAAATTCAATTTATTTCGATATTTTCACAGCTTGCATAGTCTGTCTAGACTGATAAATAGTCTAAGACTCCTACGGCCTCACAAATAAAATTGGCATAAAGTTATAACTAAGCATAAACCAAGAATATGTAAAATATTTACAAATAGACATTTTGCTTACGAATGGTGTGTTCGGACGTATAACGTTTCCCGCGTTTATTTGAAAGGAAATGACAAGCTGTCATTCGGAAAACTTCAGAATTATCATTGTATTGATAGTGTTGTCAACGATATTGTAAACATTTTGTACTTTCTTTGTTTATCATCAGTTATAACTTTATACCAAGTTTATCTAAGTAAGGCCGCTAACGTTTCTCTATGTTACTTTCGGAACATGTCGTCAAAAATTTCTCTAATTTAAATTTGTCAATAATTTAATCAAGTTAAGTCCTTTTAAAGTCGAATAAAAATGAAAGTCAAACAATTCAACGCTGTATATTTTTAAGAATATAATGTGTAATGTGAAAAAAGTAGCTAGTACGCCGTTTGCGAAAATTAACTCTTAGATTTAATTAGTTTTTACTTAAGCCCATTCTGAGAAGTGCAGTGAAGTGAATTTATTCGAATATGTTATAATATATCTACTTACAATGTAAGAAAAATTGTATCTTTTGCTTTTATTATTATAAAAGCATAAAGGAATTTATTTTCTCTAAATTGATTCCTCTAGAATTCTTTTCATGTCATTTCTAATATACTAGATACTGCTACCGCTTCGGCAACAAATGGCGCTCGGAGAGAGCAGAAGCGACACACGTCTCTCAGCATTCGTTTTTTTTGCGCTGGTTTTGATAAAATATACAATAATGTACTGTCAATGTTATTGCTATAAAATAAACATAATCTAGTCCCAGGAAATTCTTTTTTGGTTATTATTGGGTTAATATGTTTTTTTAAAGAGGACGACAAGCGAGCGTGAGGGTAAATTGATGTTAAGTGATTGCCGCCGCCTATATTCTCTTGGAACACCAGAGGAGTTACAGGAGCGTTGCTGGCTCTTTAGAAAGGTATACGCTCATATAAAAGCAGCTAACGAAGATCACTAATTAACATCCAAAACAGAACATGATGCTGATATATTATTTTGTAAATAGCTTTAAAAGTAGATAGCTAAGTGTATTCTGAACGCATCGCAAGACCATTTTAAATTGTTTTTACACCACGATGCAAGTACAAAGACACCACAGTTAAATGAACACCGTCGTTATAAAAGTTTTTGCGACTGACAACACTCATTACAACGTTTCCTCCCGCGCTTTCTTGAAAATTAAAGAGTCGCCGCATTAATTTTATCCGTATGTTGTGATGTTTTTGCGCCGTTTGCCGGCGTTATGGCGGGCGGTTTTTGTCGGGTGTTGCCGCATCGCGCTTCTCAGACTCCACCCGGCGGCAAAAACTGGCCGTGCCGCGGACGAGGGAATTAGCACAAAAACTATAAAGCCTAACAGCGTTGTGCTATGAAAGTTCTAAGGCTGATATGCACTGTTGTATGCTTACTAGAATAAGTTTCACTTCTCTCAATTTCCACATTGCCAACATAATATAAAGATAATTGGATTTTGTAACTTGAAAGAAAAAAATCATTGTCCTTTTAATATTTAAAAAAAAAAATTAAGTACCAATATTGGGGCACGTTATTCTACAAAATCACTAGCATTTTGTTGACTAACAATTAACACCAACATAAGGGTTTTTTTTTCACACAGAGTAGGGAAGGATACGCTGTATAATTTATGTTTATTGATGAAAATAATATGAATAGCTTCTATATATTAATGAGTGATACTTCCTTTTCTAGTGCACACACTTATATTTAGTTTTATACCTGTTTTTTTGTATATGTTCATCATAAGAACGATTCATTGATTATTATTTATAAATATTGTTCTCATGTAAGTGACAGTTTGTAATGTTTTTAATGAGAATAAATTATCTTTAAACCGAATACTCCGTACTCGTATGATACATTGCCGCATAAACTTATTAAGTAGTATAAATTAAGCTCACACCGGTGTGAACACACCCTAACATCGCTTAATATCTGCGACGTCGATGCAATACTATGAGTTCCTTTAACTTTTTGTCTTCTCTCCACTTTTTCAGCGCCATTTGCATCGTTTGCCGCCATTTTATAGTTTTTCCCGCGCATTCGAAATGACGTTTCGTTTCGAATACAGCGGTGTAAAAAGTTTTCGGCGAAATCTTGTATTATTAATGCACATTTATGTGTAAATTTTTAATGGCATTAATTAAATTTACATTAGGGCATTTCAAATTTGAATTTTTTAGATGATGAAATGTATCTTTTTTTGAATCGGAAAGGAATTCGGCATTGTTAATTGATAAGAATTTCTTGTAGGAAAATTCTTTCTTTAAGAACGACAGAATACTATTTCTTATGAGACACAATAAGTATGTTGAATAACCTAGATTCTTATTGGAATCTGGCGCTAATTTCTGACTTGTTACGATTACTTCAGTTTATAACAAATTCATCTTCTTCTCAGAACGTGGATGGAACATTTTTTAAATTGAACTAAAAGAACTGAACGAACAACAACCTAGATGATGTGATTTCAATCGCTGAAAAAAAAAACGGCTTGAATCACTTTGTTTCCACCTCAGAGCTTACTAAGCCCTTAGCAAAGTCAAATAAAAAAAAGAAAATGAACTAAAGATAAAAAATATTTGTTTACGTAAACTTGTGAAAGTACTTAGTTTTCTTTATTTTTACAACAAGTATGCAAAATCGTCAAAAAGTAACTACGTAAGCCACGTAAAATATTATTCTAAGCTTACTTAGGTACGTAGGTACTAGATCTAGATAGATCCTCTTACTGCTAGACACCCGATGAAAACAGGCCCGGTTTATTACTTTGGTGTGCGTGAGAAGCTACGTCTTACACTGTCAATTTGTATATCACCTTGTGTTAGTGTGTGTGTGTTTATCAAAATAGAGGTTAACTGTCAACCTCAATTTTTTTTCTACGTTTTCACAGATGTTACAGTTTATCTAGACGTTTAAATGATCTTAGGTAGAGAGTATCAAGAAACCAAAATAACATTTTTTTTTATATTTTTATAAAGCCTTCTGTAGTTTCTTTAACCAATACTGTGAATACCAAATTTACATTTTTCATAGGTATTATTATTACACTTAGTATTTTCTTTAATTAACGCGAGTGTTACACATAAATAAAACACTTTTAAAGGATTAAAACGCGTGTTACGTTTTTATTATTTTTAACTCGACGTTTCAAGACCTTTTCAGATCATTTTTCTGCCCCTGAAAACAGTTACAATTACACGCGTTTAAATTATTTAAAAGTGTTTTATTGAAATTATTATACTTCCTCTTGCTCTCGTTATTAAAGTGAAACTTTTATTACATCGTCTCCAACATTTTCGTCTGTGTGTTGCATGTCGCGTGACGGTCGCGCGGCGCGTATACTTCGCAGCAGCTGACCGTGCAGTGTATAGACTATTACTCATTTAGTTACACTTTTATTATTTCCCACTATCATTCCAATTTTGCAAGTATAAAATTAAGTTTGATAAAGCGATTTTTATATCCTTAATGGAATATTATTCCAAAAAATTTTAATTAAATGTCTATAATGTGAAAAAAAGTTCCACTTTTACCGTGGTTTCATAAAACCAGACAATCCTTTTCTTTAAATAGGTATTTCAGTGAAAAGTTGCTAAATCTGCCTAACGTGGAATTTGAATTCGATTTGCAGAGTTACATGGTTTTTTTTATCACGTACCTACCACCATGAGGAAACGGTGATTTTGAGCTTTGACGTAATTATATCGTTTTGTACTACAGATTTGCCAGACGAGAGGATCCGGAGGAAGTAGTCTTTTACCTTTCGCGGCAACTTCACTCCGGTTGCGTCGATGATGCCCAAACATTTTGCTTAGAAGACAGTATTATGAGCTCCAAGTGATGCGGCTATGTTTAGATCCGAGATTACTTCGTATCCTGTGCCAGACCTTGTTTTTTTTAAAGAAAATAAGGGACGAGACGAGCCGGACTTTTAGCTGATGCTAATTGATACGCTTCAAGTATTGAAAAACCCGCAAAATTCTCAGCGGCACTACAACTGCGCTCGTCACCTTGAGACATAAGATGTCAAGTCTCATTTGCCCAACAATTTCACTAGCTACGGTGCCCTTCTGCCCATAACACAGTAATGCTTATACATTACTGCTTCACGGAAAAAATAAGCGCGGTTGTTTTCACGCTGTCGGTGAAAATTCTCAATCTTTTACTTTAAGACCCTCATTCCATTCTTCGTACAACAATATTTTTTTCAGTTTAAGCCCATTTTTCTAATTAACATATTAAATTTGAACTGGGTAAAGTAAGCTTCAGATACCCAATATACTATTTATATTTATTATAGTATAGTATAAGTTACCAACAGATACTTACCCCCTTATTCATAATAGTCTGCTAACTTAAAGCATTGCTAATTCTCACTCTGTCTTCTTCTATTGACCTAAGTCAGCATGAGAAATAACACTCCTTAGCGGCTGTTTTAACTTAGCGGACCATTATGAAAAAGGGGGTTAATATTTAGAAGATAATTTAGAATTCTGTACAAAATAAATAGAAATTAAAGTTACTAAAAAAAGCTTCTAGACACTCCTAATTAATTTCAGTCTGCCCAATAATTGAAATTATTTTTAAGTACTTCAAATAATGGAATATTTAATTTACTCGTATTTACTTTCAATAATATACTGTAAATGAACCGTTTTTAATGGAAAGGCCAGATGACCTAAAGTCTGTATAGGACCTTAGATTAAGGGTTGGCCTCCGCTGCGCTCCAAATAGCTACCCGCACTACCTAACAACAATAGCTTTTTTATAACGGCAACTATTAGATGCTTGTGTGCGTGGCATATTGACACTCAATGGCATCATTCAAATTTGGTAATATAGGCTTCGTGTTATTTTACATTGAAATTAATAAAATTAAAAAATACTTATGATATGTGATCCCAGTGTCTGACTTACTTCTTGTAGTATTATTTTTACAACGTTTTACTAAGCAACCCGGCATTTTAGTTTCAATTATTAGCAAAGTTTAACAGAACATGTGGCACGTCACAAAGTGTTTATCGCCCACTTTTTTTTTATGGAATAGGAGGACAAACGAGCGTACGGGTCATTTGTTGTTAAGTGATCACCGCCGCCCACAATCTCTTGCAATACCAGAGGAATCACAGGAGCGTTGCCGGCCTTTAAGGAAGGTGTACGCGCTTATTTTGAAGGTACCCATGTCGTATCGTCCCGGAAACACCGCACAAGGAAGCTTATTCCACAGCTATGTAGTACGTGGAAGAAAGCTCCTTGAAAACCGCACTGTGGAGGACCGCCACACATCCAGATGGTGAGGATGATATCCTAACTTGTGGCGTGTCGTGCGAAGGTGGAATGGGCGTACTATAAGTTGCTGTACTTTACGACTACGCCTGCGGTATCTAGCTGGAGCGCAGCGGTGACTAATCCTTAGCCTAAGTATAGGATTTAATAAATATTTTAATAAGGAGTTATCCTGAGTGTACTAAGAAGTGCTGTGCCCTTCGATCAGTGACAAAAGAACAATTATTACGGTATGCTAAAAGTATGTAACATGCATACAAAACTGATAACGTGACTGTTACATCAATTTTAGCAGTGCGAAGCTCCTTTGCACAGGATGCCGACTAGATTATAGGTACCACAACGACGCCTGTTTCTGCCATGAAGCAGTAATGTGTAAACATTACCGTGTATCGGTCTGAAAGGCGCCGTAGCTGGTGAAATTACTGGGTAAATGGGACTTTATATCTAATGTCTCAAGGTGACAAGCGCAGTTGTAGTGCCGCTCAGAATTTTTGGATTTCTTAAGAATCCTGAGCGGCATTGCATTGTAATGGAAAGGGCGTATCTATTACTATCAGTTGAACGTCCTGCCCGTCATGTCCCTTATTGGCATAAAAAAAAATCAAAAAATCAAACACAATTTGGTATTTGGGCCTTTGTGACACAGCTGGTCTCCAAGTCGCACCCTGAACAGGTTCACGATATTTGTGAAGAAAATGCGTCGAAGGCGAGGCTTGATCGTGAGAAAATACAGACTCACTTAGCTGCCGCCCGATGTGGCCATTAAACCAGCGGGATTATCTCAATGAAAATTCATAGAAAATGTTTCGTAGACTTGCTTGTCATAATTCGTCACGGCCACGTTATTAAGTACCGTGACTTTTCATGTCACGAACTAATTTATCCTTTTCAACATTGCAATATATGGCTTTCATCAAACGTAGAAATAACGTTTAAAATGAACATAACTCACGTTCAAGAATATTATTTAGTACAATATAATCGCGCACAATCCCCGCTCTTAGTTACCCATGAGTGAATCAGTAATAGCCGAACTTGATTTGAAGTCATGTAAAATCATCATCAAGCTCCCACAAGTTATCTCATCAATGTGACTCTTTAAGCCAAGATGTTGTTCAGAACGGTGGGAGGGATTCAGAACAACAGGAATTTCATAGTAGACTTAGAACCTTGTTAAAAGAATGTGTAGGATCTGATAAATTACAGTACCACTCTAACAAACTTTCTATTCTCAATTCTTAGATAATCAATCCAATTTCTATCACCAATGTAATATTTGATACGCTGTGAACGTTATAAAAAACGTGTCTCACATAGAATACATACATCTTGGCACTTTTGTGCACTTACTTTATTCGAATGTAGCGTACATTCCTCATCATCCCTCCCTCGTTGATCATCATTAAGCCATTAAATTGGGTGAGATGAGCAGGACGTTCAGCTGATGGTAATTGATAAGCCTTGCCCATTACAATGCAGAGTTGCTTGGGATTCTTGTAATACCCACTACTGAGCAGGTAGTACAATTGCGCTCGTCACCTTGAGACATTTGATATAAAGTCCCATTTACCCAGTAATTTCACCAGCTACGGCGCCTTTCAGACCGATACACGGTAATGTTTACACATTACTGCTACATGGCAGAAATAGGCGCCGTTGTGGTACCTAACCGGCATCCTGCGCAAAGGAACCTCCCACTGATGCAGATATAGGCGTCGTTGTGGTACCCATAATCTAGCCTGCATCCTTTGCAAAGGAGCCTCCCACTGGCAGCAACGAAATACCTATCATCAATTTTAGGAATCAAGGAAGGCCACTTATTCCCTCTATTATTAATTTAACAATATCATAACAATTACCACATATTTAAATATTTGTAAATTTGTGCAAATTAGTGATAATAAATTTTTTATAAGCAATTGTAACCGCGCTTTGCGAGGCCTAAGTTTTTCTGTAAATCATATAGAAGGGACTATTATGGCAGTGTAGGTTTTTCCTGAGGCCGGTGAAAGGTTGAATCGTCGCAATGTCGCTAGAAATATGCCGATATGATGATAAACCGACTCTACTCGTTGTGTGGGAAAGGTTTTTGTGAAAACATCGGAAAAACTGTGTGTGAATCGGCGGAGGAAAGCGGGATCTTTCTCCGTGTAGGATCCAGTTAGTTTATTGTGCCTTAGTGACGAATAACTAACTTTGTAAAGTCAGTCACGTTAGATAACAACGCACGGCTATAGGGTTCACTTGATGGTAAGTAACACAATAACCCCGCCCATTACATCATTAGTAGGTGGAGTTAATATTCAATCGTCGATTACTGGAGTTATTTATCAAAGTTATGTTGACAACAAGGTCTAATCTAATCTCATACTCAAAACCTCCACAGTGCGGTTTTCAAGGAGCTTTCTTCCACGTACTACAAAGCTGTGGAATAAGCTTTCTTGTGCGGTGTCTCCGGGACGATAAGACAAGGGTACCTTCAAAAAAATGCGCATACACCTTCCTTTTAGGCCGGCAACGCTCCTGTGATTCCTCTTGTGTTGCAAGAGAATGAAGGCGGCGGTGATCACTTAACACCAGGTGACACGTACGCTCGTTTGTATGGGAGTGTTTAATATTAAAATTTAGGATATTTCTCGTTTGATTCTAAAAAAGTTAATAAAGCTATTTCATTATTTTTTTGTTAGTTTTAGCTTACAATCTATAAAAATCATTAGTTTTTATTATCTTTAAGGCGACGTCACCAAATGGCCCAACCTAAGATCAGCGCTGGTATACAAACCAGCAGACATGCTAAGTTCGGACCAATTTGTGACGTATAGAAAATAATATTCCATAAATAATTTTGTTTGTTTACTATACGTTACAAGTAAACATTTTTCTTTCTTTCTTTCATTATCTCTTCTTATTATCATTTCTTTCTTAAAGGGCGCATGAATGTTGACGAAATTCGGTCCTACTTTGCGAATTTCCTCGGCCAGCAGCGTATAATTGTTGGATTGAGTTATGATGATGAAGGAGTTATCATCTTCCATTAAGTTATCCCGACGTTCGTTCATTGATGGCTGCTATAAGACCTTCCAGCCATACGCAACATTGACGAAAACCAACTATAGGCAGGAGGCACATTTGAATACAAAGGCAACAACATATTTTTATGTACAGACACATTACGCTTACAATTATCAAATATATGAAATTCTCGTGTCGCGGTGTTTGTTACCAAACTCCTCCGAAACGGCTGAACCAATTTGTTTGAAATATTGTGTGCGTATCAGGTAGGTCTGAGAATCGGCCAAAATCTATTTTTCATACCCCTAAATAATTTTTATTTAAAAAAAATTATGTTTAATTTTTTATGATTCAGCATTGAAAAATACATACATCTTCAAATTTTCACCCTTCTACAATCTACAACTATTTTTGTATCGCGTTTTTTATATTATTCTGCTCCATCCACAAATCCGCTACAGGCTTGCAAGATGGCAATCGAATACAATAATTGTAGTACGATATATTTGGTATTTGGCAATACAACGTTTGCTAGGTCGGCTAGTATCTTATATAGATCCATCTAAGTGCGCACCATAATACCAAATATTTCCGAACACATTTGGGTTAAGAAGCACTATCGAGTTGATATACATTACAATAATTAACACTACAAACGATCTCTATTCACAAACGATAAAATACAGTCAATTATATTAAAAATACTTAATGATATGAACACCCAAAAAAACTTGCCCCCTCAAAAGAAAGCGGTTGCAAAGAGGGTAACCTATATTTTGTAGCATGCAAGTTCCAACGCCGGTCGGCCATATTAATTTTTATTATTTCCCCGAACCGAAGTGTTTTGAGGCAATTGCGAATGAGCTTGCCAACTTATTAAAGTTTTTTTTTAATTTAGTGTTGCCACGGAAGGTATCCTTTTTTGCGTAGTTTTTTGCGCAGACTATTTTAAAAGGTATATAGTTCAAAATTAATCTATTTTACTCCTATAATTATGAATCAAACATAATGGGAGTTTGCAAAACCAACTATTTTATCTGATTCACTTTTTGGTTTTGAAATTTTAAGATTACCTAAAGATATAAAATAAGGTATTGTGCTTTCACCGTGTAGGCTTTGTTAGACATAGTTTTGTAATTGAATTGACTTCTCATTAAAGATCAACCTTTTCCGAAATGGTGGTAGATATTAAAGGGACAGAAAGCTTGATATTCATAAGTGTCATTACCTTGACCTACATGAATAAAGTGGTTTTGATTTGACAATCTAAAAGTATTACGATGAGTTGTAGGCCAAGTGTCCTTTCTTTGAAGGACCTTGCCTTCAAATATCGCAAAGTTGTACGTGAATAAAGTTATAAACCGCACTGTAAAGGAACATACATCCAGATGTTGGATAGGTTAAAGCGGTAGATGACACACTATGAAGCGATATCTCTCTCTCGCAACGCCAAGAGCTCTAGAACTCAAAATTTTACTAAAAAATTTCGAACTATTCACGAAATAATGTGGGTATCACCACTTTTATCACTTATTCACTTATCAAAATTGTAGATATGACTTAGGGACCTTCAAGAAAAGAGTATACCACCTTAAAGACCAGCAACGCATCTCTTGACACCTGTTGTTTCAGATTTCCATGGGTGGTTGCCTCTTGCCTGTATGTCTCCTCTTATATAAAAAAAAAACATTGCGTACGTACAAAGTACACATGTCAGAAGTGAAACCTGCATAGTGCATGAACCTCTAAACTGCATATGAATTCCTGGTATGTGTTGCTAGGATGACACATGATTTCAACCGCTATGAAAGACATTCCTACCACCACTTGGAGTCAGAATATATTAAGGTATACTCGCGCCATACTTAAGACAATCTCTTCTTTAACTATGATCGCCTGGTACCAAAACATTGTATTATGCTTCCTATCTCATTATCTCCCCCATGTTAAATATTATGAATTGATGTGACTGCTCTTTTTACTGTCGCTTTTTCGTTTCATCGACTTTCAAATCACAACGATGATAAAGAAGTTTTCACTTCAATAGTATGCATATTTCTATCTCATTCTTTGCCGGCTTCATCCTACACATTTTTGTATTTGTGTCTCTTACCTGTCGTTTTTTCCGTTGCATCCGGTTCAAATCTCAACGATTCAAAAGAAGTTTCACTACAAAAATAGAAATCAGAATTAGAAAATTCACATTAATGGTTGAAAAAGAAGAATATGTTAGCAATACAATTTACCAAAGGCTGACACACTAGTATGGCAATGTTAAATAAGATAGTTTTGTATGCATTACTTGCATTGAATTATTTACTCTAACTAGTTATGAAATATTTTTTATGGAAGAGGACTAACAACCATACGTACCGGTTACTTGATGGTACGTGACAAAACCAAAGAGGATGTAAATACTGAGTAATGACAGGCGGGTCTGCCTGAGTATAAATTGAAATTAAGTTTAGTTTGAAACGTAACATGAAAGTGATTTGACATATTATGTGATTTGACATATTACATTATGGCGACGAAGTATAATCCGGCTAAGTCTACAAGCGAACAGTTGCTTAAAACGTAGTGGATTTCGGCTGCTTCCGTTTTTTACAAAGTTATAGCCGTTATCTGTCAATCTCAGGGGCGTGCATTGGTTTTCTGGCAAAGTAGGCACTGTGGATCTAAAGGTCGTAGTTGAGTTTTAGAATATAATAATAATAATCATTTATTTCGGATTCATTCATGAGATTACATCCATATTTATTAATACAATTTGCAAACTCAAAATCAACTATTTAGAAAATAAATAAAATAAAATAAAATAAAATAACAGGCTGGTCCGGATGGACTTCCCGATGATGACGGCAAATTACTATACGACTGTGTGCAGCCGAATCCAACGATCCAGCATCGGGGAGTCCCACCGGTCCGACAGCGTACGCAATATGCAAAGATTACTTACCGTTGGTATCTAGCGTAAGGAAAATTTTATAAGTGAGTGTTCAATAGAAGTTTGGTTATGGTTATGATAAAAAAACGGAATCAAGTTTAACTAAATCAAATTTAACAATAGTGCTATATTTATTTCGGTTTATATCGAGGTAGGCACTGCCTAATTACCTATATGATATGCACGCCCCTGGTCAATCTATCAATGACTGCACGTTTCATACAATCGAGTGAATTGCTCATTTTCTTATAGAGTTTCCAGAAGAATCACAAGAGCGATGCTGATCTTATAAGGCGTCAAATAAACGGCTAAATGTATTCGAAAATCGAAGACACATTGGTGAGAGTCAACGGTTCTACTTATAGCGCCACCGACTGTTAAATATTTTATTTCTAATTTAAAACTCTTTTACTTTATAATATTCACTTACAATAAAAAATGAATATTATAACAATTTTTATCATTGCAATTATTTAAAATATGGAATCGTATTCACTTAAAACTTAAATGTAACTTTGGAAGTTCTTAGTACGCTGCGATCGATATGAACTAAAAAAGTTTGAATGCGACCCTAATTCGAACCCCTTCCCTTACATAAAGACCCGTCACCCGTACATTAGTAGCTTCGGTTATGTGTTTTTTTATGTGAAATTGTGGGCCACAGTGGGGCGCTGGGCGGAGCGTTGCAGCTGCACCGTAGGGCTCCGCTCATGTCTCGATCACTTCAGTCGCGACTTGGGCTTCAACAAGCCAACGTCACCGCGACAAATCATTCAAAATCGCGTGAAACCGCGCAAAAATATAGATTAAAAACATTGAGAATACAAGCGTGCTAACAGCCTATATGAACTTACTCTATGTTATTATTTTGTCACTGGTGCCTTAGATTTGCGATGTAAAAAATAGTGCGTTTTTGGCGGGTTAATGTGTGTGAGCGAGAAAGATAATATGGAGAGCCCGGGCGAGGAAACGGGACGGACGCATGTCCCCGCGACCCCGCAACCCAACGGCTCCAATAAGATAATCGGAAGAAACGTGAATGGAACCAGTAAGTCACAATAATTATTATGACGTTTTTACGTACATTTTCAGGTCATTTTAGCCCAATATAGACATGCATAATTAATGTTATGCGGTTGATATTAATTAGGGATAATTTCATACAATAAATCATTTTTATGAAAACATAAATTCATTTTGAAATTGTTTATCTGGGTTATTGTACCCGCTTTAAGTTAACGAAGTTTTTTAACAAAGAATTCAAGTTTTTATTTATTTTATATTGACTTTATGTCCAATGAAAGAAAATAATAATGCAGTTTGTCTACAGTATCAAAAATGTATTTTATACTATGACACAAAAAACAAAATAAAAATTAAAATTAATCCGTCGAACATAACTCCGTCTATTATAATACTTGACTATTAAAAATATGCATTTTTTTAATCCTTTTTATCCAAACGGATATTTAACTAAAATGATTACAATTCTCTTCTTCCACCATCATTGCTGTATTAATACCATCTTATAAAAACCAATATTTACCTTTGTGGATATTTATTTTTATATTTTAACGATCGCTTAACGATCCATTATTTACATTAATTCCAATACATACACTACAGTGTTGCGTTTGTAAGAACATTTATATTTCTGTATCTTCAACTCCAAATATTTTCTGAAACTTTTTACATTTCTCGCATTTTTAGTACTAATTACCACAGAGTACTTTTCCTAGTGAATTATGTTTTGTAAAAAGATAGTATGTTGTAAGTTTAGATCATATATATACGTCTAGAAAGACAACGACAGCTGTGAAAACGTCGAAAAACTTGAATTTAGAACTAACCTCCATTTTCAGCAATAATTCACGTACACTAACACAAAGTGTCATACAAATCGCGAGTGTAAGACGTAGCTTGTCAAGCATACAAAACTAATATTCCTGACCTGTTTTTATCGGTTGTCTAACAGCGAGAGACTATCTAGACGTATAATTTATCTACGGTTGTAAGATTACGCAAAAATAAAATAGTAAGTATAATTTTTGGGATGGTAATTTATCTATCTATATATATATATATATATATATATATAGATAGAGTCTCTATAATATATATATATATATATATTATATAGAGTCTATATAATATATATATATATATATATATATATATAAAAATCAATTGCTGTTCGTTAGTCTCGCTAAAACTCGAGAACGGCTGGACCGATTAGGCTAATCTTGGTCTTGAATTATTTGAGAAGGAAGGTTTAAAAGTTTTGAATAAACATGAAAATGCTCGGATTTAAATAAACACAACAATTTTGATTTTCCCCCGTCGTTCATAAATCAAATTGAAAGAATAGTTGAAAATGAATAACTAATTAGAATTTTTATATCTTTCTTACTTTCTCAGGAGGTAAAAAGAAAATTTAATATTTGGTAGATTAACTACAGTTGTTAACTATCTATCAGATTAATTTTATGTAGATTAATAAATCTTAAGCATTGCCACAAATTAAAATTCTGAACGCAAACAATTTTTATTTGACATTTGCCATCAAAGTATATTTTATGTAGATTGATAAATCTTAAGTTTTGTCAAAAAAAAAAATTCTGAACTTAGGTTCAGCACCACAAAACAAAACAAAAAAAAGCAAAAAAGTTTATTTTAAAGCTTTAAATTGATGTGTCTGTCAATATCAAATTGAAACCTTATAAAAAGCCAGTATTATAAGAAAACTCTGTTTTGTAAGTAAGCAGCATCATGTGTAATTATATTGTGTTTATAATCGAAAATAATAATAAAATTTCATTCATATCGAGCATTTCATTTTATATCTTTTCATAAAAAAAAGGATGCCTTTCGTTTGTTTTAACTTCATTTTCTACAAAAGTTTAGGTCTTTTATTTATCCATTGAGGCAGTACGAAGTCTGTCGGGTCAGCTAGTTAATAAATATTGATAGTAGAAAATACTACGTGTTTTGTGTATTTTTTGTAATACATCAAATAAAGTATTGATCTTTTGACAATATATAGCAAATATATTGTCATTATATAGGTAGGTACTTATTATAACCAAAACCTTAAGGTATATTTTATTTATATGTATTGTAGGAATTCAACATAAATTTCAATGATATTGGCCAACGGCTATCTTCTACCGTTTTTATCACGAGGAGTGTTCCGAAGAGCTGTTTGACTTGATTCCTGCCGCCGAATTCCATCTTCGCACGACACGCCACAAATTAGGATATCATCACCACCATCTGGATGTTTGGTGGTCCTCCACTGAACGGGTTTTCAAGAAACTTCCTTAAAAAAAGCACGTACCTCCCCTAAAGGCCGGCAACACTCATGTTGCGAGAGACTGTGAGTGCCAGTGATCACATAATATAAGATGATCCGTAGCTCGAAAAAAAACAATGGAAAAAAAAATGGCAATCTTAATTCGCCGTTGGTTTTGAAAGTGTCAGTTGCTAATTAATGATATTTAATAAAAGTAGAGTGATTTCACTTCACGTGCTGGTGGTAAATATATCTATATATTTATATAAAATTTAATTAACTAAATTCATTTGTTTCCGATATCGTGTTGCATTGTGCAACTTACTCTCATCACGCACCAGATGAAGTATAATTTTAAAAGTTATGTTAAATAGTGTTTTATGTTACAGGATAATATGATAATTGCGAGAGTTTTATTATGTTTTTTTAATATATTTGCGATAGGTTTACGAAAGGCCAATATTAAACTATTAAGATATTTAAGGTTTTGGAAACTTCTTCATGCCACCTGGATCCAACTTTTACGATTTTTTTACCGACTTTTATTCTTGGGCTGTATAGTATATATATTAATAAATGTAGTTGAATTATAATTTGTATACCCTTTAAGAAAATTTTGAGAAAAAATAAATCAAATTACAAATTTCTATATTTAAGTAGGTAGCTATTAATAAATTCCAACGTGCTTATAATCTACCAAACCGATTAATATTTTTTTAAACAATTTATAACAATAATAGCTTAAATTTTAATAAAAAAAGGGGGAAAGCGGGTTAGAGACTCACCTGATGGGAAGTGAAAAGGCAACCGTCTATGGACTTCCGCAACACCAGGGGTCAATAGATGCGTTACCCGCCTTATATAACTTGGATATTAAAAAGCTTATTCATATTTTAACTTCATTTTTGGGGATAAAACTTTATTATCATCATCATCATCAGCCGGAAGACGTCCACTGCTGGACAAAGGCCTCCCCCAAAGATTTCCACGACGATCGCTCCTGCGCTGCCCTCATCCAACGAATTCCGGCAGTCTTGACCAGATCATCGGTCCATCTTGTGGGGGGCCTACCAACACTGCGTCTTCCGGTACGTGGTCGCCATTCGAGGACTTTACTGTCCGTCGAACTATGTGCCCTGCCCACTGCCACTTCAGTTTGGCAATCATTTGGGCTATGTCAGTATATTTGATTTACGCTTTATTATGTTTATAATATAAAGTGTTTTGTAAGATCTAGGAAACTAGGAAAACCTGACTATTTGCGACGTAAACTTTGAGCAGCACTTACATACCTCATATAAAAAAAAACCTTTGTGAAATGCATTTCTGACGAGCACAGCAAAACACAAATAACACTGCAGCTTTCAATGCGTCTCGTGCACTAACTTTTTCTTCAGTTCATATTAAAAATTCACCTATACATATTCATTCTTTTTTATTGGTGAGACTAAAATGGCGCGGCAGCTTGGTTCTATGTAAAAACTTGCACAGGGCCTCTTGCGATAACGAACGCTTTTTATGAGCTCATGAATAAAGGTTTTTCGGTGTTTAATGGTATAAAATTATTTTTCTCGGAGTTTTGATTCGAGATTCATAACTTGATGTGAAGAAATATACAGTATTTTATTAACATTTAAATTTTTATAAAGAAATGGCGGAAATACAGCATTGAAACTTCGAAATTTGTTCGACATGGTTACATACTCCTCGCATACAACGAAGAGCGGCTCGAATCATCGACGATCAAGTTATCTCCGATCGGCTTGATTCTTTAGCATTGCGTAGATATGTGGATTCTCTCTGCATCTTCTACCCCATTTATCCGCAGCTGTCCGGGTTGATTCCAGGGGCCGAATTCCACCACCGGACATTACGTGCTAAGTACCATCCGCATCACGTAGACGTCTGGCATTCCACAACCGCGCGTTATCGAAATTTCTTGCCTCGCACAGCAACTTTGTGGAATCAACTACCGGCGGCGTTCTTTCCGAACAGATATGACTAGGGACCTTCAAGAAAAAAGCATACTCCCACCTTAAAGGCCGGCAACGCATTTCTTGACACACCTGTTGTTGCGGATGTCCATGGGCGGTTGCCTCACCTCTCCCCATCCCGTGAGCCTCTTGCCCGTTTGCCCCCTCTCATATAAAAAAAAATTAAGAACAGACTGTGAACTATTCGTAGTTTTGTTAGTAGTATTACTGAGATATCTGAGTTCAGATTGATTTTGAAAAAAAATATTTTCCTTTTAGGATAAAAACTTAAAATTTTTCATTTCTAATTACAATCTAGGTTTAGCCAAGTAAGAAATGAAATTTTAACTTAATTTACTATGTAGAGTAAAAGTGAGAAATTGTCCATTAGCACTATTGTTATTGTCTCTGTTAAGGGAATGATACTATGTTCTTTACACTATGTACATGTTAAATTCACTATTAACTTCACTATGCTTATAACACTAGCTTTTCACTACACTAACTCAAATAGTTTAGTTCTTTTGAGTTTTCTTACCTTTGACTTTTTTTCACGATTTAGAAATAAGTACTTAAGATATTGGTTTTTCATTTTTTACTGTGACTAAAGATTTGTTAGACATGAGAGTCTAAGAGAGCTGAAATGCTGGTTAATGTTGCTTCGGTGTCCATGTTCAGATCGGTACGAGTGTCATCCTTAGAATATATTACTGGCCTCAACGAATAAGGGATTATTTACTGAGAATATCAGGAGAACGTCAACTTTTCCGCACTATTTGCTTTTCATTTCACTTTGCATTAAGAAATAAATTTTTAAACTATGACGCAAGGTAGCGAGCTGGTCGGCTACTTATAAATAGAATTTCGAAAAGTGTGCCCAGTGTCCGTCATTATCAGACGACCAGAAGAGGGAGGAGTATTATCCATTTATATAATTCAAATATTTTTATTTTCTTATCTTATTGAATGTCAAATAACTACCACCCATTCAAAAAGGTATGCCTCAGACCTTCAGAAGAACGGACGCAAGACACTCAGCCGGCTTTATTTTCTTAATTTAGTAACAATAATTGTATCATACACTAAAATTTATAATTAAATAGCCTGAGGGCGTTCCCAGTTTGTGGTATCATCAAGAACATCATTTATGTTATAGTAACCTTTACCACACAAACGTTTTTCAACAATTCTTTTAAATTTGGTAACACATTTGTTTTTGTACATTTTCTGGGATCATGGTGTAAAAGCATAAAATACATCACCCAATAAGTATCATATAAAAAAAAAATCTGTCATGTCTAAATATGACGGGCAAAAAACTTGCAAATAAGTCTGAGGCATCCATTATGATTTACAATAAATTGTTACTTTTATTAGAAAAACAAACAGTGTAAACATAAATAGCTATAAAGATATGTACTCTATTTATTTATTAATAAGTCTTACTATTCACATATCTGAATAATGAAAGGTATGCACAACGTTACTAAACTAAAAAAACCAATGCTAAAAACAAATTAGAATAATAAAAATAATGAATTTACTACTTACTTACAAATCTGTTTAAATATATAAAATAATATCAATTTTATGATCTAATTTACATATTTTATTATAGCTTACACATATGAGTTTAATGGGAGAGTTTAATCCGTATTTCTATAAAATTTTATAAATATTGGGGAATCTATATACCATTGACAGGTTTCGCATATACATATTTACGACGACCTGTACAGCCGAGTGGTTAGTGATCCTACCTACTAAGCTAGAGGTCCCGGCATTTATATGATGAATATGGATGTTTGTTTCAGAGTCATGGATGTTTATATGTATTTATGTATGTTTAAGTTAGTATATATTGTATTAAATATATAGTTGTCTTGCAACCCGTAACACAGACTATATATGCTTTACTTGGGGCAAGATAATTTGTGTAAAAAGTGTGTCAATATTATTATTATTATATTTTGCCTTAAGCAAAACCATAGCACCTTACATTCAACAGTGCAACCAAAGTTCTTTAAATAATACGTATAGTAAAACAACGAACACATTATATTTTCGCAATCCCACTTCTTACAAGATGTAATTGCGTCGCAAAAACGCATGGATTCAAGGAACCATGCGCGGAGTTACGAGTAACATAAATGTAATCTGTGTTCTTACTGCTGCCTCTTTGTCTTCGCTGCCTTTTTTGTAGGTCTACTGTGAACTGTTACATTGATACTTGAATATTTATATATCGTAGCTATAGGCTGATCTACCAAGCTCTTATCTGTATTTTTTATGCTAATACTACATCATCTGCATATATATATATATATATATATATATGTATATATATATATACACATAAAAAAGACATTTTAATAATTATAATTATTACATATTTGTTATGTTTTTTTAAAGTGATAAACCTCTTTTGTGGGATTAATTACCCGAATAAAATTTAAAAACAAAATTTTGTGAACGATGTGGGATTTGAAACCGCGACCTCTTGCGTTCCGTGCGAGCGCTCTTACTGAGCCAACCGTTCGAGTGACGTATCGTCGATAAAATCTTGTATACTTTGTTCAACCCTCAGGTTGTGGCTTCATCTACAGGATCTACTTTAAAGTCCCGGGTCGTTCATAAAATTTTATTTGTGTTATTACATATAGTTATATCTAATTACCGATTCTCTCGCCCATTTATGTCTAACATTAATATTATAATATTTTTTTGACCTAAGCCTAAGACAAACTTTAAAACTAGATTTAAGCCCCGAGTCAAAATATTTGTACGCTTGCAATTCTTACAAGATATAATTGCTTCCCAAAAACACATGACTTCAAAGAAGTATAATATATTGACACACTTTTCCATAGTACGACTTAGTAGTAACAAGTAGCATAAATGTAATCTGTATTTTTATTACTGCCTCAGTTGTATATTCACTTTGTGTTCACTGTAGTTTTTGCAGATATATAGCGAACTAATTACCTTTGATAGTCGAAATATTTTTTATTTCATGTAAGTGCATGATGGTTAGTAGTCACTATCATCTTAATGCTGTTAGCACAGAAATCTTAATCTATAATGTGTTAATAGTGTTGACGTCGAGAGAACGAGGTGTCCCTGAGCACTTCTTCAGAAGATGTCTAACTATGGTACTAGGTAGCTATTGATAGTTAGGTAAATGGCGTTGAAAAATATCAAGAAATGCTATAAAATAATTCGTGGTAATTTTAACCAAAAACTGTATGTAAACCAATCATATAATTTAACCAATCAGTCAGATTAGCTTTAGTACATTATATCCAGTAGAGTGAATACCCAATGATTGTTTAGCTAACTATTTTCTGATAAATATATCAGTATAATATAAGTATCAATATTGATCATTCGCTCTACACACAGTCGACGCGGTAAAAACTCCATTGCAGTATAGATAGTTTGCTAACGGAAAAACCGTGGAAATGCAGGAAAAACTGCGCTCACATGCAACTTACAAAAACTGGGCATTGTGCATTCATTGTAAAAAATAACAATGGATACAATATAATCTGTGGATAATAAGTATAATGAAACTTTCCATTTCCTATCTGGGACTGTCAGTTTTTTTATGTATAACGGCCGTTCCCAATACACTATCTACAGATAGAGATAAATTACTACCTTCTACTGTCAGTAATTAGCTGTCAATAATCTGAAGCTGTCCCAATATACCCGATAAGTCATTCTTATCGCCTTATATAGTGTCTAGTATCGTGAATCGCAATTTCCCTACAAACGTCGTCCCATTGACAGACAGCGTGTACGGATAAGGTGAGTTACCGACGATAAGTTTATTGGGACAAAAAAGTCAACAATAGTTACAATTTTTATCTCAAGTTAGAGATAGACTGAATATTGGGAACGGCCGTAAGCCATTATTTAAATTGAGTCACCTATTTAAAATATCGATATAGGAGAACTACAATATTTAGATGATGATTAAAAATTATTTCCCTCTCGAAATTAACCCCATTCTTTCGTTTTTGACTGTGGCAACACCATCATGCGGACACATTCAAGATATGTTTTTGCTTCAACATTTTTAGCATAAAAGTAGTTTTGTTCTCCAGCTCAGCCATTTGCCAGCTCGCATTTAAATTAATACACTAGCTGTTCTACTTACAATCATGTTTTTCTTGCACAGAATGTTTTAAACACAGAACAGTTGTTTTAAAAGAAATGTTTTATTTATAACATGGATAAGTTATAAGTTCGAAGCCTTTTTGTACATTACTGATAAGAAAAATGACTTATACTATAAGCATTGATTCTCATTATGGTTCTATCTTCGCCAATCACGTACAAATGTGTTTTTGCGTTTTAAAATTCATATGTACGTTTTTGACGCTTTTTAAGGCAACGCTGTTCTGATTCCTCTGGTGTTATAAAAGAGTTGTTAAAAAGTCGTCCATTAAAATAAAAGTGTGTGTGTACTTATGTATGCACGCAAGATGTTATACTTCTTTGGCCTAACGAAGCAAAAAATCATTAAAATGAATTATTTCTCGTTATATATTACGTTTTTAAAAATTTTGCAAAAATCTTGCAAATATGTCTTTGACAATTAATTATTAAATAATGAATACGGCTTTATGGGCTTGAACTCTTTGCCTATCCTAATAATGGACGAAGAAACCAAAAATAAATAAATAACGAATGACGCAAACGTCAGAAAATTTTAGGAACCAACTTCAACCTGTTACTTTTGTGGAACAGTGATGTACGTGCATCTTAAAATTTTCCTCTAATCATTTTTTCATAACGTGCCTAAATAAGTATAGGTTACAATTGCAAAAATTATTTTTTTTATATAAAAATGATTAATAATACTTGTACCTACTAATAATAAAAATAATATAATATAATAATTTACATTTTGAATTAAATTGATATATAAATGTTATGATGTTGGGCATTTCTTGAGGTTGAAAAAAACTGTTGAACTCGCAACAATGATACTGTTACCATTACCTAAAACACTTCATTTAAAAGTATTTCCTGCACAATATAATATTTCCTGATATTTCGAATAATCCACACGTAATTGTTCAAGTTTTCACTTAACTCGACATTCGGGAGTACCACTGTATTATTTTTTATTTAAGTATTACTAAAACAGCAACAACAATTTTTTTTATGAAAATAAGGGGCGAGACGAGCAGGACGTTCACCTGATGGACGTTCAGGATTCTGAGCGGCACTACAATTGCGCTCGTCACCTTGAGACATAAGTTGTCGAGTCTCATTTGCCCAGTAATTTCACTAGCTACGGCGCCCTTCAGACCGAAACACTAATGCTTACACATTGCTGCTTCACGGAAGAAATAGGCGCTGTTGTTGGTACCCATAATCTAGCCTGCTTCTGCTGCAAAGCAGCCTCCCACTGGTAGCAACGAAACTCCTATCATCAATTTTAAGTGTCATACATGATAAAGTCACTTTACAACACCCAAAATTAAAATTACGATTTAATTTCGCAAATTTCTTGAATTGGGCGGGAAGTCGCAATAATTGTTGATCCATTTAATAAACCATGCTTTTCCTACGCTCTTATATTGTATCAATAATATTATCCTTTATAAGTTTTCCATTATCCCACATTATTTGCTTATAATAATAATATTGACACACTTTTTACACAAATTATCTTGCCCCAAGTTAAGCATATAGCCTGTGTTATGGGTTACAAGACAACGATATATTTTATACAATATACTTACTTAAACATACATAAATACATTTAAACATCCATGACTCGGAAACAAACATCCATATTCATCATATAAATGCTTGCACCTACCGGGATTCGAACCCGGGACCTCTAGCTTGGTAGGATGGCTAACCACTCGGCTATACAGGTTGTCAGGCTTATGAATAACATAAGGTTAAATTTTCCATGACGAAACAAACTTTTTGCTCGGAGTAACTTTTTTTTTCATTCTAATAGAGAAAGGTAGATGTGTATACATCTTCAAACACGTTACGCCAAGATGCGTTCATGGACGAGGGACTTCATTCATTTCAATTTCTTATGTTGACTCACACAATACCTCTGTGTATGCAAATCACTTTTGTTTTGCCGTTCAGTTTTTATGCTTTATTTGAATGCCACAAGAGATGCATCTGTCATTTTATATTATAAACGCATTACTTCTTATTTACAAAAAACTATAGTCTTTGGTTTTTTTGACCAGCGAGTCATAAGTACGATAAAATGTACGGGTTGGCCATTATCATAACATAAAATACAACATTTTAATGAGCAAATATTATGAAAGTAACCAGAAAATTCCACCCAAGCGTAATATTAGAAATCAAATCAAATCAAATTTGTTTAATAAGTTAGCAAAATTATAATTTGACAATTAAGTAATATTATCATTTATACATTTTACCATTTACCACTTCGGAAAAGGTTGAGCCTGAGTCAAAAGAAAAGGCAAGAACTTCAGGAAAAATGTTTCATGATTTTAAATTATTTTAATGACATTCTTTGTGAAGCGATGCAGTCAAATTACTTAGTAGTATATAATATATGAAAATAGTTTCAAAAAACTAAAAACCTTAAAAAACGCTTTGGTCGAAATTTAAAATGAACATAAATTCCTCACTTATCGAGGATAGATAAAATAATTATAACAAAAATCTTATTTTACAAATTGAAAAATGGAATAATTTTATAAAAATAATATATTGTCATCGGTCCTCGATAAATCTACGAAGTTTGAACTTAGCCAGGCCATCTAAAGTGGGCCAAATTCGCGCCCATATGAGTCGGTTACAAACAAATAAGAGTTTATAATAAATACATCACTCCAAGAAAAATTAAGGTATTATATGATATTGGGCATGATGTCTTTTAAACAAACTAGATGGCAGTGTAAAGTAAACTAAGGTTTGTATTTTGCATAATTTGCAAATTTGCAATTTGCAAATTATTTGCAACCAACTTGTAGTTTCAAAACTTAAACTAGACCTCTGTAAAATTTTCATTTACTTGATTAAAAACAATATTATTTTTAATTCCCTTTGGCGCATGACTCCAGTTATATCTTGTAGCATAAGCAAGTTCTAAGTTATTTCAGCAAGCACAAAAATGTGTAGACAGTATTATATCGACATTATAAAAAATATTTTAATGACTAGGTATATTAATTATAAAATAAACAACATGCTCTGTAAATAGAGTTCCTGATCAAAGGACCATTCAGCCACCAGCCAGAGAGATTGACAAGACATTTGCTTCATTATAAGGATGAGAAATAGAGTATGAATCAGATGAAAGCCTTAATTATTATTTAAATTCTATGAGTTATTATTATTATTATTTAAATTCTATCTAATTATTATTTAAATACATAGAGTAGTCGTAGTAGATAGGTTAGTTCACAAGTTCAGAAACGTGTTGATTCTCTCTTGATAATAACCTCCTAAAAATATGACCGGTTCATTATGGTTCATTCGATTGGGAATGACGTCTTAAAACATGTATCGAAAGTATGTTTATGCAAAAATTGCAATTGTTATTAACAAATTAAGATAAAAAAAGATAGAATTTCGTTTTTGGTTATAATTCAATAACTATTTTATATTTCAGGAATTCTGAAAAAACGATCCTTAAAGAGGAGGAACTTCCAATAAAAAAGGTTCAACACCCGGAATTTTAACTCTATTACTTATAATTTTAATTCAACGCCGAAAATGGGGCTCCACCCTGTCGTAACGAATTGGGTGTACAATGATATTTTTTTTTAATTATTGACTAGCCTACGAGGCAAAATCGAATCACACAGCTCTGTAGAACAAAACCAATTCAATTAAAGTTTTAAAACAAATTTTAAGTTTCTAACAACTTGTTTAAGTTTGGTAATATGATTACACACGCAATAATTAATATGTCATACTTGGTTTGATATACATTTTCATTAGTTTCTCGTATCAGTCATATTTGCCGGGCGCACCTTTCCTCACGCCGGTAAAAAATAGTCTTCGAATACTTATATCGAATCGGTGTTTTTATCAGCTAATTCCTCACATAATGGTCGGAGCTAAATGACGGGTGAGGCAAGAAGTCGGGGGAATTCGAGGTATGCGAACTGAGACTGCCTTTGGGGTTCCGTTGGCTCCCTGATTTGACCTGGTTTTAGACTTTTCGAGAACACAATGAATAGCCCCTAGAAAAAAAAGTGTGTGTGTACTTATCTATGCACCAAGAAGATATACTTCTTTGGCCTAGCAAAGCAAAAATCCTTAAAATTATTTATTCCTCGTGCTATTCTACGTTTGTAGAAAGAACAATATTGTAAAAATCTTGCAACGATGGCTTTGACAATTAATTATTTAATAACGTTTAACGTTCAAAAAAAATAACGAGTGTCGCAAACGTCAGAAAATCTTAGGTACCAACTTCACCCTGTTACTTATGCGCGCGCACATTATTTTTTCATAACACTGTTCTATTGAGGTGGAAAGATTATACACTACAACTAGTTCTTTATCATTTACCCCCTTATTCATAATGGTCCGCTAACTTAAAACAACCGCTAAGGAGTGTTTTTTCTCATTCTGACTTAGGTCAATAGAAGAAGACAGATTGAGAATTAGCTATTTACTATTTATTTATTTAAGACAACAAAAGGTCCATATATAAATGTCAGTGAAATAGTTTTAACCTATGTTAGGAAATACAATAATAAATTACATATATGTTAGTAACAAACTTATTCTATATCAGCTTGCTTATTTAGCAATGCTTTAAGTTAGCAGACTATTATGTATAAGGGGGTTAGTAATTATCTAGTTTATTTAAATCTCTAGGTTATTAATTCAAAATAATTTTAAAGTTTTAGTTGTAGTTAAAGCAGGCGGTTATATAATTATTTATGAATCGATTGATTTTCATGTTGTAAGATACTATTCAGATAGTAAACGATAGATCTGAGAGTTTCGAACGAGAGCGGTCCTTAGGGACCATCCATAGATGACTTCACACTTTAGATTATTTATACGTTTCGATAGAGCCCCTTGTTGCTAGACACCCGATGAAAACAAGCCAGGCTTATTACTTTAGTGTGCGTGACAAGCTACGTGTTAAACTCTCGATTTGTATATCATTTTGTGTTAGTGTGCATGCATTGCTCAAAGTAGATGTTAACTGTCAACCTCAATTTTTTTCGACGTTTCACAGCTATCACAGTCTATCAAGACGTAGAAATGATCTAAGCTTCACACTAAGTGGGGGAGCGCACTAAGTCGCGAGCCTAAGCTATGTTTAAAATTAAAAGTGGGTTTTGGGCTATTTTGTGGTATGTTCCGATATGCACTGCACAGTGCTATCACTGTAGAAAAATTAGTTCCGTTATGGACTGGCAGTATACTGCCGCAGTGCCCTAGGGAAATATATGACGTTATAAATCGCCACCATATTCTACTGTGAGCACTGGCGTTTTCGAGGTAAGGTACTCGCAGTACTTTGATCACGTGATCAGTCAAAATCACTCGAGTGCCTAACGTTTTATAAACAATACCTACAGTTTAATCCCAAAATTATCAAGTTCGGTAATTAGTTTGGAGTAATAAATAAAATAATGGAAGAAATGCAAAAATTAACCTTATTAGACTGTCTTAAAAAGTTACGCAGGAATTTTTCATCGTGCAATGATCGTGAAAAACTACTTACTTTTATTATATTATAAATTCAATTTACAATTAATATTAATTAAAATATTTTAAATTTGACAGTACCAACTCCAACAACAGTTTTTTTAATGAATAAGACAATATTTGAATATTAATACACTCATTTGAAGCTGCGTCAAAAATGCGGCGTGCCGTTTTTAATACTAACCAGTATATAAAGGAACGGCTTCACAGTATACTAAATTGACGTCACACTGTACAGTGGTCGTCAGAACATACCCTAAGTAAGTATTTGTCGATACTACTTTAATTTGACAGAATGTAAATGTTTTTATTTAAAATGACACGAAACTCTAAACGACCCTATTCTGGAACACGCTTGTCCATTTTTTATACAGGCAGTGCATGAATTCGGCTAATGTTTTTTCACATATGAAAACCTTAATAGCATTTTGGATTATGAAGGAATCATTAATTATTTATAATAGACTGCGTCTTTATTTGTGTCGCAAAGTTGTTGTTATTTTTAATTGCGGTGTTTGATAAAATTATTGAACATGGGCAACAAACACAATTTCTTGCAGACAAGTATTTGAACATCAGTACTTGAATGTTCGCTTTAATGTTGCCTACCTTCTTCATCTGCTTTATGTTCATCAGTCGGAAGACGTCCACTGTTGGACAAAAGCCTCCCCCAAAGATTTACACAACGATCGGGCCTGCGCTGCCCTCATCCAACGTATTCCGGCAATCTTGAACAGATCGTCGGTCCATCTTTGGGGGGGGATCTTACGTTACAAGCTGATGAGTTCTTTGTATTATATATATAGTTAAACTTTTGAGTTAGAAGTATATTACAATTAAGTAAATCGAAAGAATAACGCATCTTGATCAGTGATACGAAAATACAATTTTCTTCAAATATATAGATTAGATCGTATGTCCAAAAAATATGAGAAATTGCACATTCGTAATATTCCACATTCTTATAACCACAAGTATAATAGCTATAATTTTTACCTAAATTTACGACTATTTATAAGTTATACGCGAGTGATAATGGAGGTATCAAATATATGGCCAAATACTACAAGTACTATGTTGTACTAACTTATGTTGAATATCACCAATTCTGTCAAACAATTTATGAGCGTACAATAAGTTATACGTGCACCTATGTAAGTATAGGTATATGCCCTGAAAAGCACTAGTTTTTGTTTTAATAAAATCAAGCTTTCAGATTTTATAGATACTGTAATTTTTTTAAATTATGTAATAGTATATTACGCACCTAGGGAGAAAAGTAGGTAATTCCCAACTGCGGAATATTGACAATCGTAGGTGGCAGTGTCCTACTTATCTCACGTGGTGCGTATGTCTTGCCGGGAGAGAATCGGCCACTTTTGTACGTCGTACCGGGGACAAAAAGCAACATTTACATCCGTGTGGGAAAAACAATATTTTTATATGTTTATAATAAGATTCTTATCAACCAAATGAGACTTAACATCTTATGTCTCAAGGTGACGAGCGCAGTTGTAGTGCCGCTCAGAATTTTTGGGGTTTTTCAAGAATCCTAAGCGGCACTGCATTGTAATGGGCAGGACGTATCAATTACCATCATCTGAACGTTCTGCTCAGCTGCAGTAATTTCACTAGCTACGGCGCCCTTCAGACCGAAACAATAATGTTTACACATAACAGCTTCACGGCAGAAAAAGGCGCCGTTGTAGTACCCATAATCTAACCAGCACCATGTGCAAAGGAGCCTCCCACTGGTAAAGTTGATAACATTTTTAAATCTAGGAAAATATGCGTCGTTTACTTTTAGAGCGACACTCATTAATAAATGTAATATCAAAAACATTAAGTTAATAGCGTGTTTTTGCGTGTAACGGAATGTTATTTTTTTGTCGAGTGTTGTTGTAAGCTGGAACTAGGTCGCGTCAATCATTAACGAATGAAAAAAATTAATAGCATTCGTTCAGCTATACTTCACTTTACTTTTATGGTATGACACGTTTTAAGATAAAGGAAAAATTTATCGTAATTTTATAACTGAACTCCTTATAACGTGGATGTTTTTTTTGGTGTTGATAACTGCAGATATTAGTTGTGTTGGTTAATGTTATATTTTGATTTACTAATGTTATATTTATTAGTTGAGCGTCGGAGGCTCAAAGACCGGTGTTTGTTGTTTGAACCCCAATAGGCTCCGATCTGTTCCCATTTTTTAATTTATATGTACGTTTAATTTATATATACGTAGTTTGGGGCAAGATAATTTGTGTAAGAGTTTGTTTGTGTTTATTATATTATTAAATAAGGATGAACCCACCACTGTCTTATTTCTCTTTGAGCTACGTTTTGTTACAGTGTCAGTATGGTGTGGTAACTATGTATTTTTTTCCATGAAAATAAGGGACGACATGAGCAGGACGTTCAACTGATGGTTATTTATACGCTCTGCCCATAACAATGCAGTGCCTCTCAGGGTTCTTGGAAAACCCAAAAATTCTGATCGGCAACACAATTGCGCTCGTCTCCTTGAGACATAAGAAGATAAGTTCGTTTGCCCAATAATCTCACTAGCTACGCGCCCTTCAGACCGAAACACAATATTGCTTACACATTAATGCTTCACGGCAGAAATAGGTACCTTTGTGGTACCCAAAATCTAGCCAGTACCCTGTGCAAAGGAGCCCCCCACTGGATAATTAGTGCACAGGTGTTGCATACATTAAGGTGGAAAAGCCACTGGCGGCCGAGTGAGTGGGACACCAAACAGCATACTTGGCGGCGCGACCTGTAACATTCCGCCCGATCTGTATATATTTGTTGGTAGCGGTGAATGGTTGCACCGCCATACCATCCCGGTGAAATAACAATACTTACGGACACTAAAACACCAGTGAAAATATTCAATGGTTGTGTGTAAAGTTGACCAACTTGCACTGTGCCAGCCTGGTCAAATACATGGTCAAAGTGGATTAAGCCCATGGTAATTTTTACGCAAAATAGGCGTAATGTAAAAGTCAACTTACGGAAAATGGCCCGTGAATGCTTCCTTACTTCCCTTAATTAAATAGTAAGTTTAATTACACCTAAAATTTCTCCGTGTTAAGACCCAAAATGAGATTGGTAAATGATAGAGTTAGATGTCCCGGGTTCGAATCCCGGTTGGCAAACAATTGTATGATGTTTGTTTTCGAGTCATGGATCTACAAGTATTTATGTATGGTCAAGTGAGTATATTGTACTAAGTATATATTGTATTGTGCCGATCATAGTACGGGCTATGCCTAGTTTGGGGAAAGATACTTTGTGTAAAAGTGTGTCAATATTATATTTTCTATGAAGTTGCTCAAATTAAAATGAAAATAAGGAACGCTTCATGTATGAATGTATGAAGCGTTGACGATGATACACACTAACACAAAGTGCCATACAAATCGCGGGTGTAAGACGTAGCTTGTCACGCACACTTATGTATTAAACCTGGAATGTTTTTATCGGTTGTCTAACAGCAAGACTCTATCTAGTCGTATAAATTATCTAAGCTAGGTGGATACGATAGCGGCGCCTTTTTCTTCCGTGAAGCTGTAACGTACGAAAGCGGTACGACAAAATTCAAGATTCATCACCGACTTTGCTGATAATTATATTAAAATCATAATAACAGTTTAGTTTATACTTCCACGAAAAATATTGTATGACAATTGGTGGAGTCTAGTAGTGTCTAATAAAATTATAAAAGTAACTTGGGAAATACAAGCGAATTTCGACCTAATTGTTTATTATGACTATAGGAAAATGACATTAGGATGAGTCACGATTAAATTTTGTCGATAGTACAGGTTAATTATTTATCTGTCTGAAGGGCGTCGTAGCTAGAGAAATGACTGGGCTAATGAAACAACGTATATTGTTCCAAAGTGTTGAGCGTAATTGCGAAGCAATTTTAGGATCAATCAAGAATACGGCACTGCATTGAATTGAACAGGGCGTAACACATGCCATCAGGGATACGTCTTGCTCTTCTCGTTACTTGCTCTTTTCTTGGAAAAATTTCTGAAGCCAAAATGCACAAATGAAACAGCACTCATTACTATATTACCTAATAATCTAAGCAGAAGACTTCCGAACAAGTTCCTTTAAAAGGTAAAGAAGGTAAGTCTGCCTGCTGGTCACCTCAAAATAAGTGATCACTTCTGCCCATATTCTTTTGAGTGACAGAGGAATAACATAATCGCTAAAGAAACATTTTGCAGATTGTATTAAGAGTTGGCTTGGTAATGGAAATCAATTTCATGGACAGTCACAACTCTAATATTAACTGGACTAATTAATAAAACACTTCGCGTCGCGATTAACCCGTGTCTTGCCGTGTATGGTGGCGACTTATGAGCTTATCTCGATGTAATATGGGCGACGCGGCGCCTTAACTAGTTAGTAATGGAGAAAAATGCATTTAATTACTTCTTTTTTGCTTCGGACCTTAAAAATGGCAAAAGAAATATGGCGACAAATATATGTTAGCCAAATGTATTTTATTATAGTCCGACTAACCGATATCCGAACAGAAGCGCTGAAGGAAGGAGGATGTTACCATATTGAAAAGGCAATATGGTAACATCCTTTACGACACAAAAAAAAATTAGATTCATATTTTTGAAAAACAATAATTTTCGTCACTATTGGAAATGCGAACATTTAGAAGATAATTATCGTAGAATATTTGCTTGTATTAACTTTACAACGATGGAACGACCGCGCTCCGTGCCTGAACCAGTGGGAGGCTCCTTTGCACAGGATGCCACCTAGATTATGGGTAGCACAACGGCGCCTATTTCTGCCATGAAGCAGTAATGTGTGATAGAGAAATTACTGGGTAAATGAGACTTGACATCTTATGTCTCAACGTGACGAGCGCAGTTGTAGTGCCGCTCAGAATTTTTGGGTTTTTCAAGAATCCTGGCTAGGGCGTATCAATTAACATCAGCTGAACATCCTGCTCGTCCCTTATTTTCATAAAAAAAACTGCCTTCATCGTCAGTCGATATATATATATCTACAAGCTATTAAAACCTTTTTAGCACTAAATTATTACCATAAATTCAAATGATTTGAGTTTTCTTTAGTGTTAATTCCGCCAATATTTATCGACTGACTTCAGTCTCGTGCCAGATTTTGGCGAGACAACACGTCCTGAGAATGCCTCGTGTAGAGGCGAAACACGTGTCGATTTGTTTAAAGACAAATATTGGCGGAATTAACGCTAAAGAAAACTCAAATCATTGAAATAATTATGGATTTCCGCAAAGTAACGCCTATTTCAATAAATTTTATTACTAATAATGAAGAAAAATCTAAACGGCCCATTTTTCTTCCATTGAAGTGTAAATAAATAATGTCTTAAATAATAAATAATCTACTTAAACAATATGTATATAAAAAAGCCTCAAATAAAAGTTAACCCTTATTATGTCCGCGGTGATTCGAAGGAACGGACAAGTCCGATGTAATCTCCGCAGCTGCTTAGCAGATGTTCCGTGACGGACTAACCCACTGACATAACCACATATTAACCGACAGATGAAATTACACCCTATCACATAATAAACAGACTCCATTTCCCCTCGATAATCGTTCCAAATCACGCATTTTAATAGATCATTCAACGTATTACCTTTCTACTCGAATTTTGCGTATGACAGAACAGGTCAAAGACCTTTTATTGACTGTTTACTCTTTTGACAGGTGTTGACAATTGATTTTGACAGATTCGGGCTCGCTGTTCTAATGTTTATTTCATTGCCGTGAACTGTACAAATTATTGTATGCACTATTTGGAAACAACAAAACATTTTTATCGGATGTGACTGTGTTGTATTATTTTATCTCCGCTCTAATTTGACATATGAAAAAGATGGGTCAGAGGGCAGAGCACTTACATTTGCAGTGTTAAAGTGTATTTCTTTTTTTTTATGAAAATAATGGACAGGGTGGACCGCACAGGATTATTGAAAAAC
Organism: Leptidea sinapis; assembly: GCF_905404315.1. Lineage (NCBI taxonomy): Eukaryota > Metazoa > Arthropoda > Insecta > Lepidoptera > Pieridae > Leptidea > Leptidea sinapis. The sequence goes on along the minus strand of NC_066300.1, from coordinate 4,236,785 downwards.
CCAAAAATTTCTAAGCGGCACTACAACTGCGCTCGTCACCTTGAGACATAAGTTGTCAAGTCTCATTTGCCCAGTAATTTCAATAGCTACGGCGCCCTTCAGACCGAAACACAGTAATGCTTACATATTACTACTTCACGGCAGAAATAGGCGCCGTTGTGGTACCCATAATCTAGCCGGCATCTGGTGCAATAGAGCCTCCCACTATTACTGATACAAATACAAATAATTTATTTCCGATACACTATTAAATGAGTTTCTTGCTACTTCTTCTTATTAGCTCAACCCTTTACGAAGTAGCGGTAAATTCATTAAGAAACAATTTTTTTTTGACATTCATAAGTGTAATTTCCGTGACCTATATGAATAAAGTGTTTTTGAATTTGAATTTATTAATACATGATTCATGAGTAGGTACCGGAGCCCCCACTACGACAGCCTGTAGCGCGGTACTACTAATGGCGGAACCGAGTAGATGACCCAACTCGTGGTAAAACGAGATTAGTGTTGATATAATGAGTCTTGAAGCATCGACTTACTGTCAGCGTTGTGCCTAAGACTTACCCTAAAACTTAAAAATAGAATGAATTATTTGTCTATGTACATCCGTTTTGAATGATTTGGGCAAAAGAACGTACGTAGAAATATTCCAAAGGTTTGAAAAGGGATATTAGATTAGTACAATAAATATTATTAACAAGTAACTAGAATTGATAAGGGAACACAGGCATTATTTATTTATTTTGAAAGTATTAAGTGTGGCAACGAATCATTTAATTGCTTTTTACTAGGTAGTTTGTCCAAATGTTTCGAGTTTTCTTTAGTTGAGTGTTAATTCCGCCAATATTTGTCTTTTAAACAATTCGACACGTGTTTGGCCTCTAAACGAGGTATCGTCATAGGCAGTTTGTTGCAACGGAGTAAGGTTTGCACGAATGTAAACAAGTTGTGGACACTAGATTATTATCCTCCAGTATGACGACCTGTATAGCCGAGTGGATAGCGATCCTACCTACTAAGCTAGAGGTCCCGGGTTCGAATCCCGGTAGGTGCAAGCATTTATATGATGAATACGGGTGTTTGTTTCCGAGTCATGGATGTTTAAATGTATTTATGTATGTTTATATGAATTTATGTATGTTTAAGTAAGTATATTGTATTAAATATATCATTGTCTTGTAACTCATAACACAGGCTATATATGCTTAACTTGGGGCAAGATAATTTGTGTGAAAAGTGTGTCAATATTATAATTATTATGAATGAACTTTAATGACAAATAACTTATTTTATCTTCATGTGAAATTAATTGTACAAATGAAAAAAAAAATACAAAATCATAAGCACAGAATATCGACAGACAGTATAAATAAATATTTGCGAAAAATTTTACAACATGCAAAGTAACTATGAAGCTCTAGTATTTTTAAACTTTGTAGGAAGGAGAAAAAAATAAACATAATATGATTTTCAAACATACTATGAATATATTACTAAATAAAAAATAAAGCAGGAACGTAAAAAATCAGTTATAATTTATTCTAAAGTATTTTAAGAAAAGATAAGATTCCGCCATTTTGTTTCAAACTGCTTAATACTAAATGCGTCTTACTTATAACTTTTCAAGTTATGTGATACATCAAAATATTACATATTTCTAAAAGGTGTAGTATGTTTATTCTTTTTATTGTGCCCGAAAATGTAATAAGTTTTAAACAATAATTAATGGCCACAGCTCAAGGCGAAAGGGTAAACTTTCAATTTCCTCTACAATATTAATTAACGACCTTAGCACATGTTTTGACTATATTAATTTGTCACGCTTTCTCTAAGCCAAGAGTAGGTACACATTAACCCTTTGCCACCTGTTGCCCTAGTAGCGTCAGTTGTGTTTCCCGCTCTTTCGAGTGGCATTGAGATTTGTTTTATTTCTTTTTAATTGTCAGTTTGATTTGTGGGTGAGGATGTGTTTTTTGTAAATTTAAGTGATTTTAGTTGCCGAATCGGAAATAACATGTGTCTCTGTAATTTGATGATCATTAAATCTAATTTTATTGTTATAATGTAGGTAATGTTTGATATATTATAAAGCCGATGCGTGGTTATTGAATATTTTATTGTTTTCAATTAACATAAATTTATGTTGGGACATAAAATTTATATTTTTATGAAACCCTTTTTTGATCAAAATTACTAGTATCGCTTTGGAAAACGCCGTTACAAACTTTTAGTTTCGCAATCATTTGGACTTTGTCGGTTACTTTGGTTCTCATACGGATCTCCTCATATCTGATTCGATCTCGTAGGGACACTTCGAGCATGGGCTATGCACCGTTGCCCTCTGAGCGACCATGAGCTTTCGCATAAGGCCCATAGTTAACGACCACGTCTGCGTACTGTAAGTCATCACTGGCAACACACACTGGTTGAAAACCTTCGTCTTCAGACACTATGGTATTTGGGACGAGAAGATTTTACGGAGGTTCCCGAACGCTGTCCCGAGTCCGTCTATTACCAGGCTCTGTTTTTCTTGAACCGTGATAGTGTGAAAGTTGAAATAACAATAAAATAAGACTGCTATAACATCAAATAAAACTGAGTAAAATAAATATTTAAGGGGGGGCTCTAACAACAAAATTACAAACATGATTTTTATAGATAATGTTTTATATAATGGTACATAGCCTCACTTGGCTGCTTTTTATGGGGGAGTGTCGAGTGAACATGTTACCTTATAATGTTTTTATAATTATATTTTGATATTCTGATAAAATGATATCTTAGTAAATATTTATATATTGATGTACTATGCACTTTTTTGATATAAATGATTTGATAGGGTATCCGGTAGGTGCAATCATTTATATGATGAATATGGATATTTGTTTCCGAGTCATGGATGTTTATATGTATTCATGTATGCTTAAGTATGTATATTGTATTAAATATATTGTTGTCTTGCAACCAACATAGCACAGGCTTTGCCTAGTTTGGGACAAGATATTTTGTGTAACAGTTTGTCAGTATTATTATTATTGGAAAAAATTGAGATTTAATTTACTGATGTGTGAAGATGCTTTGTTAACATGATGATTGACACACTGAGATCCGAAAAGAATATTTCATTTGGAATTAATTGATTTTCTCGAAATTCTTTTCGATGTTCAAACAATATATATATAATACACTAACGTATACACGCACAAAGCGTGCAATAAAGTAGAAAATAATAATATCCAACGGAGATACAGCTAGATAGTATATTGTTCCTGTAAATGATTTTGCGTGTATGTGTGGGGTAAGGCTGACTGATATGAATTCCGAATGCGGTAATACGAGTGCGCTGTGGCTTGAAAGAGTATGTTGTGACAAGGACTGAAAAATAAATGTTGAAATGGTTTGGACACGTGGAGCGAGTGAGTGAAGAAATAATGACGCATCAAATATATAAGGCAAGTGTGTGTGGGCAAATCGGTCGCGGGAGACCTCGTAAAACATTCGTTGACCAAATTGGGGACGTTTTGAGAAAAGGAGAGGTCCGAAGTACCCGCAACCGGCGAGCATGTATGAAAAGAGTAATGAATGTAGAGGAAGCGCGTGAGGTTTGTAAGGATAGAAACAAATGACATTCTATTGTCTCTGCCTACCCCGACGGGAACAAGGCGTGAGGGTGTATGTATCTATGTAAATGATTTTAATTAACAAGTCAGCCACGTTTGGCATTAGTTCCTTAGTATTTTTAATATTACACTATCTAGCACACATAGACAAATATAATTGGTCACGTATTATCGAGCAGGTTGTCTATACGCAAGTATATTGTAATACTATGGCTCAAACTGAACAATCATTGTATTCTATTGTAAGTTAGAAGTACTTCTGCGGACGATCGGAAAACATATAGTTAGTTAGTTTCATATTGTATGGAACGCAATTCAATTTAAAATATTTTTATCAAAATAGGATATGAAATCGCTTATTGAAAGTCAAAAACTACCACCCATTCGAAAATGAATGCCTCAGACCTGAGAAGAACGGGCGCATGAAACTCAGTGGGCGTCTTCCTTTTTTTTTTAAATTTCTGTACACTCAAATTTATAGAGCCTTGATATTTTTGTTGATGATTTGAATAGCCTGAGGGCGGTTGCTCCATTCCCAATCTGTGGTGCCATTAAGAAAATCACTTAATTAAAATAACCTTTACTTATAAAATTTACCTTTATAATAAACTGACTTTGAGAAGACCCACGATTTATTTATTCTATAGAAGAATGTGTTCTTATCACACAGTTCAAAATTTTACAATAATTAATATCTAGTACACTAGAGTAAATACAATTTAATCAAATGTCTAATTACGAAACTCCATAACATAATAATAATAAGTTGATATTAATAAATACCAACATGTTTAAAAAACGTGGGAATTGTGGGTAGAGCATGTTTTATGGTGGTTTTTGCTGCATCATGCATCACCTGTACGTTAGAGGACGGAGGGATAAGAATTGATAAAAAATAACGAGCTTAGTCTATGGTCTGTGAGTTCCAATAGTACAAAAAACGGATAAGTGCTTGTGAGAGTGCCATTAAAGGTTCTGTACAAATATTATACGTATTTCTAATTTATTACTAGAGTTACAATACTATGATTACATTCATTAAAACTATCGCTATGAGGAAGTGTACCAAGAATACTGGCAGTATTTCCACGTTGGATAGCAAGGCTGATCCGTTGATCGAAATAGCTGCTAGCGCTTGGGTTTCCAATAACTCTTTTAAGGCGAAGAGTAAGCAGAAAACACGCAAACATGGTGTTTTTAGACAAGTTTTGAGGTGAAAGTATAGCATTTCGAGCTATGAACACTATTTAATCCTGTTACACATATCCTTAAGTCTTATTTGTAGGTTGCTAATGCTTGCTGTTGGTTGTAGTTAACACTGCCGCGCCTTTTTGAACTACCACTTTTCTTTGAAGTTAAACAAGTAACAAGCATTTTTTTGGTACTTACTTCTCTCACATAAGTTACTCTTATAGCTTGTACTTTTTTGTGTAGGTTCATTTATTCAGATTAGTAGTGAATAACGAGGATTGTAAGTATATAAGCTGTTTTCCACGCAAGAATTTTGAAAATATTGGCTTTGTTACATAGATGGCGGGCCGGCAGCCGTGAACTCATATCGCTCAAGGTCGCTGGCATTTAGTGTCGCCTTAATGCGCGTAGATAGTAACATTGTACATTGTCCGCGCCTCTGTGTCCCACGGGCCAAGTATCTCGACACCAAACGACACATAGATCTAAGATTCACTGAGACCGACATATTTGCAGAAGTTGATTTGTCGAAGCAGCAGCCCCAGCACCAACTGACGTAACGTGTACATGAGAACGAGCCAGAGCGTTTTAATTTAATTTATACTAATAGCTGGAAGTTTCTTATCAGTTCTTCTCACCATGTCAAAGCCAATTTACGAACCGATGTAGCGTCATCACGTTTACCAAGTATTGTATTGTAATAATCGTTTAATTTATGATTTATTTTTATATCAAATCATTTTTTAATTTTTATTATTTTAGTCTGTATCTGTTTTGGTAATTTATATGGATGAATTATTTTTGGAACGAAGTTTCTTACGGCAGGCTTGGAGGAGATAGGGATTTTGCTGCGGGACCGAACTGAAAAAAATGTGATAGTAAAACCGTAGGAAAAAGTCCGTGGAATAAAACCGTTAAATGAGACGTGCGGAGGCGCGACAGTCGTATACACAAGCGAGTAGTGTATAATACCTTTTTCTTTCTAATGGACTTTAATTAAATATTTCTTTTAATTTTATGCAAACATTTTTTTTCTTTAGTGAGAAATATTAACCCTTCATAAGGGTTAATTAATACTAGAGGTCCCGGGTTCGAATCCCGGTAGGTGCAAGCATTTATATGATGAATATGGATTCTACATTAGCCGAAGGAACTTCGTTCCTACCTGGTGTCCCACGACACCACATCTTTTATATTTATTATTAATATATAACACAATCTAAAGCAACTTGACGTTTTAAATTGCAAAATGCTAAAAATATCACCCACAAGGTACTTAGGTATGTAACATTTATAGCATTTATCCTATTACAAAGAGTAATAAAAGACTGTATAAAACTACCATTGCCTTTCAAAAATAACTCCTTGAATCTCTGGTCGTACGCTTTATTACACATTTCAAAGCCATAATACTTTTTTGTGAAGACAACTGCCCACTCGCGACCCCATTTCAATGTTTTTTATTAGACCTCCATACGATCCTCTTTTTGTCTATGGTCATGTTTGATATTCTCACGGAAGAGGTTGAATACGGGCTAAAAGGAGGAAAAAATACGGAAGGGTTGCCAGTATTCAAATTATTAGTTTGTTTTAGTAAGGTGCTGTGGGAATAAATGACCCCAATGTTACATCCGGGAAGATGCTTGAACGTATTAGTGACTAGAAACAGTTGACTGGACCATACGTGAGGGTAGAACCCTTTTCTTTTTACATCTATCATTACAGCTTTAGATTAGGTTTGAATAAATCTTGTTAGAATTATTATTTTCAAGCGGATTGCAAAAACTATGACGGCAGTTCCCAATATTCACTCTATCTCTTACTTGAGATAAATATCGTAACTATCGTTGACTTTTTTGTCCCAATAAACTTATCGACGGTAACTCACCTTATCCGTACACGCTGTCTGTCAATGGGACGACGTATAGCTTACGAGCGATAGAAGTTTGTATGGAAATTGCAATTCACGCGTCCCAATATAAGCCGATAGAATGACTTATCGGGTATTATTGGGGACAGCTTTAGTTTATTGACAGCTAATTACTGACGGTAGAAAGTAGTAATTTATCTCTATCTGTAGACAGTAGGTATATTGGGAACGGACGTAAGTTAATCAGTTTTATTAAACCTAGAACTGCGATAGATAAAATATCTTCATTGCAGATAGCTGTTTTTTTTATATTCGCGGGGAAAAATATGAATTAAAAATCGTTTTTATGTGTGAATGATTATTTGCCCCGATTTCCGTTCAGTACGGCTTTGTAGTGTATATATTACATATAAGACATCTCCATGTTTCTAAAGATAATAATGATTTAATATTAATACATTTTTACACAAATTATCTTGTCCTAAACTAGGCATAGCCTGTACTATGCGCACAAGACCGAACGATATATTTAATACAGTATACTTATTTAAACATTCATGTTCCTATACTTATAAACATCCATGACATGCATTCATCATATAAATGTTTCCGGGTTTCGAACCCGGATCCTCTAGCTCAGTAGGAAGGTTCACTAACCCCTGGGCTATAGGGATTGTATATCGTAGAGCACACAATGAACGTTAAATTACCACCTAACTTCATTACTTACGGCCGTTCTCAATATTCAGTCTATCTCTTACTTGAGATAAAAATCGTAACTATCGTTGAATTTTCTATCCCAATAAACTTGTCGACGGTAACTCATCTTATCCGTACACGCTGTCTGCCAATGTGAAGACGTATAGCTTACTAGCGATAGAAGTTTGTATGGAAATTGCAATTCACGTGACCCAATATAAGCCGATAAGAATGAATTATCAGGTATATTGGGAGAGCTTCAGATTATTGACAGTAGAAGGTAGTAATTTATCTCTATCTGTAGATAGTACATCGGGAAAAGCCGTTAAATGACTGTCAATCTTGATTTACGAATAAATTACGATGCCAAACGACGTTTTGGTCGCAAGTGAAGGTTGCGACCAGAAACTCAATATTGTGTTACATCAACAAAATTAAAATTATAAATTGGGTTTTTTTTATATTTTATGTATTACAATCCGTACATAATATTGATTTATTCGGCTAGGGCAAATGAATTCAAAATATCAAGTTCACAAATTCACACACAAAAATCTAGGAAAATGATAGAGATGGATTTCCGTCAATGAACTACGTGTATGTGGCAAAAGTGTGCTTAAAGACAATGTTAGCACACTTCACTCCTTAGTAGTGTGTCCACTGTCACTGTCCGAATCAGACCTGACCTGAATAAATGTATTACATTGCTACTTTTGGTCGTGAATATCTTAAGCAACTGGAGTAAATGCGGCAATGTATAAATACAGCACTCGAAGATTAATATGGAGTAATTTGTGTTTGTGTTCCATGTTCATTGTTTTTATACGACGTGATATTTCTTTAAGTACAAAATGTCATTGATTTCCGCCCAACTTTTCCACTCGTATATTAATTCTAGGTACTACCCGGTTACATGATCTTTAGACCTGACATCGATGACGTCACATAGTCCTTTTGTTACGGTCTGCAAAACAAGCATCCCAAGAATATTTTTGTTAATAAATAAACAACGATTTGTTTTTTCAGTATCATAGAGAGATGTAAAGTGACGTGTGATGCTGATTATTATAATGATGTTAAATCAATGAAAATTGAAAAGCCTGGGTTAAGTAAAAAAAGTGTGTGTAAGTTATACTTCTTTGGCCTAACAAAGCAAAAATTCTTAAAATTATTTATTCCTCGTGCTACTCTACTTTTGTATAAAGAACAATATTGTAAAAATCGTGCAACGATGGCTTTGGCCATTAATTAGATATTATAAAACGAATACGGCTGTACGGGCTGAAACCCTTTGCCTATCCTAATAATGGACGAAGACAACCACAAAAAGTAACGAATGTTTTAGGAACCAACTTCACCCTGTTACTTTTGTGTTACAGCGATGCGCGCGCTTCTTAAAATTTCACTCTCATCATTTTTCAAAACGCTCCTAAAGAAGTATAAATTCAAAAAGTATTTATTTATCTGATAGTACAAATATAGCGACACAGAACAACAAAAGTCAAGACGTAACAAAGAAAATAAACTTCAAAAAAAAAGCAGTAATAGCACGAAAATACCACAACATGTACCTAACGGGGATGAAACTGTAAACCGTACTTATGCAATAGGATGAGGGGGTAAAAGGGGAACGGGAGGGGGCTTCACGTTCCAGCGAGGTCCAAAGATAATGTGGCCGTGTAGTACGGTGAAAATGACGCTCCTTTATCCACAGACTTACGTAAATTCGGTCTAGATTGGTGTTGACAGCGAATTTTACTGCCTACCTAATACTAGAATTTTACCTTTTCTAAGAAGCGTCTCGCGTAATTTCTAATATATAAAATTCTCGTGTCCCGGTGTTTGTTACCAAACTCCTCCGAAACGTCTGAACGGATTTGTATGAAATTTTGTGTGCATTTCGGGTAGGTCTGAGAATCAACCAACATCTATTCTTCATACTTCTAAATGATACCCTAAGTATATTTTTTTTTGTATTTTTGACAGAATTTTTATTATTTTTATTTCATTATGATTCAACATTGAAAAATACATACATCCTCAAATTTTTGCAACAATCTACAACTATTTTTGTATCGCGATTTTAATATTATTCTATTCGATTGACTGATTATTGTAGTACGATAAATTTTATGTACGATATATTTGGTAGATCTTGGAATCGGTCGTCATCAATTTTTATACCCCAAAAATTTTAATAATTGAAATTTTTCTACAACATTATATGGCAATACAACGTTTTATGGGTCAGCTAGTTTTTTTATATAAAAGATATTTTGGCCTAGTTCTGTGAGGTAATATATTAAATAAAATATAATCTAAATATTACGTTTCTACTACTAAAAAAACTACATTATTTTACATAATATATGATACGAGTAGTGTCGTCAACATATAGGTAAGCACCGAGTACCACACTGAGCAAACATACTCTAAGCAACTTGACCGAGGGGCGCTGTCTCACCCCTTTATACTGACAGATGCTTTCATTTACTCTAGGGCTGTCACTGACGATATCGTTCATTCCATCTGCTTCTGGAACTTTTGTTTTTTAACAGCTATTTACGACTGCTTTTTTGCACTGCTCCTAAAATTAAATAAATCTTTCATATACAAAAGGATTCCTCTCGTTTGTTGAATACTTTGGTAGTATGATTTTTGGAGCAACATTCATATGTGGGGATATTGATGTACTCTCACGATGTATTTGTATGTTGCAGAAGAAAATATTACTATTTTAGAGGTTTTTATCTTAGTTATATAATTGATTAATATTAATATGTATTCAAAGTCAAGATATTCTTGTGCAAAAGAAAAAGATTCTGTATAAATTTAAATCATAATGGTAAAAATATATAAAATTAAAATATTTTGCCTAAATTATTAATATTTAAACGCGAATATTATTCAATATAACATAGGACCCCAGTAGTAAAATGTAAACGTTTAAGTTATTTTAAGGTTTTAACGTATTTTAATTCCTTTTAGTTTGTATTGCTTCTTTATCGTAACAACCCTATTCGTACAGGGTGGCCCACATTCCCCCACATTTTTTTCGATTCCACAAAAACCCTACGGCGAGGTGCTAACTCTGCTAACGACGCACAGGCCCGACATTGAAAGCTATCAATTAGATATTTATATCGAATCGTATCGCATCGCGTCTAAACAAACACGTGTAAACGCTCTAAGTGGCGCTTCGACAGATCTGCGGATAGGTTTTTGGAACTATTTACCAGCACGAAAGGGAATAAATGGTTGAATTCTGGCCTGAAACTTTGTATCACTTACTGCTAGAGAGACCTACTTGAGATAAAAATCGTAACTATTATAGATTTTTCTGTCCCAATAAACTTATCGACGGTAACTCATCTTAGCCGTACACGCTGTCTGTCAATGGGAAGACGTATAGCTTACCTGTGATGCAAGTTTGTATGAAAATTGCAATTCACGCGTCCCAATTTAAGGCGATAAGAATGACTTATCGGGTATATTGGGACAGCTTCAGATTATTGACAGCTAATTACTGACAGTAGAAGGCAGTAATTTATCACTATCTGTAGATGGTATATTGAGAACGGCCGTTAGTCAGCATTTAGCTGTTGTATGGGACTACCTCGATTGAATCATGTCTCCGCCCAGTATCTAAGATGTGGCGCAGTTAATTTTTGAGTACCGTAAACTCGAATTCAAATATGAAGTTGAGAATATCTGTCACAAACGATAATCTGAAACTATTATTTGAACCCTATATGCTAGGATAATTTATACAACAACGCATGAAAACAGACCAGGCATATTATTTTAGTGTGCGTAACAAGCTTCTTCTTACACTCGTAATATGTATGTCAATTTGTTTAAGTGTGCTTGCCCCTGCTTTAAATAGAGGTCAACTGTTAGCCACTATTTTTTTTGCCGTGTTCACAGTCTGTCTAGGCGTATAAATATCTAAGCCTATGTCATGACTTATACACTATTGTATAGACGTCCTGACAGCCCGATATCGTACAACCGATGCGTGAGCAATTTTGCATTGTCAATGTGGGCGTTAGTTTAATATTCAAAATGATAAGGCGCTCATTAAAAGACTTTGTTTACGACTTGTTAACCAAAATCGGTTACAGTTACAATAGATTCGCTTACCTTTTTCTATCTTGCTGTATCTCCGTTAGAGTTACTAGTGGGAGGCTCCTTTGTACAGGATGCCGGCTAGATTATGGGTACCACAACGGCGCCTATTTCTGCCGTGAAGTAGTTATGTGTAAACATTACTGTGTTTCGCTCTGAAGGGCGCCGTAGCTAGTGAAATTACTGGGCAAATGAGACTTAAAATCTTATGTCTCAAGGTGACGAGCGCAAATGTAGTGCCGCTCAGAATTTTTGGGACTTTCAAGAATCCTGAGCAGCACTGCATTGTAATGGGCAGTGCGTATAAATTACCATCAGATGAACGTCCTGCTCGTCATGTCCCTTTTTTTTTATTAAAAAAAAGTCTGGTTTACTAATTAATGTAATGTTTCACTATGGCATTTAGTGGGCAATAAAAATCAATGTGATCTTTCATCACCCATTTGAGGTCATGCTTTGCAAGAGCTTCTTGTGAGAAGAAAGCTCCTTGAAAGCCGCACTGTGGAGGACCGCCACACATCCAGATGCTGGGGGATGATATCTTAATTTGTGGAGTGTCGTGCGAAGGTGGAATTCGGCGGCAGGAATCAGGTGAAACAGTTCTTCGGAACACTCCCCGTGATAAATGCGGTAGAAGACACACAATGAAGCGACGTCTCTACGCAACGCGAAATGATCCAGCCGTTCACAGAGCACTGGGTCCCCGACAATTTGAGCTGCTCTGCTATAAGTATTAGTACGTGGAAGTGTAATGAGGTTATATTATTTAACATCAGGTGAATGTTTTACAACGTGTCTAGACAATAAAAAATCTATCTTCATCTGCGTCGAAACTACATTTATTTCTTTGACCACATTGCCTGACGTCCTAATTTGTTTATTATATTTGATTAACCCTTCGCGCCGTAATTACAAAACAGATGCAACACTGATTAATTATTAGAAAAAGTTCTGTGTTGCCACCTGCCGAAATATCACTTTCGATCTAAAAGAAAAAATATAAAGAACGCCGATAGTTTTTACGTGTAATCTCGTATGTAAATCAGCCAGTCATTCCGACGGAAGTTATACGATATGAAGATATTTTTGTTGTTTTTTTTTTCCCGAGAATATCACGTTGATGTCCATTTACTTTCACAAGTTCATTCTTGTATTCGAAATCCGAAAACTGCCAAAAAAGCATTTGACGCAATCCTAATAATGTATTTTTAATGCTCAAAAAGTGGCGTATTGCAGTATGGGCTATTACAAACTCGAGCTTTTTCATTACCTTTTCCGAACTCGTGCGTTCTCTTTCCCAACTGTCAGAATAATGTCTATTAAAAAGAAAAAACCAACCACGAAGTTTTTCCAAAAAAAAATTTATAGAAGTTTTTATTATTCATGCAAATATTTCTATAAATAACTTGTAATTAGTTTCAATATCAGATTTAATGATTTGATTCAATGAAGTTAGGTTTGCTTTCATTTCTGACGACCTGTATAGCCGAGTGGTTAGCGATCCTACATACTAAGCTAGAGGTCCCGGGTTCGAATCCCGGTAGGTGCAAGCATTTATATGATGAATATGGATGTTTAAATGTATTTATGTATGTTTATATGTATTTATGTATGTTTGAGTTATTATATATATTGTATTAAATATATCATTGTCTTGTAACCCATAACATAGGCTATATATGCTTAACTTGGGGCAAGATAATTTGTGTAAAGTGTGTCAATATTATTATATTATTATTATTATTTCATTTCATTTCATATCATTAAATTTCATTTTCATTTCATATCAATAAATAAAATCTACTGAAGACTTGGCTATAGTTCCTTTTGCCTACCCAGAATGGGTGAAGAAATCAAAAAAATCTCTGGTTATATTATTTTACGGTTGGCGCCATTTTCCATGATTAGTTAATTGAGTTTATCGTGTTTTTATTATTCTATTAAATTGCTTTATTTTTTCGCAACTGTATTAAAAATAGTTGTTCAGTACACGTGCGGAACCGTGATAGCAACTTGTTCCGACTGTCAACCGATTGTCGAACTCTTTGCAATGACCGGCTTTCCGCACTCGTATTGAAATATACTATAGTTATATCGTTTTTTCTATGGAATTAGTTCGGAAACCGAAAACATCCAATGTTGGTTCGTTGGCTAGTTGGTTTCTGATCAGCTAATCGAAGCATGGGCATCATGGTGATAGTCAACGTTTCTACCTATAACTCCAACGACTCTCTTTAGAAAGGTACACCGCTTATGTCGGTCATATTGTGTTGTTAGAGAATAAAGTCTACCGTATGTTTTTTATCACGGTTCTCATAAAACCAATGCGAATGATCATAGTTTTAGTACATTGACTTGTTCGCGTCGTGTTTTTTGTGAAAAGTAACTCAAATTTGAGTAAAACAATATTAATTGAGAGAGCGCATCAATATGCATTTGCAGCGCGGAATGCTACGATTTTTTAGTAAGTATTTGAATAATATCTAGGTATTTATAAATAAGTAGAATTTTATACAAATGACTTAAGTTTTATTTAGTGTTCATTCCGCCAATATTTATTTTTAAACAATTCGACACCTCGTGCCAGATTTTGGCGAGACAACACGTCCTGAGGATGCCTCGTGTAGAGGCGAAACACGTGTCGAATTGCTTAAATTGGCGGAATTAATACTAAAGAAAACTTAAAAAATCATTTGTATAATTATGGATTTCCGCAAAGTAACGCCTACTTCAATAAATTTTAGTAGAATTTTTGTCGGTTATTGCGACAAAGATAATAAAGACAATAATAATATAAAAGAAGAAGGAGATATACTAAAAAATAAAATACAGTGAACTATGATCACCTTTGAATGACAATCTAAAGTTAAATTAGGGGTACTAATCCACGGAGACACAAACTTCGCACGGAAGCCAACGGATTCGTCAGCAAACCTGTACACTATTCATAAATATAACATTACGCATATCAATCACACGCAAGTGATAAACAGTTAATCAAATGCATAGACACATCCGCCGTCTTAACGTCACTGTCATTAGTGGTTTTTTGCGCTGGCAACATATTCTCACCATTCAAACTCGAACAATAGTGTTTTTGTTTATCTGTGGGTGAAATTACTATTTTGAATGTGGTTTTATGCGCAGCCATAGACAAGATGCAAAGGGAGATGTTTTTTTAGAGGATGTAGTGTCTAATTAGTATCGTATTTGCTTGAATTGGCTCCGTTTCGCACGGTTTTCTTTACAAGTGAATGCGACAGGATAAGACTGGGGTAATTTTGATTTCATATTTTTTAATAAGTAGTTTTTGTCGATAACCAGTTTGTAGAAATATGACGACAGGAGTATTGAGTGCGAAGAATTTACTATAATTAGCTTAATTTGTAATAGAATACATCTTCATTATTAGTAAAAAGCATCTGTAGGTAACTACAAAATGACGGTATGCAAAAACTTGAGTTTTTTTTAATGACAATTAGCGACGAGACGAACAATACATTCAGCTGATGGTAATTGTTATGCTCATTATAAATTTTTGCCGCAAAAGATTCTTAAAACCGCAAAAATTCAGAGTGGCACTAATATTGCGCTCATCACCCTCAGACTGACTCGTTTAAGATATCTTAGCAGAGACCATCGAAATTTTGTAAAAAGAGGTTTTGTATCAAAACTATGTTTGATGGTCAGCTTCGATCAAATATACTATTGTTACAGGAAGAGGCATTAAAAAGGGTAAAGGAATTATGGCCGCAAGTAAAAGTGTGGCCCCCTATAAGACATTAGATTTCAAGTCTCATTTGCCCAGTAATTTCACTAGCTACGGCGCCTTTCAGAGCGAAACACAGTAATGCTTATACATTACTGCTTCACGGCAGAAATAGCGCCGCTGTGGTAACCATAATCTAGGCGGTATTATGTGCAAAGAAGCCTCCCACTGGTAAAAGACAGGCCCGACCTGTCAGTTTAAAAAAAAACTAAAAGGACATATACCACTAAACGAATACCTGACTCTGAAAAGTCTAAGAAACATCCAAGATGGGTTTTGAACTTATGACCAGCTAAACCTGCATGAATGGACCGAATTAAGGAGTTTAATTGCAGAAACAGAAGCCTCGATACCACACCTACCTTCCACCTTCATCACCAGTTTAATGGAAATCTTTTGGTAGCCCTGTAATACGAGTATTGTTTCCACTGGTAAAATACTTCATCAAAACACCAAGAACATCATATTATTATGTACTCATTAGTAAAATTTTAACAGTTCCCTAAATCAGTCAAAGATTTATTCCATCATATCAAATCAAATCAAAATCAGTTTATTCATGTAGGTCACGGAAATGACACTTATGACTGTCAAAAAAAATTTTTTTTTCTTATTGAATCTACTGCTACTTCGTAAAGGGTTGTGCTAATGAGAAGAAATAGCAAGAAACTCATTTCCACTCTTTTAAATCAATTTTTACTCACTTACTGGTACCTACCAATATAGAAGTAGATATCCAAAGAAAGTAAAACAAAAATTTCAAAATTAGCCATATAAAAATACAGATGACTTGATAGAACTTTTATCTGTAGTTGGTTGAGAAGGCTCTTCAGTACCTATTTGATATTTGTTTT
Organism: Leptidea sinapis; assembly: GCF_905404315.1. Lineage (NCBI taxonomy): Eukaryota > Metazoa > Arthropoda > Insecta > Lepidoptera > Pieridae > Leptidea > Leptidea sinapis. The sequence continues at coordinate 4,220,654 of NC_066300.1, read as the reverse complement.
AACTGTGTGCCTCTACGCGTTACTGATGTTAAGCTGCTGAGTGCGAGACAGACAGACAGGATTCCTACAGACTTTCCTCTTAAAAGGTTAACTTGGTAATAGAACTAACTGACCCGGCAAATGTTGTTTTGCAATTAAATAATTTTTAGAGTTGGACCGTTTCTTGGACATTGCAACATTACTTAATTTTCTAAAATAAAAGAATGTTTCTAAAATAAACGTAGCCTAAGTTACTCCTTATTACATCAGCTACTTGCCAATAAAAGTCCAGTCAAAATCGGTCCAGCCATATCCGAGATTAGCCGGAACAAACAGACAGAAAGACAGACAAAAATTGTACAAAATGTTATTTTGGTGTATATATTCATATACATATAGTAAAAATCGGTTATTTCCATATTACAAACAGACACTCCGATTTTATTTATATGTATGTATAGATTACTTTAAGTAATACATACTCAGACAATCGGGTTCCAGAAGTAATGGTTGAAAACCTTGATAAATAAAATCAAATAATTAAAAAAAAAATGATATCCCAAGTTTGAATTCTCTTCTACATCTATCAAACAAAAACTTCGTTCACACAAGACATTGGACAAAAAAGTTTTAATACTTAGTCAAGGTTACCGTGGGACATGCATATGATTAACTTTTTTAATTTCGTCTTAGGCAAAGGACTACGTGAGTGATTTTATAAGTAAAAAATTAAGAAAAAAAAGACAAAAGATTGCCATGTGGGCGCTTCACACCCTTTTATTGGGTAAAATATTTGCATATTTGGATCGCTTGTTATAGTGGCGATTTTTTATGCATAAAGATTATGCTAAAGTGTTTTTTGGACATTACGTGGAGTGAGAATTGTTTTTTGTATCTGAGAAATTGTCTGCTTCGTAATGATAATAGTGTAAAGCGGGTTTTTTATGATGATGCGAGATGAGAATATCGTGTCCAGGTGTCTTTATATATTATACAGTCTAGTTGAACGACTGGCTCTGAATAGCTTTTTGTAATTATTGTTTCGTGTATGTAATTAGTGGGGATATGTTTCAGTATATTTATAATTTAAATATTAATACAATAATGTTACGACAATTGTTACGAAATATATTTTGATAGATGAAGCCACAACCTGAGAGTTGAAAGCATACAAGATTTTAAGACTATACGTCACTCAAACGGTTAGCTCAGTTGGAACGCGAACGCGAGAGGTCTTGGGTTCGAGTCCCGCATCGTTCATAACATTTTGTTTTAAAATTTTATTTGTGTATTAATCCCAGAATTGAGGGTTATCACTTTAAAAACACAACAAATTGAATATATTTCAGCTATGTATAGTGATACGTTTAAAAGCTAAATTTTGATACAAATATAAAAAAAAAAAACAATTATTTATTTATGCTGAGCTCCTACCTGTTTTTAGATTTTATTAGCAAAATCTAACTTCAATTTTTAATTATATCCATATAAATACGGCACATACCTACCTACTTACTTATGCTGTGATGTTATTGTTTAGTATTTTTCAACTATTTTGTTAATAAAAATCCAGTAACTTACACTTAAAGTAATACTAATATTAACTTATTATTTATTATTTAAAACACGTATAATCTAATCTATCACATGTGTGTATGAAGATTTGCAAAGTATATGAAGTTATTTTCTACTCACTAATTACTATTTTTAACACATATACCAACAATCTTCAACAATATAATAAAGTACATAGGCAATAAAATGATAAATAGCATTAAGTTATTGTCAAACTTTTTCTAGCGTTTTTTTACCTGCTTGAGGGGTGGTGCCTAGCCACCGCTATATTTTTTTTAAACAAACAAAACCAATAGTGAGCGAGGGTAAATACCCAGGGTGGCAACATTTTTTGTCTATGACAACTGCGATCAATATTTTTCCCGCCCGATTGGCGGGCCAAACTCGTTTTGAAAGGGATTCTTTATGTAAAGTTATATTCATTTATTTTTTCGTTCGCTAACGGCCGAAACGATTCTTTTCGGTAATGGCAGGGGTTGCTCTTACAATGGGGTTGTTTTTTGTGCCTCCACACGCGATTCGAGGCGGAACTAAATTATTCTTTGCACGCACTACGTCTGGGCTAAAATTGAGAGTGATTCGAAATCGATTTTCTATATAACTTGCAAATTATACTATCAATTTTAAATCTAACCACTGGACGAGTGAAATATTAAAATAAATTATAGCCCATTAATTCAATCGATTGACTTTTGTATACTTTAATTAATTACCAATGGTAAATTCTTAGATAATTTCTACGTTTAGATAGAGCCTCTTATTGCTAGATAACTGATGAAGGCAGGCCAGGCTTATTACTTGAGTGTGCGTGACAAGCTACGTCTTCCACTAGCGATTTGTATGTCACTTTGTTATTGTGTGCATTGCTCCAAATAGAGGTTAACTGTCTACCTCAATTTATCGACGTTTTCACAGCTGTCACAATCTATCTAGACGTATAAATGATCTTAGGGTAAATAGAATAGTTAAAAGTGCCGTATCGTCATACTTATTCAATTTGTTCTGTTGTGATAGTTAAAAAACTGACATATTAATATTAATCTAGTTTAATTTATTTTGAAATAAGTATTTATAGTATTAATTTTATAAGTTTTACTATCCTTGAAAGCTTGAAGTACAGAGAAATAATTTCATTATTAGCTTATACTCTAATTAAAAGATCAGCGTCCCCATTTTGCATGTTATTGTATATATATATTTATTTTATTTATTTATCGAAATACATATTTTACAAATGTGAACAAATAAGTTACATTGTAAGAACCACAGAGGTTTGACCTCAATGCATTATCTTAGTTTACGCCTTATTTCAGTTTTTTACAAAATAAATATAATCTTAACATTAAATTCTATACCTACATACAATTATTAATATCTATAGAAAGTAACAATTGGCTACAAGTACATTAATTACATACTAATGCCTACAAGAAATCAACTACAGATAATATGTACCTTACCAATATTTATTTCAACACGAAGCAACCAAAAAACAGATATTGCAAACATTTCCCAGGCATCCCATGACTATCTTATTAATTACAAATGCGATCAAAGATTACCTAGGAAATATTCATTTAGTTTTTGTTTAATATTTTTATGGGTAATTGCATTGTACAGAAATTTGTTAGTTGATTAATTAGGCGAGGAACAATATAGCTTGTTGTTATACACTGGCCTGCAAAAGTAAGTATCACACTTTTCAAATTAATTTTTTTTCTTAACTATAGAAGGTAGCGATTTAAGATAAAAAACATTTAGTTGCAAATTTTATAGGCTTTAATTCTTAGAAACTAAAATTATACATTAGTAACATTTTTAACTTAAAAAAGATAAAACAATGAAAATAGACATTTTTAGTTTAGTGTAAAAAAATTCAACTAGAATGTATTACATGTTATTTAATTTTTAATAACTGGTATTGCCTCCTCGAGCTCTGATTACAGCTTCGAGCCGGTTTGGCATACTAAACACTAGGTTTCGGAGCCGATATTGGGGAATATTCTCCCATTCTTCTACCAGGGCCTGCTTTAGTGCCCTGAGGGTAGTAGGCGGTGGTCTGCGATTTCTGACTAGCCTCCCAAGCTCATCCTAGGCGTGTTCAATCGGGTTGAGATCAGGACTTCTTGATGGCCAAGCCATCACGCTGATACCGACCTCCTGAATATACTCTTGTACGATATGAGCCGTGTGTGGCCGGGCATGATCCTGCATCAGCATCGATCCATCACCCATATTTGCTAAATACGGCCCTGCATAGTCATTGAGAATCTCTTGAGCATATCTTTGCCCAGGGAGGGTGCCATTTTCTACGGCTACTAGCTCTGTGCGACCTTCTGAAGATGTGCCAGCCCATACATGTACACTGCCTCCACCGTATTGGACTCTTTCTGAGATGCAGGCTTGAAGGTATTGCTCACCAGGTCGCCTGTAAACACTTCGCCATCCATCAGAAGTGTAAAGGGAGAATCGAGACTCATCTGCAAACAAAATTCTTGACCATTCTTCTTCATTCCACTGCATGTGTTCACGGGCGTATCGCAGTCTCGCTACTCGATGCTGTCTCTCGAGTTTTGGGCCACTCGCTGGTCTTCGGGGTTTCAAATTTGCTTCAGCAATTCTTCTTCTCACTGTACTGTCACTAATGTAGTCCCTCCGGGTCTGAAGTAGCTGTTGCTGGACTTCAACTGCATTTTGGTGGCGATTTCTTAACACAGTGGAAATAATATAACGATCTTCTCGGGCACTGGTACACCTGGGTCTGCCATTACAAGGTCTCCTCAGATGGTGTCCAGTCTCTTCGTACCTTCGCTTTACCTTCTGGACTGTTCGTACCGTCACACCCACCATACTTGCAGTGCGACGCGTACTGATGCCTAGTTCCAGAAAAGCCATGATCCTAGCACATTCTTCAACTGAAAGAGGCATGATAAATAAATGTTATGTGCTTTTTAGCATAAATTTTTAAAACAAGACCCACCGATCTTGAGAAATATTTAAAACAGAAAGAAAAATGTGAATGGTAAAATTGTAATTCGGAAACGTCCTCTTTGAAAAAGGAATGGTTTTGTTTTTGAAGTTTTTTTTCAGCCAATTCTTAAAAGAAGGTTACCGACTATGAAGTTTTTATGTACAAAATTAAATTCTCTTTGGAGTCCTTTTTATTCCGAAAGTATATCTTGTGAACTTAAAACGTTATCCCAATTTTAAAAGTGTGATAATTACTTTTGAAGGCCAGTGTATATTAGTCTAAGAGTATTATATATAAGTAAAGTATCTTTATTCACCACCGACGACATATAAATTAATAACATTATTAGATTTACGTTAATGGACGTTACCTATATTTCTTTCCTAGCTGAAAAAGTCGTATCCAGGTTATAGAGTGGTATTTATAATAATAAAAACGATCTTATAAGTTGCTTGATGGTAAGTTACTACCTCCACCCACTCCCTTGAAGCACAATGGGGAATAACTAACCGTTGTTGGTTAATAGGAAATACCTGTATACTTAAAAGCTGAACTCTACCACCAGAGATAAACAAAAAATAGAAATTAAAATCAGCATTATCTTAATGTTTTTTTAATGAAAATAAGGGACGAGACGAGTAGTACGTTGGTAACTGATACGCCTAGGCCTTTACAATGCAGTGCCTCTGAAAAAAAATCCAAAAATTCTGAGCTGCCATACAATTGCGCTCATCACCTTGAGACATGAGATGTTAAGTCTCATTTGCCCAGTGATTTCACTAGCTACGGCGCCCTTCAGACCGAAATACAGTAATGTTTACTCATTACTGCTTCACAGCAGAAATAGGCGCCGTTTTGGTACCCATAAACTAGCTGGTATCCTGTGCAAAGGAGCCTCCAACTGATAAAAATCTCTGAATGTCTGAATTTGTCTGCCGAATGCAGGACACCTGAACTCATACGTCTTAGAAACGTTCAAACTTAGAGTAAACTCTCCCTTCTAAAACTGAGATCTATAGAGCGAATTCAGACTTTAACTACGTAAAACTAAAAGTTTCAATTTCGCGTTTAATCATATTCGACTACATCTTATGAGAGTCTAAATATACCAGTGGGAGGCTCCTTTGCGCAGGATGCCGGCTAGATTATAGGTACCACAACGGTGCCTATTTCTACCGTGAAGTAGTAATGTGTAAGCATTATTGTGCAGTCTGAAGGGCACCGTAGCTATTGTAATTACTGGGCAAATGAGACTTAACATCTTATGTCTCAAGGAGACAAGCGCAATTGTAGTACCGCTCAGAATTTTTGGGATTTTTAAGAATCCTGAGCGGTATTGCATTGTAATGGGCAGTGCGTATCAATTACCATCAACTAAGCGTCCTACTAGTCTTGCCCTTTCCCTTATTGTCTTAAAAAATGAATGCCAATAAAAATGATGGTTTTTTTTTCTAGTGGTTGTGACGTCGGCTCCATCCAACGAAGCTGAGCTGCAGCTGTACCGGGTCATGCAACGAGCTAGCCTGCTGGCCTATTACGACACGCTGCTTGAAATGGGTACGTACTCATTCAAACATATAGCCTCTTGCTGTTAGGCAACGCATGAAAAGAGGCCAGGTTTATTACTTTAGTGTGCATGACAAGCTACTTCTTACACTCACGGTATGTGCGTGTGTTGCTGAAAATAGAGGTTAACAGTTCACCGCTATTTTTTTTGAAGTATTAATAGTCTATCTAGACATATAAATTATCTATGTTTTTATCATAAGATAAGACCGCGGATTGGAACCGCATTTATCTTTACGGTTAAACTTGTGTAAACGTTACTGGAGTGGTTTTAAAACCATTACTTACCGGTTATTTCCGCAAACGTATGTATCGATAGGTGTGACTGAGATAATTACAAATATTAAGTAAATATTACTTAAATTGAAACTGTTCTGACACATGATTTGGATGAAAAGCCGCTGTAATTCATTTTACTAAGACCTTGAATAGCAAAAGTACTTTAAATTTTAATTAAAGTCAACAGATCCCGAAAGTTCTCTGTGTACTTAACTAGTTACAATTATTTTTCGGCGCCGCCGCCCATTGTAATTATAAATTTTAATTGGCTCGATTATTGCGTGTTATTATTATTAGAGATATTAATTCTCAGCGGCCTAAAAAGTAATAAATTCACAACCTACCTGTGAATATGAACACTAACATACAAAATGACAGCTGAAAAAAATCGCAGGACTCAGTGCAAATATACCTTTGCACTGTTAAAAAGTATATAGTAATATATCCGCACATATTATATTAATAACACTTACTAAATAAAGATAAATTCACTCATATTTTATAAAGCCATGTAAAAATTATACTGAAGTTTACCAAAAACAAACTTAAAAGCGTAAATAGGAACGTATTTAGGTACAGATCCACCACATAAATGCCGTTTTTTACGCTTCAGCAATGCCCGCTAGGAACATTGCTGTAAGTAAAACTACGGGTTATTAATCCAGTTATCCAGAATATTCTGTTGTTCCAAAAGCTGATCCAGTACCTACTTGTGTACCTATATTATTTAAAACCATAATACCTCGCGACACGCAAAACAAAAAATACCCTAAGATCTCATCGTAGGAACGATCTAAAAAAGTCTTTCTCATCAAACAAAATTTCCATAAGCAGAAAAAACTGCACACACATGCAAATGGCTTTTTTCTTTTTAATTCTGGCAATTATGAAGGATCGTTTCGGCCGCCGTCCTTAGCCCTTTTGTTTTTTTCTCTAGACCCCTTTACAAAATGGTCACGTAAGATATTTGCATATTCGCACAAATTATAATAGAGAGCATCTTCGTTTTTTGAATCACACGTTTTTTGGGCGGCAAAGGATTTATTAAATGAACTAGCAACACTACATAGTTTGCATATTTTAATTTTATTACCAGAATTAGACTTTCTTCGGGCTGAGTTTTTATTACTTTATGCTATAGAGGGTTACTTAGAATTAGATAGATAGATTCTTAGATAGCTTTATTTTTAAAAGATAATAACGCGTGTATGTTTTTTGAATTTTCACAATTTTTTCGTAATTAATAAATAATATACAAGTAGGAACCAGAAGTATTATTAGTAACATGTTTCTACAACTTAGCAACAGATACACTGATACCATCGGCCTAATTCTACTCTATCCAGTTGTATATTTATCTAGCAAATATTTGCGATTCAATACTCGCTGGTATCAACTATATTTCTTCATGTCTTATTAGAAATACTTCATTAATTAATTCGGAATCGACAAAACATCGCTCACAATTAATAGGGCTGTGAATTTTAGATCTGATTTTGGAAGTTCTAATATTAAAATTGTATTAATGGTGGCAGAGCTTCCTACTGTCACGTGAGTATTAAAATCAAATAAGATTTCTACTAATAATTACTAGTAAATAACTATATTTTTTTATGCAACTCCAGATGAATTTAGAGAGGATTTGTAGTTTGTCTTTGTTTTTTAAGTTTTCTATCGGTCTTCAAACATCGCCGGAAAACCATTGTTTCATAACCGATATAACATTTCTGTTATTGGAAGAAACTTCACTGAAAAACACTATGAAACTATTAGTCATTTGTCATATGAAGAGACAATTTATGATGCTAAAAATAGACTGGTACGTCTTAATTTCGCGATCATCTGCAAGATGTTAAATTGCATTTTTTTATTTCAGGTGGTGACGATGTTCAACAACTATGTGACGCCGGGGAGGAAGAGTTCTTAGAAATAATGGCTCTGGTAGGAATGGCTTCTAAGCCTCTCCACGTGCGTCGCCTGCAGAAAGCTCTCCAAGAATGGGTGAACAACCCAGCGCTCTTCCAAATACCAATAGTCCCAAACATTTGCCCCGCCGAAAATTTCATTCAGTGCAACCAAAGACTGCTCAACGTGCCTATACCCTCTGTATCGCGTTCGGTGACTTCTCCAGATAACAACAGACCCATGTATAGTCCATCACCAGGCGCTCCAGAGAATAGTTGTAGTTCTGCGCCAAATGTCAGTCCTGTCCATCAAAATAATACATTTACAAAAATAATCCTACCACCATCCCCAGTAGCTACCACTCCCACAATACCAATCGTTACAGCAGCTAGATCCTTTTCACCTCAAACAACCTGTGCTCCACCATCTTCAAACTCCAGTCCCAACTCTGTTACATCTCCAGTCCAACTAACACCAGTTCTGCTAGATATTCACGTGCAAAAGTTGGCTTCGGCTGCGGAGAAGTTAAGCAAACATTTACCACAGTTGGAGCCAAAGCCACAAAATACTAAAAAGAAGATGTGTAAGGATTTAGAGTTAGTTATGATGATGCCAGAGTCAGATCCTAAACGCATGGAGGAGATAAGGAAATACGCAGCGATATATGGACGATTCGATTGTAAGAGGAAACCAGAAAAGCCTCTTACCTTACACGAGGTAAATAATAGAAGATTAATAGAACTAGCAAAATAGAGCACAGATTAATTATCTTGTTATAAAAATGAATCTACCATTAAAACCCTACATTACTACTTTAAATCCCTTACTTTCATTAACTTTTACAACCCACATAGTAAGCCTAATAGTAGAATGCCTAATCTTATAAAATTTGCAACAAGGTTTTGATGTATCTCCGGGCGTTACAACTATTATTAAAGATGGGAATGAATCGCTATCAAGATTTTGTCTGTTTTAATATGTTAATCTGCTAACTGGGCAATATTTCAAATTAACAGAAGTTCCCATAAGAATATAAAGATAAGATAAAATAGACTTGAACACACAATGTTTGATCCTATAAGAGAATTTTCTATATACTTTTTTGTACTCCAATAAGTTTTTAATGTTTCCTTCTTAAATTCGTCTTATTAGAAAATTCACAGTGGATTCAGCTTATAATATTACCAACCGATTATCTACGATTAATGCCAAACCATAAAATTTCTTTGGTATTTGCTACAGGTGATGGTAAACGAAGCCGCAGCCCAGATGTGTCGATGTATTCCCGCCCTACTAACTCGCAGAGACGAGCTGTTTCCTCTTGCGAGACAGCTCGTGCGGAGAGCTGGTCTGCATTACTCCAAGCACGGGTATGTTTTATTATCATCATCACTATTTCATCCGGAAGATATCCATCGCTCGACAAAGGCCTACCTCCAAAGATCGCCATGACGATCGGTCCTGCGCTGCCCTCATCCAACCTATATCGGCCATCTTAACCAGATCGTCGGTCCGTCTTAGGGTTTCCTAGGGGCCGTTCCGATAAGTTTTTGTATTTCAGCATCCATACATTGCAAAACCCTTCATTTACTTTTAAATCAGTAAAATATAAATGAAGTTCTCATCCTCGTTTATCTAGATTGTATTTTATTTCAAATCGGCAGCAATAAAACACCACTTTGTGCTATTCGATTTAATATCGAATTTTGTTTGCCATTGTTTCCACTATACTTTATTATATGCAGTCTAAAGCTGAATGATCCCAAAATATTAAAGCGGCCATATTAATAGGATATAGAGCAAACGGCGCCGGCAACTAGTTTGATACCAACGGTTATAAGAAATGAAGTAATGAGTAATATAATGTACATTGCTGTTCCAATAGGCATCAACTTAACCATGCTTAACTCCTTGGTTAGGTAGCCTGAATTTTTCCGAGTATTGCCTTTATTAATCCTGAATTCCAACACGAACTGTGGCAGCATATTGAAAAATTTTTCACAAATAAAAATGTGTTTATTTAGATCAATCTTAGATGCATTTGAATTCCACTTGATGTGTGCGGTAACACTTGTCCAAATTGCACTGTGATTTGGCAATCGGAGTGAACGCAAGGATGTTGATATTTCTTGAATACAGTTGAATTAAAAGATTACTTGATTTTTTAAATTTATTTTCATTTCTCTTTCCAGTTTGCCCCCTACCACTTCAATGGAAGACAGAGAGAGAGACGAAGACGAGGCACCAAGTAAACGAGCAAGACAGGTCACTCACGTAGACCTCACCGATTAGAATAACATCTAGCTAGACGCACCACTAACTCTTACCTATACTTACACACCTGTCTATAATTTGCTATTTCTTATAAGAACGTAGTTTAATTCTCGGAGAGGCGACCGGGCGAAGTAATTGGGCTTACTCCAACTTTCAGAAATTTAGCTGTTCTGTCAAGGTGACAACTTACCGCAACAGCAAAAGCTTACACTGATTATAATTTCGAAGTTTAGGCGATGCTTCACACCAGAACAGCATCAATAGATATATATACCTGAAGTCCGATATTAAATGAAGTTGGTACTGTAGCCGGATTTGATGTGGCAACGCTAGAATCCATTGAGCCCCGAGAAAGTAATCGGTGAAAAACCTCTGTTTAAAGTCAGACTCTAAAGCTGTCTAGATCTCGGAGAATTGCAAGCTCAAGAGTTGCATGACTTTGCTCCCCTTTCACCAATGAATGGCAATACTGGGAAAAGACTCACTATTATGTCGCTTATATTATAGGTGTGGGACTATCTTCAAATGTCTCTGTTTCCCAATGAATATAATCTGGGTGTTTCAAGGCAAAACTAAATTGCAATTCACTAACTGCGCGTGCTTCATTCTCCACATCAATTCCATGTAAAAAACAAAAAATTGTGTCCCTTATTGAATTAAGAGAATTGAACTGATGGAAAAACTGAACATTGGGTGCGATACATAAATAACCACTTATGAACAGACGATACGATTGCTCGTGAGATTTTTTTTATGAGAAAAAATATTCCTGATGTAGGCGGCATATAGAATACGAAAGGCGCTGTTATTTTGTGCTAGTCATAGCTGTGTGGTTGCAGTAATGTCCGAAATGAATTCAGGGCATACATTCTTAGTCCGTAACAAATTGGCAAAGTTTGTATCAAAAATAAGATTAAAATATAAATAACATTCAAGTTATTGATTTTACAAAGTATAATTCTTATCTTATTGGAATTGTAAAACTTTGAAGAGAATAGTTTTTCTTTTACGACGAGCAACACTTTTATCTGGTAGCAAGTAGTGCGACCTGCTAATACAGTGCCGCTCATGAATCTTCAAACACCCTTTATTCTGATCGGAATCGCAATATTCCCGACATTATAAGATATGAGATGTTAAGTCTCATTATCCCAGTAATTCCACTAGCTACGGCTACTTCTCTCGTGGCTAAAATAGAAGTGTAACATCTCTTCTTATTGAGAAGAGTACATGACTATCATGTACTATTTCTATCTCATTCATGCTGTCAATCTACTTCCGAAAACATTTTTGACAGGACCATCTCATCATAGACTTAATTTATATTATAGTATTATTGCTAAAAAAAAACAAAAAAGTATCATGCAATATAAGATAGGTGATTGCTGATTTTTAATAACACTCCAGGTAGCTAAAGGTAAGTAGGACATAACCAATTCTAAAGCTTATTTCAAGGTCTTTCGAGAAATTTTTCATCGTATTGTTGTAGTCTATATAACTAACTGGTTTTGGTATTTCAGCTTTGGTAAGTTATATATCATTTATTATTTCATAAGCATGGCATGTTCATTAATTTTGTATTTATATTATTCTCTTTTAATTTGATGAAAATTTTGGCACGACTATTATTTTGTAATGTTATTCATTTGTTTAAAATTGGATTCGAGCTTTTTTTTAATGAATTTCGTTACAATATAATATCGTAAAATAAAATCTATGGTTAAATAGACTGAGGGCGGTCGCTCTATTCCCAATCTGTGACATCATTATGAAAGGAGCTTTCTTCCACGTACCACAAAGCTGTGGAATGATCTTCCTTGTGCGGTGTTTCCGGGACGATACGACATGGGTACCTTCAAAAAAGCGCGTACACCTTCCTTAAAGGCCGGCAACGCTCTTGTGATTCCTCTGGTGTTGCTAGAGATTGTGGGCGGCGGTGATCACTTAAGAACAGGTGACCCGTACGCCCGTTTGTCCTCCTATTCTATAAAAAAAAGTTGTTTATAATATCGTAACGTTTTAATTGTTAACAAACACATTTTTTTTATATTTATTTGGGAAACTTACAGCTAGCTTACAATGATAACTTATGAAATACTTAATTATAATTAATGATGGCTACTTAAATGTTTCCACATATATGTAAAACTATTGTTATGATGTTATATGATGTAAAACTAACATAACTACAATAATTTAAACTGGAAGAACTTATCGGATAGCATTCTTTTTAATTTGGTGCTAGATGAAGAAAATGTATATAGATCTATTTCATTTACCAAATCGTTATAACTTATGCAGTATCTAGTAATGAAGCTATTTGTACGATAGTTACACCTCGCCATCAATACAAATTAATTAGATAATTCTTTTGAATTTCCGAACACATTTGTACTGGGACCATGTTGTAAAAGCATATATACATACCTATTTGTAAAATTATTTTATTATTTAATATAAAGTGAAATTAATAATAAATATTGTGGTCATTGACCATCAAGTGAACCCTATACTGACTAGTTAATGACAAAAGAATTAAATATTCAGAACATCTTAAATATTCACCAGATAATATAAAGATATCTCTACGAAACGAATCTCCTTACGGTCTCTATACCTCTTTAGGTAATACTTGTCTAATTTGTATCTATTCATACTATATCTGTATTTTTACATTAATTGTTTGGTTAAAATTTATATTACTTCATTAATCCCTAGTCTTTGACTGTATAGTTAATGTGTAAGTGTTAAAATTAATTTATAATAATTATAATAACACCCATTTCATCGTTTAGTTTAAATCAAATAAACATTTTAATTTAGGTCATACAAATGAAACTTATGAATTCTCAAATTTAAAATACAAATAATAATAAAAACATTAAATGTATTTAAGTATTTGTAATACTAATGTTCATCAAAGTAAATATTTTTTTTTTTATGGAATAGGAGGACAAACGAGCGTACGGGTCACCTGTTGTTGTTGTTAAGTGATCACCGCCGCCCACAATCTCTTGCAACATCAGAGGAATCACAGGAGCGTTGCTGGCCTTATACATTATACAATATTTGTTAACTATTTAGAGACATGTTAAAAATCCAAAGTATTTTTTATGAAGGCCTAAAAAAGTTTAAACAATTTGTTGTTTTCGAAGCGATAACTCTCACTTCTAGAATTAATACACAAATAAAATCTAAAAACAAAATTTTATCAACGATGCGGGACTCAAACCCACGACCACTGGCGTTCCGTGCCAGTTCTCTGCCAACTGAGCTAACCATTCGAGTGACGTATTGTCATAAAATCTTGTATGCTTTGTTCAACTCTTAGGTTGTGGCTTCATCTACAGGATCTACTTTACAGTTGATAACCTGCTCAACCACAATATTTGCATATTAGGAAATTGACTTGAGATGTCGCTCTTGTATTTACAAGACAATTTAGATTTCTAAACAATGAGCTCGTTGCATACAAGACTTCAAACTAAATTTAAATTTTTACTTAGGCCGACCTTATATATAGTCTTTTTACGTAGTATTTACATCCTCTTTGAAATAGATTGTCAATTTTAGAATCAACTATTTATGGCCTATGGTATATTGTTAAGGGGCAGTGCGGCCGGTATTAATACCATCTTTGTGCTACAGAAGAGGGCTATTGGCGCGATTTATAACCTCCTAAAGAATCATTAAGAGAAAAATTTAAAGAAATTAAGATTTTGACTGTTGCTTCTCAATACATTTTTGATAATGTTCTGCACGTTTATAAGCACATTGAAGAATTTTCTAGAAACTGTGACATTCATAATGTTAACACGAGGAACAAACATAAACTTGTTATGCCTACTACTCGGTTGGGTTGAGTTAGTAAGTCTTTTGTTGGGCGATGTATATGCTTCTACAATATGATTCCAGAAAATATATAAAACAAATGTGTTACGAAATTTAAAAGAATTGTAAAAACGTTTGTGTGGGAAAGGTTACTATAGCATAAACGATTTTCTTAATGACACCACGGACTGGGAATAAAGCGAAAACCCTCGGGATCTTTAATTATAAATGTTTATTGTACGATATCACATTGTAATCCATATTTTATATTTAAAAAAAAAGCCCGCTGATTTTCTTGCGCCCATTCTTCTAAGGTCTGAGGCAGTCTCTTTTGAATGGGTGGTAGTTTTTGACGTTCAATAAGTGATTTTAAATCCTATTTTGAATAAAAAGATTTGAATTTGAACTGTATTGTACTGTAGGTGAATAGATTACATCATGCATAATGCTGTGCTGATCGAGTCTTAACGTAAAATACTGACTATGTATAATAAATATAAACTAATGCCAGTATTGTTTTGTGAAGGTGTTTTAATGCCTCGTTAAAATTTATTACCATCAATTTCTGGCATACTCGTACGGAATGTACTCAAATAAACTTCAGTATGCAATGTTTGCAGCTTATCAAAGCTGCATAGTGCAAACCTTTGCTCGAGAATTAACACGTATACCATTGGATCACCGACCAAAGACATTGAAGTTATATTTTTTTAAATAATATAAACAGTAATCAGTTAATGTAATGAAGCAAGATTATTCTGAGACTTTAGTTAAATGCTATTTAATATTTTTTCCCATTTTTTTAATTTTTCATACTATGTAGTAGGTGCAGATCATTTTACTAAATCTGGAACATTCACAGTACACCAATGTGATTTTAATTTCAAGCACTACCAATCAACCAATCCAATCAAGCCAATCACAACACAAGAACATCATATGAAGTTGTTATACGTGCTAGCTTTAGTGAATTGACCTCAATACGTCTTAACTTCTTTTGACTTAAAATATTTTATTTCAAATCAAAATTAATTGTGAAATTATATGTATAATTTTCAGGACACCGATGAGACTCGAACCAGCCCGGAAGCAGCACGCAGTGCGTCTAATCACAGGTACTTACTTCATACCTAAAATATATTATGTAAAAATACGAAACGAAAAATATAATTGAACGAGCTTGATCTATGGATTTTTTTTTTTATGATAATAAGGGACGAGACGAATAGGACGTTCAGCTAATGGTAATTGATATGCCCTGGCCAGTACAATGCAGTGCCGCTCAGGATTCTTGAAAAATCCCAAAAATTCTGAGCGGCACTACAACTGCGATCGTCACCTTGAGGCATAAGATGTTAAGTCTCATTTGCCCAGTAATTTCACTAGCTACGACGCCCTGCACACCGAAACATAGTAATGCTTTACGGCAGAAATAGGCGCCGTTGTGGTACCCATAATCTAGCCGGCATTCTGTGCAAAGGGGCCTCCCACTGGTAGATTTGCTATGTTATTGTTGCTATCGAATACCAGCTTCACTATTTAGAGTTTAGACTCAAACAGTATGGATGTTTCGCGATGATTAACATTGGTATTATATTATATACATTATTCTTATATTATATATATTATTCTCTAGGTTTCCGCAAACAACAAACAACCAAACTGTGGAATTACCTTTCCTTTTGCTCTTTGCACACACACAACCACCTTAAAGGCATGGAACACTCATATGATTCCTCTGGTGTTACAAACTTACAAGATAGTATGGGTGTCGGTTATCACTTAAGGCGATACTAAATGCCAGTGACCTTGAGAGATATGAGTTAGCGGCTGCAGGCCGACAGCTATATAACAAAGCCAATAGTTTAAAAATTCTTGCGTGGAAATCGTAACATTTTAACAGTTGCAAACAGTTTATAAGCTTACAATCCTCGTTATTCATTTATTATCTGAATAAATGTACCTACACAAAAAAGTACAAGCTATAACTATAACCAACAGTAAGCATTAGCAACCTACAAATAAGACTTAGGGGCATTTGGAACATTATTAAGGAGTGTTCATAGCTCCAAATGCTATATTTTCACTTGTCTAAAAACACCTTGTTTGCGTGATTTCTTTATCCTTCGCCTTAAGATCAGGTTGCCTGATATTTTGCCTTGCTATTTTTCCAATTCGATATACAAGAATTATCTGCTTAATTCCAGCTGGTGGGGAGTGAAGACTGAGAGTGACGACGCGGACTCCAGGTGTTCTTACTCCAGCACCAGTACTCCTCCACCTGTAAGTACCAACACATTGACACATAAATTTGAAGTGGTACTTCTGTTGGCATGTTGTCTTATAAGCTCAGATTATATTGGTATTGTGTAACATATTTTCTAACTTAATACAAAGCTCACTATCAAGGGCATTAAGACCTTTGCCAAATAGAAATATATTTATTTATAATAGTAAGTGTCAATAACGTAACTTAATGAAACAACACTTGATAACGTCATTTATTAGTAATAATCGAAATGTAATCTGGAGGTTAATCTAAAAAAAGTATGACAAGCATAATTTATACGAAATTTGTTCAAATTACGCAATATCTATTGTTTATGTTATCTAAAAAAGCGCTAGCTTGTTTAAAAACAAAAGCGTCGACGTTCGTTTTTATAAACAAACCCAAACACTTGAACAGCAATAAATTATTTTGTAATCCGAGCCCGTTGCGTCATGCGGCGGTAGACACGGATGGCACGTGAGCCACGCGCGGTGTGGCAGCTTTGCACCTCAGGGGATAATCTGGTCTTAGGTTGCCAGATGGCTTAGATAATCTGGTATTAGGCTGCCATATCATTTAGATAGTCTGGTCTTAGGCTGCCAAGGTTTAGATGATCTGCAGCTGATTCAAAGTGTTACATTATAGCCAGCCAAACTTTTTAATTTATTTCGAGATAATTTCTAAACAGGAATTTGGAGAATTGTGACTGTAATACTTATATGTGCCCATTATTTATGGGAAAAGCCATTAAAATTTAGTAATATATATTTGTTCAGAAATAGTTTATGGATTTACAGGATGCAGAAGAATCGCGTCCGCAAGTGGTAGCGTCACGTGGAGACAGCATCATAGCCGTTGCCAACCCTGCGTTGCAGCCTCTCCCTCCACCGCATCCTGCTAGAAACCACTCCAACTGACACCCATGAAAGTACTGAGGAGTCTTACAGCTTGATGGTGGGAAAATATCTGCTGGATACTGCTGCCACGGAAATATAACAAGAAACAAATGAAAGCTGTTGAAGAAACGTGTTCATAGACGAGTTTTTGCCCTGAAGCTTTAACCCCACTAGAAACTACACCCGATATGCCTTAAAAGACAGACTTTGATTGATGATAAAATATTAGGTGACTTATGGAAAAATTGTCAGAAAGAGAGTGTTCCATACCATTGTACTAAGATATAACTCTGCATCATTTAAATATTTTTGTAGAAGATAAATATTTTATGGCGGCCATTTTGATATTCGTCATCTTATTTTTATTATTTGCTAATAGAGCTGTGAGAATGTCAGTGTCATAATTTTGGCTGTCCAACGGATGGGGTCACTGACATCTACTATAAACAACTGGAGTGGCGGCTGTCAAAGTGCATTTCTGCCTGGTTGATATTCGCTATTTTAGCGCTGTTTGCCATGTAGCGAGAGTCTGCGGTACTAAAACTAGTGATGACAACCTCAGCAAACATCGATAGATGTTGGGAAACTATTTATAAAAAAAATGTGTACTTTATTTAGTTGATTCTAGAAGTATAAATAAAACGGAGAACGAACGCAATTAATTCAAAATGTACTTCTGAGTATTGTACGATCCTTCGCAGACATTTGTATTATACGTCAAAATTAGTTCTCTGGACGCTCGCAAGTGGCGCTTCAAATAGGCATAAAAAATTTGCTGTCAAACATATGGAACAGCCTGTCCAGTGCTATTTACACAGGTCAGTGGTTGGGGCTTATGAGATACAAGTCATAGGGATGCTACTATAGACTAAAAATTACAAGCGCTAAACGGTCTAATAGCCCGATTACTCGCGACCAATTTTGACATGCCAATGTGTACGTTAGTTAGTGGTTTGAGATTCAAAATACGAAGGGGCTTATTCCAAGCGTGGCTGACTATTTACATCTTATCAATCAAAATCGGTTACATTTACAATAGATTCGCTTTCCTTTTCTATATTTCTGTATCTCACCTCTATCTTATCTACGATATAGTAAGCCTATGGATGGCAATTATAGACAAAAGGATAGACACGGCCTCCATACCTACTGCGTATTTTGTTTCTTTTCTGCAAAGTTATGAATACAGTTACTTAACACATTTTATCGCAGATTAACGACGTGGTGACGACTAAGGACGTGTTGTCTCGCCAAAATCTGGCACGAGACTGATTTTGGCCTCTTGTAGAGGCGAAACACGTGTCGAATTGTTTAAAGACAAATATTGGCGGAATTAACACTAAAGAAAACTCAAATCATTTATATAATAATGGATTTCCGCAAAGTAACGCCTACTTCAATATTTTTTTTAGTCTCCTAGAATACAAACCTTAGTACAATTCCCAAATAATTTTCAAATATCTTTAGCGTGCTGTCCTCAAAGGCTAACAACCCATTTCTAAGACCGTATTATCTAGTAGCACACAATTCTTTGAAAAGATGTTCACTTTCCATCGTCTCGAGCCCATTGAAATCTAAATAAGAAGGTTCTAGTACCTGTGTGACATAGCCGCGTTAGGCATGTCTCCTCACAGGTGACTTAGAGACCATCAGCGAGTAAGTACTAAGTGATTTAGTATTTCATCAGGCGTATTTCAGTAATTGCGGAAACTCTTCAATTCCCTGCAACTTTACCAATCAAAATATTATTATATTTACCACCACGTACTACAAATCTTTGGAATGAGCTTCCTTGTGCGGTGTTTCCGGGACGATACGACATGAGTACCTTCAAAAAAACGCCTACCTTCCATTTAGGCCGGCAACGCTCCTGTGATTCCTCTGGTGTTGCAAGAGAATGTGGGCGGCGATGATCACTTTAGACCAGGACCCGTACGCTCGTTTGTCCTCCTTTTTCCATAAAAAAAATCATCGGTAAATCATTTTTTAACTAAACTGCTGTTTTCTTAAATAAAATATATTATGGTGATCAATTTTCACTGTGAGATTGTTAATTTATTCGCATTGCCATCATTTTGATCACCATTGTTGTAGTCAAGTCATTAAATATCCGGAGCTTAGATCATTTTTACGTCTAGAAAGACTGTGACAGCTGACAGAAAACGTGGAAAAGAATCGATGTTGACAGTTAATCTCTATTTTGAACAATGCGCGAACACTAACACAAAGTGACATAAAAATTGCGAGTGCAATACGTAGCTTGTCACGCACACTAAATTAATATACCTGGCCTGTTTTCATCGGATGTCCAGCAGCAAGAAACTCTATCTTGATGTATAAATTATCTAAGATCTGGAGCGTTTCCAACGTACATAGGAATTAAGTATACTTTAATTTGTACCAAAATTTATGAATGATGCGAGATAATTTTGATACAATTAACATTTGTATACTTAATCCCAGAAATGAGGGATATCTCTTAAAAATTATTAAACTTAACTTACTGATATACGCAAGAATAAATGTCTTGCAATGAAAATGAATAAGAATATATTATCTATGATAAGGTACTTAACCTTCTTGTTAAGATTTCTATGGGTAATCTCTATGGTAATGCGTACTCAATTACCATTCTGTGGTCTTTTTGATACTTTCAGTTTTCGTTTAGGTCTAGTCTACTCTTCGTTTCATTACTTTTATAGCATATATTAATTATCAATAAATAAGGATTTAACTAAATTTATTGTACAAACCTAATGTTGAGTTATATAGACCATTATATTTCACCTTCGCACGACATGCCACACGTTAGGATATCATCCCTCATCCATGTGTGGCGGTCCTCCACAGTGCGGTTTTCAAGGACCTTTCTTCCTCGTACTACGAAGCTGTGGAATGAGCTTCCTTGTGAGGTGTTTCCGGGACGATACGACATGGGTACCTTCAAAAAAAGCGCGTACATCTTCCTTAAATGACGGCTCTTGTGATTCCTCTGGTGTTGCAAGAGAATGTGGGCGGCGGTGATCACTTAACACCAGGTGACCCGTACGCTCGTTTGTCCTCCTATTCCATAAAAAAAAAACCGTACTTAGACTTTGCTCAGACTCTACTTAAGTAAAAGTTTGTTGAGTATAAGCTTAGCGTAATTTAGGATTACGTTTTTATAGTCTATTGACATCTGAAATTATGCTGAGCATATAATCTAAGACAGCCCAATGCAAAAGCCAAGTTCGCGTTTTCACACACAGAACATCACATCACACTCAGCTAAATTTTACATCAGTAAAGTCTGAGCAAAGACTAAGTACAACCTTATAATAATATCTTTTATTTGACACACACATAAAACATTACATAGCTACAAAAATAAGAATAAAAATGAAAAATTATAACTAAAACTAACCTAGAACATATTTTACAAAGCTTAAATAAATAACTTAATCTATAGATCTCGGCCTAAAACCTAGTTTGTAACAAACTTAAATCGTCATCTATACAATAGGTACTGGTGATGAAAGATATTTTCGCACAAAAAAATTTAATATAAATAAATCCATTCCAAATTTGACGTTTGAATAAATGTAATTTATCGACTGAATGTAAATAAATGCTTGTATATTTTGTAATGTAACAACCATAATATAACTTTGTGATAAGTTGTATAAAGATATATTCTCTGTAAGGCTTAATAAATCATATATATTTAGTGTTATGTGTGTTTTATTTTGCTCCTGTCATATTTAAATTACCAAGCGTTTAATTGTTGTGCATTTTGACATGTTTTTATATTAACTTAACAATCTCAGATCATTTATACGTCTAGATAAACCGAGGTTGACGGCTAAACTCTATTTCGAGCAATGCACGAACACTAACACAAAATGACATACAAATCGCGTATAACGTAGCTTGACACGCACACTAAAGTAATATACCTGGCCTGTTTTCATCGCTTGTCTAGCAGCAAGAGACTATCCAGACGTATAAGTTATCTAAGTTGACAATATAACATTGTATGGGCATCTTACAATTATATTATCACTAACTTTAAGACGTCCACTTAACTTGTAAATTACAAATGAATATTGGAAACCGACGACAATACAGTGTTTTTTTTTTTAATTCATTAATATGACCATGTTAACTTTTAAGTGTCGGTGTCGCACCACGGAAACTTCTCGTCCCAAATACCACAGCGTCTGAAGACGAAGGTTTTTAACCAGTGTGTGATGCCAGTGATGACTTACGGTACGCAGACGTGGTTGGTAACTATGGGCCTTATGAGAAAGCTCATGTTCGCTCAGAGGGCAATGGAGAGGACTATACTCAGAGTTTTCCTGCGAGATCAAATCAGAAGTGAGAGAAAATGGAGATCCCTAGGAGAACCAAAGTCACTGACATAGCCCAAATGATTGTGAAACTGAAGTCGCAGTTGGCAGGGCACATAGTTTGACGGACAGATGGCCGTTAGGGCAGAAAGGTCCTCGATTGGTGACCACGTACCGGGAGACACAGTGTTGGTAGGCCCCCACAAGATGGACCGACGATCTGGTCAAGATCGCCGGAATAGGTTGGATGAGGGCGGCGCAGGACCGATCATCGTGGAAATCTTTGGGGGATGCCTTTGTCCAGCAGTGGACGTCTTCCGGCTGATGATGATGATGATGTCGCACCACGGAGACCCCGGTCGACCCTTATCCTCACGTACTAATGTGTTTTCGGTTTTCCAATTCATACGTACGTTTATTGATCGCTTTATAAGGTCGGTAACGCTCTTGTGACGTTCTGGTGAGAAAGTATGTGCCATGCTTTGAGTACAGCAGCATTTTTTGCCGACAAGCACAATGTAAAAGCATTATTTGTATATCAGCTTATAGGGTGCCGTAGCTGATGAAATTACTGGGCTAGTTAGACTTAACATCTCATATCTCATAGTTTTATATCAAAAGCGCTATTATTGCCTTGCTGCTAAGATTTTGGGATCAATCAAGAATGATTCGCGGTACTGCATTGTAATGTACAGGGTATCGCTTACCATCAGGTAAACGTCAAATTTGTCTAGTCACATTTTCTTAATAAAAAATATCCCTTTTTTTCTACTCTTACAGGGAAATGGCGGTCTTCCTTTTGAGAGTTTCCCCCCAAGATTGCCACTTCAGAACCGTCTTGCGCCAGGAACCTTCTGTTCTCGCGAAGTGACCAGCCCATAGCCACTTCATCTCCATGAGCAATGCTGCTTAAATTATTATTATACTATTAATATTACGGCGCAAATATGTCGGTCTCAGTGAGTCTTACATCTTTGTGCCATTTGCTCTCACATCACAAATCACACACCTACAATAACACTACACACAAATAGTCAGTAGAGTTCATTGGAATTACAGATATATTAGATCGTTAGTGATTTTCTCTCCATCCAGCCTAGTGAGCAGGCGGTCCGAGGTTCGAGTCTCCTTCCCAGACGGCCTGCGCTTGTGAGCTACATTTCGGCCTCCAAGGCCCCCGCCCGGCGTCGCTGTAAAAGTCTTTAAAACTATCAGGCACAGGAGGTTTTAAGTCGGTAGGGGGTGTTTACACCTGTGCCTGACTAATGGACCCCGTACGTGTTTCTACTAACTATATATGTAAAAGTATTTTTTTTCTCCTCTCGCAAAAAATAGCATTTTGGTGTTGAGACGATTGGCCAGTGGGGCCCAAAGGCGTGTAAGATTAAACAGAATGTACAAAGTACTATCTTCGCGCCTCAATAAGGCTACTGGAAACCCAAGCGCTGGCAGCTATTTCGGTCAACGGATCAGCCTAGCTATCCAACGCGGCAACGCTGCCAGTATTCTTGGTACACTTCCCCGTAAAGATAGTTTTAATTTAATGTAATCTTAGGTAGTAATGTAATATATAAATATAGTAATATAGTTTTGATTGATATTACTATATAAGTCAAATACCGCTCGCTAGATATGTATCATACATGAATAAGAATTAACAGCCGGAACTCTCATGTACTTTCCATTCTTCTATGACAGGTTCTTATTATTAAAATCAATACCACGTCATACGATACTGTATAGACGACGTCAAAATGTTATTTCCGTGTCGAATAAAATTTAACAAAAGATTGTTTAGAGGTAATGTTTTATTGTTTTGAAACAAACAATTGTGCAGTATGTAGTATTTTTTTTTTTCATATAAGAGGGAGCAAACGGGCAAGAGGCTCACGGGATGCCGGATCCGCAACAACAGGTGTGTCAAGAAATGCGTTGCCAGCCTTTAAGGTGGTTTGTTTTGATTTGTTTGTTGTTGGGTTGGTTTGTTGAAGGTCCCTAAGTCGTAACTATTCGGGAAAACCACAGCCGGTAATTGATTCCACATAGTGGCTGGGCGAGGCAAGAAATCCTTGCAAAATGTTGTGGAATACCAGACGTCAACGTGATGCGGGTGATACTTTGCTCGTAATGTTCGGAATTCGGTCGCTGGAATCAACCTCAAATCCGAAAAGCTCCTCTGAGCAATCTCCGTGATAAATGCGGTAGAAGATGCGATTAGAGAACCAATATCTCTACCCAATGCCAAAGAATCAAGGCGATCGGAGATGATCTTAGTTATAATATAGTAGTTTCAAAATTATTGGCTACAGGGAAAAAATATTTATTAATGTTGTTAAATTCTTATGGCGCGTTTGGGAAAATGATGATGTGTCATTTGATTACAATGCGTGCGCACAACGACACGATTTTCCGACACCATGATGTTAATCGACAAAGCTCCCTCTAGAATCTTAGCAAACATTTGTATGAACTTGTAATTGGCCTCTTGTTACACTATGTTGTTATTTAGTATATGTGTAAGAAATAAAATAAAAAATGAAAGACATAAAGGGCATATCTTTTATTAAAATATATTCCTTTGGAGTTATTTTTGATGTGTCCACAACAAATAGTGCTCTTAGAGAGAAGAACGACGCAAGAAAGTGAGAAAGTTTTACCAATGAGGCTCCTTTGCACAGGATGTCGGCTAAATTATGGATACCACAACGGCGCCTACATCTGCCGTGAAGCAGTAATGTATAAGCATTACTGTGCTTCGGTCTGAAGGGCGCCGTAGCTAATTAATAGATAATTTCACTAAATTACTGGGCAAATGAGACTTAACATCTTAATGTGATAAGCGCAATTGTAGTACGCAATTTTTGGGTTTTTGGCGTATCAATTACCATCAGCTGCACATCCTGTTCGTCTAGTCCCTTAGTGTCATAAAAAAAAAGTGATATCTATATACCTAGCAAACGACACTTAACTATGGTTACCATGACGTTAGAACTTAGAGTACTATAGAGTTTAGAATTCAAAATAGTCTTAACTCTTGGTTTTTTCTAACGACCGATTTAAATATCTATCCTTAGATCAACTTACTAGAGGTAGAAAAATCTATCCTTTTACGCTTACTTACATTTCAATAACCTATCGACATAACTATAATATGACATAACTATGGATAGATAAGATCTTGTCATTAAACGGTGATAGCAATATCCGCAAGTAGGGATACGTTATTGAAAACGGCCGTAAAAAGATGTTATAAGTCACCGGAAGGTAACCCGACATTGCTATCTTATAACACCAGGAAGGAAGACCGATGAAGGAATCACGTAAGCGTTACTTTAGAAATACCACAAAAAATAAGTTCATTCTATATTTTTGTTCTGCGTGGAAAAACAGCCTGGGACGTGGAAAGAAGTCCCGACAATGAAGCGACATGAGACCAGAGATGAGAATAACTGAACATGCTGGCTGTACCGGCGCCTAGTCCATGGCTCTGCCGGTAAAACTAGCCGGCATCCGGTGCAAAGGAGCCCCCCACTGGTAAGAGAAGAAAGAAGTCCCGACAATGAAGCGACATCTCTACGTTGTGATACTGAGTTACACCAGACCAGAGATGAGAACAACTGAACATGCTGGCTGTACCGGCGCCTACTCTCTGGCTCTGAATTACTGCTCTATTCATGATTGAGTCTTTTCAGAGATATTATAGGACATAGACAAATTTCATAGAAATATTTTTCTCAAGTGATAAAAGCTCTCCCTAGATAATACTTAAAATTATATATGATTATTAGGGCAGAGTTGCATCATATTAGCTGTTATACTTAAGGTTTTAGTCAAATTTAACGTTAACAGAAACGCTGACTTTAACATAGACTGCGGAATGTGTTGCACCATCGTATTCCTTGGCATAGTTAAAATTTAAAAAGCTTTAACCGGCGAAGATTACGGTTATCTGTTACAGCTATGATGTCATCCAAAAATTGTCAAACGGTGCAACACATTCCGCAACAAACAATTTTTTGCTTAGCCGGTACTTACAGTATCAAAACTTGTCTGTTATTGCTACAGATAAGTTGGTGCAACCCGGTCTAAAATAATAATTATAATGTATTTCAGCTATAGATCACGATACTGTGAGCTGTCCCCTCAATGTCAGATATACTTTGCGTATCTTCAAATGATCGCTGAATGAGCTATTGCTTCTTATCGAGACCCAGTATTCCAATATAATGTAGAAGGAAAGAGACTGAGAGGCAGGAGTCCCATATGGTGGTCTGTCGATCCTCAGCAGTGAGAGGAAGAAGTTTCCAATACAAGACAGTGCACTTAATAATTTGAAGATACAGTTAAAATTGTATCAAATAAAAAAATATGAATAAACTTTAGAACAAAAGTGATATAAATTAATGACAACATGGGAATATTATGCTATTCGGTTTTCTTACATATTGAAAGGAATTTTCAATGAATCACAAAATAGATTCGTAGAAAGACGTGAAATGCCTTGAAACTGGTGAATAAGTCACAACCTTCGCAAGTTGTCAGCTATCAATTATTAATATTATGTGTATACGGTAATAGGAAGCTGTCGTAGCTGCATGAATTTTAATGATTTAGTCGATATGAATCCTGTATTTGAAGGTTTTGTGATACTGTGATTTATTCATGCTTAAGAGAGGAGTTCTAAAATCATTTCAATTACTGAATTTAAATTTATGATCGATTTTATATTTCGTGATTCTCCCATTCCAATTTGTTTTTTTTTCATTATTATAACACTAGAAATAATGGATTGCTTGTAACTTATTCTAGTAGGCTTAGTAAATGTTTACACTTCTATAATAAAGTCCCAGCCATTGTTCAGGCATTATCTATAAATAAATTTAAATGTTTTATAAAAAAATGGCTCTGTCGTAAATTCTATTACTCCACTGCTGAATATCTAAATGATCGGACAGTCTGGGACTAGATTGTGATTATTTTATAGCGATAGAAATGACTGTACAATATTGTATATTTTTATTGAAAAGAGCGCAAAAAAAGAATGCTGGGAGAGTTTCTTGCGCCGCTTCTTCTCTCTCAGAGCGCCATTTGTTTCCGAAGCGGTAGTAGTATCTAGTAGTTATTAGAAATGACATCGAAAATAATTCTAAAGGAATCAATTTTGAGAAAATAAATGCCTTTTATGCCAATAACAAATATATTCAAGGTTTTCGTGAAGTCTATTCTAGTCCATTTGTTTCCGAAGCGGCGGTAGTCTTAGAAATGACATCAAAAAGAATTCTAAAGGAATCAATTTTGAGAAAATAAATGCCTTTTATTTTCAATCTATTTGTGGAATGAGGAATAATTATTATTAAATTGTTGTTTAGTAGAGATTTGCAAAGAGGATGGTAGTACTAGGTAACAAGAGGTGGGACTGCCTATATAAAAATTGAAATTTAGTTTAGTTTGAAACTTGCAGCCATTTGACATAAGTTTGAAATAGTAGTAATGACAGTATCGCGATTGGCCGCGAAGATATAATCCGGCTGAGTTTGGAAGCGAACAGTTGCATATAACGTAGTGGATTTCCGCTATCTCCGTTTTTTAACAAGATTATAGCCGTCATCTGTCAATCTGTCAATGACTGCACGTTTCATACAATTGTGTGAATCGCATTTTTCTTAGAGAGTTTCTCTAGGTTGGAGATTGGATAGGAAGCGTTCGTTATTCAACAACAAAAATAATAAAGAAAAACAAGAAATCATTGTGTGAATTACTACTGCGCTCTTACTCAGTGTGCTAAAATGGTGGCTTTTAATATGCTTCAGTATTTTATTATCTCTAAAAGAAAAAAAAGTCTTACAATATGGATATTTTCTTTTAAACCTACATAATGATTATTTACCTTCAACTTATGATTACATAACATATTTCAGTTATAATTAATAATTCTATTATTATTTATATATTATTATATTATATTATCAAATTCTATTATTTTTTCAAAAAATTAAACAGATTAATTTAAAGAATATTCCTGTCGTTCTTTTAACGTGACGACTTTTAAATCGCCTCGTATGCGTAGGAATAAATTATTTAGCGAGCAAAATTTTGAGACTTCACATACCTACGTTGATAACCAATGTTTGGATAATTACCTAATTGCTTATTTAATGAATGGAATCATCATCATCATCATCAGCCGGAAGACGTCCACTGCTGGACAAAGGCGTCCCTAAATATCTCCATGACGATCAGTCCTGCGCTGCCCTCATTCAACGTATTCCGGCGATCTTGACCAGATCGTCGGTTCATCTTACGGCCTACCAACACTGTGTCTTTGTTTATAGTAGCTTGGCCGAACCCGGGGATTCTTAGCACCCCTGCCCCGTCGATTATGTGGCTGCCGTGGCCACCACGAGCGGGGCCACCGGGGACTGGGAGCCTTACATTGTCTGTCATGTTTTTGATAGGTTTTGCCATAATCGCTACGCTCGGCAGGCGGGTTGGTGATCACAGTAGACGAATGAATGAAATATCAAATGAAAAACCTAGGGTTCCGTAAAAGGAAAAAGGTTTTTTTTACATTCTTCGTTACAAATCGAAAACTATATATCATAAAGATAATTAAAAATCTGCTTAAGCCAATGCCAATGAAGCCCTTTCATACGTTACCCCACATGACACGGTTAACTTAATTCTAAATGTGGACCACCGCCCTGTCTTTCATAATGAACGTTGATAGAAGATTGAGATGAGTGTTAAAAAAGATCGTTATTTGATACAAAACCAAGGGAAGTTTGCTGTAATTGCAAGAAGTTCCTCTTGAAATAGTTGACGGCAATCTATGTATTGTCTATCTACATAGATAATACATAGATTGCCATAATTAGTCGGTATCTATATATATATCTATCTAAGTTCTGGAAAATATTGTTTTATACACAAAAAGTAATATTTTAAAATATAATTTGTTTATATCTACAAACATAATCCCATAAATAATTAATTACAAAGCATAAATAATTGTTTATGTTAATTATAAAATTAATTATTCTGTATAACTAATTATTACATTCTACTGCGTAAATTAGCTATAAAACTTCCATGCAATTATTATAGATTTCCTCTGAAGATTTTTCTTAGGAAGAAATAAATAGAATACATAAAATTCTTTCCCAAATTACCCAATGAATATGTCTCTTGTAATAGTGGAGAGAATTTATGAGATTAGATGTACAAACGAGTGGTAAATGACCACCGTCTCTCACAACACCAGAAGAATCACAGGCCGTGAACGTGTACGTGTCTTTTGGTATCCATTTCGTATTGATCTGAAAAAGGTCACGATGAAGTTATATCACCGTTTAAAGGCATAAAAGGCATTTATTTTCTCAAAATTGATTCCTTTAGAATTCTTTTTGATGTCATTTCTAATATACTAGATACTACTACCGCTACGGAAACAAATGGCGCTCTGAGAGAGAATCCCCAGCATCCTTTTTTTGTGCTCTTTTCAATAAAAATATACAATATTGTACAGTCATTTCTATCGCTATAAAATAATCATATTCTAGTCCCAGGCTGTCCGATCACTTAGATATTCAGCTGTGGAGTAATATGATTTACGACAGAGCCATTTTTTTATAAAACATTATTTTTATTTATAGATAATGCTTGAACAGTGGCTGGAACTTTATTATAAAAGTGTATACATTTACCCTTAAAACTATAATGTATCTTATGAAGCCTACTAGAATTAGTTACAAGCAATCCCTTATTTCTAGTGTTACAATAATGAAAATCACTATTAAAAGCAAAAAGGTGAAGATTTTTGTGAACGTATATTAAATTTTCATAAATGTACTGACAATGAACAGTCATAATATTTATTTCTTTAAATTTTTCCTATTGGAAGGAAATATTTTTTAGTGGAAGAAACCGTCATTGAAACCATTCTAGCAGTTTCCACTCAAGCAGCATTTTTGAGGTTAATATTAAAGCTTGGAAACGGCAGAAATCATTCAATCAGTAACAAATGTGGTACCGGGTAGAATATACACAATGAAGCGATGTCTCGGTATTTAGTATACTTCAAAAAACAATTCAAAGTCTCTTTATTCATCTAGGTTTAGGTATAAGTGATACTTATGAAGTTCCAAAGTTTTTGAAGGAAAACCTTCATTGGGCTCACCTATTCATTGAGCCCTATTCAATGGGTAATTCATGAGCGTCCTGTTCGTCTCTTATTGTTATAAAAATAAATTATAAATAAATACACAATTTAATAGTATAGGTACAATAAAAACGACAAAGTTATGTAGGTACAGCAATAACAGTACTCATTGTAGCATTTGTGTGTTAGTGTCTGTTCATTTTTTTTATATTAACTGGCTCCGTCGACTGAATGTCGACGATTCGGCCAACGTCAAGGTGGAGAGATTTTTTATTTTAATTTAGCTGATTGAAGTATATAAAGAGCTGATTTAAAAGGAAATGAACGGTTGATACAGCTGTGTTTTTTTGTGAACTGAAGAATAGGCAACAAGAGTTAGTACGGATAGAAATAAACACCCATAATATTAACTACCTTGTTAGTATCTAATCTAAGTTTAAGGGAGAAATGTGTGAATGTAAGTGGGAATATGTGCCTAATAGAAGCGTAGAAAGAATGGAGGAAGAAAAGGTATGTTGATGGGGCGAGGGATATCCTTCGGTAGAAGGTCATATAAAGGAATTGAAAATTTAGGGCAATAGAAATAAAAAATGTTCAAGAGTACCTTCCTCAAGGCCACATTCACATATACAATGGTCCCTTACCATGATCTTGGCCAAAAATACTGGGGAACAGACAAATCCCAAGCGAAGTCGTATGATGACAGAAGTGAAAAGTTGCTCAAAAAAGAGGTTAATAACTTTCAAGCTATTTTTTCGATGTTTTGACAGCTGTCAACGTCTATCTGGACGTATAAATGATTTAAGGTCGAACATTTTTTTTGTGATAGATATGGACAAACGAGAATATATACGGGTCACCAGATGTTAAATTGTGATCGCTGCGGTCTATACTCTATTGTACTTGTCTCTTCTCCAGGGGGCCTACTCCTCAAACCAGTAAGTGGCATTAGTCGTGTCGAATCCTACTCTTACTTACATCGTATTCAATGACGAACTTCACTCTAACATCGTAAAAAATCAAAATATTAATCTATGCTTACGATAAACGATAAGGAATTCGATCATTTGTTAGGTTTTAGGGTAGTTGCGATATATTCAGAGTATTATCGTATCGCTCCGAATGTATCGTTGTCGATTTTGCGAGCTTCCTGAGCTTTGTCGACCTTATGAAGTCTCGTATAAACATATGAATAGATAGTTATATCGTATAGATTCCACGATATTTGTGTTATCCGAAAATTACAAACAATTTCTCGGTAAATGCAGATTGTTGCAAGTAACCAATGAGTAATGCAGTAAGCGTTCCACAGCAGACCCAATTAATTACTAATCTGTGTCAAGGTTTGCGAAGCTCTGTGATAAAATTCAGAACTTGTAATCCAATATCGGTGACGAACGATGACGTCACACGGTCACTGCTACATAATATTGTGAAATTTATGAACGTAGAGAATATGCTATAATATAATATCAAGTAAAACAAACCATATCTATTCAAGTAGATTTATTCTAAGCACGTTGAATCGAAATAACATTTTTTTTTTTTAATTTTTCAATACATTTTCGGAAAAAATAAAACTGTGAAAAGATAAAAAAAACTTACTGGACACTTTAAAATCGTACAAATTAAGTAGTTCTTTTTTTATCAAAATAAGAAACGAGATGAGCAGGACGTCCAGCTGATGGTAATTGATACGCCCTCCCCTTGGCGCTCAGGATTCTTGAAAAACCCCAAAAATTCTGAGCGGCACTAGAACTGCGCTCTTATGTCACCTTGTCATCTTATGTCACCTTGTGACATAAGATGGCTAGTTTCATTTGCCCAGTAATTTCAATAGTTACGGCGCCCTTCAGACCGAAACACAGTAATGCGTAGAAATAGGCGCCGTTGTGACACCCATAATCTAGCCGGCATCCTCTGCAAAGGAGCCTCCCACTGGTGTGTTAATTGTCCGTTAGATAACTAGCCATAGATAAACCTTATAAAAACTTTATATCAATAAATATCATAAAAAAAAGGTTATTGAGTAGCTAGTTTCAATATTTTATCATAACATTGGGAAGGCTTTTATGCACAGATTCATGTCTAAGCAGAAAACAATCAATTCTTTGTTAAAAATAATAACTGTTTATTTCGTAAAACATAAGTGAAGCATATAATATATTTTAATATACATATGAAACGAAGCAACCTTATAAAAATATTAAAAACTTAATATTATCTAATTTGATTAATAAAATTAATAATTAATTTATTTTAAAATTCCTGAAGTGAATCTTAACACATTATTTTGTGGATATTGAATATCCGAACTATCACGCTCGGTTTTGTAACAATCGTTCGTGTAAATATAAACGTATAGACTAACAAAGCGTGCGAGATAGAAGACCATCTCTAAAAGATACAGTAAGATTGAAATGTAAAGCGAATCCATTGTTACGGTGACCGATTCTGATTGACAAGTCGTAAACAGTCAGCCACGCTTGGCATTATGCTTAGAACTTTGTATATTAAACTAGCTTACGTACAGATTGACAAATCAAAATTGGTCACGTGTCATCTCTACACGCTAACAGCCGTTCTCAATATTCAGTCTATCTCGTATTCCTCTACTAAGCTAGAGGTCCCGGGTTCGAATCCCGGTAGGTGCAAGCATTTATATGATGAATATGAATGTTTGTTTCCGAGTCATGGATGTTTAAATGTATTTATGTATGTTTATATGAATTTATGTATGTTTAAGTAAGTATATTGTATTAAATATATCATTGTCTTGTCACCTATAACACAGGCTATATATGCCTAACTTGGGGCAAGATAATTTGTGTAAAAAGTGTGTCAATATTATATATTATCTCTTACTTGAGATAAAAATCGAAACTATCGTTGACTTTTCTGTCCCAATAAGGTTATCGACGGTAACTCACCTTATCCGTACACACTGTCTGTCAATGGGACGACGTATAGCTTACCAGCGATATAAAGTTTGTATGAAAATTGCTATTCACGCGTCCCAATATAAGGCGATAATAATGACTTATCGGGTATATTGGGACAGCTTCGATTATTGACAGTAGAAGGTAGTGATTTATCTCTATCTTTAGATAGTATATTGGGAACGGCTGTAAGTATATGAGCGATTGGAATTTTACCAGAGTAATTTTGACATCTTCTAATGTATAAAATTCTCGTGTCGCGGTGTTTGTTACCAAACTCCTCCGAAACGGTTAAACCAATTTGTTTGAAATATTGTGTGCATATCGGGTAGGTCTGAGAATCGGCTAACATCTATTTTTCATACCATGATAAGGCCCACCCCAAAATATATTTTTTTTTTCATTTTTTGACAAAATTTAAAATTTTCATTTTATTATGATTCAACATTGAAAAATACATACCTACAACTTTAAATTTTCGCCCTACTGCTATCTACAACAACTTTTGTATCACGAGTTTTATATTATTCTGTTCCATCCACAATAGGGTTGCAAAATGGCAGTCGAATACAATAATTGTAGTACAATATATTTGGTAGATCGTCATCTATTTTTTATAGCCCTAAAATTTTAATAACGAGCGTACGGGTCACCTGTTGTTAAGTGATCACCGCCGCCCACAATCTCTTGCAACACCAGAGGAATCACAGGAGCGTTGCCGGCCTTTAAGGAAGGTGTACGCGCTTTATTTTGAAGGTACCCATGTCGTATCGTCCCGGAAACACCGCACAAGGAAGCTCATACCACAGCGTTGTAGTACGCGGAAGAAAGCTCCTTGAAAACCGCACTGTGAAGGACCGCCACACATCCAGATGGTGAGGATGATATCTTAACTTACTTATTATATTATTTTACTTTACTTGATTTATTTTATTACTTTATATGGAAATACAACGCTTGCTGGGTCAGCAAGTATTTATGTATTTACAAATGAGATCAATCCGCGTATGTCTATGTGTCTGTTCGTGATAAACTCAAAAACGACTGCTACGATTTTTATGCTGTTTTCACCAATGGATAGCGCGGTTCTCAAGAAAGGTTTTCTAATATAATTTGTAAAGTTTTTGTGTATATTTTTGTATACATAACTGCTTTATACTTGTCATTTTTTAACGCGCGGACTGACTAGGATTGTAAACGCTACAACCAATAGTACAATAATTGTGTTAATAATGTGGCTAAGCTGCAAATGGGCATTTATTTTACTGTTTATTCAAAATATTCACATTATATTGAATAAATGTTCGGTTTAAGTTTTAGAAAAATACCTACTAATTCTATTAAATTCTTTAAACAAAGAATGCTGCTATCGCTGATAATATAGAGATTTTTAATTCCAAAGTTTATTTTTGGGTAGCAACTTCCAATTTTTTTATTGGATATCTCAAATTATATATAAATATTCTATTTGGTTCAAATTTCTCTTTAAGTCCTTCTTTTTGTAATGTAATTTTTGCGTAGGAATATTTTCATTGCGTTTTGTTGTAATCGACTCTCTAAGAAACCATTTTGTGTGAATATTGAGGTATAACCGCGAAACTTATTTAATATACAGGGAGGCGCAATAAAACGTGCATATTGCATCATCTTTTTTGCGGGGTAGAAAGTGCGCGGGCGGGGGGAGTCTGCATCTTTGGGTAGGCGGGCTCATGGAGTTTTAGTCACTATGAGTCACTTCGACGGGAAGCGTCGCGCATTTTGCGTGCGTGCATTTTACGAGAACTCTCGTTCATACATCGTTACTAGGCGTTTATATTGTTCTGAATATGGACTACGGCAAATTAGTGAAGCTCCGAGTGCTAATTTAATGAAAATATGGGTACAGCGTTTTGAAGAGACTGGTTCAACGTTTAAACCACAAGCAAAAGGTCATCCAAGAACATCTAGGACCGACGACAATATTGAGAGAGTTATGCAGTCTGTACGAGGAGATCCACAAATGTCTACTCGCAAGAGATCGTCTATTATACACTTATCGAGACGAAGTTTGCAACGAATTTTAAACTTGGATCTTAAACTGCATCCTTACAAGCTGCAGTTAACACAAGAATTGAAAGAGTCTGACTTCGGAGCAAGGCTCGCATTTGCTAATGAAATGCTTAATCGATTTTCCAATTTTGACAATATCCTTTTCTCAGATGTGGCCCATATCAATGGGTTCGTAAACCGTCAAAATTGTCGTTACTGGAACAGTGAGAATCCCAAACTCAAGCACCAGAAACCACTGCATAGTCCTAAAGTGACAGTATGGGCAGCAATCTCTGGTAGAGGAATAATTGGACCGTTTTTCTTTGAAAATGCGCGGGGGCAAAATGTCACTGTTAATACCGAACGCTATGTTGCGATGTTGGAAGGTTTTTTGGCTCCAGAGCTTGCAAATTCAAGAATAGTGAATTCTAGGACTTGGTTTCAACAAGACGGAGCTACCTGTCACACATCAAATGACTCCATGGCGGTTGTGAAACAGATGTTCCCTGGCAGACTGATTTCGAAAAGAGGTGATATCCCATGGCCCCCACGTAGTCCAGACGTGACGCCTCCTGACTTTTTTTGTGGGGATATCTCAAGAACAAAGTCTACAGCAATAATCCGAAAAACATCGATCAGCTCAAGGAGAATATCCGTGGTGAAATGGCAGCAATTACACCAGCATTACTGAAGCAAGTTTTCAATAACATCCGTTTGCGATTAGAGGAGTGTCGTCCTAGACGTAGACGGGACATCATTTAGACGATGTTATTTTTAAAGAATAAACTTCAGTTATTTCTTAATAATACCTCAGTTTTATTTTAACTATACCTTTTGTATTTATTT
Organism: Leptidea sinapis; assembly: GCF_905404315.1. Taxonomy (NCBI): domain Eukaryota; kingdom Metazoa; phylum Arthropoda; class Insecta; order Lepidoptera; family Pieridae; genus Leptidea; species Leptidea sinapis. The sequence goes on along the minus strand of NC_066300.1, from coordinate 4,184,810 downwards.
TTTAATCAATATTTTAAATATGCACGTTCTATTGCGCCACCATGTATAACGTATATTGAAACTTATTTAAAGTATTAAATAAGTTTCAGTTTATGTTTCAAAGTTATTTTCACACAATTATAATAACAAATAAGATAATTTTATTCTGCTATATTAGTGTTGTAGTCTTCTTTACACGTTCTTTCAAACTTGAAGTACTGGCGTAGTATCAGTAGAGGTTAATGTGTACCTCCTAGAACTCACTGTAGGTGTATTCGAGTCTTCACGAGGGCAACAAACCTGAAACATATTAATTAATAACAAAACGCATTTATCAAATTATTATTCACATAATAATTCACTTACGACCGTACCCAATATACTATCTACAGATAGAGATAAATTACTTCCTTCTACTGGCTGCAATTAGCGGTCAATAATCTGAAGCTGTCCCAATATACCCGATAAGTCATTATTATCGCCTTATATTGGGACACGTGAATTGCAATTTCCATACAAACTTCTATCGCTGATAAGCTATACGTCGTCCCATTGACAGACAGCGTGCACGGATAAGGTGAGATACCGTCGATAATTTTATTGAGACAGAAAAGTCAACGATAGTTACGATTTTTATCTCAAGTATGAGATAGACTGAATATTGTGAACGGCCGTTAATAATAACTGAATTAAAACAATTTATATAACGCGTGAGTATTATTATCTTTATATATTTTTAATTTACAGTTTTTTTTAACTCATGTGGTGTAAAAGCGAGTGTTACACATTTATTTTATTAGATTAAAACGTGTGTTGTAAAAAAAAATTGTAGATGTATTTTTGAGTAAAAGTTTTATTTAAGCCGTCGTTTCGAACCCTTGCAAGCTAACAGTTTCTCTGAAAATATATTATATAAATAATTATATTATTATGCAGCTTTGAAACCAACTGATATTATATTATTATTTATTTTATCTTTGAAATTTTCAAATTAGGGGGTCAGAGTTATTCGCGTCCGTAGGAACTACCTAGCCACTACCCTACACGTGCCCCCTGGGTGGTGCCAAATGAATAACAACGCCGGGTCTCGGGCGGCGGTGAATTAACCCGACCAAACCAGCCTAATCAGCTTGGTCTAACAGTGAGAGTAGGAAATGACTCACACAAACCGCAACCCTGTGAACTCTATCTGCAGGATCGGTAGCCTTGGCTTAATTGTCCGGACTATGAAGAAGACATCTTCTATAAAAAATTACCCTAAGTCTACGGTGAGATTCGTGCCAAGAGACTGCATGGCTGGTGGGAGACCAGTCGCAAACGATCCACATCGACGGACCTGGCAAACGTCGTTGCATTAGCCTTCTAGGGAGAATAGGCGTCACCTTCCTAGCGACCTGTTATATCGGCCTTACTCGTGGGAATAAAATGAACCAATTAAATACAAATAATCAACAAACTTTACCAAACTCTAAAAAACCAACCAACCCTAACAGCATGATCCAACAAACTCTGTATGAAAGCATGTTTACTCGGAACAGAAGCAACTCGACATCGTCTCTGCCAACTAAGCTTAATTACTATAATTACAACCAACAAAACAAGGAGAAAGACAATCTGGATTCACAGACCGATACTCTGCCGATTGCCAGTGACGACATAATATCAGACCATGAAGAATGGCAAAGGGATGAAATTCCCACCAGAAGAAAGAAAAGGAAAGAAACAAGTCCAATTCACAATGACGGGATTAAAAAACAGAAAAATTCCCCAGACTTTGTGATTCCTACACGCAATAGTTTTGAACTACTCGATACGGAGCCTACGAAAAAAACCAACAATACAGATAAAGTATATGTACCAAACCCAGAACCCATCTTTGTTACGGGCGTAATTAATGTAAATTCTCTTAAAGATGTACTAAATAAATTTGTAAAAAGCGATCTTTACCTCATGACCACACTAAGATCTGGGCACGTCATAAAAATTATACCTAAAGACATCCAGACATACAAAACGATTCGAGAGAATTTCATTGCCGATAATATCTCACACTATACTTACCAGCTTAAAAGCGAGCGAGCGTACAGAGTAGTATTACGCGGACTCCATGCTTCAGAAAATACCACAGAAATTTCAAAAGAATTGTATGAAATTGGACATGAAGTGAGACAAATAGTCAATATCAGACATCGAGCTACAAAGGAACCGTTGCCTGTTTTTTATGTCGATTTAGAACCAAAACCAAACAACAAAGCCATTTTCGCTGTAAAATACTTGAATAGCATGAAGATTACTTTTGAAGCCCCATATAAGAAAAAGGAAATCATTCAATGCAAGAGGTGTCAGAGATTTGGGCATTCCAAGAACCAATGTTTCAGGCCCTATTGCTGTGTTAAATGCGGTAGCGCTCACCCTACAACAACATGTACCAAAAAACCAGTCACTGAGGCTACTTGCGCGAACTGTGACGAAAAACACCCTGCTAGTTACAAAGGATGCAAAGTGTACAAACAGTATAGAGAAAGAATTCTTAAATTAGACCCTAAGACAAAAGAAACACCAATGCCTAGCAATATAGAGATGAAAAACCCGGGTCCCCACCCGGGTTCAAAGCCTAACTGCACAGATAATCAAAACCTAATTAAAACCTATTCAGAAGAAACGAAAACCAAAAAACAATATACTCAAAAAGACATAAAGAACGACTTGGCCGACCTTACTGACTTAATGGACATAATGTTCGAAAAACTACAACATTCAATGTTGACAATGATGGAAAAAATCATGGACAAAATGATGGATCGTATGGTCCAGCTAGTCAGCAGCCTGGTTAAAAAATGACCCGAAACCTCCAAGTAGTCACTTGGAACGCCAACGGCTTGACGGAACGACGTCAAGAACTAGAAACTTTTCTCAGAACAGAAATGATTGATATTGCACTAATCTCTGAAACAAGATTCACACCGAAGACACACATAAACTTTAATAACTATACAGTGTATACAACCAATCACCCAACTGGGAATAGCCATGGAGGAACAGCAGTGATTATTAAAAGCAACATTAAACACCACCCTATTGAGGAATACCGAACAGAAAAAATACAAGCAACATCTATTAAACTTGTAGACAGCAAACTAGAAACAGTATTCTCCGCTGTATACTGTCCTCCAAAACATACTATAACTGCCAGCGACTTCGTAAACTATATTTCTACATTGGGTAACAGATTTATATGTGCTGGCGACTGGAATTCAAAACATTTAAATTGGGGATCTAGGCTGACCAACACTAGAGGAAGACAACTCTGTAAAGCCACAGAAGAGATGAAGTTAGAATGTCATTCCGGCAGAGAACCTACCTATTGCCCTACCGACAGACTAAGAATCCCAGACTTATTAGACTTTTTTATTGTTAAAAACATAGATAGTAACTACTTAAACATAGAACCACGTATAGATCTCACATCTGACCACACACCAGTTATACTGAATGTTACTACAACAGTTAATCTGGTAGAACCCCCCCTTAGAATATACAACTTCAACACTACAGACTGGACAATCTATAAAAATATAATCACGACAGAGACAGAACTAAAGACCAAGATTAATACAATAGAAGAACTCGAAAGACAACTGGAACAACTTAATATGACTATTCACATTGCTGCCAATTCTGCAACTCCAAAAAAGACAGGTAAAGGAAAACCTATGAAACATAACTCATATCCAAAGGATATTAAAGAGAAAATACAAGAGCGCCGTCGTTTGAGAAAAACCTGGCATACTACTGGATATCCCAGTGATAGGACTGCATTCAATAGGTTCTCAAACGAACTCAAAGGCCTTATCAGCACCCTAGAAAATGATAATATTCAACACTATCTTTCGAACCTAGATCCAACGAGAGACACAAACTACTCGCTGTGGAAGGCTACCAAGAATCTAAAGCGCCCGAAAATCCACATATCTCCTATAAATGATGGAAAAGGAGGATGGGCAAGATCAAATAAAGAATAGGCAACAATCTTTGCAGAACATTTGAAAACAATTTTTCCAACCATTCCCTGAAAACAATCCCGAACAAACTATGGAAATCAAGAAATACATTGAATCTGCGAACCAAATGTGTCTTCCACTAAAAAGTACCAGCCCAAAAGAAATCATGAAAGAAATAAGGAACCGGCTCATAGCAACCCAGAAACGGCTTCATCACAGTTGCAAAACCACCTAACAGAAGTTGAGACGTGGCTGAAGCGTTGGAGAATAAAAGCCAATGAGAGCAAATCGGTACATGTAACATTTACACTTAGGCGAGTGATGAAACATGTCCACCAGTAAAGCTAAACTGCAAAGTTATCGCTCAAGATAATAACGCAAAATACTTGGGCATGCACCTAGACAGAAAACTTACATGGCAAAAACATATTTGGACAAAGCGGAAACAACTAGATGGAAAATTGCGGTCACTGAACTGGTTATTGGGACGCCAATCACAACTAAATCCCAACAGCAAGATGCTAGTGTATAAAACTACCATAAAACCAATCTGGACTTACGGAATACAGTTGTGGGGAACCGCCAGCAATAGCAATATAGATATCCTGGAAAGATTCCAGACCAAAGCTCTGAGAACAATGTTTGGCATCCCTCATTGTATAAGTAATAGATACATATACTTCGACTTCGGCCTAAAAACAGTTCGGCAGGAAATAGCCCAACACAGCCTGAAGTATCAGGAAAAGCTGACCGTCCATGTAAACAAACTGGCTCACGCTCTAAGTGGAGAAGATGCTCTTCAGTATACCCGGCTAAAAAGAAGTGACATACCGAGCCTACATAAAAGATTTACCACTTGACAACAAGAGAGTCGTGTGAAAAGAATTTTCACAAAAGTGTGGCTCTTGAGGAAAACATAAACTGAGAAATCAAACAAAGAAGTGGCTTATTGTTGGAAAACAGATTGCCATGAAGCAGAAATCATCAAAAAAAAAAAAAAAAATTTTATCTTTGAAATTTTCAAATCCTAGTAGATTGTTTTTTACACCTAATGTAATGATAATATGAAAGTATTGCTTTCAGGTAGTTCAAAAAATATATTAGTTTCAATTACTAATTACCAATCTAACTATATATAATATCTAATATATAAAATTCTCGTGTCATGGTGTTAAACATTGAACTCCTCCGAAACGGTTTGACCGATTGTTGCATATTGTGTTGGTCTGAGAATCGGACAATATTTATTTTTCACCCCCCTAAATGTTAAGGGTGGTCCACACGAAATTTTTAATTTTTTTGACATTTTTTTTTAAATTTGTTTGATTATGAGTCAGCATTAAAAAATACATACAACTTCAAATTTTCACCCATCTACGATCAACAGTTACTTTTTTATCGCGATTTTAATATCGGCAATGCAACGTTTGCTGGGTCAGCTAGTATATATGTATATATATCTATACAATATAGTTTACACTTATTAAGCGCCTTATAAGGCAATTGACTAAGGAAAATCTAGTCCGAACAAGTAAACATTTGCCTGTACAATACCATTAAAATTTTGTGCGATGGATAATGCTACAGGACCGCAGCGGATATTTCGGCTGTACCATAATTGCTTCACATGGTATGACCGGATCATTAGACGGTTCGGTGGCCCCTCGTACTAATTGGGCCGCCGTTGTACTCGGTACGGTATTTTCATTCCATTTGGATTTTGTTGATAGTTGCATCCAAAGTTCCAGTGTTTATCTGTGATCTACAAATGATTTGAGTTTTCTTTAGTGTTAATTCCGACAATATTTGTCTTTACACAATTCGAATTAACACTAAATTGAACTCTAATCATTTGTATAATTATGGATTTCCGCAAAGTAACGCCTACTTCAATAAAAAAAAATTATCTGTGACCTGTGTATCAATTTTAAGCAGTACTCTCAGTTCCTCATAATTCCACCATCAGACCTAGACTTTCTCGGATGATACCCTTTTACCCGAGAATTTTTTTTAAATCGGTTTATAAAAGGCGGATATATGATGTAAGAATATACATAAAAAAACAGTCGAATTCTAAACCACCTCCAGTTGTTTTTGAAGTCGGTTGCAAAATACCTCCCCCCTTATGGTTTTTCGCTTTTAATTCTTGTAATAACCCCGTAAGGGACAGTTTTATTTTTACAAATATGTAAACAATAAGTGATATCTGTATGGTCTACCTTTGGCATCTTTCCTTGGTACCCACAAAATGATTTCCGTAATAGACTGTCGTTGGCTTCCTCTCGTGGTTTCTTCACCAGTTTGAACAACGGCTCACATTGCTTTATGACAATACAGTCCCCGACACGGTCATCTGTTGTGTTGCAGACTGCTTCTAAAAGAAACAAGAGATAATATGTAATATATCGACACATCATCATCTTTATCATATCAGCCAGACGTCCATTGCTGGACAAAGGCCTCCCCCAAAGATCACCATGGCGATCGGACCTGCGCTGGCCTCATCTAACCCACTCCGGCGATCTTGACCAGATCATCGGTCCATCTTGTGTGGAGTCCACCACTGGCTCGAATATATACATGAGCAACACAATTATCCGGTGGTCAGTGTTACGCCCTGCCATCACCATGCAGTATCGCTCAGGATTCTTGAAAAATGGAGATTCTGGATCATCTTGAGGTACAAGGTAATAAGTCTCCTTAGGCCAGTAATTCCACTAGCTACGGTGCTCACGCACAGTGCTTCAAAAATTCTGCTACGCACTTGTAGTGTTGTGCTATCCTTTTAAGGGTGTCTGTACTATAATAATAATCTTAATATATATAAATTACGTGACACGTTGATTGTCCGCGATGGACTCCTAAACGAATGAACGGATTTTAATGAGAATTACTTCATGGAGTGCAGATAGGTCCAACTTGAGAAATAGGATAGTTTTTATTTCGATTTGGGAGCTATAATTATTTTTATTTTCAATATTTGTTTTGTATGGACATTCTTTCTATGCGAAAATTTATTGACGCACGGTTTGACAGTTCTGCTGTGAGACAATTTCATTATTATAACAGGCAGCATATTTTACTAAATAATTAATGATGTTATGAAATATTATTGACAATTCATAAAAAAAACAGTATTTTATTTATTATGTACACTACAACGTCTGTCGAGTCAGCTAGTAATATATAAAAGAATAAGCTCATATGCGATGTGTTCGGCGTCGAATCGCATTACTGTAGGCCTTATAGCCTAAACACATGATTTAATACGGCCGAATCATCGTACGCAGATTGGTAGCGGACTATATTCAATGGTTTGTCGCATTGTCATCGCACAAAATTATTATTATTACCATATGGACCGTACCGTACAGTACGATACCGGACGAAACAGTGTGATGCGCCCATTGGACCGTTTATGGCCCGGCCGTACCAAATCTGACTGTACTGATGTGTTTAGGCCATTATAATAATAATAATATTGACACACTTTTTACACAAATTATCTTGCCCCAAATTAAGCATATATATAGCCTGTGTTATGGGTTACAAGACAATGATATATTTAATATAATAAACATACATAAATACATATAAACATACAAAAATACATATAAACATACATAAATATATTTAAACATCCATGACACCTGGAATGGATTTTGATGAAACTTTACAATAATAAAGCTTACACATGAGAATTACATAGTGTAGACTATAATTTATGAAGATATTATGTGAATTATCCAAAAAAAAAACGCCAAGTGTCAAGTAAGTAGGAAAAGATATGGCATCTGCGAGTTAAGCTGACGTGCGCCGATAAAACCGCTGGAGTTACGCATGTAGCCTTTCACGCTACATTATTTTGACAAAAATTTTATTAGTAAAGATGATGGCAAACCGAGTGCTCGATATAATGGTGGGGTCCGGCGGCGGGTGAACTACTGATTAAATTTAATGAAATTTTGAGAAGAGGTCGGGTGAACTTATGTGTAGGCGATATATTGACACGACACAGAGATAGATGCGGGCCGCAACTAACAAAATATATTTTAAATGTTATTACTTCATATAAAACAGAATATGTATGTTGTATTTGATATTATTAACCTCGCTTTTAAGTTAACTCGTTAAATACGTAGCAGTATTTATGTAAAAGCTAAGTTCTTGTACTAACATGAACTGCACTGGTACCGTTATCATGTTAAGCTTTGTCAGCTGAGAAAAACAAATGGAACATTATGGTATCTTCATACCTACTGTCATAATGTTATTATATTATAATAATGAGCCAAAGAATATGAATTAAAAATTAATGAACTAATTTAAATACTCTAATATACTAAAAAAAACCCTAAAGTTACAATTTTGCTTAATTTTAGCAGTGGGATACTCCTTTGCACCAGATGCCGGCTAGATTATGGGTACCACAACGGCGCCTATATCTTGCCGTGAAGCAGTAATGTGTAAGCATTACTGTGTTTCAGTCTGAAGGGCACCGTAGCTAGTGAAATTACTGGGCAAATGAGACTAAACATCTTACGCTCAGAATTTTTGGGTTTTTCAATAATCCTGAGCGGCACTGCATTGTAATGGGCAGGGCACATCAATTACCATCAGCTGAACGTCCTGCTCGTCTCGTCCCTGATTTTCATAAAAAAATTGTATATAACAGTTATGGTTACACAATTAAGCGACCTTGTCACTATTCAGCGATCTCTTCCAGGCAACCAAAAGGTGTAGGAGATTTTATTTATAATTTGACATAAGACAGTAAATTAACACAATATAGGATATTTATACACACATACATAATTATAAATCTGTAGATACAACTTACATTTATGTTGTTAGATATACGCACAAAAGAGGAGAACAAAATTGTAATGGACATCATGACAAATAAAACTAATTTAAGCGCATTGAGAACCTTCTAGAAGGAATAAAAATGCAAGTTCACTTCACCAACATGCTCATAATGTAAATGAATATCAGTATCTAACTAGAAGCCGATGCTCTCTGTACGTTCCGCCAATACGGCTACCTGACAGACAGTATCCGATGGATAACTTTAATGTGAACGATTTATCATTAAAGAAATAATAATAGATATTATATATATACTAAACATACATAAATACTTACATACGTAAATGTATAATAAACATCCATGACTCGGAAACAAATTTACATATTCATCGTAGAAATGTTCTTCGGATTCGAACCCGGTACCGCTAGCTCAGTGGGTAGGGTCCTTATCCACTGGGCTATGAGTCGTCTACTAGTAGTATAGGGTACATACAGTATATTCCCTTGTAAGTATACACTATCTTATTAACCTTGCTATCAATATGATTATAGGAGCTATAAAAATTGGGTTCACATTTTAACACCACAACTTTAATAACCTCAATAAATATGGCTTTGTACAGTTTTGTTAGTAGTGGGAAATAATATAATTATTCTCTTTAATTTTAATAATCCTGCTATAAATTTGATCAAGTTAACCTGAACCCTTGTGATACACAAATGAAATTAATTTATTTCTATGAAATGTGGTAGCACAGTTCTTAACAATTGCTAGATGCACAGCACAATTCGCCAATATGTCGGCAAACAAATATTTGATTGTCAATATTGGAATTTTTATCGTGATTAATACACATTACATAGCTATAATTCAATAATATAATATAAAATAGACATTACTTTGTAGGTACCTAGGTCGTAGGTAGGTCAAATAATAACTTTCAAATACTATTATTTTTAGTTAAAGAATTCTTTTAAACTGTAGAAGCATTTATCTATATATATGTATAGCCACAGAACGCTGCGCATGGCCTTCTTGAGGCAATGTTACGGCCCTAGTACGGTACACAAGTCCATATGACGTTGAATTCTCGGCATAACTTTCTTAAAATGTTAATTCAGCTACTAGTTAAACAAAACTTACAGTGTTCTTGACAGAATCGTCAATTTGACTGAGTTGAAATCCGTCTTAAAATCGGGTAGAATCAAGTGTTTCCAATAAATTATCAAAAACTACCCACTTTAAACAATTATGCAGGTGGAATACTCAAAAAAATGTGTGTAAACAAATAAGGTAACACAACGATAAATAATCAGCTACTTAAGAATGCATAAAAAATAAATAATCGCTAACGAGGTCTAAAAAATCAAGTGGCCCTTATTTTGTTTTGACTAGTATATTAGCCATAGTTTAAATTTTCTTATGCATTATTGTTTTAGGCATCTAATATTTTTGGAAGGTGGTTAAAGACCTTAATTCACATAACATTTGCGTTATTTTGATGAAGCGCTGTTCTGGCATATGGCAACAAGAGTTTGTTGTTCGAAAAGTGGGAAGGATGATATAATAATAAAACAAGATTATCACACAGAGACGTTTCATATTACATCTCCGTATGACGAGCGCAAGGCAATGTGTATTCGGGGTCGTATCGTGTAGAGTGAGCTTCATGTCGTTATGTAATTCAATATTATTCAAGTTCGACGCTTCGACGTTACCGAGCGACTTTTATGCCGATATGTGTGGAACAGCCTTAACGCGAAACGCAGGTCATTGACACACAAGTTTGTTCCAACAAATGTTCAACAATCATTCACTATCAAACAACACGGCCAATTACGGATCGTAGCTTGCTTATTTAGGAGCGGCGGTAGTTTTTTGCATATGCCACAATTAAGTATATGTATGTATATGTACATATAGAAAATGTTGCATGCAATTATCACTTGATTCTGGGGAAGTTCTTAGTGGTGTTGTGGCAGTAATACACCCGACAAATACCACACATATGTATACAAATTCTATTTGTATTTGCACCATAGGTTATAGACGATTTATGTTTTTTTATTCGATTTAGTTTGAACCCGCCTGTAGATTTCGCCTAAAACACGTGAAAACCAAAAAAAGTCCAAAGTCCGAGTGACACATGATCTATAAATCTTGGTATATTTTTTCTACGGTGTTTGATCCACACATAAAAAGAACATTACGTGCGTACAAAGTAAACATGTCAGAAGTGTAACCTGCATGGTGCATGAACCTCTAAACTGCATATGAATTCCTGGTATGTGTTGCTAGGATGACATATGATTTCAACCGCTATGAAAGACATTCCTACCACCACTATATATAATAATATGTTCTCCTGGTGTCTATGTAGTAATACGTTGTGCGCTTGGAATCAGAATATATTAAGGTATACTCGCGCCATACTTAAGACAATCTCTTCTTTAACTATAATCGCCTGGTACCAAAACATTGTATTATGCTTCCTATCTCATTATCTCCCATGTTAAAATTATGAATTGATGTGCCTGCTTATTTTACTGTCGCTTTTTTTTTCATCAACTTTCAAATCACAACGATGAGAAGTTTTCACTTCAATAGTATGCATATTTCTGTCTCATTCTTTGCCGGCTTCATCCTACATATTTTTGTATTTGTGTCTCTTACCTGTCGTTTTTTCCGTTGCATCCGGTTTGAAATCACAACGATTCTAAAGAAGTTTCACTTCAATACATTATTAAATAAAATCACATAAAGTAAATATTATATTGCACTGTGAAGTTTTTCAACTTACCATTTTTCAATTTCAGCGATCGAGGTCCTTTGGTCTTCACAACAACTTTATATCTCCGTTTGATGTTATGCATTTGATTTGGAGCGTAATTTGATTTATAATCGTAGCTGGATGCATTTCCAACAAGCATTCCACTTCTTGTGTACGCATAATGGCCTGATGATTGGCTAGTTTGATCACCATAGTTCTGATAGCCGTAGCTTGGGTAGCCATAATTCTGAATGCCATAACTCGGGTAGCCATAATGCTGATAGCCATAGCTAGGGTATCCGTGACCATGTTGTTGACAGTCACTTACGTGATGTTTTTTATAATGGCAATCATTAAAAAGTGTTTGTATCAACGTGTCATAAGCTTCGTAGTATTCTGGAGGATGCGTTGGAGTGGGTGGTTTATAAATAAAAGGAGTTTTTAGACACTTATTACTATTTTGTGCAAGAATTAGCAGAACAGGGAATGACTGTATTAGATTACAAATTGTTTTTCCGTCAATTGTCATTATAAACTAGTTTAAGTATGTCTTTTGTTTACTTATTTGATTCGCGTATTCAATAATGTACTTCAACATAAAAATTTACTATTTGCAATAATAATCTGTTTAAAGTTGAATACGGTACCAAACAACACAATCTATTTGTATGACTGCCGAAACAAAAGTCAACCCAATTCAGATATGAATGAATATTTCGGTTTTTCGACATAATTGTTTGATTTTATCTGTGCTCCGATATTATCTGTCTGCTTTCTAAATTTGATGAAATATTATTGTATTATTCTTTTATTATTATTATTAGGTACATAAATAAGCCGTACATGGTCTGGTACATAAATAAATAATAAATAATATTGACAGTGACCACCATCTTGTAGTTGCAGAAGTGCGTCTCAAAGTGTCGGCATCGCAAACGAATTACGCTACGACGAAGACATGCAATGTTTGATGTTAGCAAACTTAATAATCCAGACATCAGCAACAAATTTAAACTGAAGCTTCTTTTCGATCCTCGATGCTGACCCCACATCTGTCGACGCGGAGTGGAATCGCATCAAAATGGCCTACACAGAGACCAGCTCCGTCGTTATTGGACATAAAACTAACACTAACGTGGAATGGATGTCACAAAGAACTTGGAATCTGATTGAAAAAAGGAGGGAGCTTCACCTGCAAATTATTGCCCCGAATAACGCAAGTGTACAGGACGATCTCAGGGAGCAATACCGGCAATTCCGCAAAAGCATCCATCGCAGTACACGCCATGAAAGAAGGGTGTGGGCTGAGATTTTTGATGATGGTGCTCAAAGAGCAGCGGACGCCGGAAATCTGAAGGAGATGTACAAAGCTACACGGACACTGACTGACATTATTTTTATATTTGGTACACAATCAGCAATCAAATAGTATTAATAAATAATATACAAACAACTTTTGCCATGAGACATACACTGTGCGACCAATAACAAGGGTGTAAGCGCATAGGACAATTACGTCCAATCTTTTGGTCTGTCATGAATTTCTGTCGCAATATACGGCGGAATCTTCACATCTAAGTTTAGGTGGTTTATGCTGATTTTTCTAAATGTTTTGACAGAATAGACCAAACGATACTATTGCAAAATTATTACCAATTGGAATTCACAGAGATTGTATCGCTGGTTTTCATCATATGTTCACAATAGGAGCCAGATGGTTGTTTTTAATGGCTACTCATCTAACCCTTGCTCATTCCTTCAGGTGTCCTCAAGGATCACTCCCGGGACCACTACTTTTTGTCATCCTTATTAATGATATATCTACATGATTTCACTACTCTTAAATTATATATGTTGAATATTTTAATGTAACTGTTATTAGTTTCTTGAGCTTTTTACTTTAACCAGAGATCTACTAAAGCACCGTTATTAATTACACATCCCACACTTATGAAGCTCCAGATTGTTTGGTCTACAATAATTTGCTTTTTATCTGGATGCTCGTTAAGCCAAAGTAGGTACATGAGTTTAGATTAGCTCTAGTGGTCCAAAAGAGCAGAAGACATTCTACTTTTTGCACAAAATAGAAAAAACTGCACGCTGCTTCTTTCATTATTTTTTGCTTAAACTTTGTGTTTAACCTAAAGCACACATTCTGTCGTCGTACCTAACTGCGCTGATCCAATACAAAATTACCAGTCATTATTGGTGTAATCTCAAGGCCGAATTTTGATACGAGATATTTTTAACAATAGCACGGTACAATAGAATTCAGGCTATAAATAACATTAAACGTTTATGTTTTGGGATGAATACATTTGAATTGAGCATGATTGCAGTATAGGCTAGTATACTTTATATACATAATTGGTTTATTTTGTTATTTAGATCGTAACGTGCAATAAGCGATTTATAATCCTTCTGTTTGTGAATTTGTTTTTAAAACTTTCCTACCGGTTGTGATTCAATCAACAATGACAGCATATTTATGCAGCCCGGTTACGTAAGCCTGATGCAATAAAAACTATGGTAGCTTATGTTTAATGGCCGAGGTGGCCAATCGAGCGTAAAGTCTCTTCCAAAACTGCTCTGTAGAGAAACTCACATCTAGGTTATGGTGATAATTTATGTTATGGTGTTTGGTGCGTTGGTTGTCGGTGGCATGAATCAGGTCAAACAATTTCTGCGAGCACTTTGCTTGGTAAGAAGACGCACAGTGAATAGATATAATATCATCGCATCGCCAAGCGACCAAGCCGTTCACAGAGCAATTCTGCTTTTTAAGAGTTTTGTCTTGCTCTATTTATTAACCCCAGGTTCTTTGGAGCGCATTCAGCCTTACCAAGATTAACACAGGATTTGCTAGAAGTTGAAGCTAAGAAGAGGCCTAGTACTATTACAATACTAGGCGATGCACTAAAAGGATTGTTATAAAAGAGCGTTGATATGATAAGAAGGCAAACGCAAATTAAAACTTCTGGGTGTTAAACTGGAATATACTTATTTTATCTCATTGTTCCCTACATGAGGGGCCTCGGTGATGGAGATGTGAACAACAAAGTCTTAGGACCCGATTGGGTAATCAAAGGATACCTTTATCTGGTCCCTAATCCTCTACGTGAAGAGTTGATTTCTTATATTGTTCGCCATAATTTAAGAGACAATGGGGGTCATAGCAGTATATAGACTACAGATAGCCTTTTCCGAGCTGTAACTTTTTCTTGAGAAGGATTCTGAGTACAGTAATCAAATTTTCTCAGTATTTTTTTTACACTAAATAAGCAAGTCCAGGTAATTACCCATGGACATCCGCAAACGCAGGAGTCAAATTAGTTTCCTGGATTTTAGAGATAGCGCTCTAATCTTAGACATGTATCCAGTGTGCCAAACATCCAATTTAGCTAGAAATAATAATTCCGATTCATAGATCCTCAGAATCACTTAGGTAGTCAATGCTCATCAATTATAATTCTAATGAAAAGAATGTGTCTCATGTGTTTATGATAAACGTATAAAATATTTTATCTCCGCCTGCAATACTCGGAATTATTGATACTAATGTAATTATCAACCAATGTGTTTTCGGTTTCCAATTCTGATGTACCTACGTTTATTTGACAGTTTATAAGGTCGGCACAACACTGGTGATTCCTCTGGTGTTACAAGAGTATATTTCGTCGTGGACTTTTGTCCTCTTTAGACGTTTAAGCTGACGTAAATACCGACGAAATCGAACATGAGTCTAGATGGCATATCTTACTGCTAGACAACCGATGAAACCTGCCAGGTTTATTACTTTAGTGTGCGTGACAAGCTTTTATCATGAAAATAAGGGACGAGACGAGCGGAACGTTCAGCTGATGGTAATTGATGCGCCCTGCCTATTACAATGCAGTGCCGCTCAGGATTCTTGAAAAACCCCAAAAATTGTGAGCGGCACTACAACTGCGCTCGTCACCTTGTGACATAAGATGACTAGTCTCATTTGCCCAGTAATTTCAATAGTTACGGCGCCCTTGAGACTGAAACACAGTAATGCTTACACATTACTGCTTCACGGTAGAAATAGGTGCCGTTGTGGTATTCATAATCTAGCCGGCATCCTCTGCAAAGGAGCCTAATTTATATCAATAAATATCATAAAAAAAAGGTGCAGTGCCGCTCAAGATTTTTGAAAAACCCATAAAGTCTCATTTTCCCAGTAATTTCACTAGCTACGGCGCCCTTCAGACCGAAACAGAGTTTACACATAACTGCTTCACGGCAGAAATAGATGACGTTGTGGTACCCATGATCTAGCCGGCAACCGGTGCAAAGGAGCCTCCTACTGGTAAGCTACGTCTTACACTCGCAACTTGTAGGTCATTTTGCGTTAGTGTGTGTACATTGTTTAAAATAGAGGCTAACAGTCAACCTCAACTTTATTCAGCGTTTCATAAGGTCGGCAAAGCTCTTGTGATTCTTCTAGTGTTACATGTTTTTATGCTCGTTTGCACTCCATAAAAAAGATATCACAGTGATTAAACAATATTGTATTTATTGATTGTAACATAAAAAAGTAAGTGACCTTTGGGAAACTCAAAAGTTCCTCAAGTTCCGGTCATTTAATGACGTCACACATATACTAAGATAAAGTTGGTCAAGTTCGCACTCGCAGTTCGCGATCCAACTTGACGCAACAAACACGCACTTAGAATCAAAGTCGAACGGTTGAATTAAATTGAGACATACTTGTTCCTTGTGTTTTTCATTATAGTTGTCGCTATTTTTTTAGCGCTCTTGTGATTTTTAGCCGAATTTAAAAACGTAAATTGTGTTATGGCGTCAAAAGTGTTTGTATGTGTTTGTCTGTGTTTTCAACTAGTATTGTGTCAATTCGGTAAGTTTGGAATATGTCGAAGATATCTTTATTGATTTTGATAATGATAGAGTTTTTAATCTTGATCCATACAAAGCATTTTATATTATATAATTATTTTTTGGGGTCTTGGCAATTTAAAATCTCTGTTACTTAAAAACATTGGTTAGATTTACTCTCTGCATGGACAAGTGATCACCTAGCAAGCACGTTTGTTCAAGGACAATCACTAGTCAGTCGAGTATTTTACGTGTCTGAGTTCCAAACGAAGGGTTACGGGTTCGGTCCGCGTTGGAAATATTGCATATTAAATTACACCTAACGATAAAGTACCTATGTGTTATTTTTAAGTTTATTTTTTTGCAAGAAGTAATATTTAAACAATAAATACATGGTACCATTTACCACCATTACGGATAAGTTGAGCTTTAATGATAAAAAGTACAAGAAACTAACACACTTTAATTTTTTTTTAGTTTCTACATAATTCTTTCAAAGTATTAATATAGTAATTTAATAAAATAATTAAAATAAAATAAGTCTTTATTTCGCCTTAAGCCTTAACTACTTGCTTACGATTTTTTTAACAGTTTGTCCTTCAACATAGGCCTCCTCGAAAGACTTCCATATTTCTCTCTCTCTCGCCATTCTCATCCATTCTGGTCCAGACACTCTCATAAGGTCATTCTCCCATCGTTTTATTTGTCGCCCTTTGCTTCTTTTGCATTCTGGTGGATACCACTCCGTTATGATTTTTGTCCATTTTTCGCTTTAGTCACATAGCATATGTCCGGCCCATTTTCATATATATAGTAGCACTAGCTGACCCAGTAAACGTTGTATTGCCATATAAAATAATAAAAAAACATTTGGGGCATAAAAAGTTCTCAGACCTACCAAATTTATCGTACTACAATATTATTGTATTCGATTGCCTCATCACATGCTGAATCATAACAATATAAAGTATAAAAAAAATGTAAAAAAATTAAAAAACTTTGAGGTGGACTTTGACTTTACCCCCTTAAAATTTAGGGGGATGAAAAATAGATGTTGTCCGATTCTCAGACCTACCCAATATGCACACAATCGGTCGAGCTGTTTCGGAGGAGTTTAACTACAAACACCGCGACACGAGAATTTTATATATTAGATATACTATGCTCGAACGTTTTAACTTAATAGAGTTAGTTTAATAATAATATCTTAAAAAGCACCCCACGCTTTTTTTACAATAAAATATATTTTTTTTTCCACTATTTTCAATTTAAATTTATTTTCAACTTTTTAGTTGAATTTTATATAAAGCGTGCTTTTTAGTTTTTTTTTTTAACTATTATTTATTTTTCATTTTTTAGTCAAATTAGTGTAATGTCATCGGTCCTCGATAAATCTACAAAGTTTGAACGAAATCTAGCCGTTTAAAGTGGGTCGAAATTGCGCCCAAAGAAGTCGGTTACAAACATACATACAAACATACAGGTGAAGCTAATATAAAGCGTATCCAAATAGATAAATCATAAAAAGCCTTAAATTATTACTTGCATCTTCACGAACTATAAACATATTAAGGGGAACATTACTTCATATGATTAGGTATATGAATCTAAAACTATAACTACGAGAAAATGTTATAAGAATACTGGCAGCATTTCCATGTTTCATGCCTGATCAGTTTGCTGAAATAGCGGTAGGGCTTGAGTGACCAGTAGCTATTGAGGCACATAGGTAGTAAGCTCCCCTGACTGTCTCCACTTTTTTTTTATGAAAATAAGGGACGAGACGAGCAGGATGTTCCGTTGATGGTAATTGACACGCCCTACCCATTACAATCCAGTGCCGCTAAGGATTCTTGAAAAACCCAAAAATTCTGAGCGGCACTACAACTGCGCTCGTCACATTGAGACATAAAATGTTAAGTCTCATTTGGCTAGTAATTTCACCCTTCAGACCGAAATACAGTAATGCGTATACATTATAGCTTCACGGCAGAAATAGGCGCCGTTGTGGGAGCCATAATCCGGCTTCCTGTGTAAAGGAGCCTCCCACTTATATATATATACGCCCTTTACAGTTATTATGCACGTTTACATCATAGTCTTGAACACTGAGTACGCTGAACAGTGTCTTAAAAAAACATTATTAAGTCCATAAATTTGTCTCTAGTCTTTTTAGTGTTCCCTTGTTCCAAAAAATGTACAACTTAGGTATTCTATAAAGCAAACCGTAAAATATTTTTTTGATATATTCACAAGTTTCTATCAATTGTGATTGCATAACAATTATTATTTAATACATTTTTTATATAATACAGAATAAAGTGTAGCTTTTTTTGTAGATACGACATGGGTACCTTCAAGAAAAGCGCGTACACCTTCCTTAAAGGCCGGCAACGCTCTTGTGATTCCTCTGGTGTTGCAGGAGAATGTGGGTGGCGATGATCACTTAACACCAGGTGACCCGTACGCTCGTTTGTCCTCCTATTCCATAAAAAAAAAAATTTTAGAAAGATAAAGATTTACAAATTTTCGTTACATTACAAATATTATTTTCAAAAATAATTGCATTCCTTAATACATATTGAATTGAAAAATTATTTAGGCGATTCCTTTTATATGTAATGTACATATAAAGTAAATATAATATAATTTTAATGTTATGTGCGAAGTGGATGACTTTCATTTATTTCTGTTCCGTCCGTTTTCGAGCTTTCTAAATTTACCGATTCAATGCAAATGAGTCTATCGGTTGGTATGCTAACATCAAAATAAATAATAGTTTAAAAAAACTAAAAAGCACGCTTAATATAAAATTCAACTAAAAAATAGAAAATAAATTTAAATTGAAAATATTGTAAAAAAATATATTTTATTGTAAAAAAAAGCGTGGGGTGTAGAAGAATTATTATTTTAATAATATCTTAAAAAGCACGCCAAAATCGCGCCCAAGGTCGGTTACAAACATTCAAACATGCAGGTGAAGCTAATATAAAGCGTATAAAAATACTCCGAATTGTTTAATGGTTCTATTTATTTGGCTTCTATCATCGCATTCAATTCATTATTATTTACCTTAGGGTTCTTCAGGTGAAAGTTTTCTCTACGAAAGTAAAACAAAAACACTGATTGGCTGTCCATTTTGTGAGTTCTTTCTGCTGCGTTAGTTCCACCGGAGCTC
Organism: Leptidea sinapis; assembly: GCF_905404315.1. NCBI lineage: Eukaryota > Metazoa > Arthropoda > Insecta > Lepidoptera > Pieridae > Leptidea > Leptidea sinapis. The sequence continues at coordinate 4,165,215 of NC_066300.1, read as the reverse complement.
GTACAAAACTTTAATAAATCAATCCAATCCTGTAGATTTTTTAAAGATTATTATGTTTTAGCCGAAAAGAGGATTCATTATAATCCAAATTAGCCAGTGCAATTTCAAACTTTTAAGTTTGATATAAAATTGGAAAAAGAGCGTTTGGTTAACTTCTTGTTTATATTTCTCGGTGTAAATTATTTTCCAAATCAGTTATTATGATAAGAATGTCTAGTTACAGTATTGAACATGACAAAGAGCTTATTAGATTAATAGAAAGAAAGAAAGAATGAAAAAATGTTTATTGACGTCATTATACAATAATAGTTCTTAAAGTTATACTAATCTAATTATGATCTAATGGCGCCAATGGGCCCCCAACTCAGCATAGTAGTGGTTTCGAAAGAATCCACAACGCTGGTCTTCCGTGGAAACCCAGAGAGCGCTACTAACGCACAGTCCTGTCACACGAAGGTGTACAAACTATTAATTCTCTATGAGCACAAAGCACAAAAAATAGTGAAACTCGGATCTAAAATTAAAACTAACAAGAAATAAAAACAATTAAACTTGATTTAAACTTTCCATTGCCACACAAAACAAACAAATTTTTTTAAATATTTTAAATTGATTTTTGGACATTAATATTAGCTTTGATCAAGTAATATTTGACTTTGACTTCATGAACTTTAAATCTTGACAGCTCATGTGTCAAGGTGACAGGCGTAATCGCGTTGCCGCTTAAAATTTTTGTTACAAATCGGAGCCCTTTATACCAGCCTAGCGAAACTCTCTAAGAAAAAAGCGATTGTATGACACGTGCAGTGATTGATCGATTGATAAATGACGGCTATAATCTTGTTAAAAACGGAGACAGCCGCAATCCACTACGTTTTAGGCAACTGTTCGCTTTCAAACATAGCCGGATTATACTTCGTCGCCATATTGTAAGTACTATTTCAAACTTTTGTCAAATCATAATTTTTCACTTAGGCAGTCCCTTATAGGGCTTATAGTCCCTTAGGCAGGCCCAGCGGTGGATTTACACTAGGGGCAGTTGGGGCAAGTGCCCAGTGCGGCAAATTTTTGAAAGTGAATAAAAGTGATAATAATTTATGGTTTTAAGAATATATGGCATAAAATAAAGTTTCTGCAATAAATAAGTAATTTTAGTTTTGAAAAATAAAATATATAAGGTATAAAGTTTAAGTAAAATTCCAGTATTTGCGGATTTTTTTCCCGTGCCCAAGGGCGGCATTAAGTTTAAATCCGGCCCTGGGCAGGCCTCTTATTACGTAGTATTTAAATCCTCTTTCCTTTTTACTGCAGTAGTGCATACTACATATATTTCTGTTTGAAGGTAGCTTTTTAAGGTAACGTGTTCTCGTCAACCCTGAGCGGCACTGAATTATATTTGCCAGGGCGTATTACTGACCATCTGAATTTTGTTCATCTCACTTCTACTTTTGTTATCAAAACACAACATACGTTTTCTATCAATAAAGGAAATTCGTTACATAAACAGTCATTGTACAATTAGACTAATTTAGCAAAGAAGTGTTCTAAGCAATTGTAGAGTTTTATTATTAGTTAGATAAGAGAACGAGTTTTTTCGAGAAGATAAATTTTATTAGTTTTTACTTTTTAAAGGGCTCAATGCAACTGCCGTATATTTCGATAGTTAGATTTTGTTACAAACTCGAATAGGTAACTCCAAATGGATATTTCTAGAAGAATCTATGATACCTCGGAAAGATTTTGAATTTGCTCTATGTATTATAAGATTTTCAATACATTACGATATGTACATATAACAATTCGCTAAGAGTTCGTTTTATTTAGCACTTTTGTAACATTTTTGAAGTTATACTTCTTTAGACGCGTTATGAAAAAATGATTAGAATGAAATTTTAAGATGCGCGCGCATCACTGTAACACAAATGACAAAAGTAACAGGTTGAAGTTGGTTCCTAAAATTTTCTGACGTTTGTGTCGTTTGTTATTTATTTTTTTGGTTTCTTCGTCCATTATTAGAACAGGCAAAGGGTTCAAGCCCATACAGCCGTATTGATTATTTAATAATTAATTGTCAAAGCCATCTTTGCAAGATATTTACAAAATTTTTCTTTCTAAAAGTAGAATAGCACGAGGAATAAATAATTTTAATGATTTTTGCTTTGTTAGGCCAAAGAAGTATAACTTCTTGCGTGCATACATTAGTACACACTCACAATTTTTTTAATAATAATATCACATAATTAGTGGAACACCCTGACTGAAAACAGAAAAATTTATGGTAAAAATAGTTTCGACCAATGGCTAGATAGATCTCATGCAGAGTTTATATAAAATTATGAATAAGATTAACACTAGAATACAAAAGTCTTTAAAAAAAACATAAAAAAATTTAATAACCCTTTTTTATAATTCGAAAAATGTTACCAAAGTAATGGGAATCATCGACCCTTTCAAAACAAACTTATATTTTTGTATCAGCACAATCAGAAGCTGAATAGAACGTAAAAGAACAGTTAAAGACTTCGGTATTTTTTAAATAAATTAATAATTTTTTATGAGAATAAGAGACGAGACGAGCAGGACGTTCAGCTGAAGGTAATTGATACACCCTGCTTATTAAGTACTTGATTTTTGAAAAATCCAAAAAATTCTGAGCGGCATTACACTTGCGCTCGTCACCTTGAGACATAAGAAGTAAAGTCTCATTTGGCCAATAATTTCACTAGCTACGGCGCCCTTCAGACCGAAACACAGCAATGCTTACACATTACGGCTTCACGGGAGAAATAGGCGCCGTTGTGGTCTCCATAATCTAGCCGGTATCCTGTGCAAAGGAGCGTCCCACTGGTGCCTGCAGGTAGATGTGTTACTGCCTCCTACCACCTCCACCTAATCACAGGCCACATTGAACTGACGCGAACAGCTTGAGCGCGGCCTCACCAGCGCGAGCGATTCTAGGGTTAGTAATTTACATTGACATTCACAAAAACTCGTTTTTGTTTCAACATATTAATACTTTTTATTTTTTTTTTGTATTTTTGACATATTGAGGCGATTAATGGAATAAGATAAATGAATATAGAGATTTATGTACATCTTAAATAATTTGTATGTCTAGATAGTCTCTTGCTGTTAGAGTACCGATAAAAACAGGCCAGGAATATTGGTTTAGTATGCGTGACAAGCTACGTCTTACACTCGCGATTTGTATGACAATTTCTATTAGTGTGCGTGAATTGCTCAAAATAGAGGTTAGTTCTAAAGTTTATTTCTTCCGACGTTTACACAGCTGTCATAGTGTATCTAGATTAGTACTACTAGACTACGACCGTATTATATCTAATATATAAAATTTTCGTGTCATGGTGTTAAACATTGATTCCTCCAAAACGGCTTGACCGATTCTCATGAAATTTTGAGTGCATATGAGAATTGGACAACATCTATTTTTCATCCCCTTCAATGTTAAGGGCGGTCCAGACGATTTTTTTTTTATTTTTTTGTCATTTTTTTTAATTTCTTTGATTATGAGTCAGCATTAAAAAATACGTACAACTTCAAATTTTCACCCATCTACGATCAACAGTTACTTTTGCATCGCGATTTTAATATCGGCAATACAACGTTTGCTTGGTCAGCTAGTATCATATATATAATATTTATCAATTATACGTGTGGACGTATAAATGACCTTCGATTTATATTATTATATTAACATATTGAGGCGATTTATGGAATGGGATAATTTTATTAAGTATTTGAAAAAAGCGATTCCGTTTTGGTATTTTTAATATCATAGTAATTAAAACAATTTTAAGGTTTTAATTTAACAGCGAGTTTTAACAGTTATAACGCAGTTGAATATTTATTTAACTATTCATTCTTTAACTTTTTGTTTTCATTCATATTCATTCTATCATTTATATTTTTATACTTACTCGTGTAAGTCATTGAATATTTTTATTGTAATTATAAATTGTAATTCGATAAATGTTCATATTTTAATAAAGTGGCAATAAGTTTCTTGCCATTGCTTCTTAGTAAAGTTCAACGCTTTTCGAAGTGGTGGTAATTTGTTATATTGTTCGGTTGTCTTGCAGCAAGACGCTCTATTTATACATATAAATTCTCTAAGAAAGTGATATATAAATTCTCTAAGAAAGTGATATTGTTTTGATTTAGACTTGTATAGTGCCACTTAGGATTCTTGAAAACCCCTTTAGGTAACTATTAGGGATAACGATGTTAGGTAATTAACGAACAGCGCCATTTATTCAGACCGAAACACAAAAATGTTTGCATACTGCCGTAGGTACCCATCTAATCGGTGTGTGGCGTACAAAGGCGTACAAAACAGCCTCGTAGATAAACTGCGGGTGAATTGGATAATTAAAGACAAATTCAAATAAAAGTAGTAGTACTTGTTATGCTGTATGTTAGATAGCTCACCATGAATTATTGAAGTTTTATTTGTTTAGGTGCGATATGAAAATATGATGAGAGTGAAATTTTAAGATGCGCGCGCATCATTATAACACAAAAGTTTGATACATTCGTTATTTATTTTGGTTTCTTCGTCCATTATTAGGACATGCAAAGGGTTAAAGCCCATACAGCCGTATTCGTTATTTAATAATTAATTGAGAACGCCATCTTTGTAAGATTTTTACAATATTGTTCTTTCTACAAATGCAAAAGCACGAGGAATAAAATAATTTTAATGATTTTTGCTTTCTAAAGAAGTGTAACTTCTTGCGTGCATACATAAGTACATTTCAATTTTTTTTATAGAAGAGGAAAAGAAACTTGTATCCATAGCGGTCACTTGAATGGTTGGGGAACTTGGTATGAGATCACCGCGGCCCATACTCTTGCAACATCAGAGGAATCACAAAAGTGTAGCCGACCTTATAAAGCGTCGATTAAACATACATATTATGAATTCATAACCCGAAAACACATTAGTACGTGGCGGACGAGGATTGAATTAGAAGCACTGTTGTGGTATTACGCCACCACTCTTCATGTATATCGCTAGGCAGAAAATATTTTATAAATAACCGACAGAAACCTCCCATAGAGACTTCATGCTGGCATAACCGCTCATACAATATCTGTCACATGCTTTAGCACCAAATCTGCAATGTCAAAAAATTTCCATTACCTATTTATAAAGAATCATATCTTTGCTTTTAAGTATTTATTTAACTAAGTTACAAACAATACTACTTAGATTACCTTACGTATTGGTCTCTGCTGCGCTCCAATTAGATACCGCAGGCGTTAGTTGCAAAGTGCAACTAATACTACGCCCTAGTTTGCCTATTCGAGTCAGTCTCAAACAATGTGTGAGGTTGACGTACCACATGTTCTGTTAAACTTTGCTAATAATTGAAACTAAAATGCCGGTTTGCATAGTAAAATTTTGTAAAAATAATACTACAAGAAATAAGACAGACACTGGGATCACATATCATGTGTACCTAAGTATTGTGTATTTTATTAATTTCAATAATGCAACCAAAAGGTCATTGGCGCTATCTTATAAATAGTTTCTTAATTGTAAATTACAAATGACAAAATACCAGTACCAAATAATGAAAGAGGCTATTTTTCTGTTATTAATAATGAACGCAACAATAGAGAATTTATGAACGCAACCAAAATGTCACTAGCGCTTTCTTGTAAATGATTCCATATTTGTCTGTCATCCAACAAGACTTTGAATGACATATAGCTACAGATGACAAAATAAAGTACTTCCTGAGTCATGAAAGAGGTTATTTTTCTTAGCGCTTTCTTATAAATAATTCCAGAATTTTCTGTGGTCAAACAAGAGTTTAATGGCAGATAGCTAAATAACTGATGAAAAAATAAATAACTTAACTATGAAAGAGGTTATTTTTCTCTACTATTAATAAACTCAATCAAAAGGTCATTAGCGCTTTCTTATAAATGATTCCAGAATTTTCTGTGCTCAAACAAGAGTTTAATGGCAGATAGCTAAATAACGGATGAAAAAATAAATAACTAAACTATGAAAGAGGTTATTTTTCTCTGCTATTAATGAACGCAACCAAAAGGTCAGTAGCGCTATCTTATAAATAATTCCAGAATTTTCTGTAGTCAAACAAGAGTTTAATGGCAGATATCTAAATAACTGATGAAAAAATAAATAACTAAACTATGAAATAGGTTATTTTTCTCTACTATTAATGAACTCAACAAACAGGTTATTAGCGCTATCGTATAAATAATTCCTTATTCGTCGGTGAACCTACCCATAGTAGCCGCCAAATCTTGTCAAAAGATACTAAATCCAGCACAGTAAATGTTGACAAATGAGTTATAATTATTATTAGTAGTTGTAAAACTGCAATGGTACAGTCAAAAGGCATTAAGCTTATAGCGTCCAACGTATTAAAATATATAAGAATAGCAAATCTACACCAGAATTATAATAATATATGAGAACGCCATGAATAAAACATGCATGAAACAAGGAAATGACTAAAATTGACCATGTAGAGTATAACTTAATTCTGTGAACAAATTAGAACGCTATTCGACGCTGTTTTGGGTTTTTTTACGTTTGACATTGAATTGTATTATTGAATTAAGTACTTGATGTTTTGTTGGAATTCACAATAACATGCACAAATTGTAATTCTGTTAAATATTTATTTTTATGCTTTAAGTCTACATTTGTAAAGATTTATAAATTGAACCAAGCATTTTAAGTCTAGTGTTACATTGATATAATAATAATCATAATATTGACACACTTTTTACACAAATTATCTTGCCCCAAGTTAAGCATATATAGCCTGTGTTATGGGTTACAAGGCAATGATATATTTAATACAATATACTTACTTAAACATACATAAATTCATATAAACATACATAAGTACATTTAAACATCCATGACTCGGAAACAAACATCCATATTCATGTTCAAATATATCGTTTACGGAAATGGTCATTGAAGCTATTATAAATATTATAATTTAGATTCAGAATAGCATCAAATATAATAACATTAAAACAACGTTTAAACTTTAATGAAATTACAAAGGAGCCTTTAGCTGTATACAACTGATCGGATTTGGTGCGACCGAACTGTATGTCGCATTGTCTATCACACAAAATTATTTTTACATCCGTCCGGACTGTACCGAGTACGACGCCGGACCAATTAGTGCGAGTCCGAACGTACTAAGGCTTTTACAGTAGTCGCATACGATGTGTAACATATGACATGTTCTACTACTCTTCTGTCGATAGTTTCACATAACTTCTGCTCTGGATTTACCCATCTCTGCAAATCACAAAAGTCGTGAAAATTTTTGTAGCTTGGTAAATGTTTCAAAAATTTGAAATATTAGAGAATAACAAGTTACCCATGCCATAAATTTATATTTGTTGTTTTTTAAACGAGCAAACTTTTTAAATCACGATTAAAAATATTACATTGACAGCGATAATATTTAACTATAAAAAGATCCACACTTAAATATTCATTCGATTAATTCCATAATACTTACTTGCATGTTTTTTATGATGATTAAAATATATAGCCTCTGGTTAAATATAACCTCTGATTTGATAATTTATGCGTTCTCCGTCTCTGTTTCTCATTCCCTTTCTCGTCTCAAAAACGCATACACTGTAATGGTCGACAATTCGTCATGGTACCAACCTCACGTAAAATTGGCTGGCAGTTGGCACCATCTCACAGCCATCTCTCGGTTACCGTGCGCGTTCATTGTTCATTTTAAATAGTGTGCCCTTCCCGGGCGGTTTCTTGTAACATTTTTCTGTTCCTTTCCACGAAATCGATAACACAAAAAATATCCAGCAACACATCCATTACACATCACCAATTCTGTTAATAATTGTAAAGTTGTATAGACTATCACTAAACGTACCAACAATACTAGCAGCATTTACCTACGCATTGGATAGTAAGGCTGATCCGTTGGCTGAATTAAGTGCTAGCGCTTGGGTTTCCAGTAGCTCTTTTGGCGGTGTAGATAGTACTCTAAAGATTAATAAGGATAAAAGATTTATATTAATCAGCAAAATATCAAAGTATAATAATTTGCATGTAGGTATCTTTTCAAATATGTAAATATATTTCCTCACTTCTTATTTTTCTCTTGCTACTTTTGACTTATGCTTACCTATTGTTTATTATAAATTATAATTCTTTTTATTGATTTGTCTTTAGGTTTCTTTCCGAACAACGAGCGACAAACACGGCAACCCCAGTTCGGCTTTAATCAGAACTTCTTTCCTCGAAGACTAAGTGATACCCTTAGTTCTATTTTACATATTAATCGTGGAAAACCAATCAGCAATCCAGATTATATATTACCAACCAATAAACCCGCAAATAACAATGTACGTTTTCCGACACAAGTTCCTCTTGCGGAAAATAATAATGATCAATCTAAAGTTGATGGTAGCTCTAAAAGACCACTAACATTTGAGGATTTTTTCATGAATTCCAATCAGCCTGCAATTATCAATAATAGACCAGTTAATGTTGGAACACATATTAACTCAAATGGCAATATATTTGGCCAAAGTACTGCTGATACTGGATCATCGACAAACGAGCCCAGTTTTTCCAGCTTCATAACATCAGACGGAAAAACTATAGGACCTGGTGGAAATGGGCTAATAACGGGACAAGGCTCAAATGCACCAGCCTTTGGAGCTGATGTTAATGGACTCACAGTGGGAAACAAATCAGACAGGCCAGCATTTGGAGCAAATTCAAATGGATTAATCATGGGAGAAAATACAAATAGGCCAGTTTTTGGAGATAACACAAATGGGGTCGTAATGGGAAAAAATACAGATAGGCCAGCATTTGGTGCAAATTCAAATGGACTAAGCACAAACGGGCCAGCCTTTGGAGCTGATTCAAATGGACTGATAGTGGGAAACAAATCAGACAGGCCAGCATTTGGAGCAAATTCAAATGGACTAATCATTGGAGAGATATCAAACGAGCCAGCATTTGGAGCAAATTCAAATGGACTAACTAACGAAGCAAGCACAAATGGGCCAGCCTTTGGAGCTGACTCAAATGGATTCGTAATGGGAGAAAAATTTGACGAGCCAGCATTTGGAGCTAATTCAAATGGACTTATAATGGGAGAAACTCCAAATGGATCTGCGTTTGATGAAAACATCTTTACAACTACAAAAGAAACAGGGCTTGTTGACAGAAATGGACCTGGTGCACCATCATCGACGACTTTGCCAACCCTGACTCCAGTCCCCGCGTCAGGGTCACGAAATAATTTCAACTTTGGATCTGCCGGAATATTTAGTAAATATTTTTATTTTCTGATATGGGACAATTAACTGCATGCACAGTATTAGATAGTTTACTAATTTTGGTGATTGTGTTTACTCATAGTTGAGCTCAAAGCGTTTGTTTGGTCATGAATGTTGATTTTTCTCGTTGATCACAGAAGCATCGCACTCCTAAATAGTTTTTAAATAATGAACTAAGATTACAAAATTTTATTAATTATTATATTGGGTTTATCATGGTCATAGATTAATCATATAACAGTAAGTTTAACTAAAAATTATGTTAAATAGGTATATTTAATACATTTACAGGACCTGTTCGTCAGTTCCTTTTATTATATATATCAGATTGTCCCTTCTATTGAAAAAATATAAATGAAAAATAGCACAGAATACTCTTAGTTCTATTGTGTAGATAAGATTTCCCATTTAATATTGGCATTGAGTAATTACAATATTTGAAGTTATTAACTTCTCACTTAATCACAGTTTTTAAATTAACAATATTTTTGTAACATCTATCATAAAATGCGTAGTAGATGGATCTAAGCAGAAGTTTTAATATTATCCTTGTTCAGCGCTTGCGCAATAGAATGTGACCGAGGACGTCCGCTGTCTAATTGTTAGGTCAACCGAACACGTAAGGACGAAGAACAAGATGTGACATCCACTTACACAGAAGCGTAACTTGTCTACTGCTTATTAATTTTAATATAATAATTTATTGAGGAGGTGTTCGATTAATGTTTTTTTTTTATTTTGAAACTCGGATAGTTAGCTGCGTATAATTATGTTTGCTAAAGTTATTCCGCATTGTCGAATGCTCTTCATCGCTTAGTCAAGAAATAATACACAAGAGGAAAAGGATTTTATTTTCGGCATTAATTATTCAGCAATATTCAATCGCTAACTTATAATTCACGAGTTATTTAATCGTTGTATTCTAATTGTTTTTATAACGTTAAATGCTATTTCTGTTGCGTGGTGCTGTTAATTTTAATAAATGTAGTAAATGTGTTTATTATAACTAACTTAACAACAATAAAGGGACACAATTATATTACACTTAAATAAACTATTATGGAACTAAATGTGTAATTATAAAAAGTGAATATTATTAAGATCGGTGGCAAATTACCTCTTTGAATTTCCAAACTTATCCTCTCAGGAAGAGGTGCCAGATCTTGGGTCGAATTTGTAAGGGACCTATAGGACTCTTTAATGAGGGTATAGTAGGGTAGGGTATATTTTACTGAACAAAATTTAGTTTTAGTATCATTAAATAAATCCAATTTTGAAGTTCGAAGAGTACAGAGCGTTAAGTAACAAAAGTACTAATAATTCTTTACTAACATATGCCCTAAAATAAGACATAAAAAGAAGCTTGCAATTAACTTCAAAAAAGTTAATTGACTATTATATTCAAGTAAATACAATAGAAAAGTTCTTACTACTTTGTATAACTAATATTCGGTGCGGTGTAATTGCTTCCTTAATATTTGCATGCGCTAGGTGTCTCTGGTCACACCATCACACCGTATTGTGCAATGTGCATACTTATACTCATCTTCACATTGCTCTTATACTAGATCTCGAATATTAAACTTATACACCGAGTGTTATATATATTTAACAGAATTTGTCAGGTTAATATTTAATTAAATTTGGCAGATAATCTATTTCATTAAATATTTAATATTACTTATTTGCTTCAAACTTGTAAGTAAAATGTAGAATAATAATTGAGATTTACCAAATCACCAAAATGACTAATAGTCAACTATTTTATTGATTTTTTTTAATGTAATGGGTGATGGATGGAATGGAGAGATCGCGGCCATCCATGTCGTGTTGGCGGCCTTTCATTTGGATGTTCGAACTTATTTTGCAAAATTTTAATTTATTAGCCGTGTTTGTTATTTCTTCCTCAAAATGTGTGGGTTAATTCTTGCAAGCTAATTCAGTCTCACTAAGAACCACTTTCATTATCGTACAGAATTGAATTATTGGATCTTAGTTCAGTTGTGATGACAAACCATCTTTTTGATGAGCGCGATCTGGATTGATCCAGGGTTTCTTTATATGGAGGGATAACCTCCATATAAAGAAACCCTCATGTGTCAACTGTAGATATAGATAAAAAATATTTTGGGCATCCATTTTAAAATATAAAAAAATACAGTACAGATGCTTTTTCATCACCAAGGCCACAGCGTTCCTAAAGAAGGAATTAGAAGTATGAAATCCTTATTATTAAATTACACATTATGCCACTTGAATTAACTGTGTTTGAAATAAGCATTAGCCATTTATTATTTAGTTATGGCATATATGCATTATGCATACAAAACCGCTTTAAGCAACGTTCTCAAAGTCACAGATAAAAAAAGCAAAACGAATTAAAATTATTCGTGAGCTGTTCCAACCCAAAAGTAACTCAGTTAATGGATTCACAAACATGTAATACAAATATATCGTATTAATAATGAACTTACCAGCAATTAAACAATTCTTAACTAATCATAGCATGCATAATTTGTATTATAATGAACAGTAGTATAGTATTAGTATGATTATTAATATACACTATGTCCGGGAATTAAATACCGATATTACAAAGGGGTGTTGCTTGAAAAACATAATATTCAACCCTTTACGATGGACACTTCACCTACGTATAGTGGGTGACTTTTTATCGATATAATATTCAACCCTTTACGTTGGATACCTCAACTACGTATAGTGGGCAACTTTACCGACATAATATTCCACCCCTTACGATGGATACCTCACCTACGTATAGCAGGTGACTTTTTATCGACATAATATTCAACACTTTACGTTGGATACCTCACCTACGTATAGTTGGTGACTTTTTAGCGGCATAATATTCAACACTTTACGTTGGATACCTCACCTACGTATAGTTGGTGACTTTTTAGCGGCATAATATTCAACACTTTACGTTGGATACCTCACCTACGTATAGTTGGTGACTTTTTAGCGGCATAATATTCAACATTTTACGTTGGATACCTCACCTACGTATAGTTGGTGACTTTTTAGCGGCATAATATTCAACACTTTACGTTGGATACCTCACCTACGTATAGTTGGTGACTTTTTAGCGGCATAATATTCAACACTTTACGTTGGATACCTCACCTACGTATAGTTGGTGACTTTTTAGCGGCATAATATTCAACATTTTACGTTGGATACCTCACCTACGTATAGTTGGTGACTTTTTAGCGGCATAATATTCAATACTTTACGTTGGATACCTCACCTACGTATAGTTGGTGACTTTTTAGCGGCATAATATTCAACACTTTACGTTGGATACCTCACCTACGTATAGTTGGTGACTTTTTAGCGGCATAATATTCAACACTTTACGTTGGATACCTCACCTACGTATAGTGAGTGACTTTTAACGTTTGGGTTCAGTTAGCCTATGTACGATAAATGCAATAATAAGTACGTACATAAAATTAATAGAATTAGGCGATATTTTTGGCCAATTTATTGCTTTGTAAATTCTGCTAAATTTCACAAAATCACATAGAAATGTGTATTGCTTCTACACCAAGCGTTTCTGTCTGCATTTTCTAGCTGTCAGTAACAAAATGAAGATTAGATAACTGGTTAAGTACAAAATAAAAAATATCTTATTTTATAAGATTACGTACCCTCTTAAGGTTCTAGTTTTTGAGTGATTTAAACAAATGTACAAAATAACAAATTTTCTCTCACATTTTTTTTACTGTCAGCCTTTTTAGTCTTAGAACATTTATACCTCTAGATGGACTGTGACAGCTGTGAAAACATCGAAATAAAATGAGGTTGACAGTCAACCTCTATTCTGAGCAATGTACGCACACTAAAGTAATATACCTGTCCTGTTTTCATTGGTTGTCAAGCAGCAAGAGGCTCTACTACAAAATAGCTTACCCTGTTGACAGAAGAGACATGCAAAACAGTGGATGGGAAAGATGGAACCTGTGTCGCCATTAAGGGCTGTGAACCCTTCGTCAAGCTGCTTCAGCAGGGTGTCACCTCCAACGTGGTCAGAATGCTGCGGCAGTCCGCTTGTGGCTTCGAGGGAAACGATCCTAAGGTATGTGTCTATATATATATATTATGTTTTCAAGGAACTTTCTTTCACGTACTACAAATTGTGGAATGAGCTTCCTTGTGCGGTGTTTCCGGGACGAAACGACATGCATACACCTTCCTTAAAGGCCGGCAACACTCCTGTGATGCCTCTGGAGTTGCAAGAGAATGTGGGCGGCGGTGATCACTTAACACCAGGTGACCCGTACGCTAGTTGTTCCTCCTTTTCCATAAAAAAAAATATTTTATCTGAACTTATACTCAAATAGGATCTGAATATAATATTCAAATATTATTTACATTTCGATCTGGCTGTAATATGCCAATATTACATTCCAATTTCGTCGTATTATGTTAACACTATATAAAGATCTACTTAGTCTATGTCTTTTTTACATACGGAACAGGTTATACTATGGCAATATGGCTCATATAATCACATGGCATTTAAGACATATTATAACTACTCATCAGCACGGTATCTTAGCCAATAAGTCTACCGCTACTAATTTGGTATCTTTTGTTGAAAGCATTTCTAAAACCGTAGACTCTAGATCTTCTGTGGACATCATATACACCGATTTCAGCAAGGCGTTCGATCGAGTTAACCATTCAATCTTAACCGAAAAACTTGCTGCATCGGGAATCGAAAATAGCCTTCTTAGATGGTTCAGTTCATATCTTGCAAATAGATCTGGTATAGTTGCAGTAAATGGATTCAACTCATCCACATGTTCAATGACAACTGGTGTACCACAAGGCTCCCATCTCGGTCCTATTTGATTTAATTTGTTTATTAATGACCTATTGTTTGTATGTTTATGTGCATGATGTGTTCACCTGTAATTGCAGGAACACGATTTTTGAAATTTATGTTACAATCTTATGAATTGTCTTGTGTATTCTGTGTTGGTGAACCTTGAATAAATAAATAAATAAATATTACACAGAACAGAAAAAACTAGCCATATGACATTCAGATTACTACGGATAATATTACATTAAAAACAGCCATAATCAGACAAGAATTATTGCGTTTATTCTTAACTTTCACAGTCTTAAAGATAATTAATTTAGTATTGGGATTTTATTATACAATTATGTTTATTATTGTAATTATCTTTTTTGATAAGTTTTTTATTAGCTTAGTCATACAGGTGGTATGTATGTTTGTTTGTAACCGACTCATTTGGGCGTGATTTTGGCCCACTTTAAACGGCCAGATTTCGTTCAAACTTAGTAGATCTATCGAGGCACTGTTTTAATTGCCAATAGAATTATTCAATATTGCAATTTGGAAAATAAGATGTTTGTTAATTTATATAATTTTCATTTATCGTCATGAGGCAGGAATTGTTGTTAAATTTTACATTTAAAATTTTTGCCATTATCTTTAACCGGTTTATCTAATATTAGGAAATATTCGAATGCCAAAAGAGAATTTTTAATTCAACAATGCAAATAATAGTTTTAAAAAACACGCTTTTATAAATAAACTTTACTAAAAAGTAGGAATTATTTTCTATTGTTTAGTAGTTTTCTTCTATTACTACTATTTATTGCTGATCACTTCATTCACTTACGATTTATCACTTTATTCATTACTTATTAAGTTTCGAAAAAACAGTTAAAACTCAAATAACTCACGCCTTACACTGGCAAAAAATTTACTTATGAAGAAAGTAACGTATTTTAACCATCACTATCGAAATATAATTATCGTAATATATCTTAATATATATAAATTACGTGACACGTTGTTTGTCTAGCGATAGACTCCTAAACTAATGAACGTCTTTTAAATTAAAATAACGGGAATTACTTCTTGGTCCAAATTGAGAGATAGGATAGTTTTTATTTCGATTTGGGACCCATAATTATTTTTATTTTCAATATTTGCTTTGTATGGGCATATTTTCTATGAGAGAATTTAGTGACGCACGGGTTGACAGTTCCGCTGTGAAACAATTTCATTATAACAACAGGGAGCATTTTTTACGAAATAATTCTTGATGTTTTGAAATATTATTGGCAAATTTCTATAAAACAGTATTATAGCTAGTATGATATAAAATATACATTTCGGGGATCGCGGTACTTCCCCAGGAGTGACTCCTTCAAGCTCGCTGACATTTAGACTGAGATCTATTATAGAGCGTACCTACTAACCCCCTTATTCATAATAGTCTGCTAACTTAAAGCATTGCTAATTCACACTCTGTCTTCTTCTATTGACATAAGTCAGAATGAGAAAAAACACTCCTTAGCGGCTGTTTTAAGTTAGCGGACCATTATGAATGAGGGGGTTAGACTTTTCTCAGTCTACTTACGTAACACTTAGTTCAGCAATAGTTCAGTAATAATAATAAAACGCGAACTTGACTTTCTCTTTGGGCTGTCTTCGCTTAAGCTCAGCTTAATTTCAGCTGCCAAATGACAATAAAATAAAAAAAATCTAATTCGGTTCACCCAGTCGAAAGTTCTGAGGTAACAAACATAAAAAAAAACATACTGACGATTTGAGAACCTCCTCCTTTTTTGAATTCGGATAAAAAAATGTTGTTTTTCTCCCTAATAAGAATGAAATATATTTTTTTTATGACAATAAGGGACGAGCAGGACGTTCAGCTGATGGTTATTGATACCCTGTCCATTACAATGCAGTGCTGCTCAGGATTCTTGAAAAACTCAAAAATTCCGAGCGGCACCACAATTGCGCTCGTCACCTTGAAACATAAGATGCTAAGTCTCATTTGTCCGGCAATTTCACTAGCTACGGTGCCCTTCAAGGCGAAACACAATAATGTTTACGGCTTACTGCTTCACGGCAGAAATAGGCGCCGTCGTGGTACCCAACTAGCCGGCATCCTGTGCAAAGGAGCCTCTCACTGACTATAAAATGAAACCAAAGATTTTGCTAAGCTTACACTAAGCGAAGTTTTATGTAAGTAAAGCCTGATCAAACGCTAAGTTATAGATCTCACCCTTAGTGTCGCCTTAAGATTATTTCTGAATCAAATACATAAATAATAATAATATAAATAAAAAAAAAACAATGTTTACACGGCGCTTATACTAAAATACATTATTAAACATTTAAAAAAAAAATTACCAATGTTCTATAATAGTATTGTGTATAGTTATAAGATTTGATCAATAAAGTAACATTATACATTTCTAAATTAAAGGACCATTCTTGAATAAACATTACTGATGATATTATGAACAACTATATACCCGGAAGATATCTCGGACAAATACGCATACCAGTGATATAAAAAAAAATTATTTCAATTTGAAATAAAACCAAATAAAAAAATACAAAGCTAAGCCGTAACTCGTACCCCTTTTAATGATGCGGTTAACCGATTAAGTTGTTATGATACAATAAGTACCTCTTGAGGTTTTAGCATAGCAAAAGTCGCCTTAATGATTTTCTAACGCTTATTAGAATATTGGATAGTAAACGGCCTTGGCATTTAAAAAATTAGTTGATTTAAGTTGATTTTATTTTAAATAACATTTTTAAATCCAAATTTTATTTATTGTGTATTACAAATATTTATATTTTTACTCCTAAATGTCAGATCGGCTCCAAATTTCACACAATGGGGTCACCGTGTTGTGCTCTTCTTTTATGACAGTAAGGGACGAGACGAGCAGGACGTTCAGCTGATGGTAATTGATACGCCCTGCCCATAACAATGTAGTGCCGCTCAGGATTCTAAAAAAAAAACAAAAGTTTTGGGTGGCACTACAACTGCGCTCGTCACCTTGAGACATAAGATATTAAGTCTCATTTGCCCAGTAATTTCACTAGCTACAGCGCCCTTCGAATTGAAACACGTTTTCGCTTCACGGCAGAAATAGGCGCCGTTGTGGTACCCATAATCTAGCCGGTATCCTGTGCAAAGGAGCCTCCTACTGTTAAAGAAGTTCATAAAATTATCGTGACAACTATGACTGAGTAGACTCCAGTTTTGGAAGACCAGTGCCACACAGATCATTTTACCACGTTGGGAGTGTCTCTCGCGCAAACTATTCAGTTTAGAGAAAATGAAATTGTGTTAGATTGTGTTATATTTTATAATAAACTCCCAAATTAAATTAAAATATTACCTATTTAAATGTATCGTAAAAAATAAATAAACATCTAAGGCCTATTATAATGTGAAAGATTATTTGAATGATAAAGATAGTTGGAATTAATGTTCTAAATTTTGTTAATGAATATTGTTATACTCATTTAAATGCTATTGTAACTTTTGTACTTCATCCTGACATGCACTAAATAACTTATAAAGTTTTACAGTGAATAAACATTTTTTGACTTTGACTTTGACTTTGAAATTAGAAACTCCAATATAATTTTTGAACCTATCCACGTATGGGTAAATTTTTTTTTTTGAGTTTCAGTTCTAAGTATAAATTTTTTGTTTTATTTTTTTTCTATTTTTGTGTGAAAATTTTATGCGGCTAACAGAATACATCTACTTACCAAGTTTCAACAGTATAGTTCTTATAGTTTCTGAAAAAATTGGCTGTGACATACGGACGGACAGACAGACAGACATGACGAATCTATAAATATTATACGTAATAGATGTGAATATGTACGACTTCACTCGGGTTTATATATTATATAATGTTTTCTCACTGGAAAATAATAGTAGTAGATGTGTGCGCAGCCTTATTTCTGTTAATTAAAATGATAATATTATATTTATTGAAGATTTTACGACCCAGACCATTTACATTTATACATTTTACGATCGTCAGCAGATCTGTCGAATGAGTTATTTATAAATTCAAACGCAATCCTACATTGGCGATCTGAGTATGACACATGATTCCTTTTTTGTTTTTGACGTTTCAATGTCCGATTTATAGAACGTATACGTGATTTCTTTTTTTTTTCAAACTCTTTCAATCTATCTATGGGTGAAAACTTATTGTTATTTCATCGATTGTTATTGTATTGGGGTTGTATGTTGTATTATATTCCCGATAATCTAATGTATTTGATAATCATAATGTTAACACTGGTATCAAATAAGAATTTGTAATGAATACTACTCGGTTATGTCAAGTTAGTAAGTCTTTTGCGTGGCGATGTATAGGAAATAAGAATTGTTAAACAACGTTTGTATGGCTTTCTATAACATAAATTAGTCAAGTTAGGAACCTATTAAAGAGACACAACTGTAACTTACTGTTTCATTTAATTATTCAAAATTTGTCAAAGGCGTCTGTGTCGCAGTAGTCTAAGGGCTGATTTCACCATTTAAGTAGAACGCGATCAGAACACTTTAAACTAAGTTTACGGCTGTAAACGAGCTTACAGATTAAAATCACGTTTCATCAACACAAACTAAGCTCAGATACCAATAGACTAAACGCGTCAAATGCTGACCGCCGAAATTTGGACGCTTAACCTATTTGATCGCATTCAAAAGCTGTCACTATACCTATCGCAATAGATACATTGTTATAATAATAATAAATTCTTTATTGCCATACAAATAATTACAAATATAAAATGAACAATTAGGATACGCGATGAAACAAAAGGCAAAAGGAAAAGGCTCAGCTTGACCTGACATGGAATCATGGATTTATGATTCCATGCAGCGCTGTTTTTCAGCCATCCCCTCCTCCCTAAGGTGTTGAGCGGGAGTGGATGTATTGTGGCTCCCCGATTACCTACTTAAGCTATCTTTTTTTTTATAAAATGTAATATTAGAAAAAAAGAGTGTTCTGGTTACCCTTGCAAGTGTATATAAGTGTTGTAAGTGTGTATGTAAGTGTAATTATAACAATTTTGATTTTATTCGTACTCATCGATAACAGTTTTGACAGTTATTTGATACATTCTATTGTTTTAGTTTATGTAAAATCTGACTGGTATTTGAACTTATTTAAACTGAGTTTTATTAAACTCATCATCACTACCTACCTAGATCTTTAAAGATTATATTGAAAACAATCGAATTGCCTTTTTTTCATTTTGTACACATGTTTCTTGTTGATCAACAGAAATCAACAGTTCTTCTAACGAGTTTTAGTAAATAATTTACTCACAGCCTCGATGTGGCTTAAACATGTAACTGACCTTGTCCAAGATATTAATTTTCCACACAACTTAATGAACAATGCTACCTAAATGATTGAAAAATGAATTGACTTGAAATGATTAACTCTTAATACTTTAAACGATGGTTAAATCTGGTAAAACGGCTTTAGTACAGTTCAAGGCAGCCAGCCCTGTGACCACTGTGATCTAGCGCGATAGCTACTGTAAATATAGGTCTATATACATTCTTTTAATAAATCTTATTATCTTTTACAATGATCTGACGTATCTCATGTGGTTGAAAAATTGGCCTTACCAAAAAGATGCGTTTACGCATTAAAGAATCACATTCAAAGAGGATGTACCGTTGCAAATCCTCGGGTTTCATCTACACTATTACAAAATCTACCTGTTTTTGTTAATCCGTTTTTGTTAGAATCAAGTTAAGTTAATAACCTTACTGTAAAATGTTTAGGTGTGCTGTCCTCTTCCGGGTATTCCTGAAGTTCCTCCGACGCAAGCGCCAATAACGCCTGAACCTACTCCGGCTCCAGCGCCCGAAGAACCAGAGGACCCTAAAGCAGCGGGAAAGACTGCGGTTGACAGCGACTACCTTCCGGCCCTCCCAGTGGCTCCCGAGTGCGGAGTCAGTAACGCCTCTCTGAGCAGGGTTGTAGGAGGAATTGATGCTAAGCTTGGTAAGTAACACGTATAGACTAATTTATATAATATATGTATGGATTTGATCCGAAATGTCTTTATTAACTAACAATTTTACAAATTATGCAGATCCAGTGTAAGTTAGGGTTAACTAATAATAGACCAGTGCCTAACTAATAATAGCCTTTGAAAATTATATTTATACTAGTGGACCCAACAGACGTTGTCCTGTACACACGTTTTAAATTTAAAAAATCGGTCCAGCCGTTAGGAGGAGTTCATTAACATACACATGAGCAGGAGAATTATATTATATGAACGGAATTGAGGATCCAAACCAATCTCAAATTCACTGAAACAAACAAAAAAATCATCAAAATCGGTCCAGCCGTTTAGGAGGTAGTTTAATTATGAATCTAAACCATTCTCGAATCAACCTGAAGACACACACCAATCTCAAATTCATTGGAACACACAAAAATATCATCAAAATCGGTCCAGCCGTCTAGGAGGAGTTCAGTGACATACACACTCACAGAAGAATTATATATATATAAAGATATAATATATTTGATAATATAACAAAAGTTAAAGGAAAAATAAATAACAGGCGGGGGTTTTAGGGTAAAAAATGGTTTATTTTGAATTCCGGCAAAACTACAAATCCTATCGAAAAAAGTTAAATGGCAAAAGTTATAATGGTAATAAAAATATCTACAACTTTTGTTTACACACTTTTTTCACATAACCTCAAAATTAATGTGAAAAATTAAAGAGACTCGAACCTCGTACTACAAAGCTGTGGAATGAGCTTCCTTGTGCGGTGTTTCCGGGACGATACGACATGGGTACCTTCAAAAAAAGCGCGTACACCTTCCTTTAAGGCCGGCAACGCTCTTATGATTCCTCTGGTGTTGCAAGAGAATGTGGGTGGCGGTGATCACTTAACACCAGGTGACCCATACGCTCATTTGTCTCTATTCTATAAAAAAAAAAACCTCGGACCGCCTGCTCCCTAGGCTGGATTGAGGCCTGGCTAGTGTCGTACCGTACTTAGCAATGGATTTTCACATATTATTCTGCCCTCTTATTTACTTTAGTGGATTTCCATAAAACTTTTCTGCCCTCATATTTGTACGAAATAAAAAACCAGCAAAAAAAAGATTTAAATGGCATTCAAGGCTAACAAAACTTTACCTTTAGTCACATATTATCACTAGCGAATATTTTCGCAGCTAGGGGCACGGTAAACACTTAGTTGGGTGTTTGTCTACTGAATAATTAGCTACTTCTATTATTTAAGTAAATAGTCGTCGCATTCAATAATACTTAAATAAACCTTGCTAAGTACTAGTCATTGGTAGTTCGAAAACAACTTGTTTCATACTGTTAAGTATAAATAAAATGATGTGTACTTAATAGCCCACAACAGGTACTTTATTCAGCCCAGGTTAATAATACGAAACACATTATTTGTGTTTTTTTATAAAAATAAGGGACGAAACAGGACGTTCAGCTGATGGCAATTGTTACGCCCGCCCATTACAATGCAGTGCCGTTCAGGATTCTTAAAAAACCTAAAACTTCTGAGCGGCACTATAATTCCGCTCGTCACTTTGAGACATAAGATATTAAGTCTCATTTGCCCAGTAATTTCACTAGCTACGGCGCCCTTCAGACCGAAACACAGAAATGCTTACACATAACTGCTTCATGGCAGAAATAGGTGCCGTTGTGGTACCCGCAATCTAGCCGGCATCCTGTTTAAAGGAGCCTACCACTGTTGAAATGTTGTGTTCTGGAAGACTGCAGATTTAATCCAGAAAGTGGGTATGTGGTAACAAGTTTGTCAACGTTTGTACGTATAATATTTTATCACGCTTTATTACTGGTACTGTGATTACGTTCATAGAGGCGTGTTGAAGTTGGGAGTGGCAGAAGATGAATAGAAACGGAAGCTATGGAGTTGATTCGAAAGGAATATTTATAAAAGAAGATCTAGTTACTGTTATTGGAAAGATGGCTTGCTTGGTCATACACAGGGGGTGGATGAAAGCAGATTGTCTGCACATTACTAAGCTAATAGAGATGAATTGAAGAAGGACGAGCTCAATGTACATTCCACGATCAGGTCAGGGATGTCAAAAAAGGACCAGTCAAAAAGAACAAGAGGACATGTATGAAAAGTTTGCTGAAAGTGGAATCTCGGCCTACCGCTCTAGGAGACCGTGATGACATGCATTTATATTTACATATCATGCGGGGTGTTTGACCATAACCGGCACGCTTGGCAAGCGGGTCGGCGATAGCAATAGATAATGATGATGCTCTCTCGGAAAGATGCTGATGTCCATCCTCTGTTTTTTTGTAGCTCTTGGTCTTACGACACCCACGGGAGGGAATGGGGTGGTGCTGTTCTGGTATGACACGACACGCACAGTTGGGACTCAAGATGCACTGTTGGTAGGCCACCAAGTTGATTCTATGATCTGGTCAAGAATACTGGTAATAGTAATCGGTTGTATGAGGGCAGCGCAGAACCGATCGTCGTAGAGATCTTTTGCGGAGGCTCAAAGAACCTCAACAAATGAGACAAATCCAGCAGTATGCGTTCTTCTGCTGAAGTGATGATATATGAATCTATTTGTGTAATTATTTGTCTTTGTGCAGGTGATTTCCCCTGGATGGCTCTGTTGGGATACCAGAGCCGCGGGTCCACTCGATGGTTGTGCGGAGGCTCCCTCATCTCCCACCATCACGTACTGACTGCGGCGCATTGCATCCACAACCATGAAACAGACCTGTAAGTCAATATTTATATATACATATCATAAATACTTTACACGATGGACAGACTATCTGGTTAGGATCGTCGGAATACGTTGAATGAGGGAACGCAGGATCGATCGTGGTGGAGATCTTTGGGCGAGGCCTTTGTCCAGCAGCGGACGTATTCCCGCTTGATGATAATGATGAAACACGTAATGGTGCCGTGTTAATAAGTATTTCAGAATATAAACAATTCATACACACGTTATGAGAACATATAAATAGTTGTTTAGAATTTCATGTTTTTTTTGTGGAAGAGAAAGGCAAACAAGAGTACTGATCACCTGATGCTAAGTGATCACCGCCTTCTCTTATCCACATTCCCTGCGGTACCAGAGGAATCACAGGAGCGTTACCGATCTATAACGAAAGTGTATGTGCTTTTTTGAAGGAAGGTACCCGTCGTATCGTCTTGGAAACACTGCACATGGAAGCTCATTCTACAGTTTGGTTGTCATCTTACAGACTTTTTGTGTATTTTTATTACTCTATTACTTTTTATGACTTATAGACCTTCGAGCATAGACATACTCTCCCAACTTAAAGGCCGGCAACACATCTCTTAACCCGCTGTTCGCGGTTGCATGGGCTTGTGTTGCCTCCCAAAGTTCCATGTCGTGATCATCTTGCCCGGTTGCCCATTCTTTTATAAAAAAAAACGTGGAATAATGTGCTCAAAACTGAGCTCTTTTGACCCTGCTCCATGCGTGCGCCATAAAATTTAAAGATATATATCACGAAGGAAATTTATTCAACACGCAAAAGTTTGTGTCATCGGGAGATCTTTGATTGAGGTTGTAAATTGTACTGCATTATGTATACTTGCGATTACTCAGTTGATATCCTGTCTGAATTATAATATCTTGATAGTAATTAGATTTAATTTATTGTGTAAGGCGTTAAAATTATCGAGAGAAATCTCGTAGATAATAGACTTCGCCCTTAGATCCTTAGCGACCTAAGATAATTTTTGAATGAAAATTTCATAAAATAAATGTCCATTATCAATTCAATCAATCACGCAATTTATTTAACCAAAAGTCTTGAATGCGTTTTTTTATTCCGATTTTCATATGTTTCAAGTATCAAATCGATGGGTTCTCGATCCGAAAACCAAAAAAGACTCAGTAACAAACCAATATTTGTCGTAATATTAATAATGTTCGTAATTTATTAATGCAATAGTTACAATTAAGTGTGCGTAAGTTGTCAAGACGAAGTTACTATTATTTTTAAACAAAAGTAGTCACTAGTGCTTACATATTATAACAAAATGATAATGGAAAATATGTATTTATAAGAGCAAAGTGATTTATAATAGACGTACAGTATAATTCCAGATAGATTATTCTAACAATACCAATAATAACATACAATATAATAACGTGCTGTTACATACGTGGGAGGTAATGGCAACATAATTTGTTTTGCAGTTGAACGACGATTACCTGTCTATATTAAATTTATAGCAAATCCTAGAATAGCACGTGGTGCTAATGTGTAAATGCGTCAAATCTAAATACGAACTTCTTAGGTCGTTGGTGATGCAAGAATAATGGGCGAAGATTATCCATCAATGTGATATCAGGACATGCGGGGATTTTTTTCAAAAAGAATGAATGCAGTAACGAACTTCCATGTATTGGTGCCAAAATCACTCAATTAGACTCTGAATCCTTCTTATGTCTCAAAGAGTCTTATCAAATTGACCCTTAACACCCTATTTTCCCAAGAATGCCGTAATCTCTGGACCAGAAATCCAGGCTTAACACACTTCGAATCCCTTATGAAAGCTATTAATAAAAAGCTACTTAAGCTGAGACTCAGAATGATCTCTCAATCTTAGGCTGTAATAGATTCTGTAACAGTGCTGATTGAAAACCGTTACATAATCTATGTGAATGTGGTCCTTGAATTCGTAAACGTAGCATCGCTTTGGGAAGAGCTATTCAGCGTAAGAGCGTTCAGTCGTTTGAGTCAGTTCATGCGTAAGATACTCGTATAATATGAAGATTAATGAAAGGACTCAATCTTAGCACTGAACAATAATATACATAGTGGGTGTCACTACAGATCTTATCAGACACAGTGATAAGTTTTAAGGGTGGGCTCATGGAGACTTGTTGACGATACGAGAGAGTTGTTGGACGACGTAGTGTTGTTAGGCCCCCCACAAGATGGACCGATCTGGGATGAGGGCTGCGCAGGACCGATCTTCGTGGAGATCTTTGGGGGAGGCCTTTGTCCAGCAGTGGACGTCTTCCGGATGATGATAGTGATGAATGAGACTTAACATCTTGTGTCTCGATGAGAAGCGCAATTGTGATGCCGTTCAGAATTTCTCCCGAGGGAATTTCTCTGGAAAATTTGAAAGCGTCAAATTAATCATAAAAGTAACTTACATTCGCCAATTTTTTTACGTAATCCGCAGTTTTATGCGTAGTAATATGATTTACAGCAGACTTTAATTTTATTTTTAATCTTTAAATATATTTATTGATACAGTTTGAACTCTGTGTTATATTTGTTATGTAAGTGTATACTTCGCCTTCAAGTTATTATCATGCATTTGATAAGCATACTATAAGCAATTAAAAAAACGGTGTTTGTTAATTTTAGTAATATACTATTTAGTACGTCAAGGAACTTTGAAAATCACTATTTCGTGTTGCAATGAAACGAGTTTTAGTAAATATATATTAATTTGTCTCAATTTTTCGAGCGTCAAAGAAAATTTGCATAAATGATTTGAGTTTTATTCAACAATTTCTTTCCTAATTTTTATTTCTTCTTTTCCATTTTGTCTGTCTGAAAGATTGTTTAACCAAGAACTTGTTTTCCTCTTTTATCAAGTAAATTATAATTCAGGCGGAGTGTTATCTGAATAATCGCAAGTATATATAATTCAGTGCCATCAGATTACCAGATGACACAAGATTTTGCGTTGTGAATAGTTAATTAAACAGTAATCTTCATCCTTATTTATCTTAGATGAATTTTCCATGTGTCCATGAATAAGAAAATATTCTTATACATTTTATAGAAGAGGATGATAAACGAGCCTACGGGTCACCTTATTCTAACTGATCACCACCGCCCATACCCTCTAGTAACACTAAAGTCCAGGCGCGAAGCAGGAAGAATTTCGTACGTTAACCTTTATTACCTGTCTCTGTCACTCCTGTGTAAATATAATGCGTCTCACTCGCACAGATGCAATGGCTGCCGTCCTAAATCTGTTAAAGCGAGCATGATGCATTATATTTAATTTTTTTAACCGACTTCAAAAAAGGAAGAGGTTCTCAATTCGTCGGTATGTTTTTTTTATGTTTGTTACCTCAAAACTTTCGACTGGGTGAACCGATTTTGATATTTTTTTATTTGAAAGCTGGTGCTTCCCGTGTGGTTGTAATTTGGTCCAGATGTGACAATGGCATCAATGAGGAAACCATAAAAGTCTTAAATTTGCTATACATACGTTACATTCCAAAAATAACAATAATCGTAACTAGAATTAGATTGTATAAAAACACACAATTATTTTTATACCTTTTAGTGCATATTATATCGATTGTTTTAGAATAGTGTTGAAGTCCGTTGTTTTTGTTTTTTTGTTAAAATATTTTTTGAAAATAAAGGACGAGACAAGCAGGACGTTCATCTGATGGTAATTGATACGCCCTGCCCATTACAATGCAGTGCTGCTCAAGATTATTGAAAAACCCAAATAACTGCGCTCGTTACCTTGAGACATAAGTTAAGTCTCATTTGCCCAGTAATTTCACTAGCTACGACGCCCTTCGGACTGAAACACAGTAATGCTTATACATTACTGCTTCACGGTAGAAATAGGCGCCGTTGTAGTACCCATAATCTTGGTAACACAGGTAATACAGGTTAACGTACGAAATTCTTGCTGCTTGGCGGACGGACTTAAGAGAACTCTCACGAGTGTTTCCAACGTTTTAAATGCTAGAAGTCGTAATATTGTCCTGGAAACATAGGGCAAGCCAGTTATTCTATAGTTTGTACATAGTGGAAAGTACCTTAAAGACCACACTGTGGAAACACCGCACATCCAGATATTGAGGATGATATCTAAGATTGTAGCGTGTGGTTACGGTGGAACTAGACGGCAACGATCGGGTCAATCTTTTGTTTCAGCTGTTCACACCTGCTCTGCGTTATATGCACGCAATGATTCGAGCTGATACTGAGGTGAAAAAGACTAATGGTGCATATTTGCACGGACGCAATGAGCGTGGTTCCACTTTTAAACAAATATTATCAATAACACCTAACTTCCAGACTGGTAGTTATGTTTGATAGTGGATCTCTATTTCTGGGTCCTGCCATACTTCCCCATGTTTGAAAATAATTACAGTTTATACAATATAGTTCTGTTTCCCAGGCTGCTAGATCGTTTAGATCGATAGATATTCTGGAGAATGCTGTTGAGTAGAATTACTACAGCTTTATTTTAATTAAACTTTAATAAAAATATATAGAGGCTGGGACTTTCGACGTTACGAAATTGTATACCCGAAGTCACTATACTTTTGATTGTACATGTGATTTTAAAAATTTCTTATTTTTCTTTGATTTATCGTATTTTTATTCAAATTCAACAACAAGTATTGAATATAATATATAATCCAGGTACGTGGTGAGGGTTGGGGAGTTAGACCTAGCGAGAGAGGACGACGGCGCCACTCCGGTGGACGTGCTCATCAAGACCAAGATCAAGCACGAGAACTATGACCCCATGTCCTTCACCAATGACATCGGGCTGCTGGTGCTCCAGAAGGATATCAGCTTCACAGGTAAGACCTTCTCCACAAAGGTCTGCAGGCTCACCTCGCGTTATATACTTTTCTCTTTCGTTCTATAGCTCCATCGTCATCCATTCGTAAAACACTTATAAACGCAGCATCAATGAAATGATTTGCTGAGTATTTGCCGCACTATACCCGTTATTTTAGAAATAATTAATAAACTGCCCGTCGTGATGGCAAGCGTCCTGATGGAATAACACCACTGCCTTTAGACACGGAGAACGGCGCTGGTGTGGGATGCGCTTTCGTTGTCGCTTCGATTCCTTCTCCGCCACATCAGTTAGTACTGGGGCTTCTGCTTCCACTTTCGAAGACAGCCAGACAGTCTTAGTGAGACTTATACCTTGTGTCGTGACATTTGCCTCATGGGGCACAGAGTCGCGGAGAATAATCAAAGTACTACGCGTCTTAATTACTTACTGGAAACTCAAAAGCTGACAGCTTTTGGTCAACGGATCAGCCTCTTAGCTTACCAACGCGAAATTCTGCGTTTCGCTGCCAGTATTATAGATATACTATCTCGTAGTTATAGTTTTGTTTCGTGTAATAATATTAAATATTTCTAAATATAATTATAATCTTCTTTTTGTTGTAAAAAAATATGTGTTAACAACGTAGAAAAACATTAGCCTTTGATCTGCAAAGGACTTAAAGAGTTCCACTGAGACCTTATAGATATAATTAGCGAATTGAGCGTTCTATCTCAATATTTCAAAATTATTTTTAATTTACAATCTTAGTGCGTGTTTTTACTATTTTAAACTATAATTTATTTCCTTTCTTTGTGTTCCCAAATTCTATCTAATATCCCTTTATTTATTTTATTATTCTTTTAATTATAACCAAAATGTAGCCAAATTCAATATTTTTATACACAAATCTATTTATACGGTAGAATAAGATAATAATAAGGTACCTTGAAAGATTCTGTTGGATATTATACACATGTAAGGTAAAGCTCATATTAAATCATCAAGCAAGATATAAAAGCCTTTATGTGCCCCCAAAATAGGAATTACAGTGTCAAAAATGTATATATAATACCTTTTCTGATACCTAGCATAATACATTTATCTTAGATCATTTATAAGTCTAGACAGACATGAGACAGCTGTGAAAACGTCGAAACAAATTGAGTCTAGAGTTCGCCTCTATTTTGACCAATGCACGACCAACACTGACACAAATCGCGAGTGTTAGACCTATCTTGTCACGCACACTAAAGTATTTAACCTGGCCTGTTGTTATCGGTTGTCTAACAGCAAGAGACTCGATCAAGACGTAAAAATTATCTAAGACCTATATTTATTTACGGTGTGTGGATTGATGCATCTACTGCATGTATCCAATAACTTTAGTGTTTTCACTTAGTGGCGGTATATGTAAAAAGAAAAGAAATCTTTTGACATTCATAAATGTCATCTTTTTAACCTCCATGAATAAAGTAATTTTGATTTGATTCGATATATAATAAACAATTTCAGAACTAATTCAACCAATATGTATACCCCTGGAACCTGAACTGAGGACCAGAAGCTTCGAGAACTACAACCCATTGATCGCTGGCTGGGGAGACACTGAGTTTCGTAAGTAAAACATTTTTGCGCCTTTTCTCATCTTGGCGATGAATAAAAACACGATTTTTTTGGAACTGAACCTGATGGACTCAAATCAATCATTATTAAGATCTTCAAGCAACTTTATTTATTTATTTATTTCACACACACATAGCAACTATCATTACAGGTATTACCTAATGCGACAGTTACAAACAAACAAGAATAACAAACACAGCAAACAACAATCAAATCAAACTAAAACTAATCATACAATCAAACTACATTACATTACAAATAATATATCACACCAGAAATAGAAAAAACTTAAACATACTACTATTTACCATAACATACTACATATAACAATACCCTTGTGAGATCACTCCACGTACACTCAAAAATGTCCACTTTGTTGTGGAGTTCATTTATATGGCGAAGGGCTCTAGTTAAAGGAGACTTTGCCAACACATTAACACACAACAACTTTAGTATTAACGCAATAACTTCATCTACAGGATTAGGAGCCCAAAATCGAGATACGAAATTTCGCTTGACGGATCGTACATTTTTCTATTACGAAAGTGTTTTGAATCCGAACATCGATACGAAGTTCGCGATTAGACACTTTGTCTTTCGTTCACCTTATTCCCAAATTCACTTGACATTAACTTTTTGATATGGTTCCGAAATGAAATCAGTCCGCACTATTCGGATTCGAAGTACTTTGGTAATAGTAT
This sequence comes from Leptidea sinapis, assembly GCF_905404315.1. NCBI lineage: Eukaryota > Metazoa > Arthropoda > Insecta > Lepidoptera > Pieridae > Leptidea > Leptidea sinapis. The sequence continues at coordinate 4,135,073 of NC_066300.1, read as the reverse complement.
TTAATTTGAAGTTCAGTGTTCTTTCGTTTAGAACGAAACTTCGGCTTTCGATTTCGGTAGTAGACCTCCTATGCTATTATTATTGATCATGTAAGGAATAATGAAAAATTTTCGGAAATTCAAATTTTGTATATTTATAATAATAATACACATTATATCTCCTCAGGTGGACCCTCAGCGTCGCACCTGCAAGTGCTTCAACTTCCAGTAGTGACCAACGATGAGTGCAAGCAGGCCTACGTGAAGTACCAGAAGCAGGTGATAGACGAGCGCGTGCTGTGCGCCGGATTCAAGAAGGGGGGAAAGGACGCGTGCCAGGGGGATAGCGGGGGACCGCTCATGCAACCAGTTGTGAGTATTTTCAAATTCAAAAATCAGACGGTTGTATAGAAGATCATCATTTTTATAAATTATAATAACATGTACTTAACACGTATTCGCGCGCGGTTTTTTACCCTATAATTTTACCCGCAAGAGGGGGATTTCTATGGAACTTTTACATTTTGCCGGCAAAATTTAACAAAAATTCCAATTGTTTTTTTTAAGTGCAACATATTTTGGCCGTAAAATAACTATGCATTTATGTCGTAAAGTTTGTTTATTACGGAAGGGGAGGTAGAGCAAGCAAACGGGTAATTTGATGGTATGTGATCCCCGCAGCTAATCCAGCATACTCTCTCCCCAAAGGAGTCACAGAGTCAAATTAACGTATAATAAATTTGAAAACCAAATCACATTGGTACGTGATGGGTGAAGTTCGAATCGGGGGCACCGTCGGTCGTGAGAATCAAATGATATGACACATGACGTATCGTTCGGAACTGAACACAGACTTCACTCAAACGCCATTTCTAAAGGAAACAGTATTTGACGCCCTTTAAATAACGACATCTAAGGCTCGCAGCAGATGGAGGGGAATCGTACGGGAGAAACTGATGCAGCGGGGGAGTCACGACCCTCAGTAATGAGGAAAGCGACGCGAGGAGGAGGAAGAAATAACGACATCTAGCGGCTATTGTTTCTATTATAGATCGATAAAATACTGCCTCGCTGACATATTTATTTTGACTCCTTTATTCTTACTTAAAGTTATTATTTGTCTCATTTCAGTGGAACCCGAAGACCTACAAGACATATTTCTTCCAAATCGGCGTGGTGTCCTTTGGCCGCAAGTGCGCAGAGGCCGGGTTTCCTGGCGTCTACACCAGAGTCACTCACTTCATACCCTGGCTGCAACAACAACTTCTTGGTCCTCAGTAGAAGCACTAATTGTAAATTATGATTATGAAAAGATATAATATTTGCGTTTCGGTCTTTGATAGTGTCAAATATGATCCAGTCAATGACCGCTTCCAACATCAGATCTCTAATTTAAGATTATTTAGCATTGTTATTTTATGTCAATCCTCAAGGGATCCTTAATCGGCAATTTAAAATATTACGCAATTCGGTTATTGAAGCGCGAGAAGCAGAGAATGGCTTAAAATACCAATATATGATCGCGAATTTAGAATTGTGGCTGAATATAGAAAATGGCGGCAGTTAGTTATTGTTTTTCTCGTTGCACCCGCAACTTGAGAGGCACTAGCCGCCATCTTGGTGACGTCATATTGACGTCAAGTCCTGACACTTTACCACTCACCAATAAAAATTTATTTTTGCAATCATTTGAAGTCAACCAGAATTATTTATGACGTGGTTCTTTCCCAGCTCCGACCCGCGTTATATTGCGAACTATCATAACTAGTCTACATAGTCTATCGTTTTTAATAACATTGAAATTCGTATTATCGCACTTACATGTGACATGTTTATTTTATACACAATTATGATAAAGCTTACTTGATCACGGTTTGCCTAATAGACGCCTTTTGAAATGTCGATGTGCAATTTAATTTAATAAAAGATTTACAAGTACTCTCAGAGTGGTGCCCGTGGTGCGAAGTCCTTATATCCTAATATTCCTAATGAAAGATTCGTCAGTGCACTTTCTATGAATTTAAGTCACTGGCAACCAGTTTATTAAAAACGGTTAATAATTTAGATAAAAAATTGTTTAATGATAATAAATATATCAGTGCCAATGATAACACATAGGTAATAAACAGATTTCCGAATGGTTCGAGTTGATTTTTTGATTTTCGTAAATTGGGACTAGAAATATATTGTTCTAATTTTATAAAATATATATTTTTGTTTGTAAAATATGAATATTACATTAGCATTTATATGAGTGTACAGTAATAAATTATAATATATAAATAAACTGTATAGAAATCAAAAGTATTAATATATACGTACATAATACAACCATAAATTTAGATAATCGTTATGTTCTCTCACTAATATGCATCATTTATGTAGTACCTACTTTTGATTTTGTTTTTAACGGATAGCAAGAATTCAAAAATATCAAATGTAGGTATATTATTTGCTTTATTACGATTTTCATGAAATACAGGCTTAAAGTATTCTTATATTAAATTTTCGTACTCACAAATATTGTTTCGTATTAGGTGCTCTCTTTCTATCAAGTTTTTTTATTTAAATTCGTTAGTTTATGAAAACATTGTTTATAACGTTATCAGTAAGTACATATATCTAAATATGTTGTTATATTAGTTAGTATTAATAAATTAATTTTTAATTTAATATATACTTAATTTAATCAACATAAAATTTTACTCTGTGTTTTTCAATACATCTTATAAGCCATTATCGTTCAAATTATGCACTTCGGTTATATTACATAGTAGCAACGACAATTGAGAATTGTGCATTTATTTTTTAAGGAAAATTATATGAAAATATTTGATATCGGAATATTCTGTTAATTAATTTAAAAAAACATAGATCTAGAGAGTTTTGTTGTTTTCTAATACTTTTGAACACAGCTTTATAAAGTTTGCAGAGTCGATAGTCATAATAGGATTGAAAATACTAGTTTGATGACGAAGACAGCCGCGGCACGGCGGGAATTGAAATAAATTTTGCTCAGTTATTATTAATTAATAATAAATTAATAAAAATAACAATTTTAAGTATATTTCACAAAATATTATTTCAAGAGGACAAACTAAATAATATTGAAAATGTTTTATAATAGTAATATATTTTAAATCGTAGGTACTGTTTCTGAAATATCTGCTATAGGAGACACAATAATTTTGTTAGTATTTAATAGTTTACTTACGAACATGATTTTTACTTTAAATCCTGATATTACTTTGTTGGAGACGCTTTCATTTGACTTATTAAATATCTACTTGAAGACAAATAGTCATTATTAATATAATGCTTATAGCCCGGTCTTTAAAGGTATTATATATTTGTAAGGTTGTGATATGTAAACAAAATAGTGCCAAACTGTACTCTTAAATAAAGTGTTTATAATATTATTTCAGTTACCTTATAAAACATACGAATATAATAAAACTATTATTTCGAAGATGTTTAGTTTCATTTATTTCGATTTTTTCATTTACAGCTAGCTGATTTAGAATGGATTTAGCAGACACAATACTACAACATTACCTTGTGTAATATATTTTATATTTCTTCATCTTCTTCTCTTTCCCCGTTCCTACCACAATGGTGTACGCTTATGGTGTATTATGTCTTAAGCTGATTCATATGTCTTCATTTCTTGAGCTACATTCGCCTCCGTAACCCGTTTTGCTGAATCACTAATTTCACATTTCACAATGTATTTGCGGTTTTTACTTTTACTTTTTAGGCGACCTTTGCTTTTCGTTAATTGACCAGGCCCTTGTCAATTTAGTCTTGCTTTACGTTTGATGCATCTTCGACTCTCCCGTTTTCTATCTACTGCCTTTTCATGCCTCTTGTCAAATGTCAAAGAATATATAACGGTACAAGAAGAGAAGACTCACTCTGCAAAATCAAAAAAAGAAATAGGAATTCTTGCGGCTATGCAATATGGAGTAATTTAGATCACACAGCACTACTGTCCTACATTTTTACTCACCTAAAAGTTTCTTCTCTTTCTATCGCATCAGTCTTACTTCTTTTGACGACATTAGGGTTGACTTCTTTACCTAAAATTGTACCTACCTAGTATAATGTCATGTTATAAAAATAGCTCAGTGTTTCTGTATTAAAAATAGGTATGTAATCGTAATTTTAAATCAATATTCTTTCGTTGTCAAACCTACATTTATTGCAGATAGTATTGTATGCGTTGGGACACACAACATAGTCAAACCTACTTAGAATATAGAAAAAGCGTAGATAACAATCATGAAAGGTAATTTTATTATAATAATAATCACTTTAAATTAGATTCAGCGTCTTAAGAACGCTTATAAGTTTAAATTTGGATCACAATGACCTTATGCTTTCCTTTATTTACCAGTGGGAGGCTCCTTTGCACAGGAAGCCGGCTAGATCATGGGTGCCACAACGGCGCCTTTTTGTGTTTCGGTCTGAAGGGCGCCGTAGCTAGTGAAATTACTGGGCAAATGAGGCTTAACATCTTACGTCTCAAGGTGACGAGCGCAATAATTGTAGTGCCGCTCAAAATTTTTGGGTTTTTTGAGAATCCTGAGTGATTATTGATAGTGATTATGAATGATTACCATCAGCTGAACGTCCTGCTCCTCTCGTCCCTTATTATCATAACAAAAAAAAAATTTTTCTCCATTTTTAAAATATCGGTCGGATCTGTGATGTAAGCCCCTACTGGCTAGCCTACTGTATAGAGGCCGCCGCACGTACTTACGATTTCGATACCAACACGGGCACTGAGACAGGCCTGGTTATGTTTACCATTCTGCACAGGCTTCATATTGTAAACTATAACTATGTGTGGCGTTCCTCCACAGTGCGGTTTTCAAGGAGCTTTCTTCCTCGTACTACAACGCTGTGGAATGAGCTTCCTTGTGCGGTGTTTCCGGGACGATACGACATGGGTACCTTCAAAAAAAGCGCGTACACCTTCCTTATAGGCCGGCAACGCTCTTGTGATTCCTCTGGTGTTGCAAGAGAATGTGGGCGACGGTGATCACTTAACACCAGGTGACCCGTACGCTCGTTTGTCCTCATATTCCATAATAATAAATAATAATAACAAAAATTATCGTGTTTTAACTGATTCCGCGCCAATCAAAAATCGTGATAAACCCGATACTTATAATTACTTTACGGAAAGATAAAGTAGTATTATCTGTTGCTTCTTTGACAGCAGTGCTGCGGATGTAACGTTATTATGATTTTGTGTTTTGGAAAAGCAATCGAAGGAAATATTTTATAACATAAGTAGCTATTTCTAAGCCTACCTATTTCTTATGTTATCTGTGGCTGTTTCGGTGTTAAGTTGTTTTCGGAAATGGTTACAGGTATGTTTAAAATTATTGACAGACAATTAAAGGAATGTGTCTTTAACAGAAACCTGACGGCGTTTTTACAGTGTCTAGAGTTTTTAAATCTTGAAATCCAACTTAAATGTCTGATATCAAAGAGTCTTTTTAAATTCAAATTCAAGAATTGCATATTTTATACCAAAACAATTTTAAAAAAATCCTATCGTATCGATCAATAGATCGCGTTTTCAAATTCAAACTGAGTTTCTTGCCCTTTTTTAGGATTCCGAAGCGTAGTGAACGGGAATCGTATTACTGAAACTCCGCTTCATCCTACTGTCTGTCAGCAGACTGTTGGATAGATTATGGTTACCACAACGGCGCCTATTTCTGCTGTGAACCAATAATGTGTAAACATTAGTGTGTTTCGGTCTGAAGGGCGCCGTAGCTAGTGAAATTACTGGACAAATGAGACTTAACATCTCGTGTCTCAAGGTGAGGAGCGCAATTAGTATGCCGGTCAGAATTTTAGGTTTTTCAAGAATCCTGAGCGGCACGGCATTGTAATAGGCAGGCCGTATCAATTACCATCAGCTGAATTTCCTACTCGCCTTGTTTTGTACTATTGGCACTAATTATAGTGTTGTAAAACTGAAACTTTTATTTCGTCACCCCAATTTTTTTTCGTTCGCCTTTCGAAGTAGGGTTGAAGTTGAATCAATAATTTCAACAACTAACTTCATTTATCTTTAAGCCGCCAGACTTACCTACGATTTGGTTCCGGAGAGAACGCATGGATTCTAAATTTGTACTATATGTGAAATGACCCACACCCGAGAAATGTTTGCTATCTTTTTATTATACCTAAGTAAACCATACAATATGTAAATTTGTTTTTTTTTTCTTTCGCTTTGTATGCTGATATATATATATATATATTGTTGTGAAAAAATATTACCCTCCAGAGATCGAACGCACAACGATTACAGATTTATCAGCCATATTTTGATATTATTAATAAAAATAAAACTAATTATTATCACTATTATTTTCAATGCCAATACTATCGCCATATCGTAATCCATAATTACTATAATGACATAATTACGAATGTACGAAATACGAGAAACGATTAAATAGTAAAATGTATCTTACTAAAAAAATGAGTTGCAATAAAATTCAAACATGTATCAATACCATGGACTTAGAATATAATAGCTTATAGACGAAAGTTATATTAGTGTACGTTATTTTTAACCGACTTCAAAAAGGAGGAGGTTATCAATTCGATCGGTATTTTTTTTATATATGTAGTACTACTCTGATATTTACGATCCGATTTACGTAATTTTTTATTTCTTTACTTCGATGCAGAATAGATGCCATTTGGTCCCATAAAATTTTACATAGTTTGACCCAGTAGTTATCATTTTATGAACATTATTAATGAATTTTTTTTGTTTATTTGTACGGCTTTTTTAGGAGTTTTCATTCAGATTGAATATATATTATAATTATTAACTGACACTATAAAGTAAAAAATAAATTTAAAACTTCGTTTAAAAAACTGACTTCAAAAACTGAAAAGTATCAAATAACTAAAAAATTAATTTAATACATTTACATACCTTTAATATTAATAAAATACTATTATTTTTATGTGCTACATATTGATAGCTTTGAAGTCGGTGCCAAGCCAAATGTACTAAGTGTAAGTACCTACTTACTACGCATGACTTTGAGCCGGATAGCTTCGTCTAGAACAAAACAACCCAAGCGTACAGACACGCGTGGCTAGACAACCTTAATAATAACAGTCAGTAAGCCGATTTATAATATTAAGTTTTATTTTGCTTAGGGCTTGGCACTAACTTAAAACCTATCAATGGGTAGCATATATAAATAATAGTATTTTATTAATATTAAAGGTAAAGGTTTGCATAAGATGATAACTTACAGTTTTTGAAGTCGGTTTTTTTAAACGTAGTTTTATTTTTATTTGATTGAATTGCTGCAACGTAACCAAATTGAAGTTCTGAACTTCAATCTGGGCTAAGTTCTCATAAAATTAGTACAGCGATTTATTTCCAGTCCCTTCACATCCACCAGTGGGAGGGTCCTTTGCACAGGATGCCAGATAGATAATGAGTACCACAACGGCGCCTATTTCTACCGTGAAGCAGTAATGTACAAGCATTATTGTGTTTCGGTCTGAAGGGCGCCATAGCTAGTGAAATTACTGGGCAAATGAGACTTAATATCAGACAGTGTTGGTCCCCTAGAGGATGGACCGACGATCTGGTCAAGATCGCCGGAATACGTTGGATGAGGGCAGCGCAGGACCGATCGTCGTGGCAATCTTTTGGGGACGCCTTTGTCCAACAGTGCACGTCTTCCGGCTGATGATGATAATGATGTACTATTTTATGTAATTTTAAATTATATTTTTAAATTAATAATTATTAAATATTTTCAGTTTAGAATACGTGAACTCGCTATCCCTCACATAAACACATTTATGTTATAAGTTTCACGAGGATGGCTTTAATTGTTTGGTAGTTTGTTCCTTTTATATTTTGAACAATAAAAAAAAACTTCTGTCTTTCTCAACACTTTAATCTACAATCATTGCTCATTAAATTTTAGCAGTCAATTCACTTCCAGTGACTCTACATCCACTTTAGATGACCAAACCATATTATCAACTACCTTTTTGATCGAAATCATCACATCTTACTGATTTTTTTTACCCCATTCTTATATTTTTTTCTGAATACTAAACTCATTTATAACTAATTCATTATAGTATTGTATAATAGGCGTGTACAGTATTGTGTAACTTATATAGCTTGTAATTAGTTGTTAATTTGTATTACTTTTGTTTTGTGGTTTTTATCTTACCGTTGCTTACCTTTTAACTAAAAGTGTCGTATAAATTGTTGAAAACTTCACTGGTGAAAGTGCAAGATTTAAGATTTGTTAATATTTAAGTATCATAATACTGTTTGTTTCCTATACATGAATAAATAAATAAATAAATCTTACTGTCACTCAATTTCACTATACATATCTTCTCCGTTTGATACCAATTAAAAAAAAACTTCTGTCTTTCTCAACACTTCAATCTATAATAATTGCTCATTAGATTTGAGCAGTGAATTCACTTCCAGTCTCTCTACATCCACTTTACCTGACCAAACCATATTATCAACTACCTTTTTATAGCTGTCATTACATCTAAGTGTCACTCCATTTCACTTTACATCACATTCATCTTTTCGATATGATAGCAATGTAAAAAAACCTTATCACTATGATTTCACTAATCGTTTCCATACCATTTTATATTATTGCATTAACTTATAATTATTAAACCGGATTTTACTGAATTCTTACCAAAATATAAAAGGAAATGTCAGGATTAATGGGGAGAGTACTTTGATCTTAGATCTTTAGAAAAAGGAATTTGGTATAGAACTTTGCAGTCTCAGCCTCCTCATATACCGTGGTTTTTTAATGTAAAGATTAAAAGGAGGTTGATTGAGAGACTCTCACAGACTCACAGACTGAGATTTGCCTTTGAATAAGTTTAAATTTTTGATGAAAATTGCGGAGTGACCTCTATGTGAGTCATGTGGAACAATTGAAGATGTTGAGCACTCGTTAAAGGAATGTGTCCGATTTCAGTCTAGTAGAGACAAAATTATAAGGCTTATGGGTTTGAACAGATTTGATACGGGCATGTTTGTAAATATACTTGCCCGCCCTGCATCTAAGGATGCCATAAGTCTGTTTGAATCCATAAGTCTTATTTGTTGAACACTATAGATATAACTTGCTTTTCGTTTTATTAATTTCTTTTTTAGTTTGTTAAATTAAGATTTTTTTTTATTTTGTCTTTTTAATGTACTTACATTATAATGGGGCTGACATACGTATAAAAGCCCCTAAATCAATAAAGAAATAAAACCTATAATTATTAACTGAAGTTTGTTGAATTTCCAGTAATATTGAAAGGATGGGAGCTGCTGAGGAAGTACATCCTCACCATCCCTCGTTTCGATTTGTTCCTCCAAGGTGCTCTTCTCATCGTTGTATTTCTGGAGAGTAACGCGTTTTTGTTGCTAAGAAGAAATGATCGCAGCGGTTTTATACCAACTATTAATGAAGGTTAGTAAGCATTTTAGCAGTTTTAACACGTTATTTTAATGCTTATGATCGTGAAATTTAATAATCTAGTACTTTGTTATGACTTCTCTAGATCTGTTAAAAGTCCAGCTTATAACTCAAGAAAATACACTTCATGTATTACGATAAATTTGGCAATACATAATAATTGGTAAAAGTATGTATTTCCTAATGAGTAATTTATGTAGGATTCCTGAATTTCGGCGAGAAACAATATCGTCTTTTTTCCATGTGATTCCAGAGTAAAGTGTTTAGATTTGTTCTGTTTTGATTTGATATTCAATTGATTTATTATATTATTGGTGTGGAGCTAAACAAGCAAAAACAGCTTGCAATTCATACGATCAAACATAAACAGCAGATTTCTATATTAGATAATTCCGAGACTGGCAGCGAGACTTTTCGTCAACCAATCTTCATTTTAACCCTATGTTAAACCAAGATCTCAAACACATTATGAAACCCTCGCATCTTCTCCGTACTCCCTAGTCCTGGCCCAAACCACCTACTATTTTTTTCCGCGATATGGATATCTTTTTAAACGGTTAAAGATATTCTTCTGTGGTTTATGGTTTATGATTTCTCATAAGAATTAAGAATTCAGTTACTAAGTCGCCCTAGATCCGTTTGTACTTCTATTATAATTTTCTTTTTAAAATGATCAAAATAGAATTAACATGTCTCGTCGGCATAGATACTTATATTTCCTGTTAGCCCTAAAGCACTAATGCTATTTATATAAAGCAAGAAGAAAAGGGGTCCTAAAATCGAACCCTGAAGGGCTCCATACGTAATTGGTTGAGGTTTATTTTCTGAAGAAGCAATACAAAATTAATAAGTATCCAGAACTCTGGGGAGTTCTAATGACCTTTACGGAAGATGCCAGAAATGTATGTAAAATGATATCTTACAGACTGGATAAAGCTAGGAATTGGTGGGGTGGAGTTTCTACTGGGTGCTCTGTTGGCCTGGCAGGGCAGACTGTGGAGACATATCACACTGTCACTCTGGCTTGGCGCTACTGCCGTGTCTGGCTTAATCATCCTGGCGTTCCCATTCCCGGAGGCGAATAGGCCTACTGTTGGTAAGATTCTCATAAAACCCGTGGCTTATAATATGATGGTCTTGATCTTGTTTAAAAAGTAAATAATATAAAACATCCATCCATACACTACATACGTACAGTCACTTACAGCTAATACCAACAGATTACGCTAAGCGACCGACTATCAGTGATCAGAATACACTGAGGAGTAATCTAAACGGATAAACAAATAATGATGATAAAAATATTATTCAATATTGTTTTAATTTTTGATTAATGAAAAATCCTAAAAAGTTAAATATTTTCGATATTCTCTCGTCCACCATAAAACGAATGACAGAAGTTGTTCAAAATACCAACCTTGTGTATCCAGCATAGATATGAGTTATAATATACTGATAGTCCAAAGTTATGAATTAATTTTGGTTGCAAATCCTATTCCGAATTACGCACTTGAAGGTATGTCATAAAGCTCAATTGATTTATTTAAAAGTTTTATACCTAGTGTTTGATTTAAATGTGTACCGTGCCACACTGCGGACTTGATAATGTAATGCACGTGACCAGATAAACTTCAATGTGAATACTTGTTACAATGTGTAGGAAACATTAGCGGAGGCGTTTTTCAAATTTCTAGAATTCTAAAACAACATACTGTCGCGCTAACGCGGGCGACACATCCTGAGGTGCCAAACAGACATATTATGTCTGGTATAAAAGCTACCGTTGAGTGCCAAGCAGACAAATTATGAAATAGAGAGACACTGATAATAATTTTGATCTACGGTTAAAAACCAATGAGAATAGAGTCCAAAACATTTGGGTAGAAAATGGCTTCTAATGTTACATCATTATAAATAAATACACTAACAAAATGCATAAATCATCTTTTAAAAATGGTTTTTATTTATAGAAATCGATTAATGAAAGAGGATATTTTAGCAAATTCGACAACTTTTTTTATACAATTGCAGAGCTCTGTAACGGCGGCAGCATTTCATTGTACGTTGAGGAGGTGGACACTCACGCCACAGCTCGAGGGGTTCTCATCGTTGTCACGCTCGTCTTCTGCGCCCTAACCAAGATCAGCATCTGGGCGCATGGCATAACATACCTGGATGACCATCAGCCGGAGAACGGACCCTATTTCTATGGTAGCACCAGGTTCTCTCGTAGCCCATAATATGCTCAAAACTTTGCCCCTGGCTTATTGGAACTTCAAAATTTATGAACGATGCCGGACTAGAACCGCGACCTCTTGGGTTCTCAGTTGAAAGAGCACTCGGACGGAGCTCGAGAAGTCGCAGGTTCGAGTCCCGCATCGTTCTTCAATTTTTGGTTACAAATTTAATTTAATCTCAATAACAATAAAAAAGCGTCGGTGGCGCATAGATAAAACCACAAATATTAGATTTTGGGTTTTCATTTTGGTAAAATTTTCAGGTATTCTAATATCAATTCGTCTGTCGTTGGGGCTGAGTGGATCCAACTGGTTGAGGTCGTCGTCGGTGCAGCAGAACTGGTGGGAGGCCCACATCTCCCTCTCCATGTTGACCCTCATGTTTTCGATCCTCTTCACGCTATTCCCCAGGCAGATGCCAGATTATAAAGAAGTGGATATCCCGGAACGGACTTGTAAGAAATTAAAAGTAAAAAAAAATATAAACTACACCACATACTACATAAAGTCAGAATAAAAAGAAAAGAAACCAAGACATACTAGGACTCACTGAAGACGAATTCAAAAAATATATGAAAGCTTCTTTGAAAGAAGGCTTACGGCTTCGACAACCTGTATAGCCGAGTGGTTAGCGATCCTACCTACTAAGCTAGAGGTCCCGGGTTCGAATCCCGGTAGGTGCAAGCATTTATATGATGAATATGGATGTTTGTTTCCGAGTCATGGATTGTATTTATGTATGTTTAAGTAAGTATATTGTACAGGGGCGTGCATTGGGGTTTTAGCAAGGTAGGCACTGTACATCCAACTAGTCGTAGTTTTGGAATAAGTTAAGATTGCTTACAGTAGGTATTTTGTATCGAGCGTAAGGAAAAAAATTATGAGTGGGTGTTCCATAGTTTGGAATAAAATAACGGAACCAAATTAAACTTAATTAACTTTAACACTAGTGCTATATTTATTTAGGTTCATAACGAGGTTAGGCACTGCCTAATTGCCTATATGATATGCACGCCCCTGATATTGTATTAAATATATCGTTGTCTTGGAACCCATACACAGGCTAAATGCCTAATTTGGGGCAAGATAATTTGTGTAAGAGTGAAGGCAAAAGGCATAAAAGGCATTTATTTTCTCAAAATTGATTCCTTTAGAATTCTTTTTGATGTCATTTCTTATACTACTAGATACTACTACCGCTTCGGAAACAAATGGCGCTCTGAGAGAGAAGAAGCGGCGCAAGAAACTCTCCCAGCATTCTTTTTTTTTATGCGCTCTTTTCAATAAAAATATACAATATTGTACAGTCGCTATAAAATAATCACAATCTAGTCCCAGGCTGTCCGATCATTTAGATATTCAGCAGTGGAGTAATAGGATTTACGACAGAGCCATTTTTTTATAAAACATTTAAATTTATTTATAGATAATGCCTGAACAGTGGCTGGGACTTTATTGTAGAAGTGTATACATTTACCCTTAATGCTATTATGTATCTTGTTGATCTTATGGTGTGTTAATATTATATTATTACTTTAGATATAGTAGATTATATAGAGGATAATGATGAATGGTTTTTGTCTGATTCTGCGTAGACCATCTTAACTTGTATAATATTATATTAAGTAGGCTAAGCAATTTAAAAGATGGGCTGGGAGTTTCTTATAAGTTCTTCTCCCCATTGCAAAGCCCCTTTGCGAACTAATGTACCTTCATGACCTTTATCAAATGTGGTTGCAACAATTTCTGTTATTGTCAATCCCTATAGTAAATAAATATGTATATAAATAATATGGAGTATGTTTGTTGCATCATTTTACAAATAATATTGTAATTGAAATCATTTGTAAATCGATGAAAATGTAAATCTTGATATAAAAGAGTGGCAATAACTCATTGCCACTCTTTAAGTAGCAAGAAACTCTTGCTACTTCTTCTCATTAGCTCAACCCTTTACGAAGTAGCGGTAGATTCAATAAGAAAAATACTTTTTTGATATTCATAAGTGTCATTTCCGGGACCTACATGAATAATGTGATTTTGATTTGAATATAATTATTTATATTTCACTATCTCTATTCATATAACTAAACAAGATGTTATCTTTTATTAGGTTGGCATATATAAGATCAAAAATTATTAAATTACCCTAGATATGTTATTTTGTGTTCATTATGTTCAGGTATGTTGGAGCCCCTGGGGCGAGTACTCCGTAACAAACCTTTGATGCTGCAGTGTCTGTCGCTGTCGCTGCTGTCAACTGCTATATTCGGTTTCATTAATTACGATACAGCATTTTTGCAGGTATTGTTGAAATTTCATTCATTCATTTCATAAAGTAAGCCTATTAGCCTCCTGTCCGTCAATCTCAATCAATTGGAAAAGTTTGTAACGCGTGCATCAGTGCTTACCTTTAATTTTCCGAAGAGCTATTTGATCACAAATATCTATAAATTCCTACATGCGAGTTTCCACCTACTACCAAACTATGAAATAATCTTCCACTCATGTTTGGTGCTTATAGGAATAATATATTTTATAAACTTATCTAATATTAAAATTCTTGTGACACGGTGTGCGGTGGGTAGGTATGAGAATCGGACAACATCTTTTTCATCCCCCTAAATGTTAAGGGTGGTCCACACGATTTTTTTTTTAATTTTTTGACTTTTTTTTTAAATTTGTTTGATTATGAGTCAGCTTTAAAAAATACATCAAACTTTAAATTTTCACCCATCTACGATCAACAGTTACTTTTGTCTCGCGATTTTAATATCGGCAATACAACGTTTGCTGGGTCAGTTAGTATTTATATACTGTTATACATAGATCTCAAATGTGCGTCTTTATTGTAGTATTTTAACACGGTGTCATTTTGGAATCTTATTTTGGGTACGCCGATTTCGGAGTACTTAGTACTGTTACTGAATTTTACAAGTAGGTCCGGTAGGGTAGACCTATTTTTATTATCTAAAACATGGATATCTACAAAAGTATGTACACACTACACTCATACTAGTCGCTAGAATTGAGGGAGGATTTCACTTACCACCTCGAACCTCCAATACTTCCTTGTTCTCTTATTCCTCAAAAGAGAAGAATAATAAATAATAGAGATGTTCACAACTAAAATAGTTAATCCGTTTCGATTATATAGCTTTACGATTAAAGTTCAATAACCAATGAAATTTAAGCTAATATTCAAATTCAAATATTTTTATTCAAAATAGGATGTGAAATCAGTTATTGAAAGTCAAAAAACTACCACCCATTCCAAAATGAATGCCTCAGGCCTGAGAAGAATGGGTGCAACACACTCAGCGGGCCTTTTTTTTCATCAAAAATATGTTTTACAATTAATGTGATATTTACAAAGTAACATTGTACAATTGAACTTATTATTTAATAGCCTCAGGGCGGTCCATTCCCAATCTGTGATATCATTAAGAAAGTCATTTATGTTATAGTAACCTTTACCACACAAACGTTTTTTAACAATTCTTTTGAATAACGTAATACTTTTGCTTTGAACATTTTCTGGGATCCTGTTGTAAAAGCATATACATCGCCCCACAAAAGACTTGCTTACTCGACTTAGTCGAGTAGTAGGCATTATAAGCTTATGTCTGTTCCTGGTGTTAACATTATGGTTATGACAGTTTCTGGCAAATTCACCCATGTGCCTATGAACATACATTACATTATCAAGAATATATTGAGAAGCAACAGTCAAGATTCTAATTTCTTTGAATTTTGCTCTCAATGATTCCTTAGGGCCTAGGTTATAAATAGCGCGAATAGCCCTCTTCTGCAGCACAAATATTGTATTAATGTCGGCAGCGCTGCCCCACAGCGATATGGAATACCAATGTGCAGATGTTCTATTAATATATTGGATTTCAAATTTAGCAGATTGCTATTCAATTTGTAAACCGTATCATACTTACATAGAAAAAATAACATTTAATATGTATATACAAATAATTATAACTTATACTATACATTATTCCAGACAAAATTCCACGTCGAAACTATACGCCAAGACTTGCGGACATCTCGGGTTATCACCGATATATTTAGGTCACTGGTTATAATCTTCTTCGTGTCGGTAAGTTGATTAATTCTTGAATTTTTTGCATTTATAATTAGATTGACAAATCCAATAATAAGTAGTATCGAAACCACTGTTTTAATAACTGGTACTAAACCAGATATAAGTAACTTTCTCTTAAGTTGCTAGGGTGGTTTGCACATAGCATACCCAACGCGCAAACTTCGTTCGACATGATGTGTAATAGCAATGCATCCAACTATTCCTATGAATTTCATTTATCGCTTAAGATCTTTACTGGATGAGTTGAGCATCATGAGACCTTTGAAGTCATAAATAAATAAAAATAATAAAATAAAAATAGTTAAAAAAAAACTAAAAAAACTCGCTTTCGTTGAAAAGATAATGGTTGAAATTTAAAATAAACAGCAATTCCTGGCTAATTAACAAAAAAAAATTAACAAAAAATCTTATATTGAAACTTAAAAAATGGAATTATTTTATCAAATTAATGTATTGTCAACGGTACTTGATAAATCAACGAAGATTGAACATAAGCTGGCTGTTAAAAGTGGGTCAAAATCGCGCCCAAATGAGTGAAAAATACAATACTGACAATGATATAATGCTTCTTTCTATCTGGCCAACCAAACCCATCAACGGGTGAGGGCTTCCAAGAAGTATAAAGTTTGCCAGCGATTTCTATCCGGAGGTTTTTTAAAACATGTAACACCTGAAGTGATTGTATATGTGTAACCTGATGAAGAATTTTCCATTTACTTCGATCAGAATGGTAAAAACTTAAAAATTAAAATTAAAAATTATTTGATAACCGTTCAGAGGGTAGGACTTCGATGCACTATAATTTATCCAGTGTAGTTAAGATGGAGCCGAGCTAGGCCAAAAATACGCGACGAATTTTTTCAAAGATATAAGACACGAGCCGAAAAAAATCAGTACCTGTGCATCTGCCTTGCTTAGTGTTTAAAAAAAATGTAGAAATTTCTACTTATATTGGCAAATTCATATCCCTTTTAGTGGACTCAGTCCGTTAAGCTTCAGTTGAACGGATTATTATTCTATTCTGTTGATCAATATTTGAGCTCCTTTCTCCCATTTATAGACAGAAAACCAAAAGGTCAGGGCATGAGTAACTTGCACAATATTTCCAGGTATTCCGCATGCGTTTCTCGGTTCGTCGCAGCAACGGTGTGAAGGCGACCACGGCCGGAAAGGTGGGCGGAGTTACAGCTGTGTTCGTGGCCATCTTCTTCTCAGTGCTGGCTGGACTGAGCTGCAGCACTGGCAACATGGCCGGCTTGGATCACGAGTATCAGCAACCTGCGTGCAGCTTGGAATGTGGGTAAGGGTACATGTAAAGACATTTATACAAACAACTTTATTGCACCCTACCTTTTGCTTGTTTCCGTAACACATATTGGTTATAAGCAACAAAGTTTCTAAGATATTTTCAGTTCCATTGTACATAAATTATTTATTTGTCTGAAGTGTAATATTTATATTCTAATGGAAATGAGACCTTGAGACATAAGATGTTAAGTCTCATTTGCTCAGAAATTTCACTAGATACGGCGCTCTTCAGATCGAAACACAATAATACTTACACGTTATTGCTTCACGGCAAAAAAAGGGACCTTTGTGGTACCCATTATCTGTGGAAAGGAGCCTTCAAATGATGTATGGTGGGAGCATTATATTTTCAAATACCATAACTGTTTTCTTAAATATTTGTATTACAAATTTCTAGGCTCTAATTTTTTTACAGTTGCAAATCAGAGTCTTACGGCTTCAGCCCTGTGTGCGGCTTGGACACGCAGCTGACCTACTTCTCGCCGTGTCATGCCGGATGTCAGGATTACGAAGATCTAAATGATTTTTTGTACGTTCAAAATACTTCCTATCACTTATATATATATAATAGATTTGGAATCTCTTTAGCTATACATGTCTATATACAGCGGAGGTCACACATTTTCCAATATCCTAACAAATAGACAGTTTTGCTGCATACGTCATTGGCAAGATTAGATAACCACTAATTCGGCCATGTATTATTGTGTTTTAGTTAGTTTCATAACATCATTACATACGAAATTTAGTCTTGCCCCCGATATTTGCAGATTTATACAAATATTGTTTGTTAAATTTACTCAATGGTTTTCTTTTTTATCTTCTAGAAAACTTACTTGATATTGTGTCGAGCATGAGGTAGCCGTATTGATCTGGGTATATGTGCTATCATTAACCACACATCAAGTAGGTATAATAAAGAACATTTAATACTAAAGATATGAAAAGTACATCAAGGGATTCCTTTATCCCCGGATCCATCTTTTTCTTTATCTATCTTTATTCCCGGGAACAAAACCGGCTAAAATACTAAATTGACATCCACTTTTACGAAATAAATCGATAAGATCAATCAAAATTATCAAAACAATTATCTAACAAACATGGTTAACTAAATGAAAAACCAAAGTAAAATTAACACACATATGTGTTTTTTTACACAATACTACAGACAATACAACACTGCTGTTCTACACGCCGTGCTTCTGACGCAAATAACATGATGGACGGGGCCACAGCTAGATTAGACCTAATTAGGACTGATTAGGACTAACAGTGAAAGTGGGAATTCATGTCGAGTTAAACTGTTAATTTTGATTCATGATAGTAGGATTATAATGTAGAACACATAGTGTAAATATCTATACATATAAAAATGAATTGCTGTTCGTTAGTCTCGCTAAAACTCGAGAACGGCTGGACCGATTTGGCTAATTTTGGTCTTGAATTATTTGTGGAAGTCCAGAGAAGGTTTAAAAGGTGAATAAATAGGAAAATGCTGCAAAATTAAATAAAAACAACAAATTTGTTTTTCCTTTGATGTGTCCATACATAATTTACTATGAGAGAATTTATTGACGCACGGTTTGACAGTTCTGCTGTGAAACAATTTCATTACGACAGCAGGGTGCATATTTTACGAAGTAATTTTTGATGTTATGATATATTATTGACAAATTCATATAAAAAGATTATTTTGTTTATTATAATCAGAACAACATCTGTCGGGTCAGCTAGTATATTTATGGTTTTGTATCATAACAATAAGTAAGATTAACATTTTTATAGTAGTTAACAACTTTAATAATTTCTATACATACGTTAAATGCTCAGAAATGCTTTATAAAATATGAAATACGATATCGTATTAGTCCGATCGTGGTCTAATGTCTATATATTATGACAAGTGTACAACTCCAGGTTACTACAGAACTGCACGTGCGGCGACACTCGGGCAGTACGTGGAGACTGCAACTTGCCCTCGTGCGCTCTGCTCTACAACATCTACTTGGTATTCTTTTCCGTGATGCTGGCCGTCGGAGGTGAACCTTCATTAAGTCTTATTTTGATAACATGTCTTCTATTCACGCTGTCACAAACAAAAGAGAAATTTCAAACAAATCTGTACATCATACCACATCTTGAATATCATCCTCAAAGTCGGTATTCAGGGAACTTACTTCCACAACCATACCACGGTATATATGCTGTTTCCTGATCGACACTAAGTGGATATAACAAAATTGATCGTAAACGCACCTAAAATACTGGTAAGAAGTATAGATGGTAAAGATCACTTGGAATCAGTTTCTCCCCCCCTTCAATAAAAAAAATCTATTCTATTCAATCAACTTTCTTCCACGTGTGCTAATTTCTGTTTGCTTCTAAATATTAACTATTCGTTTTGACAAAAAATCATATGTTGAACGAAAACTTAGTAGTGATAACTAATAAAAATTGATTTACTACGATAAGATAATAATTGATAGGTAATGTTGCGATATTTTTCAGCTTCGTCACTGTTGATGCAAGGAATGGCGATACTCAGATCTACGCGGCGTAACGACAAGCCACTTGCGGTAGGAGTGTCGCTATCTATTGTCGGCCTCGTCTCTCACGTCTTGGGACATTTGCTCTACATGCTGATCAGTGGTAAGAGATGCTTAGATTCATACGACGATAAAACTGTTGGCGGTCGGAGTGTCACTATATATAGTCGGCCCTCTCTCTCACGTCTTGAGACATTTGCTCTACATGTTGATCAGTGGTAATAGATACTCAAATTTATGCGACAATAAAACTGCTGGCAGTCGGAGTGTCGCTTTCTATAGTCGGCCCTGTCTCTCACGTCTTGGGACATTTGCTCTACATGCTGATCAGTGGTAAGATATACTCAGATTTACAATACGATAAAACTGCTGGCGGTCGGAGTGTCGCTATCTATAGTCGGCCGTCTCTCACGTCTTGGGACATTTGCTCTACATGCTGATCAGTGGTAAGATATACTCAGATTTACAATACGATAAAACTGCTGGCGGTCGGAGTGTCGCTATCTATAGTCGGCCCTGTCCCTCACATTTTGGGACATTTGCTCTACATGCAGATCACAGGTAGGAGATGCTTACATTTATATGACGATAAAACTGCTGGCGGTAGAAGTGTTTCTGTTTAAGGTTGGCCTCGTCGCTCACATTCTGGGACATTTGCTCTACATGCTGATCAGTGGTAAGAAACGCTTACATTTATACGACGACACAACTGCTGGCGCTATAAGTGTTGCTATCTATAATCGGCCTCGTCTCTCACGTATTGGGACATTTGCTCTAAATCCTGATCATACCCCACCCATCATGTTTTGTCTTATTAATTACCTTTTTAATCGTTATCTAAAGTTTATTTATTTACAGATCTCACGTGCGCGTACAAACGGGATGGTGTGTGCATATTCCATCGAAACACGGTCTGGATAGCACCTGTAACTAGCGTTGCGCTTTGTCTCTCCTCCGCAGTGCTCAGCATAGCAGCTAGTCGAGGGCATGTGGAGACTGTTATTAGCTGATGTATATAGAATTTTAATTTAGGATAAGTGTCTTGCGTATAGCAAACAAATAAAAGCATGGAAACATATAAATTATTTGTATTTCAAACTTAATCTCTAAACTAAAAAACCTTTCTCATCTGCACATTCTTCTACTAAAAATCTAAAAAATAAGTAACATATATTTTTCTTATTCAATCGTATTATTGACATACGGTACATAGACTACAGTGGTCGTTGAGAAGACACCATCTTAATAAACGTCACTTTTGACAGATGCTGAATCCATGTTACCTGACTAATCATAAGCGTCATGCATTATGCAAGTTTTGTTTATTTTATGGTGAGAGCATTTACGTTCATTTTGCATGTTTTCACAATACCGTTTGTAAAATATTACTGTTATAAAACATAATCCTAATAAAATATTTAAAAAAAAATAACTATAACGATTAATATCATTTTGACGTAAAAGTCAAGACTTTGTGCGAAAAAATAAATATTTTTAAAAAACTATCTAAAGACTAAATAAATAATTATGTTATAATAGTTTTTACAAATTCGGTTTAGACTTTAGTATAAGATAAAAGTATAGTAAAAAATAATATAAAAAAGAGGAAAACAAATATGAATTAATGAGTGCCTACTTAATTTTATTTAAAGCAACACCAGTAGTGTACTTTTAGTGAAATAAAAAAGCCTTATAGAAATGACCATGATTGTGAAAATTTTCATCAACTTAAAACCTAAAGTTATTGTACTTTTTCGAAACCCTAACTGCTACTAAAACTAGATAAAAAATAGATACGAGTTCACATTCCTAACAAGTATCTACCAATAATATAGCTTATATAACCCGAGTCAATAGGAAATCTAAAATGGCGTCGCTTTTCATTATTATTTTTCAATCAAACCGTTTTGCTATCTGTACACGCGGGTGTACTGCGTGCAAAAAAGTCAGTAAGAAAATAATGAGATAAATTCTTAAGGATAATCTAAGAACGGAATTGTAAGTGATAGCTATTATTACGTTTTCTGTTTCATTAAATTATTTCTCTATTGACGAGGCTTATACAGTATACGCAAGTAACGTGTTCACTTGACGTAAACGCACGCACGGCGCTTCTTATAGGTTCATAGAATTATAATATATATTTAACGTAACTAGCAAAACTTATCCGTAAAGATAGAGAAACTAAATGAATACACTACGTAGACAACATTTATAATTTGTAATGTCTATAATAAACTTTGTGTCCAGTTGTCACATCGAAACGATGACCTTTCCGAGAAATTGTGGTACAGATAGTAAAATATTATTGGTACATGAAATAGATTTATATAAAAAAATCAATAAAATATGACATCACATTTGTGGTTTTCTATCTAGAAGGCTCTTTGACATATTTTCTTTTAAAAGAAAATAAAATGGTAGAAAATTAAAAAAATAATACATATCTATACTGGTAAAGCCCTGCGTTGATTTTATCAAGTGAACATGCACCTTTAATAAACTCAATTCTGTCTGCATATCGAAGGATGTTTAAGGATTTCGTGATTATCGCAATATTTCCATCATGTATCGCATAATATCAATATATTTATTTGTGTAATTTTATTATTTTAAATATTTGTAAGTTTTTATTTATATTTTCCCAAAATTTACGGACTATATCGGATCTGCGCCTAGTTTCCGAAAAGGTAACTGTAATATAACTTGAACATATACTAAGAATTCATACAAAACAAGATATACCAAAATTTACGATCCATGCGTACTCGAACGGTTGGATGGTTGGAAAGAGCGCTCGGACGAAACCCGGTTTAAAGTCCCGCATCGTTCATAAATTTTTGTTACATTATGAATAACATGGTTGAATAAAACGCCTTTAATCCAATCAAAACTTACAGGACAGCATTTAAGAAACAAATACCAGTCTTACCCTAAAGTGAAATGCTTAATAGAAGAATAATTTACTGCAAACCAATTTTAATTAGAAGCATAGTATTTTACAGATTTAAGGTAACGATTGCGAATCTCACTAAATCCTTAATAATCCTGAAATCCCTGCGACACAGCCGACATATTATTATTCACTAATGGTCTAAGATCCGTAGATTTCCGGACACTATTTTATTCTCGAGCAGCGCTCCAGACGGGATATCAATCCTGTCTCCGTGGTTCGCGATGATGATCACAGTGCCCTGAAAATTAAAAGATTAATTGTGAGTATTAAACTAGAGAACAAAATGGATAGGGCCGATATGAAAAAGACAAGTCGGCAGACCCAAGAGACGGTGGGTCGACGACATATAAGAGATAGCGGGAAAGGAATGGATGAAAACAGGACAGGGTAGACAACAGTGGAAAAATATGGAGGAGGCTTTTACCCGAAAGGGATCCAAATTAAACCAATAAGTAGTATTAATTATACTAACTTAGTTTCTTCTAAATCTTATTTATACAAAACCAGAATGTAAAAAGTGATCCAGAATAAATTTATTATTATTATTAAACTAGAGGGATACAAGTTACACCAATAATCTATAGATTCCAGTCCTACGATCCTGACTCCAGTGAAAAAGACCAAAAATAATAATAACTCACCTTTAAAGACACGCCTCTACCGAATGTGACGTCACCAGAAACAGTCAGATGATCAAGTTCTATTAGGTCTGGTATCGTCGCGAACCTATTCAGGAACTCCTTGACCTTCGCGAAATGGTTGTCCCCAAGTTTTACCAGCGGTGTCGACGGGAACATCCTCTGCGGGGACATCACCAGCGACCCGTGCGAGAGGCTGTACAGATTTGACATGACAAGCAACAGATCCGACGTCTTCTTCACCGGAAGGAATCTGCTCCTTGGGACATTCACTCCTATTCCACCATCGAAACACTTCATAGCTGCTCCGACAGCTGTTTCCAGTTGGATCACGTTCAGGCCGTCTGCTAAACTCTTGTTGTTCACAATTATCTCCATGTTGAGAGACCCTTGGTTCACTACTCTTTTTATAGCACCCAGTTTTGCCCATAAATTGTTGGTGTTGAAGAACTTGAACTGGCTCACAGATTTGAAGTCATCGACGTGTTCTTTCGGCACTTGGGCTATTTCTAAAAGACGTAGCTTATCCTCATACTGGATCAGGGTACCTCCTTTGACATCGGCTCTGGTTTTGTCGGTCACTTCCATGACGAATTCGGAGCTTGTGCTCTGGCTTGGATTTAGAAGGAGATTCAGGATGTTGAGATCTACTGTAGCGCCCAGGTTGTCTATGTTACTGATGAAACAGTAGGTCCTGCCCTCGTTTATGAACTTATCCAAAAGACCCGAGTTGTGGAAGGATTCGTAGAAGTCACCGTGTCCTGGGGGATACCATCTGAAACGTATTGAAAGGTCTTACTTACAAAACAGAATATAATGTTCAAAATAGTCTATGGGTATATTTGGTGGCTCACACTGGACGGTATCTGGAATCTGCAGAGTGTTTTACCACAGGACATCACGTCAAAACCTTGGGTTTGAACGAGAAAATGTATTAAATATATTTTAACATAAAAATTAATATTAAAATTTATAATTTGATTTATATAAAAAATATTAAATATATAAAATATTAATATTAAAATTAAATTTAAAAAGGAATATATAAAAAAATGAAATTAACATCGTGTATTATTTTATATTTATTCTGAAAAAGCAGAAGAACTACGTAGTTATTTGTAATCATAGTAGATTTTTATATTTAGTAGGTATTTTCGGGGTAGTCCTACTTCATTTTAGCTTGTTTTAAATTGTAATAATATTCTAATAATTTTAATATGTTGTAGTAATGTTTTAAATTCAAAAAATTTCCCATTACTTGTGTTTAGTTTAATGTTCGTTTTTGTATTAAATTTGTATATTTATAGCGTATAAGGCGCTGAGCATGCATAATATGTGTGCCAGCATATGCCGAGCTTGAGCTTATTTGCGGCTAACGTTCCTAGTCTTTTAATAAGTATGGTGTGTTTTATTGTTTAATTTCAAATTTAATTTAAATTAAGAATTGTTTTATTTTTTTGTGTTGTTTTAGCTGCAAATAAAATATTTTATTATTATTATTATTA
Organism: Leptidea sinapis; assembly: GCF_905404315.1. Lineage (NCBI taxonomy): Eukaryota > Metazoa > Arthropoda > Insecta > Lepidoptera > Pieridae > Leptidea > Leptidea sinapis. The sequence continues at coordinate 4,110,269 of NC_066300.1, read as the reverse complement.
TTTGAAAACGTCTGTATGAACTTTATAGCACGCCATAGTTTCAAATACCATCGTGATGTGTGGAGTTCATCGACCGTTCGAACTTTATAACGAGAAAAGTGACGAGACTTTTAAGACTTACACCTGGTGGAGAATGTTAATGTAACGATAATGTTTTATATGAGATTCTTAATTATTTCGTATTGTCGTTATTTTGGACATCACTGTTACACAAGTCCACACAGTATCCGCAGCGTTGCAAGGGTATATAGTAATGAAATTAATGTATGTAACTAAAAATATGCCACAATTCTCCCGCAAGGAAGTAGCACATATAATAATTCTAGTAACTTATTATTTACAATTCTGAAGGATGTAAAAGATGAAATATAACTTACGCTTCGATATCTGAGTGCACGTCTCCGGACTTGGTGACGGGTAGCAGCGATTCTCGGTTGATGCGGGGGTGGCAGGACTGATTGAAGGTGTGGATGTCCAGCTTCAGACCCTTGTACTTGCGAATCACCTTCTGAGTGTCCTCATCCGTGTTGAAGGAGTTCATCAGCACCAGCGGAACGTTGCATTTGTAAGTTTTGTTCAGATGCTGAAATAATATGTTATAAACAATGACATTCTATACACATATAAGGACTTATCATTCACAGTCTGATAGCGGAACGGCAAAAGTGTGCGTAAAGACAATATGTAAGCAGACTTTTCTCCTAAGTCGTGTGTCAACTGTCACTGTCCGAATCAAATCTGAACTGAATAAATGTTTTTACATTGCTACTTATTGACCAATAATATTTTAAACAACTGGAGTAAATGCGGCAATGTATAGATTTAGCAGTCGAAGCTTTTATGGTGTAATTTCTGGCATGTTCCATATTTCGGCTTTATTTTTATACGATGTGATATGTCTATATGTAAAAATGTGTAAAAATACTGTCTTGTGCCGGTCGACGGTCGGTGATTGGGTTAATAATAGCAGCCGAATTCCACCACCGGGGATTTCATCAAAATGCAAAATTCCACCCGCGCATTTTGCGAGAAATTTCTACTACTTATGGGCTTTCAAGTTAAGATCATAATCCCAACTTATAGGCCGGCATCACATCTCTTCACCTCTGGTTACGGATATGTATGTTCATGGGCGGTTGCCTTACCACTTTTCATCACGTGAGCCTCTTTCCCGTCACCCCATCCATAAGAATCCCATCCCAAAAATCATTTATAACAAAATGAGATTTATTGAGCGAAGCTCAGCGGAGCTCCCACCGGGTGACTCCAAACTCCTCTGTTAAATTGTTTCTCGTCCATTTCTGGACCGATTTTAAAAATTTTTAAATCATAGAAAAGCTTTCGAAATTTTCTAGGTTATTGTCGACACAGAATTTTGAATTTCGACTTGATTCAATTATTATAATTAAAAACAAACATGATTTACAGATTATTCTAAATTAGCACGCGCTATTTATATTTATTTAAAAAATGAGCCGATTGATCAAATTTTGTTTTGTTTTTGTACACAGACTTAGTTTACCTCGCTTCGCTTAAATAAACGCCGCAGCGATGCGGTGCGACGAGCGACTGCGGCATCCTAGTATAATATGGTTTTCGATTCGATAAAATATGGTAACCAACCTCTATTTGCTGCACAGTCAAGTCGAGGAAGGTGAGGTCATTCCTCACTTGGATCACAGACTTAGGTCCCTTGCAGCCCATGGAGGTGCCAAGACCACCGTTTAGTTTGACCACAACTAGCTTATCCAGCATGTGATGTATATTATCTGTGGTCGGAGTTGTAAGCGTGGAGTAATCTATCACTGCACCTTCTGGTAGTTTCTGGATTTTGTCCCATGACACTGACGGGCCCTCTGTTGAAAACACCATCAGTAATGTAAAAGCATACAACACATATTTTCAGGCGAAAAAGTATCCATTAGTAAGCGTCCTAAGAAGCACACTGGTATAAGTCGTGCCAATAAAGAAACTATTCTAAAATGGCGATCAATAATGATTCGCTTTCGCTCGTTGTCAGTCCCATCTGTTTCACCGTCATTTTAGAATCGTTTCTTTATTGGCACGAGTTATATATATACTAGTAGTGCCCGTTGCATTCGCAACTAAAGGATTTATCTCAATAAAATGGTTAAGTAGGGATACCGGAGAGAGTTGTCACACTAAAACATGCAGGGCAAGCCTGTCAGCTATTAAGTTTGCATAGCGACATCCCATTCTGCACGCACTCACGCCAAGAAAGGGAAGATATTAAAAAGGCATAAAAGGCATTTTCTCATAATTGATTCCTTTGGAATTCTTTTTGATGTCATTTCTAATTTACTAGATACTACAACCGCTTCGAAAACAAATGGCGCTCTGAGAGAAGAAGCGGCGTAAGAAACTCAACCAGCATCCTTTTCTTGCGCTGTCGGGTCACTTAGATATTCAGCTGTGGACTTGTAGTATTTACGACAGAGCCATTTTTTAGTAAAACATTTAAATTTATTTATGGATAATGCCTGAACAGTGGCAGAAGCCCTCTAGAATTAGTTCCAAGCAATCCCTTAATTCTTATATAGCATTCCGTGCGAGTGTGTGCGAATCTTGCATCAGTACAGGATCAGGGAGACTATTATTTTCTCCACATGACATTATACTTACGTTCGGCCAAGAATCTGCTGAACAAATTCTTGAACCCCTTCAGCTCCTTCTCGACATGGGGTCGCTTGTTCTCCGGCAAAGTCCCCACGAGTCGCTCCAACTCCACCTCGAGTCGGGCAAGGGCATCCCGCTTGGTCGCCTCCTTGAAGTCTCTGGACCCCGAGGGAGTGCGTTGGTGACTGCGTATCTGGAAATAATTGCAATGTTACTCTTACAAGCAAATTTTGAGGCATGATGTAGTTTAGCTTACATCAATAGCCCATAAATTTTAATTATGTAACTTTATTATTCAATTATGAAAATTAATTAAGTTTTATTTTATTATATAAAATTATGAAAATTAATAAAAATTATAAAACTTATTTCCAAACGTTTATGTAGAAAGGTTACAGGGGCGTGCATATCATATAGGCAATTAGGTAGTGCCTAACATCGTTATGAACCTAAACAAATATAGCACTAGTGTTACCAGGGGGTAACAAGGGTATTCATAATAGTCTGCTAACTTAAAGCATTGCTAATTCTCACTCTGTCTTCTTCTATTGACCTAAGTCAGAATGAGAAAAAATACTCCTAAGCGGCTGTTTAAAGTTAGCGGACCATTATGAATAAGGGGGTTAAAGTTAATTTAGTTTAATTTGGTTCCGTTATTTTATAACCAAACTTCTATTGAACACCCACTCATAAAATTTTCCCTTACGCTAGATACTAAATACCTAGTTACGTAAACAATCTTTTTATATTCCTCAACTACGACTAGTTAGATCCACAGTGCCTCCCTTACTAGAAAACCAATGCACGCCAATGCTACAGCATAAATGACTCTCTTTAATAATATTCGCTTTGAGTTTTTTTTTTATAATATTTATATAAAATACAATATAGTTATAGCTTACAATATAATAACACACACTTAAACTTAAGAAGCTTATCTGTGTGTGAAGCCGCTTAAAACTTAAATAACATAATATTTAAAAAGAAAAGAACAATTATTTTCAATTAATACAGTTATTACAAGATGTTATTTTAAACAAAGTAGTATAGAAATCAATAAAATGCAAAATAAAATATAATTATCAACTAAATGTTAGTAATTACAAATTAGTTGTCTACTTAGCTTACCGCAGATAAAATTACATTAATGAAGGATTTTGTAAAAAGTACTTTTTTAACGATTACTTATATTTATTTTTATTTATATATAATTTTTGAATCTCTAAGGGAGTCTCGTTTAAGTATAGAGGAATGACGTAGTTGTTTGCTCTGGTGCCATATGTATTTGTAGATTTAGATAATTTAAATGAAATGTTTGTTCCTGTAAATTGTCTTAGATGAGGCAGTCTTTGCCTCATGAATCGGCTTAGGAATGGAGCCCTCGCCTTCAGGCTTAACACACAGATACAAAGGTCACAAACCAGCCAAGTGAATTTTTAAAACATTACAGGTCTGGAAATATCTTTATGAATGGGTGGTAGATTTAGATATCAATTTAGCTAGTAAAATTACTGCTCAAATTAGACTTAACACGCCCAGAATTTTTGGGTTTTTCAAGAATCCTGAGCGGCACTGCATTGTAATGGGCGGGGCGGCAATAAACATCAGCTGAACGTCCTGGTGGCCTCGTCCCTTATTGTCATAAAAAAATTGATGAAATATCTTAATAAGATAAATATTACAAATTGGTTCAGTAGCGCATTGATTGAAAATTCAAACATGTATTTTAATGAAGCCATGACAAGCACTTTTGAATGTCACACAGCTTTTGTCGGAATATTTCACGGAACATGATAGATAAGTAACCAAAGAAATCCATTAGTAGTGTTAATAGTCTATGATTTGTACAGTATTCTCATCCGTGTGAAGTTTTTGCTTTAATTTGTTTTTATTTATATTTCCTACTCTTGGTAAACTTTAAAATATGAATCAATCATCAATCAATCAACATTAGCTTGTCCCGTCATAACATCCATCATTTAACGTCGAAATATAAAGTTGTATAAATAAATATATCCACTAATTAGAAACACAAAAACTCCTTCGGCCTTACAAATAAACTTGGTATAAAGTTATAACTGATGATATACAAAGAAAATGTTTACAATATCTTTGACAAAACAATACAATGATAATTCTGAAGTTTTCCAAATGACAGACTTCCTTGCAAATAAACGCGGGAAACGTTATACGTCCGAACAAACCATTCGCAATCAAAATGTCTATTTGTAAACATTTTACATATTCTTGGTTTATGCTTAGTTATAACTTTATGCTAATTTTATTTGTAAGGCCCCTTAGGTTTATATTGCGCAACTCGACAGTAGAGTACGCCAATTTCGCGTGTAAACGCTGAAGCGAATTTATACGCGTTTGCTTGCAATAGAGCGTTTTTGACGTCGAGGCGGATGGCATCGACACATCATCAGAAACAAGTTCTGCAATTATACCGCTCAGTTGGGTACATTTTTCGTGCAGTGTTGGCCAGTCATTCCAACAAGACCAGCTCCTTCCAGAAGTTCTGAACACTTCTGGGGTGTTCGCAGACTTCCTGGAGCGACCTTGTATTTATTAATGTTTTTGCCTGTTGGTTGGCTACCCCAGCACATTCCCGGCCGTGACCGTTTCATCCTCGGCTAGAGAGCCCCTGCACCTAGGACTGTCCTTTACGCCGATAAGTAAGTAGGTGTTTTTGTTCAGTGATGTGTGACCCGTTAGGGTGCCGACCATTCGAACCACCGATTCGGATATCATGTCTATTTAGGCTCTCACGTTTTATGATTTATGTTTTTGAGTTTATCGCGGCGACGCGTGACGCACGTAGCGGCAATTCTTGATGAAGCGATGCACGCGGCGGAACCTTCTGCTAGTCTTATTTGGAACTCGCGCATCACTCGACGTAGTCACCGTCACAATGATATGACCGATTTTAAAAAGAATATTCTATGTTAAAAAGTGATTTAATATTAGAAGTGCCCTCGCATCTCTCGCAAACCTAAAACTTGTTGGTTTGTTTGAGCTCGCCGTGTGCTTCACCACACGCTTCGTCTCGCATCTCTATGAACAACATCGTTAATTTGTATAAGTTTGTGTTTACGCGTGCGATCATACACACTGCTTTCCGTAAATGAGGCCTTAGGTTAAGTCCTGTGCCAGGTTCATCACAGATGACTTTAGCTTACAATATTTTCCATCACTATAAGAGCGTCGAAAAATTTAGAGGCAACGGCTTTTGTCTTTCTGCCACAGACGATCTTTATCTACTCCCTAATAAAAAATAATTTCCAGTATTTAACATGCTGACTATAATAAGTATAATAACACTGCATACGAGTTATAATGCCATCCACTTAAAATTGTATATAAAAGTTGTTCTTGAGTAAACTAACACACACTGATAAATAGTTATGAGATTGTAAATAGCACAGTCATCACAACTAATCATTATATTGCATCATGTAGACTTTAGTTATGGCGCGTTCACATGCAGCGTATTCAGTCTGTCGAATGCAAAATCGTCTGAACTTACGTTTAACAAAAACGAAGCAAGGAAAATCGCTTCCAATAAAGTTTGAAATCTTAAAACATTTTTCGCTTCAACTTATTTTTTGCATGTCCATACGTCTGAACTCTAGATTTCAATATTAAGGCGCGGTCATACCTCAATATCCACAAAAATTGGTTTCTTAGGGAGTCGATTACAACATAACGCAATGAAAATATTCCGACGCAAAAATACAGTGCACAAAGAAGGATCTAAAGAAATTTTTTAACCGAATAGAATATTTATATATAATTTGAAATATCCAATAAAAAATTTGGAAGTTGTTTCCCAAAAATAAACTTTGGAGTCAAAAATCTCCAAATTTTCAGCGATAACAACATTCTATTTTTAAAGAATTTAATAGAATTAGTACTTTTCTAAAACTTAAAACGGAACAATTTTTCAATTTAATATGTAAATTTTGAATAAACAAAAGAAAATCTGTAAAATAAATGCCCATTTGCAGCTTTGCCATATGATCAACACAAATATTGTAGGGTTGGTTGTAGCGTTAACAATCCCAGTCAGTTCGCGCCTTAAAGCCTTTTATTATCATACTAGTAGTTGGCCGTTGCAGTCGCAACTAAATATTTTATCTCAATAAAATGTTTAATATGAGAATAATCAAGTCATAAACAGAGGCGTCTGCTACGATTCGATTACGGTCACCATCCATCGACGAAGTTGGCATAGCGACATCCCATTCTGCAAGGCTGCAACGCCAAGAAAGGGAAGATATTAGTAGGATAATATAATTATTATTTTTGTGTTTTTCTTATTATATAATCAACTTATTAATAATAAAAATATTTTGAATTGAAATGACGCAGAAACTGGTTTTGTAACGAATCAATTTTTTAATGTAAATTCTAGGTGACTTCTATCATGGGTACGGTAAAGTATTTTTATTGCCATAATAAAACATACGGATTTAAATGCTCATTTATGATAGAGTTAATGTTACTTAGTTTAGTATCAAACATAATTCCTAATCAGCGAATTGAGTTTATTGTTTCTAGAAATGTTTTTTTTTATATATTTTATAATCGAATGCGATGGGATTAGATTTTCTAGTTTATGAATTTATTTGGTCACATTTAAATCGAATATATTATCTAAACAATAATGTTCAATTTTATCGAGATCATACGAGAGTGTTCAAGTGATCTGATAGGAGAAATTATCTTCATATCGTCAGCATATTGTAATATTTTTGAATTACTAAAGCATGAACAAATATCATTTATAAATATATAAGAATAGTGGACCTAATAGCGGTCCTTGAGGAACTCCTAATGGGATCAGCATTGTACGGGTCAACTGGTGTTTTGTGATCACCGCTGCCCACATTCTCTTGCAACACCAGAGGAATCGCAGGAGCGTTGCCGGCTTTAAAGGAGGTACCCATGTCATAACGTCCCGGAAACACCGCACAAGGAAGCTCATTCCACAGCTTTATAGTATGTGTAAGAAAGATCCTTGTAAACCACACTGTGGAGGACCGCCACAGATCCAGTTGTTGGGGATGATATCCTAACATGTGGCATGTCGTGCGAATGTGGAATTCGGCAGCAGGAATCAGGTTAAACAGCTCTTCGGAACACTCTCCGTGATAAATACGGTAGAAGACACACAATGAATTCGAAACGCCAAGTGATCCAGCCGTTCACAGAGCACTGGGTGCCCGACAATTCAAGATGTTCTGTTGCACAGGGGTGCGCACAGACCGGAGATGTCAGCAAAACTTCATGTGTGGCCGGACCTGCGCTTTGTGGAAATCTAGAATGTGGGCCGGCTTGAAGTATTGCCGTGCTCTATTCATGACGCCCAGCTTCTTCGAAGCCAATTCGCCTTTGCCCTCCAGATGGTCACGGAATTGGCGATCGCTCGAGATTTCGAGACCCAGTATTCCGATACTAGGCCAGGATATAAGGGAAGTGTTGTCGAAAAGCGGTGAAACGATAAATGTTTTTTTTTATACTGCACCTGTTCTGTACTTTTGATGTAAACCATCAGCTGTACAGGTCACCTACAGAAGACTGCATCTTAGTTTATATGTTGTAGTCTGTATGAACTTAGTATAGTGAATATTTATCATAGAAAATTTCAAATATTTTAGTATGTAATTAAGAGCGTAAATTCAACGAGACAAATTGTACATAATACAACTCATTATTATGAAAACTTTTCTCGTCTTATTTAGATAGCTTTCTTTAAAATAAGTGATCCTTACATTAAGGCTGTAAGGTTTAATTGGACATAGATTCTGAAAAACGTACCAAGCCACAAACATCACATTTTAAGGAATTGGTGTTTAAAGTTTAATACATATTAGTGTATTCCATACATGTGGTTTGGGCTACTAAGTCATGATGTCATTTAAAGAGTGACAGTAGGGCTGCCATTTTTTGTCAGTCCGTTAATTTGAATCACGTGACCAGTTTTGTGTTCTTAACTCAATTTCGACATGATTGTGGTTTCGAACGTTTTTCTGGAATTACTTCCAATTTTAAATCTAAGTAATTAATTTTATATCTTTTGGATTATTCTACATCGACGAAATATATCGACACCCACACATTTCTAACCGGAACACAACTGAATAAATGCCCTTCAGTTTGTTAAAATTAGTTTTTGCACTGGTATGATTATGAAGTAGTTATATATTATAAGAACATGCATATATTCAGAATTACTTGATCGTGGAGGTAAGGTATGTTATTAGCATAACAATCGTTACAAGGTATTAAAATATTACCTACATAGTAATCACTATGTAAATAATTATTTATGAGAAACAACTATTCGTGGTAAAATTGACAAGTTAACAAAACTATTCACTACACAAAGTGCGATAGAACGGAAAATAAAAGCACGATTATATATGCAGAAGCATATAAATGTTTTTCATTTCTCACACTCGGAAAGTAATGTTGTTTGGATCTGATTATTGGGTGGAAAATGCTGCTTCGTCAAAACTCATACAAATTACTTCCCACCTAAGGGCCGGAATGAACTTTAAAAATAGAACTGCTGTCAGCTGTGAAGAATTTTATGTAAAAAAAAAACTATTTAAAAAAATGCTGCGGCCATTTGACTTTCTAAACAGCCAGTGTGAACTTAGCGCAAACTTCTTTGAGCGGAATAAGCCGCAACAATTACGCGGTGAGTTCCATATTTAAAATTTACAAAGTCGACAAAAATTGTTCTAATTTGAAAATTAATTTTAAATAGGTACTATTATATATTATTATATATTATCAATAAATAATTTTGATAAACAACTAGTTTTGTTTTCCTCATATTCGAAATGAAAAGTACTAAGAGTGTTTAACACGGGTAAAAGAATCAATTCCTACTCGGACTAAAGCTACCCTCGCTGCGCTAGGGAGTCTAAATACCTCGGTAATTGATTCTTTCCACCCTCGGTTAACAATCTACTATTACATCAGTGGTTCCTAACCAGTGGTCAGCAGGAGTCAGAATATGGTACGCGGTGGTTGGCACCAATTCCAATACGTGCACGCAGCATTGTGAAGAATTATTTATTTCGCGAGAACTGGAAACAACTTCAAAAGGTATCGACGTCATGAACACGATATCGGAATATTTTCAGACATAACATTAGCTGGGAGAAACTCGTTGGTTTCTGTACGGATGGCGCTCTGGCCAGCAATGTTGGGATCACGCTCTAGTCCGGCAACGTTAGTAAAACAGAAGAATCCTAAGGAAATAACAACGCATTGTATCGTCCACCGTCAGGCGTTAGCTTCGAAGACTCTTCCTGGATGCCTTAAGAATACAATGCAAATGCAATGCAATTTAAAAATTCAAATTTTGATTAAAGTTTATTTTCGGATTGATTCAGTTTATTTTTCTTGTACATCGTGGTCCCTGCTAACAATAAAAAAATCGAAGTGGTCCATGGCGAAGAATAGATTTTGAACCACTGTTTTAGATGAAGATCATAAACGGAAATATTATCGACGAGGTACCGAATTAGGCAAAGTAAGTGAAATGTCATCTCAGTAGTTACCCCAATATGTAAGTACGATTAGGTCGTAATATATGTTAACCAATTTAACAATATGTTACGAATCCAACACTACGATTACAAGTACGATTCAAAATGAATCTTATTGATAAACGTTAAAGTAGCTATTTCATTAAAAGGCATAACTAATTAGGACTTCTGTACTAAGAACTAGTTGGGGCTCGATTAGTCAGAGTATTATATAACAGAGTAATTTATTCACAATCATGTTCTTCAGACGGAACCACTGTGATGCTTGACCACTATTTCTTCTTCTTGGGCGCCAAAAAGGCAGGGCATTCTGTGCAAAGAATCCTCCCACTGGTAATATTATTTATATGTGATTCTAAAACAGCTTATTGCCAACATTAAAACACCCAATGTCCTAATAACCATTACATCATCCAAACGAGTTTGTAATAAATTCAGTACAACATTATATCATTCGTTTTCATAATACACTCCTTTGGATGATATTGTGGTTACTAGGACTAGCTGTTTTAATATTAGCAGTAAGCTAACTGTTTCAGAATCTTTTAGAGGATTCATAATATTATGGTCGTATATAGTCTTGTATGCAACTGTTGATAATTAGGTATTAAAACACTCATGTGATACTATTATCATACAAATCGAAGGTGTTTTAATACCCCCTATTATACAACAGTTGCACAAATAACTATCTTATCATTATTATATCTTGTACGAAAGTTACGACTCTAACCGTTTTTTTTTTTAAATATACAACTAGCTCAGGAAACATGTTCTTTAGCCAATTGTGTTAATAAAGTTGACAGTTTTTTGGGCGGGCTTTTTAATTTTTTGCCATGCCATATTTTAATTAAAAATTATAATAAGTTTTCTGTAATGAATACATTAATAATAAATATTATAATTATTGAATTCCTTAGTTATTACACAACCCAGACAAGTTCCACATTGATGAATTGAAATTATGTCACTCCTTTTAACCATAGACTTTCAATATACTATTGTATAAACTAACAGAGCGTACGAGAGTTGAAACATGACAGACAAACCGACAAACAGACTCAAATTCTATAATGAACTTTATTGGATTCGGACACACAAGTTTTTTTTTTTTTTAAATATATTCAACGTACAGTTTTTACTTTATTACAATTTTATTATAATTATCTATAGATAAATGTTAGGTTATTGTATTCAGCTCTAAATGTTTTATTCTTTCTTCTTCTTCTCTCTCTTGATAATTTCTCAAATCGGTAAAACGAAAAAAATATTTTAACATCGATATTTCGTCCCGGGTTCGAATCCCGGTACGTGTAAACATTTATATGGTGAATATGGATGTTGTTTCCGACTCATGGATATTAATATCATGTATTTATGTATGTTTAAGTAAATATATCGTATATAATATATCGTATATAATGTCTTGCAACCCATAGCACAGGCTATGCATAATTTGGTGGAAGATAATTTGTGTAAAATTGTGTCAATATTATTATTTTTTAATGTGATGTGACATTTCATCATTTGCGCTCATTACAATGAATATATTGACCATTTAGAAGAACCTTTACACATGAAACAATTGACGGCCGGATCTAATGCAATGCAGCAAGAATGCTGGGAGAGTTTCTTATCGTTTCTCTAGTATCTAGTATGTTAGACATTACATCAAAAGAATTCTAAAGGAATCAATTTTGAGAAAATAAATGTCTTTTATGCCTTTTTAATGTCGTATAAGTTAAAAAGTACGACAAAAAGGGTCGTCATGACACTATGACAATCTATACTAATATTATAAAGCTGCAGTGTTTGTTTGAACGCGCTAATCTCTGGTACTACTGGTCCGATTTGAATGATTCTTTCAGTGTTGGGTAGTCCATTTATCGAGGAAGGCTATAGGCTATTTGTTTTTTTTTTTTTTTTTTTCAAAATTAGGGATCCGTAATAAAATTGCTATTTTGTAACACAAGGTGTAAAATCGAAAACCTATTTTTGCGTGCGCTGCAAAAACTATTGACAATAGAACAAAATGATGTACAGGCTATAATATACTTAGGCAATATTTTATTATTTATAAAACTATCGCGTGAATTATACTTTATATGGCAAAACAATGTTTGCCGGGTCAGCTAGTGAAATAATATAAACGTTATTTACCAGTTACATTGGTTGTAATCAAAGAAAAAAAATCAATGTATGTATCAATTAGGTACCACCGAGTAGGAATGGGTATTAAATTCATATCAAAATACGTTAAAGAAATCAACATTACGGACACAGAGTTCATCTCAAGAGTTGATCTGAACAGACTCTTTTTTTTAATGAAAAAAGGGACGAGACGAGCAGGACGTTCAGCTGATGGTAACTGAAAGGCCCTGCCCATGCAAAGACGCTCAGGATTCTCGAAAAGCCTAAAACTTCTGAGGGGCACTACAATTACGTGAATTACAGAAATAGGCGCCGTTGTGGTACCCATAATCTAGCCGGCATCCTGTGCAAAGGAGCCTCCCACTGGTAAAAAAAATTATATTATGCATTAACAAAACCCCTTATAATTTTATTCCAATCGTTAGACGATTCCATAATACACAAAATATAACACAAATACCGGTATATATATATATATATATAATGAATCATTTAAATGTGTATAAGATAATGCATTCTATATCGAATTATGCAGAAGTTAGCGATGTTACCTTACAATAATTAATTTGCATATTATTTATAAGTAATACAGCATGTATAATTTTATTTTTATTGTATAAGAAACAAACAGTTATTTATTTATAGAAATATTTTAATATATAAATATATATATTTTAATATATAAATATATATATTTTAATATATAAAATTCTCGTGCCATGGTGTTAAACATTGAACTCCTCCGAAACGGCTTGACTGATTCTCATGAAATTTTGAGTGCATATTGGGTAGGTCTGAGAATCGGACAACATCTATTTTTCATCCCCCTAAATGTTAAGGGACGTCCACACGAAATTTTTTTTTTAAATAACTTTTGACATTAAAATAAAAATTAGGACTCCGTGTCACCTTACATAACAGTGTAGCACCAAAACAAGCCGATTAACGTGTAAATACATAGCCCCACGCACACAATATATATACTACGATTGGCGGCCCTTATGAGAATTGTCATCGTCAGATCAGTATGCGTCTCAATAAAATATTTTAAAAATGCCGTCGCGCGTTGTGAAAACGTGTAAAAACGATACTATATAAGTATTTGTGGCCATATATGATTATTTAAGGGAAAAAAAATTGGGTAAATGGTATCCCCCGTAACCGCACACACACTAGCATAAAGGTGCTTCACTTGCTAATATCACGGCGCGGAGTCCATCTTTTTTTACTCGTCCGTAATCTAGACATATAAATTATCTAGTTATTTTATGTAACAATGAAGGGGCATCGATCAAATTACTAATGAGTTTATATAAAATAGTAATAATTTTGCGGAGAAGCCAGTATTTATTCCAGAAATGGTAGCTGTCTCTTCAACACAATGCAATATTCGTACCAATTAATGCTACGTTCTTGAAAAATTTCCTCAATTACAATAATTTTACTAAATCTTAATTTAACATTGGATCACAATGGTATTATTAAATTTAATTGTAAATATTTCCTCGACAATTAACTTACCCAATGAATAATGCTGTTTTCTTGTGTCATTTTAGAATAAATTTATTACAAACTGCGCGGACGGTTGGAGAATTATCACAAAATATTATTTCGTTGATAAGAATTATTTAGTGTTACGTCATATCGGACCGAACCAATGCGATATCTTTAGCGTAATGACATATCATATACAGCCTAGTGCAATCTTAATTATATTTAAATTCAACTTCACGCTCTCAACTTATTAGCATGGATTTAATACTGGACTATCTACAGTAGGGTTGTCAATCGTACCAAGTTTTTATAAAATATTGTACTCTTCTTGGTGTAGGTACTTTATAACCTATACCACTAATAGAGTACCCTTAACTTAGATACTCTCTTTGCATAAACTCACTATTTCGAACATGTCAGATAACACAAAAAAATATTTTCCTAGTAGAAAACATACTACATATTGATACGAGAAGTTCACAATTGCGCTCGTCACCTTGACACATAAGATGTTAAGTCTCATTTGACCAGTAATCTCAGCAGTAATGTTTACACATTACTGCTTCACGGCAGAAATAGACGCCGTTGTGATACCCATAATCTAGCCGGCTTTCTGTGCAAAGGAGCCTCCCACCGGTAACAATATACCTAAAAGTAAAATATAACCTAAAATTATTAAACGATATCTATTGTTTAATCAATAATCTGTATCTTATGTCTATGCCTATTAACTGTCGCCTTTATATACATAGAATAATAACGCTTAGAACGTTAGTAGGCCTAAGCGAATTGAAGCACTTTCAATATGGACGTTTATGACCACATACGTTTCCCGCCGCGTCAGTGTTATTCTGTCAACTTCCATGACAAACAGCGCGCGAAATTTAATTTAAAAATTACTTACTGTGCAGTGAAAGGGTGTCACAACGCATCTCAAAATAAAAATAAAGATAAGAAAATCACATTTCACACCTAAATACTATTTCACAACTTTTAATTTAAGCTGATACATTCGTCAAAACAGCAAAATATTTTGTAAATAAAACAGACGCCATTAAAAAAATATGTTGCCAGCTATGAATGTACTATATACCCCGAGTTCCTCCGCTGGGATAGTTTTTTGTGTTTATTGGTAGATATTGATAGGAGTCCTATAATGTACGATGCCACATGATGTTATAAGTATACAAAGTCAAAGTCAAATATTTTTAATTCAATTAGGCTTAAACTAAGCGCTTTGAATAGTTACTATAAATATTTCTTTTAAATTATTTAATTTACCATATTATGTTCGGAAAAAATTGAGCTCGTGAGAAAATTAACGGCCACTCTTTTTATCCGACTTCAAAAAAGGAGGAGGTTTTCAATACGTCGGTATGTTTTTGAAGAGTTACTTCTTTATCGACGAATGAGAGAAATAGCCATTCGTCACAGTTTTCGGTTACGCGCCAATTTTTTTTAAACCAAGATGGCCGTGCGCAAAATTATGATTTCAACAATATGAATATCGTATCCAAGGTTCTCGAGGGTGCAGAGAACGAATTTGGGATCATTTTTGAAATCCAAGATGGCCGCCGCGCAAATTTATGATATCAACAATATTGATAATTTTAAATAATGACAAGGACTGTCATGTCAAAATAATGTAGATGTCAATTGCGCGAAACGTTCCGTTAGTGCAAGATGACTTATATTTTAATAATTTATTTCTTTTGACTCCCATATCTTAGCACCTCAATATTTTTTATATAAACATCGAATAAACTTATGTTTATAATTAATATAAACTAATACTTGTACGATGCTTCATTAATTTTTAAATTATGTGTGTACATTCTCGCCATCCTCCTTTAAGGTCGAAACGCATTAGCGCGGTGCTGCGCGGCGCTACACTAAGCTATTGTAATAAATCATAATACTATTTCAACCCACGGACTAGCAAAAAAAGAAGGACTCCGCGCCGTGATATTAGCAAGTGAAGCACCTTTATGCTAGTGTGTGTGCGGTTACGGGGGATACCATATACACAATTATTTCTCCCTTAAATAATCATATATCCACAAATACTTTTATATTATTGTTTTTACACTTTAATTGCGACGCAAAATGAACTGTCACAGACGATGGCAAATCTCATAATGGCGGCCGATCGGCTTGTATTTGTGTAAGTGTATGCGTGGGCCTATGTATTTACACGTTTACCGGCTTGTTTTGGTGCCTGTTTCAACCATTTTGTATGAAACATCCATAGTAAAATACTCTATTGATTGAAAACAGTGGCCGTTCAGATTCTTGTATGTTCTATTCAAGAGCTCTACCTTTCCCGAAACTACAAAAGCGCATAGTTAAACCTAATTGAATAAAGTTTATGTGACTTTGAAATCTTATTTTTTTTTGGTCTTTCATGAACAGGTTCTTCTTCAGCACACAACAAAGAAATAGTGACCAAATCCTCGTCTTGTCATCAAAAATCAAACGCGTCATAAGTCACAACGAAGTGTACTAATATATTATAGCGTAAAAAATAATAGGCGTTTTAAAAATAGCGTATCGTTATAACGCGATTTCAATATATGTATAGTCGTTGCGAACACCTCTAGCTAGCGACTTGAAGCAACGCGCAGCGCAGCGTCGGTGTAATGCGTTCCGGCCTTTACACCATAAGATTTACCGATATCATACATATTATACAGGATGTCCCAAAGTTATGGGACATGAAGGGAAAGTACCTTAAATATATATCCCGTAGATAGGGTATTTTACTGAAAGAAGACTTTATGTTGTTTTTAACAGTTAGTAATTCTGCATTCAAAGATTTTCTAAAAATGACTTAAATGTAAAAAAACACCCCTACTTTTATGATGCCAATCGAAATAATGGCTAAAAACTAATAACACTTCTTAAGTAACATAGTATTTTAAAAAAAAGGAGCAACGTAAAATGTTTGAGTCAAATTTCAAGAAATTTATTTAGTGCCGACTACGACGTTCGAAAAGTAGAGATATTATCATTGCATAGACAGCATTGATTATTCGAACATAAGTACCCATAAGTTCATAATTAAAATACTTTAGGTTTAGAGCATAGTTTTTTTTTTTAGTTTAAAAGCGATACGAGAATGTGGGTGAGTTTCAAACAGAATTGTGCCATATCATATCGAGTAATCACCAAAAATGATAAGAAAATCAAAAGGCAGCGGACTCATTAAAACATTGGCGATTTGCGTAACACAGGGGGGATCACATTTTCAGCATTTAATTAATTAGTTTACAAAAAATACCCACTTAATTGACTACTTTCTCATATCTACATATAATAAAAGTAGGGGTGGTTTTTTTACATTTAAGTCGGTTCGATTCCCAGACGAGGCAAGTAATTTTTAGAAAATCTTTGAATGCAGAATTACTAACTTTTAAAAATAACATAAAGTCTTCTTTCTGTAAAATATCCCATCTACGATATTAAAGGTACTTTCCCTTTATGTCCCATAACTTTGGGACACCCTGTATAGCCAACGACCTTGTAGACCTGCAGTTGTCTTCTTATACTGATACGTTTGCAATTCAAACAATACGCGGGTTACTAAGCTCATTGTAATGGTCACAACATATCGTAATTGGTCAGCTAACAATCACAACATTGAACATATCGCAAACAATCGCTACTGGCTACTGTAAATTTATAGATGTGTATAGATAGGTTATAGATTATCATTTGAGTAATTGTATGTCCGGTATATAGGAAGACTAATTTACATCAGTTCTTGACTTAGACACCATTCCTGAGTTATAATTGGATGTATATAAGAAAGACACCTTAAAAGAATAATTCATAAAACTAATAATTATCATTTTAAAAATTACTGATAGAACCATAGAAGTACGGATTTATGACGAAGTCGTGTAGTTTCCCTTTTTATAAATGAAATGGTATAGTATAGTAATAATAATATTGACACACAAAACACAAATTATCTTGCCCCAAATTAGGCATATAATATAGCCTATGTTATGGGTTGCAAGACAATAATATATTTACCCCCTTATTCATAGTAGTCTCCTAACTTAAAGCATTGCTAATTCTCACTCTGTCTTCTTCTATTGACCTAAGTCAGAATGACAAAAAACCGTCCTAAGCGGCTGTTTAAAGTTAGCGGACCATTATGAATAAAGGGGGTTAATACAATATACTTACTTAAACATACATAAATACATATAAACATACATATAAACAAACATAAATACATATAAACATCCATGACACGGACACAATCATCCATAATCATCATATAAATCCTTGCAACTTGTTACACCTAATACTTGTATTCTTCCTGTGTTGGCCTACAGATGCCATGCCCAGGTATGTATACTCTTAAGTGAGGCCATCCTAAAAAATTTGAAGTCTCGTTTATGAGAATTTGAAGTATACTTTATGGACGAAGAAGGACTCGAACCCCCGCCTATTGAGATACCTACCAACTCCCCCTCCCGCTCATACCAACTAACGGCCGTTTCCAATAACCTATCTTTAGTTTAAGTTACTAGAGGTAGACAAATCATTCTTTTACGCTGACTTACATTTCAATAACCAATCGACATAAAGCATTGTACTATAACTATATTGGACATGACTATGGATAGATAAGATCTTGTCTATTTAAGAAAATTTATTGAAGTAGGCGTTACATGGCGGAAATCCATAATTATCCAAATGATTTGAGTTTACTTTAGTGTTAATTCCGCCAATATTTGTCTTTAAACAATTCGAAACGTGTTTCGCTTTTATAGACATATTGGCGCAATTAACACTAAAGAAAACTCAAATCATTTGAATAAGATCTTGTCATTAAACGGTGATAGCAATATATCCGTAACTAGACATACTTTATTGAAAACGGCCGTTAGCCAATCGTCTGAAAGACGCACGATCCGTAAATATTGGTATGTTTGTTTAAATCACAGGTTGTGGGCTCAGAACTATAGGATCTACATTTCAGTTGATAACCTGCTCATCCCTAATAATAAAATAAAAGAAAATTGACTTGAGATATCGCTCTTGCAAATCTAAACAATACGAGTTAATAAAAAAATTCGTACCAAAATTTATAGCGACACGGGACTAAGTATTTCCAACACCAACTTGACAAATAATCTAATATATAAAATTCTCGTGTCACGGTGTACGTAATGTTGTAATTGTGTGCATATTGGGTAGGTCTGAGAAACGAACAACATCTTTTTCATCCCCATACATGTTAAGGGTCCACCTCAAAGTTTTTATTTTATTTTATGGACTTTTTTTTTAATTTTATTTTATTATGATTCAGCATTAAAAAAATAGATACAACTTCAAATTTTCGGCCTTCTACGATCTACAACTATTTTTGTATCTCGATTTTTATAATATTCTATTCCATTCCATAATACTAAAAGCTATAGGGTTGCAAGATGGCAATCGAATACACTAATTGTAGTACGATAAATTAGGTAGGTTTGAGAATCGGTTGCATCTACTTTTAATACCCCAAATTTTTTTTAACTACTTTATATGGCAATACAACGTTTGCTGGGTCAGCTAGACACTTATAGAAATTTTAACTAATAAATCGGTTAGTTTGAATAACAAGAATGCATTGGTTTTGGTAAAAATTATCGTGAGCCACCAGATAATACTGGATCCATGTGGTCATTAACACCGAGTATGTTATCTATAACTTATTGTTAATTTTGTTACGAGGCGCCCACTCACTAAAGATAAATATGTTCTCATTAAGATTTAAAACTAATTTTGCTTTTTATTTGTTAATTCCTCTTGGAATTTATCTGAAGTATTTAAAGATTTTTTTAAGACAATCAGGGGCGAGCAGAGCGGGTCGTACAGCTGATGTCAGCTGATTCGGCTCCGTAAAATTGCTAAATCATTAAAGTGGATTGTGTTATATTTTATAATAAATTACCAAATGAAATTAAAATATTACCTATTAAAAAATTTAAATGTGTCGTAAAAAATAAATTAACATCTAAGGCCTATTATAATGTGAAAGATTATTTGAATGATAAAGATAATTGGAATTAATGTTCTAAATTTTGTAAATGAATATTGTTATACTCATTTGAATGCTATTGTAACTTTTTGTACTTCATCCTGACTTGCACTAAATAACTTATAGCTTTACAGTGAATAAAGATTTTTTTGACTTTGACTTTAATGGCAATTGGTGCGCCCTGCCCGTTACAATGCAGTGCCGCTCAGGATTCTTGTAAAAATTCTGAGCGGCACTACAATTGCTTATATGAATATACTTCTGATAGACCACTGCCAAAACGGCTTATCGTTGTTTTTTTGATCAGAAATTTGGAGATTCAAAAGAAAACAAAGTTAAGTAAACGCACTCGTATCTATTTTTTCAAAAGTCTTTGAGAAAGCAATGTATGGTCGTTTAACAATTTTTTTTACAAAAAATAATATAATAAACAAGCAACAATTTGGCTTTCAAAAAAACAAGTCGACAACATTAGCTGCATTTAAACTGGTTAACAAAATAGCAGAAAATATAGATTCAAAAAAACCAACGTGTGTAATATTTTTTGATATGAGCAAGGCTTTTGACTTCGTATCACACACCATCTTGTTGGATAAGTTGGAGCAAAATGGCGTTAGAGGACCAGCTCTTAACTGGATGGAGTCCTACTTAAAAGACCGTAAGCAATGTGTGGAGATCAATTCTATCGACGAAAAGGCTACCATAATTGCCCAACAATCAAACTTTAAATTAAATAGATTTGGTGTTCCGCAAGGAAGCGTCCTTGGACCATTATTATTTTTAATTTATATTAATGACCTGCCTAGTGTGACAAAAAATGACTGTTATTTATTTGCCGATGATATATCAATAATTATGACATGTAATAATAAAAATGAGATTGATATTTATGAAAGTGAAATTAATAATGAAATTAATACAGTGGTAAATTGGCTAGAGGATAATAATCTTCAAGTTAATATTAAAAAAAACCTCATTTATGCAATTTAGTTTAAGTAACCGCTCTAATAACTATAGCCTTAAGATAAATTATACAAATACCCAAATAGAAGAAGCTTTGCATGTTCAATTTTTAGGAGTACTTCTAGATAAAAATCTAAAATGGAAAGAGCATGTAGACATGGTATGCCAAAAAATTGATAGATATGTTTATGTGTTATATAGATTGCGTAAAACGGCTTTACAAAGTACAGTCCTGGCAGCTTATCATGGTTATGTCGCATCAGTACTTCGATATGGACTAATCTTGTGGGGAAACTCTAGCGAGGCTAATAGGGCTTTCATGGCCCAAAAGAGATGCTTAAGAGCTATGACAGGAGCTTTTTACTTTGATTCGTGTGAACCACTGTTTAAAGAATTACGTATTCTTCCATTTCCCTGTATGTATATATACGAAATATGTATCTTTGTCAAACAACATGACCATTTATTTACAAAAGCAAGAGATATTTATCCGAGAAATACAAGAAACGGTGACAGACTGGTGATTGCACACAAATTTCATAATGCATCCTACGGAAAATGTAGCTATGTCATGTGTATAAAAATATTTAATAAACTCCCTCCAAGCTTACGCGTATTACCCGTCCAACGATTTAAAAAGGATCTTTTTACATGGCTTATAGATAAATGTTTTTATTCCATAAATGAAATGTTGACACATTAGGTTAAATTAAATTGACTTTAAAATATATATTAATTCTAGTCTTTAAATAATGACATTTAAAATAATAATTATAATTTAAATTAACCTAAGTGCTTAAAATATAGAGTTTGTTAATCAATTATAATAATAACTAGAATTTTGTTAATAGTAATTTTGCATGCCAGAAATGGCCGATAACATTGATACATTAAAACTACTTACACCCATTGTTACATGTTTTCTAGCAAAATAAAGAATTTATTTATTTATTTATTTATTTATTAAATAAATTTGAATTAATTAAGTACCTACTAGTCATATCATGCCGCGTATTAAAATTTATTCATCCATTCGTGCCTCCCTATAACATCCAACCGTCCATATAACAACGCGTTTATAGGACCTCGTAATTCGTAATAATAATAATAAGAGGCTCTCGCTTATTAACGGGCTAAAGGGTCAGTTACAGAAAGCAGCTGTTTTGGGAACGGCACGCATCGTGCGGAAGTTCCTCAGTCTGTCGCCCTAACCACCGGCGGAACTCTATTTTTTCTATTTATATTTGTATATAAATGTAGAATATAAGATGAAATTATAATAAAGAGAATAATATTTAATCACAATTCGTAACAAGTATTTCCAATTGTTTGCCTAGCTAGTTTATTAAGGTTTTTAATACGCACACAATAAAATAATTTTATTTTGTAATAACACGCGGTGCATGCGCCAAGGTAATTATGAACTGTACAAATCATTCTAAATTTCACAGTACAAAAATCCCCGCGTTAAATCGCAGAATGTCCGTGTTATAAGATGAATTGAAATCGCGTAATATGAAAACGCGATTTAGCGTACCGCGTTATAGGGGGGAGGTACTGTAATTATACTTCGGTTAAATTTTCTATGTATTTTGTTATGTTTTTAAAGTGATAACCCTCACTTCTAGGATTAATACAAAAATAAAATTTGACAGCAAAATTTTATGAACGATGCGGGACTCGAACCGGCGACCTCTGGCGGTCCGTGTTAGTGCATTACCAATTGAGCTAATCATTCGAGTGACGTATCATCATAAAATCTTGTGTGCTTTGTTCAACTCTATAAGTCAACTATGTAGTCAATTAATATTTATTTGAATGTTTTTTTTCTTAATATATAATCGCCAAATATACGCAATAGTCAACAATACTGAGACAACCTGGACCATTGCAGGCTAGCCAAATTGGCTTTACCCCCTGTGCGGACTTGCGTTTTACCAGGGCAATTTTATAACTTAGTCGATATCTACTAAGAATATACAGCCATAGGTCACGGCAATTTTAACAGGCATCTTTTTAAAATAGGTGTCACAGACAGCCCCCTATACGGAGGCTACCGGCAGGCTAGGGGCAGAACAAAACAGGCGCCAATATTCTGCTGGAGAGGAAAGAAGTGGCAAACTACAGGGCAAGTGGCACCTGGGCTTACGAGGCACTCTACGGCAATGTCAAGGAGTTCGGTGACTTCCTGGAGGGGCTTGGCTGGTTGAAGTACTACCTCTACCATCCTGTCAAGTAAAATAGGGGCGCATGACGTCGAGTTGCGGAAACCAACCAATCGAATATCATTATCGATCAAAACTAATAAATTATTTCATATTTTCACATTACAGACTATATTACAGACTTTAATCCTAGGCTATTTAGAAGTCAAATGCTTTAATCAAAACAATAACGTTATATTAAATAAATGAATGCAAATTGTAGCCTCTTTCCAAGGTTAGTCAATTAATTGTTGTATCAAGTAGAGAAAATGAATTTTCCAGTTATCGCGCGGTTATTGAACACACACGCATAAATTCCAATTTATCAGCGTCAAGCTAAACTCATTTGAAAAAAAACGGGTAGTTTTAATTTTTTCAGAATATTACTGGCACTTTATGAAGTGTTGTGGTGCATAAAAAGTTTATTCCAAATTGAAATTTTAGAAATAGTCAGATTTTAACAAAAATTGCAGTTAATTGCTTATCGTGGCGGGCAACTCTACATCATTTTTAGATAATTATTGTTGAATTATTCTATTTCCTTGATATTTTTAAGTCTTCATAGCATTATTTAGCGGTCTCTAAAATGGTTGATAGAATGATAGCAGCGAGCAAATTTATGGCGCTAATTGAAGAAGGTAAGGGGGTCAATGTTATGTGTCCCAAAGGCTAAATGTGAGTCGTTCGACTGTCCAAAGGACTTGGCAACGATATGAAGAGACTGTTTCCGTCAGTAGAAGGCCTGGGACTGCAAGAAGAGAGAGAATCTCGAAATGACTGGTGAACCAGGCATTCAGAAATCGGAACATCATCTTATGTCGACCTCAAAAAGACTAGAGGAAGTGAGAGGTGTGAAAACCAGCGTATGGACTGTAAGACGGAGGCTTCTCGCTGCCAATATATGCAGTCAATATGCAGTCCAACAACAGGGCCATGGGCCCTAAAATGCTCCGCAAGCACAGAATTGCTAGACTTAGCTTCGCTCGAAATTGTGCGACGCGACGTGATCTCAAGAGGACTGGGGTAGAGTATTATTCTCGGATGAAGCCAGAATATCACTATATGGTGAGGCCCGACGTCGGTGAGTACTGCGAAGACAAGGGAAACGTTTCGCAGAAGTTTGCTTTGAATAAATAATCCCTTATGGTGGAGGCTCAGTTATGTTTTGGAGGGCGTTTAATGCATTGGACTGTACGGAGTTAGTCTTCTTAGGAAACGGCACTTTGAATGCACACCGGTACATATCTGAAGTTCTTATTCCTTGCGTACAACCCCCAGTAACGGTTCATCAATCAGAAAACTTGATATTCAAGAGGTAGGGATTCGCCGTTTGGATTGGCCAGCTCGAAGTCCTGACCTCCATCCCATAGAGCACATTTGGGATTTTCTAAAACGAAGAGTAAGATCGGTGCAGCCCGCTCCGCAAAACGTCAGGGAGCTAAGGAAAGTAATTTCTGTGCAGAGTGGGAGCGTAATCCACAAGAACAATTAAGAATAGCATCGATAGCATATCCGGACAAATACAAGCTGACGTTTTAGAAAGTGGGGGCCACACTAGATATTAAGTTTTTATTTTTATGTTTAATACAACTTAAGTTTTTAGCCTGCTATTTTATTTAATGAACAGATACGCAACTAGCTGTTTAGACTCTGGGATAATTTTTCATTAATTCCATCGAAATGTAATGACGAAATTGACAGAAACTACTTTTTGCTTATTTATTTAAAGTATTGATACAAGCTATTTAGAATTATGAAATAATCTGAAGATGCCAGTGAAACAGGTTATTTAACTAGATGCCCGCTTTTTTGCAAAAGAGTGTATAGTGGCTTGAAAGACATGTATAGGCACAAGACGAAATTAAAAACATAAAGTACCTATGAAAATACTCTTTTTAAACTTTTATTTACCCACTTTTATTTTAGTGTTGCAAGATTTAAAATGCTTTGTCTGATAACATATTAATCTTGGAAGTGCTATTAAGTTCCACATAGCCTTGTCCTTCAATTTTATCTCCAGTAACATAATACTTAGAAAAGACATCAATATTTATATCAGTGGAAGATAAATAAAGGCATTCGTGTTTGATGCTGACAAAAATGCCGGCGTTGCCACTTCAAGATAATCTACGCGGACAATATTTTTTAATTTAAACGCGAAGAGGTATCAAGTTATTAAATGAAACCCGTCAATGGCCCTCTTTCACCAATCAGGTTACCCAAAACTAATATAATGAAGTAGAATTATGAAATATGTCCCGCGAGTTAAGCTGAGATCTATAGAGCGCACATACGGCCGTTCCCAATATTCAGTCTATCTCTTACTTGAGATAAAAATCGTAACTATCGTTGACTTTTCTGTCCCAATAAACAAAAATAAACAATAGCACGAGGAATAAATAATTTTAAGGATTTTTGCTTTGTTATGCCAAAGAAGTATAATTTCTTGCGTGCATACATAAGTACCTACACACACATTTTATAGTTATTTGACAGCTGAAATTATACCTACTTAGCTTAATCTAAGACAGCCCAATGCAGTCGAGTTCGGGTTTTATCACACTCGGCTAATATAACCGTCTTGTCTGCTTTTCTCACAACGGGCCATTAAATAATTTATATATACTATAATATTAAGAAAAAATAATAAATAAAATATGGTCGAAGGAGGCGATGGCTGGTCCATGCGTCATGCTCGTGAACGGGTGCTACTCGTGGGGGCTGGATGATCTTGTTACCGGGAGGTCTGCTTGATGTGTTTTTTTATTATTATTATTATTTCCTTTAAAGTTAAAGTTATTATAAATTTTATTTTATAAAATGCTCACATAATGCCTCTATTTATTTACGGTATGTGTGGATTGATGCATCTACTATACTCAATAACTCTTGTGTTTATAAGTATTAATTTACTTTTTTTTTTCTTTTTTTGACTTACTCATGTAAGCCTTTCAGTTTTTGACTTTTGAGTATTTTTGTTGCGTCACTTTGCATATATTGTAATTGAAATGATTTGTAAAACAACTAAAATGTAAATCTTGACTTAAAAGAGTGGCAATGAGTTTCTTGCTACTTCTTCTCATTAGCTCAACCCTTTACGAAGTAGCGGTAAATTCAATAAGAAACAATATTTATATATTTTTTTATTGACATTCATAAGTGTCATTTTTGTGACCTACATGAATAAAGTGTTTTTGAATTTGAATTTGAACAATGCAGTAATTAAATCCTCGGTAAGTAGACTATGTCGTGCAAAGCTCCGACATCGAACAGGTAAAATTACTGGTCAAATGAGACTTAACATCTTATGTTTCAAGGTGAAGAGCGCAATTGATGTCCCGCTCAGAATTTGGGGTTTTTCAAGAATTCTTAGAGCCACTGCATTGTAATGCGTATCAATTACCATCAGCTGAAAGTCCTGCTCGTCTCGTCCCTTATTTTCATTTAAAAAAAAAAGGTAATAGAAGGTAATTTCTTGGCTGCACAAAATAGATAGGTATATATTTTTTGAGATTGTTTTGTAGTGTATATTGATTTTGTAAATGTAATTGTTTACGTTTAAATACATAAGTAAATAACCGATTATCAATATTTAACTTGATAACAGTATATAAATGAGCTATTATAACATACAGGTCAATGAAGTGATAAGCCTTATGTTTATATAACGCAATCATTACAAATATAAGTAATCTGAAGACATGGCTACGTCAAGGATGAAGCGGAGCCGCAACGGATTATTTATCGAGAAGAAAAAGTTGTGTCGTCTGTCTCTAGGCGCCATTTTGATTTCGTTGCGGAGGGTAGTTTGATATACTTTAGTTCACTCTATAAAATATTATAATGGTTAAGTTTTAATCTATAATTTATTACTGTCGATATTTTTTATTTTGATCGTGTGTACGAATACATAAAAATAATCGCATTAATTTCACATACTGCAACTTCGTAACAAATCAAGAGTTAATTACTATAGTTCATTGAAACTGATATAATTGTAATAGATAAGCCAAATTAATAAGTCGAAGAGAATTAAATTAAAAGCCAACAAAATATTTAAAATAAATTTAAATATAGACCGTACATATTTACCTTTAGGTATCTTATTTTCTTTCTTTCTGCTATGATTTGAAAGCAATAGATTGAGTTGAAAATTGATTATAAAAGTATTTTAATACTGTCTGTTAAAATTCGTAGAACTTTAACATTCATAAAATATAGATAATATTACCTACATGAATGTGGAAGCAGTAAAATCATACTCGCGTGAATAGATATTCCTTCAGACAGAAGTTGAGAGGATAAATAAAATAAAATTTGTAAACAACATTTATGAGCGAAGCGGGGCTCGACCGGTTCGCTCTGTGGAAGAGGGCTCGGACGAAGCTCGAGGGGTCGAGACTTCTAGTCCTGTATCATACATTTTGTTTACAAATTTAGTTTAATTCGTCCCAATAGTGGGGGCTATCTCTTTAAAAATAACAAATTATTTAAGTACTTCAATTAGCTGTAATTTTTCGTAGACGTACTTATCGCAACTTTATTATATCATAGTGTTATTTTTTTCACTGTAGTGTACTATAGTAAGATAGTATGTATATGAGTAGTCCGAGGGCACTCGGTACAAGTATACTCGGGCGGTGAAACCCCAGCTTAAGCGTGAGCCAGACGATAGGTGGAAATCGAATATGAACTAGCAGACTTTTATGAAATACTTTGTTTTGAAATTAAGTTACTTAAACAACAATTTAACTTTTCACACAAACGACTTACTGTTTTTGTGCCATACATTCTAATATTTTCAATAATAAAGTCAAAATATGATATACTAGAAAATTGATTTTCTGAAATAAAATGGTATATGTCCCACACTAAACGTCTGAATAAATAAAAATACAAAGTACATACCCTAGACAAAACGTCCATTTTGTTTTTCAGAAATAAAACACTAGTACAAATTAGTTGCAAGCCGTTCGAAATAATCACATATAATATTATGTCTCCACGCGCATGTATGCCACAGCTGCTATCGCTGACTAGATTGAGGCAAACTAAACAATAAATGAACAATTGTTTTTAAGTACAAACACTTATCAGCGAAGGATCGTCGCGTAGTAGAATAATTATATCTACGTTGTAGTTAGACAGAAGAGTTGGCCGTACCATGAAAAGGCTAATATTGAAATGCGCTAGTTCAAATTCAAAGCGTGTGCTAACAACGTATGTTTTTTAAGACAATAACGGCCGTTCCCAATATTCAGTCTATCCCTTACTTGAGATAAAAATCGTAACAATCGTTGACTTCTCTGTCCCAATAAACTTATCGACGGTAACTCACATTATCCGTACACGCTGTCTGTCAATGGGACGACGTATAGCTTACCAGCGATAGAAGTTTGTATGGAAATTGCAATTCGCGCGTTCCTATATAAGCCGATAAGAAAGATTTATCGGGTATATTGGGACAGCTTCAGATTATTGACATTTAATTACTGACAATAGAAGGTAGTGGTAATTTATCTCTATCTGTAGATAGTATATTGGGAACGGTCGTAAGTCGAGACAAGCAGTACGTTCGTGTGATGGTAATTAATACGCCCTGCCCATTAAAAGGAAATGCCGCTCAGGATTCTTAAAAATCCCAAAAATTATGATAGGCACTACAATTGCGCTCGTCTCCTTGAGACATAAGATGTTAAGTGTAATTTACCTAATAATTTCACTAGGTACGGCGCCCTTCAGACCGAAACTCAATAATAAGACATTATTGCTTCAGGGTAGAAATAGGCGCCGTTATGGTACCTATAATCTAGCCGGCATCCTTTGCAAAGTAGCCCCACACTGGTATAATAGGCGTATGTATGTATGTTTTGAAAATAGGCGAGAACAAGAGTACCGAAAAGAAGAAAATGTATTTGTAATTGTTGATGTGAGTTGAAGCCGGGGAAGCTGTCAAAGTCATAAGAAATTGAGGTCCGCAAACTGTGTCTACCCACTAAACAACTACGATTCTTATAAAATCTATAGCTAATGCAAATTATATTAAAAAAGATACAATAGAGCTAATTAGGCGATATGGTTGAGTGTGATTTACTTTTAAATTTAAAAAAAAAGGCTTTCAACGAAAAATGTCTGTCAAGAATATTTAAGAATTAAACTATCACAAATCCTCAGTATTGTTGATTGTTAGTGAACTTATAAGTTTAATGAAACAGTCATAGAATGATCTATATTTTAATTATAGGGGCCATCCATATATCCTTGCTAAACCAGTGGACATACATAATAATATATTGCCTACCTTTCAATTAGAATTGAAGAATTCAAGTTCTCAATCAGTTTGAGGATTCTTCAGTTGGCAGATAATTTATCAAATTTTGAGTCAAGAAGATTATTAGATGATGACATTTTGTTGAGTAGTGAGTAAGTTCAGCTGATATACTATTGTACCTGTTCCGACAGGTACCCCCAAAGGTCCCCTTCCCCACAGGCCGTGCCGGGAAAGGGACAAGTGTATAAAGATTAATTAACAAGAAATTAACCTGTGTAGATTGATTAATTAAACATCTAGAAAGCGATGAGTTGAAGCCTTATAAACATACAAACTACAACGTCTACACCATATCTATACAGTCCACTACAATAAGTATAATCAACATGGACTAACCTGAATAATTCCTTTGAATACTTGCAGTGATCTACATAGTATAATGAAGAACATAAATAAGTTTTGTAATTATTAATTAACATTTCTCAGTAAATCATAAAAAATTTCGAATATTCGAAAATAAAATACATAAATCTGTTCATTCATTAGTTTGTTGTTTTTAAATATGACTGTCTCTGTATTTGCACCACAACATTTACACGGTTAAATTGAAATCATCATAAGAATATCAGATGAGTTCTAAAGATCAAGAAAATAATATCATATTTCTGTACAAATTAAGAATTTTTAATATTATAGTTCATATGTAGTGTATCAATGTTAAGTAATATGTAAAATTGCATAGAAACTTCAGCTAGCAAGTAATAGGCTAATCCAGTAAGTCAACTCATTTTTATTGAAAACTTTATTGGTAAAAGTTGTCTGCTTCAATTCTGCAGATCAGGATCCTTTAAATACTCAACATCCTGAAAAGAATTGCAACTACCCTCATTATCTTAACACATGACTTTTTTATGTAAGGGAACAAACTAGTAGTAACCTGATGTTAAGGGATCACCACAACACCAGAGTAATTACAAGTACATTGCTGGCGGTTTAGAAAAGTGTATCCTAACTTATGTGCTATGGTAACACTAGGTAGGGCAAAAATTTTAATTGCAAACTACTGCATGGTAGCAGATCATCTAACCAGGATCCTGTTATATGTGCAAATAAACCTCCCACCATCTGTCTATAACCACAACGACAATAAACCTTGATGAATATCGTTGGTGAAATACAATGATGTTCTATACACAAATAACGGCAAATCATTCGCAGTCTGACTGCGGGATGGCTAAGTGTGCTTAAAGACAAAGTAAACACATTTTTCTTTTTAGTTGTGTGTCACTGTTCAAATCGAGTTCTAAACTCAACATAATATATAACTTGAACTGAATAATTTATAGATATTAAGAGTATTTTAAATAACTGTCGGAGTAAAAGTGGTAATGTTTAAATAAGCAGTTGAAGCTTATTAATGTGTAATTTGTGGTATGTTCAATGTTTTGGCTTTTTTATAACAAAATCTCTTTATGTATAGAACATCAATAGTGAAATACAAAAGAATTGTTCTAAAAATATTGGTGAGGTAAGATTTCTATAGTATGAATCATTTATAAACTTTTACCACACATTGGGATTGGAGTGCTATATCCTTGATTGATCTTAATGAATTTTGAAATAAAAAACCTGTTTAACATACAGTCAACCGTAATTATAAAATAGCATGCAATAAAACATAAAAACTAGTTCGATATTATTCTGTCTCAAGATTTAAATTAAACATTATATCATGCCAAATCATATAGTAACAATCCAAATATAAATTTATAATAAATTAACAAATAGAAACTATATCCGCTTTATTAAAAAAAAAACCTATGTTATTGACATAATTTTCTACATAATGTAATGAACCTTACCGCTGGCTCCAGTCTGTGGTTATTGGCCTGAAATTGTAGACTTTTTAAAACTTACTGATTAGGTAAACAAATATTATTTTTAATTTATCACCCTAAAACAATTCTTTCTTCCCTATGAAAAACATTAAAAATCAAATCCACCAAAGTTGATGAATAAAGAGACAACAAATAGGACTTAACAGGTTAAATCAGGCAAATAATTTTTGGCAATAAGATGCATTTTGATACAAATATTTATTGTTTATTACATTAAGTAGGTTTAAGAGGCAAGGTAGGTAAGAAATTATTTTTGTATGAATCGTTATTAAATAAATTATATTTGCATATTCATTAAACCGAATACTGTAGTGATATTCTTATAAGGTAGGTAGAATTGAATAAGTTGGAATAACATAGTTTTTGTGAAGACAATTTCAATTAAAATAAAATTTGTCATGCATATCTTTTAATTTGATAAATTCATTACTTATCAACTTCCTCGAAGTTAATTTTATTTGATAAAAAAATTCGTACTTTGGGTGCAAAGCGTAAGAAGTGTTCAAATAAGTAGGTACAAGTAAATGTGAGTTATTTTCGTCTAGTTCAGATATTAAAATTAGTTAAATACTGATACAGGTCTATAGTAGTTGTCAAATTAATTTCAATTTGAATTTTGAGACGCAAATGTTCAGCTAATTGTGCAAAAAAAGAATAATGACCTCCACATTTTAGCAAGGTCAAGGTACCATAATTATTGTGCATTTATTATATAATTTTGTCATGTGGTTTCCGTTGTAGACTTACCTTAGGATTATGCCTCTCAGTCATGTTTATGTTTTGTTTCGAGCCAGAACACAAGCAAACACTGATATTAGATAGGTGATAAATTACTAAACAGCTGATAGCAACTTGCCGGCTTCGAAAAGTGAAAGTTCGATTTTTAAAACTTCAGTGTCAATTTGACGTTTCTCCGAAACTGACATTTCCGTTTTGTTATACGGTAGAAAAGTTGGTTTATATTCATTTTTCTAGCAGCACAATGCTCTATCTAGACGTATATATTATCTAAGTCCTTTTCAATAATTTGCAGAAAGTATAAAAAATATCTCTCATCGATAAAAACCATCATGTGTAAAAACGATACTATTTAAGTATTTGTGGCCATATATGATTATATAAGGGAGAAAAAATTGTGTAACTAGTATCCCCCGTAACCGCACACACACTAGCATAACGGTGCTTCACTTGCTAATATCACGGCGAGGAGTCCTTCTTCTTTTACTCGTCCGTGATCGAGATTAGAGCTTTCTTAAAAAACCTATTACATATTAATTACCATTCTACGCCTTTTAAAGTAAACGTATTTAATTAATTAGGTACGTACCTACGTAAAACTAATATATCTTAGCAAACTTATTGTCGACTTGAATGGCGACTCCATTGACCATTCCCTTCCTTAAATTATGACAAGGCGGCCGAAGGCTGGATTGGTTTCACTGGTCTTTCTGTCATCGCGAACTCTCTTTATTTGTTGGTAATAGAATGTGAAAATTAACAGTTTCTTTTGTCTTAAAATTATTTACTTGCATTATTTTTTCATCGCTGGTCTTTCTTTTTTAAACTTACACATATAAGTTGAAACTTGCGTGTAGGTACGAGGGGCGGTCAAAAAGTTCGCGGAATGGCGGGGTTGGCGGGGGTGAGGTCGCTCCTCCAGGTAGCCGCTACTTGAGTAACTCATAATTACTATATATGCCAATTTCTAGCCTAATTGGGTCATTAGCTTTCGAGTTACAAACGAGTGAACAAGTAAATCGGGAACAAACTAGCCACTATGGAGAAAATTGAACATCGCGCCGTCGTAAAGTTCCTCACCAAACAAGGAAAAACGCCTCAAACTATTTTGCAAGAGATGTTAGCTGTTTACGGAGACTCTGCTCCTGGTAAAACCATGATTTACAAATGGCACGGCCTTTTCAAGCAAGGAAGGGAGTCAATTGAAGATGATCCTCGACCTGGACGGCCCATTGAGGCCACTACGCCGGAAATCATTGAAAAAGTTGAAAAACTTGTATTGGAAGACGGAAGGTTGAAGAAGAAACAACTTGCAGCATCAGTTGGAGTATCAGAAACCACAATTTTAAATATTCTTCATCAACATCTTGGCATGAGTAAAGTGTGTTCAAGGTGGGTCCCGAGAATGCTCACGCCGCTGCAAAAACGTGAGCGCGTCAACTGTTCCCGCGAGTATTTGGACCGCTGTGGAGAAGTTAGGGAAGAAATTATGGCCCGAATTGTAACCGGTGATGAAACTTGGGTTCACCACTATGAGCCTGAGTCAAAGCAGGAGTCGATGCAGTGGCACAAAAAAGGCACACCACCCCCAAAAAAATTTAAAGTGTCGCAATCGGCCGGAAAGATCATGGCGACTATTTTTTGGGATACTGAAGGTATTCTTTTGATCGATTATAAAGAACGTGGTGTTTCTATAACGGGAGAGTACTACGCTTCCCTATTGGACCGATTAAAAGAAGCTATTAAAGAAAAAAGAAGAGGAAAACTGACAAAAGGTGTACTCCTTTTGCACGACAACGCGCCCGTTCACACGAGTCATGTTGCGACGGCTGCCATTCATCGATGCGGTTTTGAACAACTACGCCATCCACCCTACAGTCCAGACCTGGCCCCTAGCGATTTTTATTTATTCCCAAAGATGAAGAAAGAGCTGCGTGGAAAAAAATTTAGAGACGATGATGAAGTCAAGTCGGCGATTTCGGCGTATTTTGACGCCCAAGACAAAACCTATTTTTTCGACGGTATTAATAAGTTATATGCCAGATCCCAAAAATGTATTCGTGTTAAGGGGGAATATATTGAAAAGGAAAAATAACATAATGTATCATTTCATCTTTTTTCCCAGTCATTCCGCGAACTTTTTGACCTCCCCTCGTAGTTACATATTTGTGCATAGCTTACAATATTATTGTTTTGTTTACAGAGGAAGCTGTTACATAATGTTGAATAAAAAGAGCCTCAACTACCTTACCACTTCTTTTCATTAGCTCTCCTTTCCGAAGTGTTCATAAATAGTACTAGTCCAGGAGGAAACGGCGCATGAGTACCGAAAACTATTGCACCTCAATATTTTAATGCGATCATCTTCAAATTGCCCTACTGATGATATAAATGCATATTGCCTTCATACTTCTTAAAATATAAATTTTATTGTGAAAAGCCATAGGACCTTTTTTATTTGTATTTTAATAAAGAATATAAAAAAATTTCCGGTTGAAAAATAACAATTCCTTGCATTTGTTAAAACAATTTCGGCTTAAACAATATAGCACGGTGTTGCCCCATGGCAACATGTATTTATATCATTAGTAGGGTGATTTGAAGAGGATCGCATAAAAAAATTGAGGCGGAATAGTTTTCTGTACTCGTGCGCCGAATTTTGACTTCTTAAGTACTTTTCTTGAGATAAGGGTATTAATAACGTATTACTTAATCCAATCGAGAAAAGAACAGAGACGATTATGACTTCGTGCGTTTCTGCGAAGCATATTCTTACAGGCTGTTGAAAATGATCTGGGGACTGGGATATAAACTTTAAAGGGCACAAAAAATGGTCTGGGATATAGGTGTAGACTTTGTAGAATCCATTAATACCATGTTCACATACAAAGAACGACTAGCAAAGGAAAGCTAGACAGAGCTCTTACTTCTCTCTACAAACATAGACTTAGGACTAGGTACTAGAGTATAGACAAACTGACGGCCCGATAATTGGCAATTAATTTTGATTTTTCAATTTATGCGTTAGCTCGTGGTTACATAGGTTCATACTAACACTAAGGAGCTTCCAAGCGTGGGTGACTGACTTGACATTAAAAATCGATAACAAAAACTATACATTCATTTTCCTTTTCTATCATGCTGTATCTTTGTTACAGATGTTTTTCTCTTTGTTAGTTTATACTCTAGTTTTTTTGTAAGTCTATGGTCGGAACATTGTCTGGGACTTTAATATATAAGTGTAGTGCTCACTTAAAAACTATTGTATCAAGGAGCCTCAAGTGCGTTCCTTATTCTATGTAGGTTTTTTGACTTCCCGTCTATCTATAAGGTTTACCGTCTAATCTGAGATATCTGCTAATTCCGTTGTTTTAGCAACACATCCTGCTGCCCATTGTAAATTATTTATTTTCATGTAATCTACAGGGTCACAAATTATATACAATTATAATATAAAGTAGAAAAATAAGGCCAAAACTGATTACAGTATATAGGTATTAAACAAAAGAAATAACATTTTATGATTTAAACAAGCCAGAATAAGATAACAAAATATTTACATTTACTATAATAAGCTACTTAGAAAATATAATTTACAAAATAAGGTTACAAGAGTGTGTGTGTGTGTATGTAAGGTTGTGTGTAGTGTATTTGAGGGTGTATGTAGTGTGTGTTTGGATAATCATTGCAGTCAATGTATATTTCTTATTTCTTTTTTTAGGTGTACTTTGGACAAGCAAAACATATCTAAATTAAAATAAGCTTTATTGTAGGTGAGAGCTAGACGTTGCAGAACAGAGTTTTGTGTGCTTGTGTGTTTTAGATATGTTTTGCTTGTCCAAAGTACAGCTAAGCATATCTAAATTAAAATAAGCTTTATTGTAGCTGAGAGCCAGACGTTGCAGTACACAAAACTGTTCTAAAAACTACTAAACGTAATACAAAACACCACAATTGCGCTTGTCCATTTGATACATAATGCCCTGTTGAAGAGACCGAACTATACACATACAAATTTAATGAACGAAGTAAGTTAAGAACCGAGTGATTGGCGCAATTATTTGAGGATGGAAGAACCTACCTACTTCAACAAACAACAAGTTCAAACTTTTAAAATTGGTTACTCCGTTAATAGAAAAACAGAACACAAATATGAGAGAAGCTACTTCACACGAGAGACTGGCTGCTACTATTCGATTCCTAGCCTCTGGTATGACCCACGAGGAGCTGAAATTCATAACTGCAATCTCTCCACAGCGATTAGGGGAAATCATACCCGAAACATTTAGAGCTATTTTACATGTTGTAAAGGATTATATGAAGGTAAATAAAAAATCTTATTTATTTATATTATATTTTATTATTTTATACTTATTTGTATGTTATAATGATAATCTTAAAGGTGGGTGACATCATTCTGCATTGCTCTTTGATATGCTTCATATAATATTTCAGTAGAATGTCCTGTTTCTATGTCTATAGGAGTTAATAAACTTTACGGTTCATTTTTTGAGACTGTTGACAATGTTATGTTCACATTCGATTTGCGTTAGTGACTATATGAGAAGTGTGATCAAGTTTACCAAGTTCGGCCATATAAATAGCGTCATTTATTATTTTTATACAATGCACAGCCATAACATCTGGCAAACTTCTTAATTTCTCAGAAATATGTTCTCCAAAATCTGCAAATCTTTGACGCTGGATCGGTACTGTAGATGGTTTTGGATTATCTAGTATTTTTGAAATTTTAGACAAAATAGCTTCCGCCTGAATTTTTTACCTTTTATATCCACTTGTTGTACTGGACGCACAAGATGTAAATGCCTTAGAAGCAGAGGTTACTGATGCTGGTGATGTCACATTTATTTCGCTTGTATCAAATTAAATATAAAATTTATTTTACAGATCTCCGGATCGGTTACGAGGGGTTTAAATGAAACTACCCGTACCTATGAGTACCGTAAATATGAGCAAGGGTCGTGGGGTGTATTTTAGTTTGATCTAGTTCGCCTTCGAAGTCCGGTACTCCCCTGACGTTGAAGACCCATCAGGCCGCAGGCCCATCAGCTGGAGGCTATGACTCGACGTGTCACAGGGATATCCGATGCTCAGTGTCCGGGTAACTAATAACCGGAACTTGGTGGTAAATATTATATCTTTTAACGTCCAAAAATCTTATCCAGAAAAAACTCCAGAAGATTGGATCAGAATAGCTAGGCAATATGAAGAATGATAGCAATTCCCTAATTGCCTGGGGGCCATTGATGGGAAACATATTCGTATTATACCTCCAAGCGAAAGTGGATCTTTTTAAATACGCTTTACATTAGCTTCACTTGTATGTTTGTTTGTAACTGACTCCTTTAGACGCGATTATGACCCACTTTAAACGGACAGATTTCATTCAAACTTTGTAGATTTATCGAGGACCGATGACAATAAACTAATTTGATAAGATTATTCCATTATTCAATTTGCAAACTAAGATTTTTGTCAATT
Organism: Leptidea sinapis; assembly: GCF_905404315.1. Classification (NCBI taxonomy): domain Eukaryota; kingdom Metazoa; phylum Arthropoda; class Insecta; order Lepidoptera; family Pieridae; genus Leptidea; species Leptidea sinapis. The sequence continues at coordinate 4,072,800 of NC_066300.1, read as the reverse complement.
TATATAATTTTTATCTATACTCGATAAGGCAGGAACGCAGGTTTGCTGGTAATTCCCTAAATTTCGAAATAAACTCAATAACAAATTCCCGAATACTCATGATAATGCAGCAAAGAATATAATAAATTAGTATTATCCAACAACTCGAAGCGGTAGGTATGAGACAAATGGCACGCGTCGGGCGGGCTTTCGCATTCACGAGCGGGACAAACGGCTTGGCGCGCTAGCATGGCGTGCTGTACCGCCTGGTTTTCACACTCACGAGCATGCTACACCAACCGGATGAGCCGCGCCAATCGGCGTGGCGCGATGGAGTTTCAATCGTTTGAAATTCCTTTTTTTCTTAACACTCCATTTCGATTGCTCGGATTTTGACATTCACGAGCGGATTTTTGAGAACTCACGAGCCGTTTGGAGTAATGGCGTGCCCGTGAATGGGAGGCTTAAGATGAAGGGAAACGGCGGCTGGTCCATGCGTTAATCTGATTAACAAGCGCTACCTAAATGATAATCTACTATAAGAATATAGTATAAAATCCCTCATGTCAAAGTTATATGTTTTTTTAACATTTAAAACATCCGCTTTTTAGATAAATAAAACACCTGTTTTCTATTTTTAGATTGATAAAAATATCACCAGTAGTTTAGAAACAGTGGCAAATTTAAACAAAACAAATCTTACACGGAAGCGAACCATGAATACTGGCAGCATTTCCGCGCTGGATAGCTAGGCTGATCCATTGACTGAAACAGCTGCCAGCGCTTGGGTTTCCAGTAGCCTTATTGGGGCGCGAAGATAGTACTTAGAACATTCTCCGTGCCTCTGGGCCCCATGGGTACCCTCTGGCGCTTCTGGGCCCCACAAAGATGTATGACTCACTGAGACCAACATATTTGCGACGTTTGCTATCTTCGGCAGTCGAAGCAGCAGCCCCAGCACCAACTGACGTAACTTGAACATGAGAAGGAGCCAGAGTGTCGGCGCAAGTAGCGTCCTACATCAGCACCCTTCCCCGTGCCCAAGCCACCAGCGTCATTCCATAAGGACAATTCAATTTAAATTTGAAGACAGCTTCATTTCAACAATTTTTATTACATGGTATTTTACGTCTTATAAAATTTTTAAGCGTTCGGAATGGAGATTACATGTCAGTCCCTAACATATATCTTTTTTAAATCTCCCAGCTAACTCATTGCAGAGCTTAAGGCTCTTTAAGATGTTCATTTCACGACACCAAGCGCTTTAAATTTAAAGTTGTTTTATTAAATACTGACATCAAACATCATCAAAAGTTTTGTACGGTGCTCTCATAATTCCTTTATTTATTTACAGTGTGTGTAAAATTATGCATATAATATACTCAATAAGCCTTCTTTATGATATACCTACTCTCATTTTTATTTTTTAAGTGACCCGAGAATCACAAAACCATAATTAGGCGCAGATTGGTTAATATTAAAAAATAATCGAAAGTGTGCCATCCAAAAAGAAAAAAAAGAATGAAGCATATCAGAACGTTACGCGGCTGCACCACTCGGAGCTAATCGCGCCATGTTGCGTTCATCTGTTTAGTCTGCTCTGAGACTGGACAAAGGGGTCCCTCAAAGATCTCCCCGGAGATCGGTTCTGCGCTGCCCTCATCCAACCTATTCCGACGTTCTTGACCAGATTATCAGGTCACCTTGTTTGGCCTACCAAAACTGCGCCATCAAGTTCGTGGTCGCCAATCGAGGACTTTACCGCCTCACCGACCATATGTCCTACGGCTATGTGCACTGTCCACTGCCACTTCAATATCGCAATCATCCGGGCTATGTCGGTGACTTTAGATCTCGCAGGAAAACTTTGAGCAAAGTCTCCATTGCCCTCTGAGCGACCATGAGATTTCTCGTTAATATATAAAATTGATACCTGATAATAAAGAATATTATCTACACGAAATACGATTAAAGTAAAATTTTATATCTTTCTGAATTAAGATGTCAAAATGATTCCAATTATGGGTAGGTATTTAATTGTTCAAATTAAAAACAAACTAATTTCAATCTATATAATATTTACACATAGATTATATAAAAAAATAACAAACTCGAAGTCCACAGTTTTTGTACAATAAAAATAACTATATGCATCCTTAAAATATATTATACAAATTACGTAAATACTACGTTGATTGTTTGTAAGAGGGAGTTGAGGCCAGCAGTATCTTAATACACACGAACCCATATTTTAAATAAAATCCAGCCCTTAAATGCGTGTTGTTGCTACAAACGATATGCATACACTAACGGCCGTTCCCAATATACTATCTACAGGTAGTAATTTGTCTCTAACAAATTACTACCTTCTACTGTCAGTAATTAGCTGTCAATAATCGGAAGCTGTCCTAATATACCCAATAAGTCATTCTTATCGCCTTATTTTGGGACGCGTGAATTGTAATTTCCATACAAACTTTTATCGCTGGTAAGCTATACGTCGTCCCATTGACAGACAGCGTGCACGGATAGGGTGAGTTACCGTTGATAAGTTTATTGGGGCAGAAAAGTCAATTTAATTCGGCCCGCCGACGGTCCTTCGACGTGAATAGTATAACATAATATATTTTTCCTTTAACTATGGCCCTCCTCTAAAGTTTCTTAAGCTGTCTGGTCCACCACTGGTCTAAGTGCTTGTCCCGCTGTTATCAATTTGCACCCTACAATTTGTTCCTAATTTCTTCTCTAGTGTGTAGTACATATCTTAACGGTAGGTACCAATTACATTTTCACAATACAAGCATTTGTTATCTTGTTTTTTGTCAATATTATGCATGCGGTGCATTATTTTATTTACTCATTTCCTGTAGATCCAGAATAAGTAACCTTGAGCCGTTTTTTATAAGTTAGAACGGCAAATGAGACTTGTGTCATTCTACGGCCACACTACCTTACCTATCTACCGCCCTGTTTAACGCAAAAATAATGGCATTTGATAGTGTAGCCGTAGCGTAGGTAGGTAGGTAAGTATACTTACAATATCGGATGAATCACTGAAAACGTTACCGCTGCCGGTCTTTCAGGTAGATTTCCTTTTATAAACATATCAATGCACGCTTACTGTATACGGAATTTGCGGCTTACGATTACCCGAACCTACAGTAGGTATTTCTTCCTTAATCATAATTTGTATCACATTATGTTTGTGAGGTAAGGCCATCTCATATACAATGTAACTCTAACGGCCTTCCAAATAAACTTGGTATAAAGTTACCTCAGAATAATCCAAGAATATGCAAAATGTTTACAAGTAGACATTTTACGTATGCTGGTTTATTCTCACGTATAACGTTTCCCGCGTTTATTTGCAAGGCTGCTTGACATTCGGGAAACTTCAGAATTATCATTGTATTGACAGTGTTGTCGGTTATATAGTCAACATTTTGCACATTCTTGGTTAATTCTTCGGTATAACTTTATACCAAGTTTATTTTAGTTTATTATTAGTTTATTACCGTAAACGTTTGAAGTGCTATTATAGCTTCTGGAATTTGTTAGCGGTCAACCAATATGTACGAATATATTGAATATTTATATATGCAATATATTTGTACATATTGGTCAATAATTTATATTATTAAACATTGAATATTTCCCTAACTTATATAATACCTTACAGTATCTTTCGCTACGCTTTTGATGAGCTGATGAATTCTTTAAATTGAGAACTTTGGCGAGTTCACTGTAACTCGTATCACTAGTTCATTAACGGCTGTTCCCAATATTCAGTCTATCTCTTACTTGAGTTAAAAATCGTCACTATCGTTGACTTTTCTGTCCCAATAAACTTATCGACGGTAACTCACCTTATCCGTGCATGTCAATGGGACGACGAATAGCTTACCAGCGATATAAAGTTTGTATGGAAATAGCAATTAACGCGTCCTATATAAGGCGATAAGAATGACATATCGGGTATATTGGGACAGCTTCAGATTATTGACAGATAATTACTGACAGACGGTAGTAATTTATCTCTATCTGTAGATAGTATATTGGGAACGGCCGTAAGAGCCCATATTACGAAGAACATCTTATGACTATATTTTATACAAATCCCAGAAGTGAGGGTTTGAGAGGATCACTTTAAAAGCATAACAAATTGTTTAGATAATATTATGATAAGTAACGGTTAGTGTAACATTGACTTTATTTTCTCGCCGTACTCGAAAAGAACAATATTTTACTTATGAAGTGTAAGTACTAAGTAATCTACGTGCAGCCATATGATTATTACGGGTATGTTCCGATATGCACTGCGAGCACTGCACAGTGTGACGTCAATTTAATATACTGTGAAGCCGTTCCTTTATAGCTAGATAAACTGGTTACTATTTAAAACGGAACGCAATCCCGTATACTGTCAGCCGCATTTTCTGACGCAACATTCAAATGAGTGTATTAAAGTTTTCTAGTTCATTAAAAAAACTTTTGTTGGAGTACTGTCAAATTAAAAATATTTTAATTAATATTTTAGGCACTCGAGTGGTTTTGACTGATCACGTGATCAAAGTACTGCGAGTACCTTACCTCGAAAACGCCAGTGCTCACAGTAGAATATGGCGGCGATTTATGACGTCATATATTTCCCTAGGGTACTACGACAGTATACTGGCAGTCCATAACAGAACCAATTTTTCTACAGTGATAGCACTGTGCAGTGCTCGCAGTGCATATCTGAACATACCCTAAGTCTGCAAGGAGTTTTCTTTTGAGATGCAATCTAGGATACCATGTGGAATACGGACCTTATGCTACAAAGGTGATGTTAATTCAGCTTATGTTATGTTAAATTATAATATTTGACATAAATTTCTTTGGTTCCTCCACTATTTTACATTACAATTATCATCTTAAACTAATTTACAGCGTTTCGAGAATCACATTTGAATTTAGTTTTTAAATATCCCAGTGAGGCCAAGTTTACTAACAGTGATATGAAAACAAATGATGCACACGTAAATCCGACCATGTAGGGGAAATGTTCATTATATAACTGGCACTTCTTCCATGTGAACCAATGACACGCCTTAGCTGAAAAAAAAAATTATTTTTTTAGACAGTGACAAGAAGAGCAAGAGCACACACTACTTTATGACATAAGATTGACATTTTAACTATCATCATTATTATATCAGCTAGAGGACGACCACTGCTTTACCAGTGGGAGGCTCCTTTGCACAGGAAGCCGGCTAGATTATGGGTACCACAACGGCGCCTATTTCTGCCGTGAAGCAGTAATGTGTAAGCATTACTGTATTTCGGTCTGAAGGGCGCCGTAGCTAGTGAAATTACTGGAAAAATGAGGCTTAACATCTTATGTCTCAAGGTGACGAGCGCAATTGTAGTGCTGCTCAGAATTTTTGGGTTTTTTTAGCTGATCGTCCTGCTCGTCTCGTCGCTTATTATCAATAAAAAAAAAAGACAAAGGTCTCCCCCAAAGACCTCCATGATGATCGGTCCTGCACTACCCTCAACCAACGTATTCCGGCACCTGAACTGACGATCTTGACTAGATCGTCGGTTCATCTTGTGAGGGGTTTACCAACATTGCGTCTTTCAAAACGTGGTCGCCATTCGAGGACTTTTCTACCCCACCGGCCATCTGTCCGTCGAGCTATGTGCCCTGCCCACTGCCACTTCAGTCTCGCAATCATTTGGGCTATGTCGGTGACTTTGGTTCTCAATGGATCTCCTCATTTCAGATTCGATATCGCAGGGAAACTCAGAGCATAGCCCTCATTGGCCTCTGAGCTACTATGAGATGTCTCACAAGGCCTTGCTGTAAAGTTCTGAACTTCACAACCTCAGAATTATTTCGCAGATATATCGGTTTCCTCACGATGTTTGGATCCACCGTAAAAGCGTCACATAAATTGTGAGGGTCAACGGCACTGTCCTATGCGCCTTCATCTGTCCATCGAACTATATGCCCTGCCCAGTGCCACTTCAGTTTCAAAATCATTGGGGCTATGTCGGTGACTTTAGTTCTCCTACATTAGACATTTTAATAATAATAATAATAATAACAATAAATTAGCACCTGAGGAATCTAGGCGCGCTGCTGGTCTTTGAGGAGAGATGGAATGACGGCATTTATAGCAACATAGTGATTAGAATCTAATGCAGACTTGACAGATTCTAAATAGGGTGATAAAGAATAGAGAAAAATACAAATTATACATAATGTTACATAAAATACCTACTATATATTTTAATTGTAAGCTTTAACTATGAGTAGCACAAATATGTTTTAAAGTGAAACTTTTCTTACATCGCCTCAAATTTTTTCACCCAAATTTATTATATCGCATGTCGCATTACAATCGGCCGCGGTGCCTATTGTAGTAGGCGTGAAGTTGTTTAGTTAGTTCCCGAGAGGGAGAGTAGGTTTGACACACCCCTGACCAATTTTTTTTTAAGTTTCATATTATATTTAAATTTTTATAAAGAAGAAAAAGCATTGGTTTTTATTCTTTCGGTTATTATGCTGCGTTAATAACATGTAATACAAAAGTTATGAGCTCGAGATAATCAGGACCTGTCAAAGGGGGCTAAAGGAAGATTGATAAAGTTAGGTATACTAAGATAAGACCGACAATCGAAATTGTGCATTAAAACTAAAATGGAAATGGGCTGGCCATGTCGCGAGATATACAGACCAGAGATAGACTGCGAGAGTAACATTGTAGAGCAGCCCATCGGGCAAGAGAAGCCGAGGGAGACCACTAAACAGATGGGAAGACGACCACAGACGGACAGCTGGCCCTAACTGAATAGACGTAGCAAAGGATAGAGATAGTGTGCATCTTTGAAGGAGGCCTTTACCCAATCCGGGGTTCTTGCTAAATAAATTTACTTACAATATTTAAAAATCTTTGTAAGACATAAATCGCTTATCTATTTATTTATTTTATTAATATAATGTTATCTTATGACTCATAATTATGAGTTGGAAATAAAATCACACAATTGCTTTTTTTAATACTTTCAATTATTATAATACTTACAAGTAATAGCATAAAATATGCTATTCCCGAAGACGTATGCTACCGTTGCTATCATCGCCCACATCATCCCTATTGCTATCGATTTGTCTCGAGGATCAACTGATTTTAGTATCATCATGATTTGTGTCTGGAAGGCCAATGCTGCAACAAAAATGGTTTTATTTCAAATGTAAAGTGATATTATTAAGAACCACAACGGCGCCTATTTCTACCGTTAAGCAGTTATGTGTAAGCATTACTGTGTTTCAGTCTGAAGAGCGCCGTAGCTAGTGAAATTACTTAGTCAAATGAGACTTAACATCGTAGGTGACGAGCGCTCCAAGCCGCAAACACATTTTAAGAAATTCGTGTTTTAAGTTTAATTAATATTAGTGTATTCCATACATTTGGGTTGGGCTACTAAGTCATGATGCAATTTAAAGAGTCCATTTATATAAATCACGTGACCAGTTTTGTGTTCTTAACTCAATTTCGATATGATTGTGGTTTGGAACGTTTTTCTGGAATTACGTCCAATTGTAATGTTACTCATAATTTTTGGGCTTTTCTAGAATCCTGAGTGACACTGCATTGTAATCGGTAGGGCGTATCAATCAGCTGGGGGCCTACTCCTAAAATCGATATTCGATAAATCGTCGCATTAGTCGTGTCGAATCCTACTCTTAGTTACATCGTAATCAATGTCGAAACGATGATTGAACGAACGATACATTATTCGATATTTATCGGTCCTAACCCTACTCTTAGTTTCAAATGTCAGAGACGAATATTCGAATTTCACAAATAATCAAACGTCACTTTTACGATAATCTCAACGACACCTTCTAGGCTGTCGATGCTATTATCGTTTCAAGTTGTATAGATATATTTGCCATACAGTACATAATTATATGTGATTTACTATTCAACAAGATTTTTTACTACTAAGTCATTTAAGTCATTTTGTTGATCGTTTATGCGTAGAAATAATGCAAATGGCCGCCTGAGAAATTGGAAGTCGACGAGAACGGGTTGAGTTACTTTTCTTTAACATTTTACTATCCGCAAGTTTTGTATTATTTATTCAATTTTAAATGGTCATATTATATTCATTAAGTACATATTTTTTAACATTTACATTATTTGTAAATAATCCCAAATTGGTGGTGCAGAGTCGGGCATGGTCCTTAGCGCCTAAACTATGTTCTTTGTTCTTCGACATAGCACAGATAATGTTTAGATTTGAACATATTTCATTCACACTAACATCGTAAAAAACAGAAGATATTAGTCCGTCCGTACGTCGTATCGTTGTCGATTTTGCGAGTAGACCTCCTTTTTGCTTTCTCGTACCGGATTTTCATAAATAAATAACATAAACATACGTTATGTTCATTTTGTTGAGTAAAATAAAAGTAATAAGTAAAATAAATTTCTTAATGTAAAATAATTGTAATAGTTCTGAAGTGTAAAATAAATTTCTTAATGTAAAATAATTGTAATAGTTCTGAAGTGTAAAATAAATTTCTTAATGTAAAATAATTGTAATAGTTCTGAAGTGTAAAATAAATTTCTTAATGTAAAATAATTGTAATAGTTCTGAAGTGTAAAATAAATTTCTTAATGTAAAATAATTGTAATAGTTCTGAAGTGTAAAATAAATTTCTTAATGTAAAATAATTGTAATAGTTCTGAAATGTAAAATAAATTTCTTATGTAATTTAAATTGTCATTTTTGAGTACGATAGCGCACTAAATGAATATTGTATTTAACCTAAATGTTAGAACTTTTGTACTGATAAATAAGCAATTCGTGTGGAATTATTCCCTAACCATTCCAAAATATTCAAAAATGCACAGCGTAAATGTTCAAGTTTTCACTTGTGCCGGCACTCCCGGAGTGCAGCTTTTTTTTAAGTGATTAAAGATTGAAAAAATACTAAATAATAAAGAATAACAATTATTACCGGATACAGCCACTATGATGGAGTACAGTGTCAGATGTAATTGGTAGGCAGGTTGACATTCGTGGTCACCGCAGGCGCCTGCCACGGCTCTGCCAGACGTTGCAGCACAGCTGCAGTTTGTATATACTCTGGACAAATAAAAAAAATATCTCTAATGAATGATAATAATAAGAGGCGTTAGTTAAAAATTGAAATTCAGTTTACTATGAAACGTGCAGTGATTTGACATAAGCTTGAAAGAGTAGTTATTACAGTATGGCAATTGAAAGCTTAGCGGCCGTTTTCAATAACGTATCTCTTGTTACGGATACATTGCTATCACTGTTTAATCATGACAAGATCTTATCTTGTTATCTTATAGTTATATTATTAGTTATAGTCCAATGCTATCTGTCGATAGATTATTGAAATGCAAGTAAGCGTAGAAAAGAAAGAAAAGGATAGATTTGTCTAGCTCTAGTAAGTTAAGCTAAGGAGTGATAGGTTATCGAAATCGTTCGTAAAACGTAGTGAGTTTCTGCTACGATTTTAACAGGATTATAGCCGTCATCTGTCAATTTTTCAATGACTGCACATTAATATTATAATCAAGTGAATCGCTTTTTTCTTAGAGAGTTTCGCTATACTGTTACGCCCAATGAAACCTCAACTTGACTTCAGTATACGTGCCTAACTTTTGTCAGACACACTGGTTTTTTCATACAATTATTTGTTTGTTAGCAAGTAATTTCCCCTATTTCGGGGATTACTATATATTGGGCGGGTCTTTCCGGTAAGATAACCGTCCGAGAGCTTAACGTTCAATATAAAGTTAGCAAAATCTGTTTTATAGAGTTTGTACCTTAGATTAAGCATTGATCTCCGCTGCCCTCCAACTAGATAACGCAGGCCTAGTCGCAAATTGCGGCAACTAATACTACGCCCAAGGCGTTCTCGAGGCAGTCTCGAACAATGCGTGACGTTAGTTAATAATTGAAACTAAAATGCCGGGTTGCGTAGTAAAACTATGTAAAAATAATACTACAAGAAATAAGAAAGACACTGGGATCACATACCATCAGTAAGTATTTTATTAATTTCTACAAATAGCCAATACACACTTCAAAATAAAGATGCCGTAATAAAAAAGCTATTGTTCTTATGTTGTACGGTATCTAGTTGGAGCGCAACGGATACCAATTCTTAGTCTTAGGTTTGTACATTATTTAATTTACTCCCATTTTTTGCCTACCACTAGTATTTTATTAATTTCACAATTATAACTTACGATATACCATGTTGGTCTTCTAGAGTAGTACAGCCAGCCTCGCAAGGTGATGCGAAAGTAGTCATTGTGTCCACTACGCATACGGGTGAGAATGCGTTCCAACTAGGTACGCATCTGAAAGGATTTTTATGTGATATACAATAGCTTGGTGCATAGTTAGGTTTTACCAGTGTGAGGCACCTTTGCACAGGATGCCGCCTAGATTATGGGTACTACAACGGCGCCTAATTCTGCCGTGAAGCAGTAATGTATAAGTATTAATGTGTTTCGGTATAAAGGGCGCCGTAGCTAGTGAAATTACTGGACAAATGAGACTTAACATCTTATGTCTCCAAGGTGACGAACGCAGTTGTAGTGCCGCTCAGAGTTTTTGGGGTTTTCAAGAATCCTGAGCGCACTGCATTGTAATGGACAGGGCGCATCAATTACCATCAGCTGAACGTGCTGCTCGTCTCGTCCCTTATTGTCATAAAAAAAGTAAATATCCAATGTTCACAACTCAAGTTTTATTATTTTTTGAATAATTCCAACTCGATACATCGATAATAATCCAGCTCTCCGATTGACCTTTTGACATAAGACGGTTGCATTATCTGCCAATAAGAGTTACAATGTGGCATAGCATACCGTGAATCAAATCAAATCAAAATATTATTATTCAAAATATAATTTTAAATCACTTATTGAACGTCAAAACTACCACCCATTCGAAATATTATGCCGCAGATCTCAGAAGAATGGGCGCAATCATATTCAAACGCAATGCCCCCGTCATTTAGTGTTATGATGGAATGTTTTATATTCCGCTTATTTCTTGGATGATAGACGAGCGTACAGTTCACCTGATGGGTGTATCACCTCCAACCACAATCTCTTGCAACACCAGAAGGATCACAGGAGCGTTTCTGACGCTTTAGATAAGTGGCTTATATTAAGAGTACCCATATCGTATCATGCCCGAAGAAACTTCATTCCATAATCTGTTTGTACATGGAATAATGTTTCTGGAAAACCGCACTGTGGAGAAACGCCACACATCCAGGTGGTTAGGACCATGTTTAAGTTAGTGGCATGTGATGCAATTAACAAAGATTAGATCAAACAGCTATTTAGCGATCATTTCCCTTACTTGAAACGACTTTCAGCGGAAAACGTTCAAAATAAATAAAATGTTTGTACCTGAAGTACTTACCCGCAAGATGAGCTACAGATGGGGGTCTGATAGGTGCCATCCAGGCCTGCCAACTGGCCCTTGCTGCAGGAGGGCACGCTCACGACAACTATGTACATCACGAAGGCTATGACGGTCATCTTGATAATGTGCTTCACGCCGCGGAAGAAGTCAAACTCCGGGAGAATCGGGACAGAATGCTTCACGCCAACGTACTGCAACATGAACATAATATGAACATCATTCCTATCTCCATGACTGGCAGTCAGAGATAACAGCCCTTTAGTTTACAGTGACCATAGGTTCTCAACGTGGGCGATAACGCCCCCTTGTGGGCGTGTGAGACTTTCGAAGGGGCAGTAGAAGACCCAGAGAAAATTAGGGGGCATTGAGATGGCGCAGATGGGACGTGGGTAGATTAAAAAATATAGTCTAAAAAGGCAAAAAAATACACGAAAATACTCTAGAAAAAAACATATTCTCAAAGTGGGCGGTGAGCAAAATAAGGTTGAGAAAGTATGGTTTACACGATCCTGACATTTATTCCTGAAGGCCTTCAAATTCCGATGCAGTTCAGTCTAGGTACCTAAACTGAATCGCTAAAATTCGTACCACGAAGTGCCTATAACTGAATGGCGTTTGATGAATGAAATAAATTTTTGTGTGGTCGGCGGTGTGAGAATGAGATGGCGCTGTACAGTCGTTGCATAAGTCTATCTCGCTTACTCGAATCATATCCGTTGCGTTATGAACGCACCTACATTCATGTTTGATTTGACAGAAGCATGGAGTACATTTTTTTAAACTCGTTCTTGCGAACAGGCTATATGCCAGGGACTTACTGCCTTGTCTTTAGTATTTACATTTTCGGTATTTATTTTCAGCCGTTTTTTGAATCGCTCACTTTGACACATAAGCTTGGATAGCTTAGTTTAGGCTAAAATATTACCTCATGGTAGGAATTTTTTAAATGTATGATGATAAATAAAAATTTGTCGTCATCCTAAATTGGATAGCTCTAATGACGTCGTGGTATGAAATAGCAAAGCAGTTCAATTTAGGTCGTCAATTGAATCGCAATAACAGTTCATGGTAGGCCCGCTGGTCTGCTTCAACTCTTCCATATAAATTTAATCAAAACTCCTTTATACATTCAGGTCAACAAATGCTTAAACTTTTTTGCTGAAAACTTATGGACGTTAAGGTTATCCGAATAGCCACCTCTTTGGAAAAGGTGACTTTTTATTGACAACACTGCCCCTCATCATTTTCTCTTTGGTTATTTGTCCTAGATCAAAATTCTTTTTTATTATTTTTGTTTTTGTAAGTGCTCATAATATAGGTCGCAAACAGAGGCCTAGAATACAACTTCGACAGCAATAAGCGAAAATATCAAAACAGTCGGACTCAAAATATTTCCTTTGATTGAATTTTGAAAATTTTGTTACTATTGGTTAATTCATAGAGAAGGATTTTGCCAAGAATCAAACCTTGATTTTTGAATTTTTACTCACGATTTTTGTCGGAGTTACAGCTGTCCTTATCGCATATGTTTTCGAAGTTATACTTCTTTTAGCGCGATGCAGAAAAATGATGAGAGTGAATTATTACGATGCGCGCGCACACCGACACCTGAATTCTACATCGTGAAGTTAGTTCTAGGTGGCATGAAAATCGATAACTATGTTCAAGTTGTATATTCTAGTATTTTTATATTTAGAACACGTGTTTCGTGACAGTACAGTTAAACAGTGTGAATAAATATATATTATTTTTGTGTTTTTATTAAATCAATTTCATATACGACGGTGATAGTATTTACTAATAATTTGTTAGTATATTATATAATTAATAAATTTTCTACACTTTTTTATATTAACCTTAAATGCTGAGTGTTTATACTATCTTTGATCTTAACTATTGTTAAAATTTGATTTATTTTTCCATACGCCAAAGAACTTATAACTTCCAACGCGTCTACATAAGTAAACACAGTCTTTTTGTTAGTATGTTATCACTATAACTTAACACTATAAGGCCTTAACCTTATCACTATAAGGCCTGTGCCACATTGAATATTTGGTCAGATATCACTAATACTTACAACAACTCCAAGTATAGCAGGTATATATCGGAAAAACTCCGGGAAATGTGTGACCGTTTCAGTTCCCGGGACAATGTTGTATCTCGCCTGAAATCAACAAATATTTAATTTTTAATAAAAAAAATTTAAGCAAAAAAATAACTGGCTTTTAAAACACTATTCCAAAAGAATAGGTTAATAATAATAATAATATGCACTAAAAAGTATAAAATTATTGCGTATTTTTATATAATCTAATTAATTAATCTACTTCTAGTTACGATTATTGTTTTTTTTTTACTTTTATGGCTTTAGGATGCTAGTGTCCGATCTGTATCAAACTGGATCACACGGGAAGCACCAGCTTTCAAATTAAAAAAAGAACTATCAAAATCGGTTCACCCAGTCGAAAGTTCTGAGGTAACAAGCATAAAAAAAACATAGCGACGAATTGAGAACCTCCTCTTTTTTTAAAGTCGGTTAATAAGACCTAAATTACTTTAACAAAGTAACCTTATTATAAAATAAATTATCAATATTCAAATTCACAATAGCATTTTCAAATCATTGGTCAATGGTCATTTATTATTTATGATCACACATCCCTTAGAAGACGTCATTTTAAAATTAAGTGTGACAACACAGCCTTTACAATGATCACGAGGTTTCTAATAGTACAACTCTTGTCAAATTATGTAGAAGTATGTATTTTGTAGAAACAATGTTGCGACATATAATTTAAACTAAAATCATAAACATATTATCATCAGTTTCATTTGTGAGAAAAGGTGACGAACCCTGTTCTTTATTGCCGCTCAGGATTATTGAAAAATACAAAAACTCGTCACGTTGAGACATAAGATGTTAAGTCTCATTCATTCATTCATTAGCCCAGTAACTTCACTACTACTACGGCTGCTACAGCGAAATATACTTTCAAACCGAACCTCATTAGTGCTGGCACATTAGTACTGAACAGTAGGAAAAGATTTCGAAGACTTCGAAAAGAGCCGCTGTCGAACCCAAGAAAACCCTCCTATTGATAAAATAAACTGAATACGTACATGAACTAAAGCCTCCTCATGATAACTAAATCCGAAGAAGGCAGCGGCCATTAAGCCCAGTGCTACCATTTGAGACATTGCTATGAAGTTGAATAGCACACGTCGCAAGCTTGTGAAGAAATCTGCAAAAAATACATATAGTAAGACTATTTTCTGCAAGTCAGGGTGTGCCTTGGTACGACTATGCACCTATTTACGCGAAAGCAGCTCTTTAGTTTTAACGGCTGTTTTCAATCAACGTATCTCTAGTTACGGATACATTGCTGTCACCATTTAATGACAAGATCTTATCTACCCATAGTTATGTACTATGTAGCTATAGTCCAATGGTTCTTTGTCGACAGGTTATTGAAATGTTAGTCAACCACTCTGGCGAGTTACGGCATTTTTCAATAACCTATCTATCCTTAGTTTAACTTTCTAGACGTAGACAAATCTATCCTTTTACGCTTACTTACATGTCAATATAACCTATCGACAGATAGCATTTGACATAACTATGGATAGATAAGATCTTGCCATTAAACGGTGACAGCAATGTATCCGTAAATTAAACTAAGGGTAGATAGGTTATTGAAAACGGTCATTAGTCAACTTCACTAGCTTTATATTCATTCTCTGTAAAAGCGTCAAATTACTCTGTCAAAATAGTACTGGGAAAAGACCAATGATACACAAAATATTACCTATTTATACTCGCTTTCAAATTAAGAAATATCCTACCATCAGAATATATTTATATGGTTTTTCCGGAATTGAGTTTAGGAAATTCTTTATGTCGTCTACCGAATGAAAACGGCTGGTAAGAAGTATTATTTTGATTTAGGGAGATAGAAAGAATTCGGCTAAGTCTTTATGTCTATAAAATTAATTATCTGATTAATTGTCTATATTGTGATTGCTGGATAGCGATTGGTGAGATTTTCCTCAAAAGTTCGTTCACAATGATGGCCTTGTGTCAAAACACATTATTGTGCTGTGAAATCCATGAATTTTCTTTCAACGAATAAGTTCTATATACATAAGAACGTCATTGCAGATGCCACTCAAATTCCGCGCCAAAACGATGTCCATTTCACGGCCTTCACACTTGACGATTAAAATATGCTGCAGAACTAAGCATATTAGCCAATCCTTCAATATGGGGCCCCATTGCAATTTGGAATCAAGAGTATTTAATACCAAGAAATATAGCAGATTCCACCGATTTTACCGCCTCTCAGTTTAAAAAAATATTCACATGTACGTTTTTGACATTTGCCGCGGTAAATTTAATATATTTAGTTTTATGACTATTTAACAAATTAGTTTAATATTGTACCAATCAAATTTATATTTACAATATTCATCCATGACTCAGAAAAACACATTCATATTCATCAGTTAAATGTTTGCACCTACCGGGATTCGAACCCGGGACCTCTGGCTCAGTTGGCAAGATCAATTTAAATAATCAATTTCCCAAATAAATTTTATTCTCAAAAAACTTTTCTGTGCCCTTATTTTTACAATATAAATTGCTGTAAGTTCTTTATTAGGTGTATTTAGAATAATATTTTACCTCTGTCATCCAATGAAGGTGAAGCCTTAGCCACGCCACCCACCTCAGGTGAAGACGAGGGTATTGCGAAATGCATCTGGACATTCTGAACAATCAACGGCATCGTCAGGATCACAGCGTTTATTATAATGCTCTTTTCGAGTACAACTGTCAGCATCTTGAATCCAAATATACCCGGGATTATTCGAGATATTACAAGGATACCTAAAAGAAAATAAAAATGACTAAAATAATATCAGAAATAAAAAGTAGTACCTTAAAAATAAGAAAATATTTTATGTTGGTAACATTGAATGGTGAATTCAATATATTAATAGCCAATTTCAGTCCAAAAAACTACCGCTAAAGTATTATTAAGCTATTGCATAGCTTCTATCGCGGGCCTTGAGCGTGGAGACCGAATCCAGAAATTCCGTTACGAAAATAACCTAACACTTACTTACTAGATCTATATAGATATTTCGCCATGGTCATTACAATTGCCGTGGAACAGCGGTTATCACGTATGCTTTTTGTGCAGAAGGGCCCATGTTCGAGCCTGGGGTTACGTCTTGATTTTTTTTTAATTTCTTTATTTTATTTATCATGTTATTTTAATTTTTATTATTATGACAAGCATTTTTATTTAGTTTCACCTGTCCCGTTGTCTGTCTGTAACCAAATCTTGCAAGTAAAATTTTACTCACTTCCCGTTTGCTTTTATTAAAATTAATTTTATCAAAAAAAAATACTGCATAAATAAATAATTATAATTGCATAAGTTGATAAAAAGTGCTATGCAATAGCTTTACCGCGGCAGTCCCCGAGTGCCACACGTCTTTATTTTTTCCTTCTTTTTTATTGTCAACAACAGTGTCAACAATCATAATTAAAAAACTTGATTGCTTACATCGTATTATATATGTCTATATTTTTGAAGTTATACTCCGTACCGTATGGTGCGTTTTGGAAAAAATAAAAACTCTTTTTACAAATGTTAATAACAATCCATTTGAAGCAATGAAATAAAAAACTCAAACGTCATGACTTACACGAGTAAGTGAGTAAAAAACAAGAGTTATTGAGTACAGTAGATGCATCAATCCACACACACTGTACATGTTTAAGGCAATATGGCAGCATTATATCAACATTATGAAAATATATATAATAATAAATATTTTATGTGCAAGACGCGTGAACCAGCCATCACCTCCCACGACCATAATAGAGACTATAACGTAGCCAGCAACACTCTCAAGTCTCAATACATATCTATGGTTAACAGACGTGATAGTTCTACAGAGGAAAACGTGGCCTTCGCACTACATGCACCTCATCGTGTCACACCATATATTTAAAATAAACTAGCGCTTATACTACGTGACAGCCTGGGAATGCGTTGATTTGTCAATATTGTGTGCCTGATCATAAGCTCAGGTAACCATAAGGTTAGCTTTTACTAAGGCTAGGTGGCTCCAACAAATTAATTGCACCATTTGACAATTTTTAGATGACGCCATAACTTTAACTGTTAACTGTAACCGTCTAATCTTCGCCGGTTAAAGCTATTGTTAATTTAAATAGCTAAATATTCGATATTTCACTTTTTAATTTTAACTATACCAAGTAATACCATGGTGCAACACATTCCGCAGTCTGTGTTAAAGTCAGCGTTACTAAATTTGACTTTAACAGCTAATATGATGCAACCCAGCCTAACTATTAACAACTTGTAAATCAACATCGGTTACAGTAATGATAGATTCCCTTTTCTATCTTGCTGTATCTGCGTTAGATATGTTCTTCTCTATCGCACACTTTGTCTATATACTAGTATATTGTAAGACGTATGTATCACACACACATTTTTTTTATCTATACTGGTTAGGAGACAAGGATAAAAGTAATAATAAAATGGTTTTGTCCTTTTGATGTGTGTTTTATTTGATTTATCTTTTATGACAGTAAGAAATGACACGAGCAGGACGTTCAGATGATGGTAATTGATACACCATTCCCCTTTTCAATGCAGTGTCACTCCGGATTTGCGAAAAACCTAAAGATTCTAAGCGGCACCACAATTGCGCTCGTCACCTTGAGACATTAGATGTTAAGTTTCATTTTCCCAGTCATTTCACTAGCTACGGCGCCCTTCAGACCGAAACACAACAATGCTTACAAAATTACTGCTTAACGGCAGAAAAAGGCGCCATTGTGATGGTACCCATTGCCGGCATCATGTATCCTCCCACTGGATAATTAAAAGTAAATATTGAAGTTATTGATACTTACCCACATGAACACTCGATCTTTCTGGTGCATATTCATCAGTATACGCCAAGTAGTGACTCCACGTCGCCACCCTCGTTAGAAGAAAGCAGGTGGCAGTGAATAGAACTATCGACAATCGTACAGCAGTTACGGCTGACACACCTGTATATTTTATAATCGTGTTTTTTGTACTGCTGCAAAGTTCTGAAAAGAAATTTTGATAGTCTGTTAAAACTGGACTGGATATTTACATACGGAACTTGACTGTTAACATGATGAGAATAAACGAAGAAAAATGGAAGGATAAAGATATATTGAAGTAGTTCTCTATCTGGTCTAAGAAATTTCCTTGCCTCGCACAGCAACTTTGTGGAATCAATTACCGGCTGCGTTTTCCCGAATAGATACGACTTAGGGATCTTCAAGAAAAAGGCATACTCCCACCTAAAAGGCTGTTCTTGACACCTGTTGTTGCGTATGTCTATGGGCGGTTGCCTCACATCTCCCCAACCCGTGAGCCTCTTGCCCGTTTGCCCCTTCTTATAAAAAAAAGGGTTCAGAGACGAGTGGAAGAAGTGTGTCAGAAGAATAATTAGTGTAATTGGGTGCAATTCGCGACTACCATTAATCGTTAAAAGGAAAAATATAGCTGAGGCTTTTTTAGATTTAAGAATTCTAAAATATACGAGTTAATATTAAAAATCGTGAATAAAAATCTTATTAATCAGGATTTCGTTTTAATTCGATAATTTTTTTGTCATATTGTTATTGGATTTGCATAGTAGGCCTCTTGTTGCGGTCTTTATAATTAAGCCGTTTTGATCACATTTTGTAGTACTCTAGCACTTACAAACACAAGAATATTCAAAAAAGCCAAACAGCAACTATGCTAGTGTGGTGAATTTTAACGGTGCGCGCGCATGGTCACGAAAATAGGACACCTGGCTAAGCTGGACAGCTAGACCATTTGTTCACCTACCAAGCCTCTTGTAAGTCGTATTATGTCTACGGAACCACAACAAATGGACGAGAAATTAAAAAATTTCAATGTATACACAAGTTTATTTTATCTCCCTAATTGTATAAAAATAATTTCTAATACGAACCAGATTCATCCAGCTGAGTGGGCGAAGGAATGAAGAATAAAGTAAAACAGATGAAGAATAATCCCCAGGACCAGCCCAGCAACATTCTTCTTCGGTTCCTGTATCCCAGCCACCCCACTATCGGGGCAGCAATGGCCTCAAGCATGGCGAACAATGTAAGTAATAAGTCTGTAAATAGATAATAATTTTTTAACTTATCGCCTGTATGAAATAATTTATAAGATTTATTGTTGCATGAACTAATATTTAAATCCATACGGATTATTGATAATAATATCTTAAAATTATGTAAATCCAGTGTCCTGATGTTTGTTTCCAGTGAACGCCTACACTAATTAACGGATTTCAATGGTATGAATACTTTTAAATATCATTGATAGTGTGCAGTTTGGTCCAATTTAAGAGATATGATAGTTTTATTTCGATTTGGTACCCATAATTCTTTTTTCTCAAACTTGCATGGAAATATATGTCATTATTTTCGAAGAAAGAACATGTAAAGTATCGTATTTTCAGACAAAGAAAATCAAATCCATTGCAGGAGCATTTTTTGAATTTGGAACATTACAACGCTCCTGCAATGTTGTATGAAACGGCTTGCTGGGGTTATTAAATACTCTTTGATCGGATCTCTTTTGTCATTATTGGCATACCTTAGTCTCTTTGCGTTTGCCTGTCGGCACATATGATAAAAAAAATTGGCGGCAAAGCTGAAAATTAGTCTTGATTTGTTATAATTAAAATGAGTTTCAACGGTTCAGAGAGTGAAATGGAGATTGATTACTCCACCAGATTTAAGATCAGAAGCGAAATTGGCAATAGAAAACCTGCTTCCAGCGAAGTCAAAAGAAAAATACATGAAAGTATATGAAAATTTTATGAGTTGGAAAAACGAGAAAAACGTGAACATTATCTCCGAAACAGTATTTTTGGCGTATTTCTAAAACTAAAAATCCAAAAACATTATGGGCTATTTATTCCATGCTGAAATGTAGGTACAGTTCATGTTAAAAATCGCATAAACTTGACAAGTTATGGGAATTTAACTACATTTAAGTTATATTTTACACAAAAAGAGTTTATTTCCCTCCATTCTTTTGAGAAAAGCACTATATATGCCTCGGCGGGAAATGGCAATAATGTCCTATTATTATTTTCAATATTTGTTTTGTATGGACATATTTTCTATTAGAGAATTTATTGACGCAGGGTTTGACAGTTCTGCTGTGAAACAATTTCATTAAAACAACAGGGAGCATATTTTACGAAATAATTCTTGACTTCTTAATTATTGACAAATTCATAAGAAATAGTATTTTATTTATTTTGTACTGAACAACGTCTGTCGGGTCAGCTAGTCTTCATATAAATAAATATAAATATCTTTATTAAAAATGACGAAGTTTAGAACCTAATTGTAAAGACGCACCAAGTTCAAAGTTACAGTAAAACTTTCATATACTCAGAACACCACCCCCAAGCATACTCACTCATATAATAACTACATACATTCATACCCATTATCGGTATCGCAAGCACAATTCAGGACAAGAATAATTTGAAGAGTACTATTTCATACCACAGATCAGAAAAAAGTAGCAGAAGTGGCATCATGTCATTTTTCTGTTCCGTGTTTCATACCAACGATGGGTAGTAACTAATAACAAACATAAATTTCTGTATTACACACGCAATGTAAAAAGTTTTCTGAAATTGATTCACAAGTATGGTGTTAATAAATTATCTATTAAAGTGCTTTTTAATACACTTCTCAATAGCGATTCACATTCCATCAGAAAGTTTCAAGTAAAAAAATCGTAATCTCTTAAGCTTAGTTCAAAGTAAAAATTTAGTAAAATCTTTTGACATTCATAATTAGTGTCATCGGCATAGATAAATTATGTGATTTTGATTTGATTTACTTACAAGGCATATAGTGGGGAAGGTTTCCAGTCCGGACGTCCTGAATGATGATCCGGTAGGCAGCAGCCTCGGCGATTGTGATGGTGATGAGGTTCCCAAACACCAACTTCCGTAGTGTTTGGGGCACGAACTCTCGATTGTTTGCCCATGACTGTATCCGCGATTTTACTGAACAAATAAAAACCATCCTTACTCGATTGATTAATCACGATATCTCTAGAACTATAAGGCGTAAAGACTTGTTAGGTAGGAACATTTTTTTTTAGCGGCGTTGAACACTTTTCTTGGTATGGGCATAAAATGTTAAATTCGCGTCAGGACACGGGACCTGATCCAAAATTCGTAAGACAGACGTTGCAATTATGGATTAAAGTTGAGTTTTTTGAGAGAATAAACTTTTTAATATAAAATAATTATAATAGTTCTGAAGTGTTAAATTTTTTATGTAATATAAATTGCATTTTTGTGTATGATAGCGCAATTAATGAATGTTGTACTTTTATACTAATAAATAAAGCAATTCGTGCGAAATAATTCCCTAACCATTCTAAAATATTCAAAAATGCACACCGTTAATGTTCAAGTGTCACTTCTGCCGTCACTCCTGGAGTGCAACCCGTTATTTTGTTTTAATCATAAACAGAATACCGTCTGTCACGTCAGCTAGTTATATTATAAATGGGAACCAGAGTTTGTGTACTTCTTAATTAATATCATCAAAAAATTTTACACACTCGTTCTTTTACACCCGTACTGATAGTACACATACGTACTGAAAGTAAACACACAGAAGTTGTATGAAGCATTAGAGATATGGTCCCACTGAAGAATGCTACATAACAGCTGAATCCAGAAAGCTTTTAATGTCGAGGTATCACAGCGCGTCGGCAGAAACCGGGAACTGCTGCAGACCATCAAACGAAGAAAAGACATGGACATCTTCTGATTATGGGAGAAATAGAAAGCAAGCGAAGTGCAAAATAGAAAGAAATCTTGGCTACGAAACAACCTGACCCTTCCACTGGACCAATATTAACAGAGTGGAAGGCCCGTTTCGTTTAGCACAAAACAGGACTAATTTTGTTGAAGTGACCACTAACCTCCAGTACTGGAGAGTCACATGAAGAAAGAGATCAGTTAAAAAGAGTAACTGACTGGTAGGTAAAAAAATGGTATAAATAATTGTACCTACCTATTATCGCGAAATAAACGACATCTAAATTTAACAGAAAAAAACTATAAGAATACTTTCAAATATTGTCGTACTTACATGCTGCATATCTTTTTTCATGAAATATAAAATACTATCTATCTATATCCTTGAATAGTATAAGAGTGAACTCTGTGAACGGCTGGATCACTTGGCGTTGCGTAGAGACGTCGCTTAATTATGTGTCTTCTACCGCATTTATCATGGGGAGTGTTACGAAGAGCTGTTTAACCTGCTTCCTGCTGCTGAATTCCACCTTCGCGCGACACGCCACTAGTTAGGATTTCATCCCCACCATCTGGATGCGTGGCGGTCCTCCACAGTACGGTTTTCAAGGAGCTTTCTTCCACGTACTCCAAAGCTGTGGAATAAGCTTCCTTGTGCGGTGTTTCCGAGACGATACGACATGGGTACATTCAAAAGAAGCGCGTACACTTTCCTTAAAGGCTGGCAACGCTCCTGTGATTCCTCTGGTGTTGCAAGAGAATGTGGGCGGCCCTAATACCTATTCCATAAAAAAAACACACCTAGTGAAATCTGCTATTTTTCTTAGCATTACTTTTTATTCCAATGGTGCCCCAATATTTAAGAATTTGCTAATACTTTTTTTAATAGTAATAATAACGTTTGTTTTTCAAATATTACAATTTCATTATTAGTACAAGTTTAAAATATTTTTCTAAATTATATAATTTAGATACAGGTAGTAAACACAGCTAAACTAATATAAACTGTGTTTCAGCTGTCAGTGACTTCTTTTCGATACCAGACCTATTCAAATCAAATTAAAATAAAAGTATAACTTCTAATAACGGGTGTGTATATGTGTGTGTGGGTGTAAGGGTTTATACCCTTTTAACTTACTCGTTTTAGGGTGTGGTATTTTTAGGATATGATAATAATATGAAATTTATTAAAAGGTTTTATTGTATCAAATTCTCGGTCTCGTGGAAATTCAGCCCATGGAGCCAGTTTTTGGTTTTTTTTCTTGCATTGTTATTAGAACTCAAAGTTTGTGGGTTATATTTTGTCATATATTCGTTGCATTATATATTTGTAATTGTGAGTTTTCAATTATTTAACCAGCACATTAGTTCGCTCAAAGCATTTTCAGAATGTGTACGGGTCGCGTTCCAGTATTTTCCATGTAAAAGCAACACTGTCTCATCAGCGTTTGTAATGATATTACAGAAGTAGATTGTTTTAGTACATGATACGTTTATATATATATCAGGAAAAGTGTTGGCCCTAGAATAGTCCCTAGCGGATCTTCATAATAGAGGTTTGTCTCTTGACCAGTCAAGTTGCCAATCTTTACACATTGTGTTAATATAGAAAGGTAACTTAGAAACATTTCTAGCACTATTCCACGAACACCAACTCCTCCTAATCTTGATAATAGAATTGGAACAGAGACAGTATCAAAGGCTTTGGCAACGCCTATTACTTGGGTCTGCAGCATACGCAGATAAAAAGATTAGACAATTTACCGACATAGATATGGAGCACCTCTGTTTATTTTAGTTATTTTAATAGTATGACTTCCGGTATATTATTATGGGACATTGCAGCCGATATTAAATAAATACTTGCTAAAAAATACTTTTATCTTCTTACCATGCTAACTACATATGTAACAGTCGAATAATTGAAGTATCAAATTTTCGTTATCAAGTTCTTATCAATTCAAATACACCTCACGTACTATTTCTACGATATTACTCACCTTTATTGTAGCAAGTATTGAGGCAGCTCATTGTTGTGTGACAAGTGAGTCCCTTATCGATCTAACCCAAAATTGGTCGATACTTATTGCTTCATCGTTTACAATCTGAAACAAAGTAGTTACCTTATAATTATCTTTAAGGAGTGGCCGCAACTTTTCTTATGAACCAGGAAACGCCGAATATATTAAGGATGTTATGTATAGGGGCAGTGCAGCTGATATAAACCATCTTTGTGCTGCATAAGAGGGATTTTCGTGCTATTTACAATCTAGGTCGCAGAGAATCATTAAGAGAAAAATTTAAAGAAATAGTAATTTTGCCTGTTGCATCTCAATATATTCATGATAATTTTCTTTATGTTCAGAAGCACATTAACGAATTTGCTAGAAAATGCCACAATCATAACGTTCAGTCGAGTTAGTAAGCCTTTTATATTGGGCGATGTATGCATGTATACATGCTTTTACAACATGATCCCAGTAAATGTACAAGAAAAAATGTTATTACCAAATTCAAAATATTTTCAAAAAAGTTTGTGTGGGTTAAAGTAAAAATTACTATATATATTAAACCATATTTGTGCTGCAGAAGGGAGCTTAACGCGCTATTTACAGCCTAGATCCCAGAGAATCGTTAAGAGAAAAATTTAAAGAAATAAACATTTTGACTGTTGCATCTCAATATATTCTTATTTTTTTTATGGAATAGGAGGACAAACGAGCTTACGGGTCACCTGGTGTTAAGTGATCACCGCCGCCCACATTCTCTTGCAACACCAGAGGAATCACAAGAGCGTTGCCGGCCTTTAAGGTAGGTGTACGTGCTTTTTTTGAAGGTACCATCTACGACACTAAATGCCAGCGATCTTGAGCGATATGAGTTCACGGCTGCCGGCCCGCCATCTATGTAACAAAGCCAATATTTTCAAAATTCTTGCGTGGAAAACAGTTTATATGCTTACAATCCTCGTTATTCACTACTAATCTGAATAAATGAACCTACATAAAAAAGTACAAGCTATAAGAATAACTTTTCTGAGAGAAGTACCAAAAAAATGCGTCGCGCCGTGCCAAAAAAATTTGTTTAACTTCAAAGAAAAGTGGTAGTTCAAAAAGGCTCGGCAGTGTTAACTATAACCAACAGCAAGCATTAGCAACCTACAAATAAGCCTTAAGGATATGTGTAAGAAAGAAAGAAAGAAAAAAAGTTTATTCATGATATAGTACCTACAATAAAACATAAAACAAAATTGAGAAATATTATTTTCTATACGTCACAAAGTGGTCCCAACTCAGCATATTTGCTGGTTTGAAAACCAGCGCTGGTCTTCCGTGTGGCCATTTGGTGACGTCGCCTTAAAGATAATTATATAGTAACTAATGCGTAGACTGAGTAAACAAGATAATGTATTAGCTTGTCAATTTCTGAAGTTTCTAAAAACAGGATTAAGTAGTGTTCATAGCTCGAAATGCTATACTTTCACCACAAAACTTGTCTAAAAACACCATGTTTGCGTGTTTTCTGCTTACTCTTCGCCTTAAGGAAGGTGTACGCGCTTTTTTTGAAGGTACCCATGTCGTATCGTCTCAGATACACCGCACAAGAAAGCTTCTTCTTAATAATTATCCCTATGTTCAGAAACAGTAACGAATTTAGTTTCTTTTAATGAATTGCATGAATTTAAAGCCTTCTGTTTTCACTTTCTCCAAGCGCTTTGAACACTATTATTAGAGTCATACGGGTCATGTACGAGGTCACAGAATGGCTCAAGTGGAAGATCGGCGCTGGACATACATAATATGTGTATCAGTATACTTTTTTTATGAAAATAAGGGACAAGGCGAGCAGAACGTTCAGCTGATGGTAATTGATACGCCCTGCCTATTACAATGCAGTGCCGCTCAGGCTTCTTGAAAAGCCCAATATTCTGAGCGGCACTACAACTGCGCTCGTCAACTTGAGGTATAAGATGTCGTCTCATTTGCCCAGTAATTTCACTATCGACGGCGTGCTTCAGACCGAAACACAGCAATGTTTACACATTACTGTTACTGCGGCAGAAATAGGCGCCATTGTGGTACCCATAATCTAGCCGGCATCCTGTGCAAAGGAGCCTCCCACTGGTAAAAATATAATATGGCGAGCTTGAGTCTATTTGCGGCTGATCTGTAGTTTTATTGTTTCATTAATGGTATGTTTTATTTTAAATCAATTTAAGTTTGAATTGTTCTATTTTGTACTTAGTGGTTTAAGCTGCTAATAAAATATTTTATTACTAGCTGACCCGACAGACGTTGTTCTGTATATAATAAATAAAATAATGTTTTATATGAATTTGTCAATAATATATACTATATACCAAATATATACACCAAAAATTACTTCGTAAAATATGCACCCTGCTGTCGTAATAAATTGTTTCACAGCAGAACTGTCAAACCGTGCGTCAATAAATTCTCTAATAGAAATTATGTATGGACACATCAAAGGAAAAACAAATTTGTTGTTTTTGTTTAATTTAGCAGCATTTTCCTATTTATTCACCTTTTAAACCTTCTCTGGACTTCCATAAATAATTCAAGACCAAAATTAGCCAAATCAGTCCAGCCGTTCTCGAGTTTTAGCGAGACTAACGAACAGTAATTAATTTTTATATATATAGATTATTATTATTAGATTTCAATCACAACTACGACTACTCTAACAGTACTTAAGTACTCTCACTTATGTTAACACAGCATTTATGCTGGGACTAACCCGAAAGGCGCGGGTTCAAGTTATGCATCATCCATAAATGTTGGTACTAATTTGTGAATACTTGCAAAACTCCAGAAGTGAAGGATGTCAAAAATAACAAATTGTTTAGATTTGAAAGAGCGACATCTCAAGTCATTTTTCTAATACGCAATTATTGGGTTGAGCAGGTTATCAACTGTAAATTAGATCCTGTAGATGGAGCCACAACCTGAGAACTGAACACTAATAGCCGCGGGTTCGAGTACCACTTCGTCAATAAATTTTGAGTGAATGAGTAAGTCTTTATTGCAAACAATGTAAAGAATAGTATTTAAGTATAATTCTAATGTTAGTTATATTCTAATATAAGTATTCAAATCCAAAAAAAATATTCAAAATAGGATATGAAATCACTTGAAAGTCAAAAACTACCACCCATTCCAAAATGAATGCCTCAGACCTGAGAAGAACGGGCTCAACAACCTCAGCGGGCTTTTTTTTTCAGCGAAAAAATATGTTTACAAAGTAATATTGTACAATTAAACTTATTATTTAATAGCCTGTGGGCGGTCACTCCTTTCCTAATCTGTGGTATCATTAAGAAAGTCATTTATGTTATAGTAACCTTTACCACACAAACATTTTTTAACAATTCTTTTGAATAACGTAATACTTTTGTTTTGAACATTTTCTGGGATCTTGTTGTAAAAGCATATAAATATACATCGCCCCACAAAAGACTTACTAAATCGACTTAGCCGAGTAGTAGGCATTATAAGTTTAATAATATTCTTAGTTTAGTAATATCCTAATCTTAATAATATTTTTATGTAAGTGATAATATTAATCTTCATCATCATTCGCTTGTCTTCCGACGTAGACCTCCTCCAGAATTTTCCATTGTGCTGTCCAGAGCAGAATGTCTCCACGTTGGTCGAGACACTTTTTTAAAATCATCTTCCCATCTAATTAATTCTGTAGTCCATAAATTTTGGTACAAAATTTGTATAATGTGAACAGAGCGTGCTCGTCTTTTGGCCGTGACACAAAATGAGTCAGGCTTTTCGTTACAAGCCTTGCCTTCTGCGCCGATTGAAACGCTACTTGACAATATGACATTGTATAACTCCGGCTAGGTATTAAACTGAATGAACCACATCAATGTAGATGTGGCGTTCAGTTAGATGCTCTTGGGCGTCACGGGTTATCCTGCCTAAAATCGGCAGGCCGTATCAGTCGTCACGCCAGCATTATTGAAGTCATCCGCAGGGCATTTGCCGCTCTTAATATACCAGCTGTTTTAGAGCCAAATGGTAATACCAGCCGCGATGGCAAGCATCCTGATGGAATGACGCTGGTGGCTTGGGCACGGGGAACGGCGCTGTTGTGGGAAGCTACTTGCTTCGACACTCTGGCTCCTTCTCATGTCCAAGTTACGTCAGTTGGTGCTGGGGCTGCTGCTTCGACAGCCGAAGACAGCAAGCGTCGCAAATATGTTGGTCTCAGTGAGTCATACATCTTTGTGCTGTTTGGTATCGAGACATTTGGCCCGTGGGGCCCAGAGTGTTCATAATACTATCTTCGCGCCTCAATAAGGCTACTGGAAACCCAAGCGCTCGCAGATAGTTCGGTCAACGGATCAGCCTTGCTATCCAACGCAGTAATGCTGCCAGTATTCTTGGTACGCTTCCACGTAATGATAGCTTTAATTTTATGTAGTCATAGTATTGTAAATAATGTTATAAGATTTGTTTTATTTGTATAATGATTGTGTATATCAAAATAGTATTTGAACAGTTGTTCTGAATAATATTCAACAACAATAGGTGCTTAATGCTAAGTGACTGCTTCATTTACTTGTAACAGTATCCAAGAAGAGATTTTTTTTTTTATTTATTTATTTATTTATATATTGCTCTGATTTTTTTATTTAAAATAGTTGATTATCATTTAAAGAAAAATTATAAAGTGGATACCACAACGGTGCCTATTTCTGCCGTGAAGCATTAATGTGTTAACATTATTGCGTTTCTGTCTGAACATTTAATGTGACTTAACATCTTATGGTGGCCTGATGCTCCTGTTACCGGAAACTCTGCTTGTTTAAATTTTACGTTATTATATTTTTAGGTACTTCAGTAACTCTTGTGTTTTTACATATTAATTTACATTACTTTTTGACTTAAACAGTAAGGCATCTGTTTACTTTTAATCGTCGATTTGTATTGAACAAAGACTTAATTATTCTACTTTAATTGTATTTTAGTTTAAGCTATTGGTCTAGTTGCCAATGCTTTAAAGTTAAAAAAAAAAAACAAAATAGTTATTTTACACATAGGTTGACACACACACAAACACACAGTTTCTTACACATGTGTTTACTTTATCCTTTTTTACTTTCTTTTGAATTGAGTTTATGTTTTAGTGATACTCATACACAATCGTGTGATTTAAATTTATCCCCAATCTCTTTTGTTGACTCTCGTCTTGGTGGATGAGCGGGGCACCTGTGGTAAAATACGGGTCCACACCTAGTACAGGAGGCCCTTGCTACTAGCTTGACGGATATCCAACAACTTTGAGCGGGAAGCTATTTATCACATTATTTAACGAACAGCTGATCGATGTCGGTCATGTTTTTTTGCGTTCGAGTGCTTAAAATAGGTTTATAGAAGGGTCCTAGCTACTATAAGTCACGTCAACTTTATCGAAGACATAATGAGCATTTTAGCTCTAATATGCGATTATGAATACTATTTTTTACAAGTGTTTATTAGCGATGTTTTAAATCTCCGCTAAGTCATTATTAATAAGACAGTAAGAGAGAAGGGAAGAGTCCATTGCTGTTAGACAACCGATAAAAACAGGCCAGGATTATATTCGTGTGCGTGACAAACTACGTCTTAAACTGGCGATTAGTATGACACTTTGTGTTGGTGTGCGTGAATTTCTTAAAATAGAGGTTAGATCTAAACTCACTCAAATTTTTTCGACGTTTTCACAGCTGCCGTAGTCTATCTGGACGTATAAAAGATCTAAGGTTATCACATTAATCAATCCATTAACGGCCGTTTTCAATAACCTATCTATCCTTAGTTTAACTTACTAGAGGTAGTCAATCTATCCTTTTACGCTCACGTACATTTAAATAACCTATCGACATTAAACATTGGACTATAACTATATTGGACATAACTGTGGATAGATAAGATCTTGTCATTAAACGGTGACAGCAATGTATCCGTAAGTAGAGATACGTTATTGAAAACGGCCGTTACTGAATTTACGAACATCGGCAAAGTAAAGAAAATGAGATGACACTTAACCAAAAAGTTTTATTATTCATCCATAATAAAAAATAAAATTTTATGACAGTAAGCCGATTACAATACAGGGCCGCCCAGGATTCTTGAGAAACCCAAAAATTCTGAGTGACACTATAATTGCGCTCGTCACCTTGAGATGTTACCCAGTACTTTCACTAGCTACGGCGCCCCCCTGACCGAAACACAATAATGCTTACAGTAATTAATTCATCTACCTACTCCACCAAAAAAAATACGAAAGGTACACGAACTCTAATGCGTTCACATCATAGATTATAGAAAAAATAAAAACTGTACAAATTAGACTCAAGTTGAACATTCTTACATAATTCATTGAATTTAGAAACGACTATCCCCTTCACTCTAATACTAGGTAAAAGTGATAGCAAGAGCGCAAAACCGTCCAAAAGCAATTTTCGTAGGCGCCCTGTTTAATCAGCTATCAATTTAAGTTTATTTAGTATTAATTTTATTATTATTTATCAATGAAGTGAAACTATATTCTTGTAAAGTTTATTAAAATACAGTACAAGTTTACTAAAGGCAATTTCACCTTCAAATCAAATCAAATCAAAATCACTTTATTATGCAGGTCAAGGAAATGACTTTTCTATCCACCGCCTTTGAGGGTTCAGCTTTAATTAGATGGAGAAGTGGCAAGAAACTCATTGTGACAATCACTCACTCACAAATCATTTCAGTTACAATATATATAAAGTGATTCAACAATAACACTCAAACTACAAATACAGTTTATTGAGTACAGTCATGGCCGACCACTACTGTATCAACAATAATAGTAGGCCACGCCACACACACCGCAAATAAATAAAGGTATTTAGAGACCATTTCATTAGCAATTATAAAAAATATGATATTTAATTTTAAAACCATGAAGCAGAGTTTCCGGCTACAGGATCATCCTGCCACCACAAGTAGCGCCCGTTCACGAGCATGACGCATGGGCCAGCCATCGCCTCCCTTGACCATATTTTAAGGAAGGTAACGACCCGTCCCATGTCCCATGACACCGCCACAATCGAGCTGATGAAAACTGTCATAAGAACTCAACCAAATAACAAAAAAAAAGAATGTTCATCTACAAAATATTCAACAACATTTACTAAACACCTGTACCTACAAATTGACCATTTTGCTTATACACTGGCCTGCAAAAGTAAGTATTACACTTTTCAAATTAAATTTTTTTCTTAACTGTAGAAGGTAGAGATTTAAGATTAAAAACGTTTTGTTGCAAATTTTATACGCTTTAATTCTTAGAAACTAAAATTATACATTAGTAACATTTTTAACTTAAAAAAGATAAAACAATGAAAATAGACATTTTTAGTTTGGTGTAAAAAAATTCAACTAAAATGAATTACATGTTATTTAATTTTTAATAACTGGTATTGCCTCCTCGAGCACTGATTACAGCTTCGAGCTGTTTTGGCATACTGAACACTAGGTTTCGGAGCCGATGTTGGGGAATATTCTCCCATTCTTCTACCAGGGCCTGCTTTAGTGCCCCGAGGGTAGTAGGTTGTCTGCGATTTCTGACTAGCCTCCCAAGCTCATCCCAGGCGTGTTCAATCGGGTTAAGATCAGGACTTCTTGATGGCCAAGCCATCACGCTGATACCGACCTCCTGAATATACTCTTGTACGATATGAACCGTGTGTGGCCGGGCATTATCATGCATCAGCATCGATACATCACCCATATTTGCTAAATACGGCCCTGCATACTCATTGAGAATCTCTTGAGCATATCTTTGCCCAGTGAGGATGCCATTTTCTATGGCTACTAGCTCTGTGCGACCTTCTGAAGAAATGCCAGCCCATACATATACACTGCCTCCACCGTATTGGACTCTTTCTGAGATGCAGGCTTGAAGGTATCGCTCACCAAGTCGCCTGTAAACACTTCGCCTTCATCAGAAGTGTAAAGGGAGAATCGAGACTCATCTGCAAACAAAATTCTTGACCATTCTTCTTCATCCCACTGCATGTGTTCACGGGCGTATTGCAGTCTCGCTACTAGATGCTGTCTCTCGAGTTTTGGGCCACTCGCTGGTCTTCGGGGTTTCAAATTTGCTTCAGCAAGTCTTCTTCTCACTGTACTGTCACTAATGTAGTCCCTCCGGGTCTGAAGTAGCTGTTGCTGGACTTCAATTGCAATTTGGTGGCGATTTCTTAACACAGTGGAAATAATATAACGATCTTCTCGGGCACTGGTACATCTGGGTCTGCCATTACAAGGTCTCCTCAGATGGTGTCCAGTCTCTTCGTACCTTCGCTTTACCTTCTGGACCGTTCGTACCGTCACACCCACCATTCTTCCAGTGCGACGCATACTGATGCCTAGTTCCAGAAAAGCCATGATCCTAACACATTCTTCAACTGAAAGAGGCATGATAAATAAATGTTATGTGCTTTTTGCATAAATTTTTAAAACAAGACCCATCGATCTTGAAAAAAATTTGAAACAGAAAGAAAAATGTGAATGGTAAAATTGTAATTCGGAAACGTCCACTTTGAAAAAGGAATGGTTTTGTTTTTGAAGTTTTTTTTCAGCCAATTCTTAAAAGAAGGTTACCGACTATAAAGTTTTTATGTACAAAATTAAATTCTCTTTGGAGTCCTTTTTATTTCGAAAGTATATCTTGTGAACTTAAAACGTTATCCCAATTTTAAAAGTGCGATACTTACTTTTGAAAGCCAGTGTAGTATAATAATTAACCAAGTTCAAAAAAGGAGGAGATTCTCAATTCGGTATTTTTTTTTATGTTTGTTACCTCAAAACTTTCGACTGGTTGAACCGAATTTTATAATTCTTTTTTTATTTGAAAGCTGGTGCTTCCCGTGTGGTCCAGATCTGACAATGGCATCCATGATAAAAATCATAAAAGTCTTAAATTTGCAATACATACGAATGGCAAATTGAATGATAAATTTACGAATAACTCAATATCACGCCAACCGATTTCGATGATTCTTTTTTTATTGGAAAGGATATACTTTAAAGATAGTTTGGTGAGAGTTTGGTTAAGTTCTGATAACGGAATCCATGGCAAAGTAACGGAACTCTTCAATTAAGCGCTTACGTTCATTGCTGCATTGAAAAAATTTGTATAATATCTGCACATATTTAGACAAGCTGTTAGTTAGTATACTTCAAATTCACTAAAAATCAAAAAATAACAAAAAAACAACCGACTTCAAAAACACTATTTCAAAACAATAGGTAAAAAAATAATTGCGTATTTTTATACAATCTAATTCTAGTTACGATTATTGTAATTTTTGGAGTCGGTGTCATCCAAGATAGGTTTGTTACTACATACATAGTTATAGGTGAGATGTGCTTGAGTCGTGAGGAGGCGAGAGGCGAGAGCGGTTCGCGGCAGAAAGACACCGATTCCAAAAATTACAATAATCGTAACTAGAATTAGATTGTATGAAAATACGCAATTATTTTTATACTCTTTAGTGCATGTTATATCTATTATACCACAAGGGTCTATTCTTGGAACCTTCCTCTTCCTAATTTATATAAATGATCTACCTAACCTTGTAGAAAAAAAACACAAGGTGGTATTGTTTGCGGATGACACTTCACTTATATTCAAAGTGAAACGAAGCCAAGTTTTGTATGACGAAGTAAACAATGCTCTATCTAACATCGTATACTGGTTTAGCGCCAATAACTTATTGTTAAATAATCATAAAACCAAATATATTAAATTCACCGCGCCAAAAGTCAAAAATGTACATGCGAATATTTTATTAAATGGAGAGGTGGTAAAACCAGTGGAATCTGCAATATTTCTTGGCATTACTCTTGATTCCAAATTGCAGTGGGGCCCCCATATTGAAGGATTGGCGAATAGGCTTAGTTCTGCAGCATATGCGGTTAAGAAAATTAGACGGTTAACTGACATAGATACGGCGAGATTAGTATACTTTAGTTATTTTCATAGTATTATGTCCTATGGTATATTGTTATGGGGCAGTGCGGCCGATATTAATACTATCTTTGTGCTGCAGAAGACGGCTACTCGCGCGATTTATAACCTAGGTCCTAAAGAATCATTAAGAGAAAAATTTAAAGAAATAAACATTTTGACTGTTGCTTCTCAATACATTTTCGATAATGTTTTATATGTTCATAAGCACATTGAGGAATTTTCTAGAAACTGTGACATTCATAATGTTAACACGAGGAACAAACATAAACTTGTTATGCCTACTACTCGGTTGGGTCGAGTTAGTAAGTCTTTTGTTGGGCGATATATATATATACAATATGATCCCAGAAAATGTACAAAACAAATGTGTTACGAAATTTAAAAGAATTGTTAAAAAACGTTTGTGTGGGAAAGGTTATTATAGCATAAACGATTTTCTTAATGACACCACGGACTGGGAATAAAGCGAACACCCTCAGGCTCTTTAATTATAAATGTTTATTGTACGATATTACATTGTAATCCATATTTTATATTAAAAAAAAAAGCCCGCTGAGTTTCTTGCGCCCATTCTTCTCAGGTCTGAGGCAGTCTCTTTTGAATGGGTGGTAGATTTTGACGTTCAATAAGTGATTTTAAATCCTATTTTGAATAAAAATATTTGAATTTGAATTTGAATTTGAATTTGAATTGTTTTGGAATAGTGTATTTGAAGTCGGTTGTTTTTTTGTTAAAATTTTTTTCATAATTATAAATATTATTATATTTATTTAAGGGTAATTAATTCGTATTTGATTTCTATTGTTTTTATTTTGTTTCATACGTTTTTCTGTTTTATATAATAAAGTCAAAGAAGATAGATACTAAATAAACGAACTTATCAGCTGATCAGCTCAAGGCCACTAATGAGATATTAGAGAAAAAATTAATAGCTTTAATTATAGGGTACCTACGGACTAAGTTTGACTTTTGTCGAAAATAAATTTCATTTTTGAAGTAAAACTTCTTTAGAATCGTTGTGATTTCAAACCGGATGCAACGGAAAAAACGACAGGTAAGAGACACAAATACAAAAATGTGTAGGATGAAGCCGGCAAATAATGAGACAGAAATATGCATAGTATTGAAGTGAAAACTTCTTTATCATCGTTGTGATTTGAAAGTCGATGTAACGAAAAAGTGACAGTAAAAAGAGCAGTCACATCAATTCATAATATTTAACATAGGAGATAATGAGATAGGAAGCATAATACAATGTTTTGGTACCAGGCGATCATAGTTAAAGAAGAGATTGTCTTAAATATGGCGCGAGTATACCTTAATATATTCTGATTCCAAGCGCACGACGTATTACTACATAGACACCAGGAGAACATATTATTATATATATTAGTGGTGGTAGGAATGTCTTTTATAGCGGTTGATTCATGTGTCATCCTAGCAACAGGTACTAGGAATTCATATGCAGGTTAGAGGTTCATGCACCATGCAGGTTTCACTTCTGACATATTTACTTTGTACGCACGTAATGTTTTTTTGTTCATAGGAAAGTTGTTACACCGTATAAATGATAAGAGATAATGTTAGTGCCTGATCACCTATTTACATACTTACTGTTTACATGTTAAATAGCGTTTATGAGTAAGGCTGTTAATACGTGCGTAATAACAAAAGAATGGCGACTTACTATCTTTGTGCAAAACAATGGTATTAAAATAAAAGTAGGTAACACGTAATTCAAAATTTTATACAATAATTAAAAATAAAGTAAAGGTAATTTTAAAGTTCAAAATGAAATAAAGTAAATAAAACCAGTGGGAGGCTCCTTTGCACAGGATGCCGGCTAGATTATGGGTACCACAGCCGCGCCTATCTCTGCCGTGAAGTAGTAATGTTTAAACATTACTGTGTATCGGTCTGAAGGGCGCCGTAGGTAGTAAAATTACTGGGAAAATGAGACTTAACCTCTATTGTCTCAAGGTGACGAGCGCAATTGTAGTGCCGCTCAGAAAATTTTGGTTTTTTCAAAAATCCTGAGCGGCACTGCATTGTAATGGGCAAGGCATATCAATTGCCATCAGCTGAACCTCCTACTCGTCTCGTCCCTTATATTCATAAAATAATATTTTTATAGCTTTTGTATTGGCTTTATTTAATAGATAATTTCATGCCAATACGGTTTAGAAACATAATTTTTGGCATACGAGCGCTACGACTGAACGAACGACACGGGAAATTAAAAAAAACTACCTTAGTTTCTGCAGTATATTCTAATACTGTTAATTTCTGTTATTAAAAGAACTTATAAAGACAGCAGCTGTTATTTTTACATCATAGGACCCTAAAAATATTATTTTATAAATAAAATACAACGTTATAATGTGGAAAACCATCCTAAAATTTAAATTAGTACATGTTGCTTAGACTTTTTTGATGTGTGTAGTAACAAACAACCAGTTTACGAAATTGAAGATCATAAAATTATGGAAAATAATAAATAAATTTAACACTGTACAATTGTAGACGTTATTACAATTTAGAAGGAAATTTCGTAATGTCTTCCTCTGTTACACGAAAACATATCTACATCATTAAATCTCAAGTTTTGGAGAGCAAACATTCTGTGCAGTTGTGTAGATACGTATACCAGTATTTGTCCTGGTGTTTGAGAGATGAAATTAAATTTTTAGAGCGTGTAGCACAGGGTGGTATGTGAAAATCAATTATTTTAAATAGTTCTGAGGATATAATTTCACTCGTACATATTTTTCTCAAAGTGACAGACTCAATTAAGCTGCCTCGCTGGCTCAATGAGGGAATATAAAATTGTTTTAAGAGATTCTTATCACAATATTCAACTTCAAAACACCATTCTTTTTAAGCGCCTTCAAAAAAGGAGGAGGTTCTCAATTCGTCGGCATGTTTTTTTATGTTTGTTACTTCAAAACTTACGACTGGGTGAACCGATTTTGATAATTCCTTTTTTTATTTGTAAGCTGGTGCTTCCCGTGTGGTCCCATTGTAATTTGGTCCAAATCTGATAGTGGCATCCATGAGAAAACCATAAAAGTCTTAAATTTGCTATAAGTATGTGGACGATAAATTTACGAATAACTAAATATAGCGCCAACCGATTTCGATGATTCTTTTTTGTTGGAAAGGATATACTTCAAAGCTGGTTTGGTGACAGTTTGGTTAGGTTTTGATTACGGAATCCATGACAAAGTAACGGAACTCTTCAATTCTTAGGACCAAATTAACGATACTCGGCTAAAATATGACGATCAATGGAACTCCTCAACGACTTACAGGGTGCGATCTGTTCCACACTATTCCAAAATAATACATATAATATGCACTAAAAAGTATTGAAAATGATTGCGTATTTTCATACAATCTAATTAATAAATCTAATTCTAGTTACGATTATTTTAATTCTTGGAGTCAGTGTCAGCCAAGATAGGTTTGTAACTGCATACATAGTTATAGGTGAGGTGTGCTTGAGATTAATTAATTGAATTAGATTAATTAATTAGATTGTGTAAAAATACGCAATTATTAAATCAGTAATGTTTAAGTAATGATATGTTAAGAGTCTCTTACGATTATGCCACCGTATTTCTTATAAGTTTGTTTTATAAAACCTTAGTATGTTCACGAGTTTTAATAGAAGAATTACAGTAGCCTTTCCTTATGTAGACCTTCTA
Source organism: Leptidea sinapis (assembly GCF_905404315.1). Classification (NCBI taxonomy): domain Eukaryota; kingdom Metazoa; phylum Arthropoda; class Insecta; order Lepidoptera; family Pieridae; genus Leptidea; species Leptidea sinapis. The sequence goes on along the minus strand of NC_066300.1, from coordinate 4,034,701 downwards.
TCAGAGTGCAAATAGTCTGCTTAGATAGTCTGATAACCATATTTAATTTTGCATTGTTTGGGTTAACAGATAAATTGGTAATACAGTGCTTAAACTAAACCTAATGAATACAACTAAGAATATGCAAATCTTTTATATATATGTAACGATAATGGTCATTTTTTGAGGCTCTTTCACGCCTAAACCACTGATCGTATCGACATGAAACTACCACCATTCGATGCAAAATTTATCCTAGATGTTTTATTTTTTTATTGTATAAATTATTTCCTTTTAAAATTCGCACAGCGAAGCGGGCGGGAAAGGCTAGTTGATATATATATATCGCTGACAACACTCTCAAAACAATGATAATTTTGAAGCTTAGATAGTTTATACGTCTAGATAGAATCTCTTACTGTTAGACAACCGATAAAAACAGGCCAGGAAAATTAGTTTAGTGTGCGTGACCAGCAGCTACGTCTTACACTCGTGCGATTTGTATGATATGTGTGTTAGTGTGCGTGAATTGCTCAAAATAAAGGTTAGTTCTGAACTCTTTTTTTTCGACGTTTTCACAATTGTCATAGTCTATCTAGACGTATAAATGATCTATGTACTGAAGTTTTCCGAATACAGCCTTGCAAATAAACGCGGGAAACGTTATACGTCCGAATGTAAACATTTTGCATATTCTTGGTTTATTCACAAGTAATAATTTTATACCAAGTTTATTTGACAGGCCGAAATGATTTAATACCTACTAATAGCGCTTAAAGTTGACAAAAACTACTAAGAAACTTAAGAAAAACTATATAGTTTTATAAACTCCACCAGAGGAAATGAAAAAATACTTATTATCTTATATAAAGTTAAACAGTTTGAATTTTATATGAAAATTTATTCTATTACGAAATAATTATTGTATCTAAATATAATAATATTTTCTACACACTAAATGATTATTAAATAAAATTATAAACTGTTATACCCAATAATACTTAATTATAATTTAAATATTCGACCTACTTCAAAAGGAGGACAACTCAAATTTTATTCTCTGTTTTTTTTTCTCATATCTCCATTTTATCGACCAATGTACCATTCTAAAAAAGAATGTGTGAGTTATATATGGAACTCCTCGAATTTTATACTTTTATAGGCATATTAACTTGTCTGTCCAGTAAATATTGTTACAACTCAAAAACATCAAAAACAAATATTTTTTTCAAATTTGGAAGCCTTTATTGTGTTAAAATTTCCCGCCATTTAATTACCATACTTTTCGTTACGAATATCTCGAAATGCTCGAATCCAAACAGCACAAAGATAAGTAATACCTACTCACTGTGACCATATTTTAGTTATAATAATAATTATGCCTTCATTTAAAATCTTAATGAAGACGAGCTGGTTTTTCCATATCCTAATGTAACTTATTGAAACCTGTTTTCATGGTCAAAAGCATCTAATGCGAATATCATGCGAATGTGTTCTTTACCATTCTAATCGTAATCAATAACAAAAGATATATTACAATTAGATTAGAATATAAATTTGATACATTCACTTTATTTTTTTGGTTCTGTTCGTCCATCTGGACAGGCAAAGGGGTCAAAAGCCCATACAGCCAAGTCTTCATTTACATTCACTTTATTCGTTCTTTTAACCCGTTTAGATTTCGAAAACCAACCAACTGAAAAGAATTAAATTGCTTGGTATAATCCTGATATTTTTTTTTAATCGTGGCACGGTAAGCGCGTCATATTGCGCTATAAATAAATTCCACGCGGACAAAGTCGCTGGTAGATATTAGTCATGTATTCAAATCTTATATGTACCTCGTAGGCCATTCATCAGCCAAATTGGGGTAGTTTTGAAAAAGGAAAGATCCAAAGAACCTGGAACCGAAGAGCATGTTTGAAAAGAGTAATGAATGTAGAGAATGCGCGTGAGGTTTGTAAGGATAGAAGCAAGTGGCGTTGTGTTGTCTCTGCTTACCCCGACAGGAAAAAGTCGTGTGTGTGTATGTGTGTGTGCATTTATATCCATTAACAAAGCTTAAGGTTTTTAGCAGGCTACTGAAACTCTAAGAGACCCCGCAAACTGCAGACTTTCGATAGTTTGTTTAAGTTCGGCTGTTAAGTGGGCACACTGGCCCGACTAAACAGTTGGGTCTGTGATGAGTGCGCACACTAGACAACTATCGGCCGACAGTTTTAGGGACGATTCGCTATTAGTTTTAAATCGGATATTGATGAGTCTGGCCGACTAAGCAATCGGTGGTGTGCGCGCCTAGAATAGCGCTGTACTGATTTAACAGTCGGCCGATAGTTTGCTGACGGTTCAGTTTGAAGGCAATCGTGTAGCCCATCAAACTTTTTTGTCGGCCAATACCGAATCGTTACAATGTGCGCACTCTCATACATCTTCATACTGATTAAGAAACCAACCAAACTATCGGCCGATCAAAAGTCTGCAGTTTGCGGGGTCTCTAAGAAAAAAGCGATTGTATGAAACGTGCAGTCATTGATTGGTTGACAGATGACGGCTATAATCTTATAAAAATGAAGCTAGCAGAAATCCACTACGTTTTATGCAACTGTTCGCTTTCAATCTTAGTCGGATTTTATACTTTGCAGCCTTACTACTTCAAGCTTATGTCATTACTGCACGTTTCATACTAAACTAAATTTAAATTTTTACTCAGGCAGTCTCGCCTCTTATTACGTAGTATTTACATCATCTTTGGTTTTTAGAACTTTACCAAAACTGCTTTCGATTCAAACGAAATGCCACATTCTTATAGCGACCCAAAAACTGGACAAAGGCCTCCCCCAAAGATCGCCATGAAGATCGGTCCTGCGCGGCCCTCATCCAACCTATTCCGACGATCTTGACCAGACCGTCGGTCCATCTTGTAGGGGTCTACCAACACTACGTCTTCCGGTATATGGTCGCATTTCGAGAAAATGTAGCTGCAGGGTCCACTGGAACCAGCTTAATTTTGAGAATGAGAAAAAACGTCTGGAAACCTTTATTCTAGCTCGAATACATACACGTGTACTTTTATAACAATATGCGGATACACGAGGGGTTTGTTATATTTGCAGACACACACACACACATACACAAGTACCCTTTGCAGTATCGCGAGACGTGGGGTTATCGGTGAAATTAATGCAATAATACAGTAATTAATTACGTTTGTAATCATGAACATTGGCCATCAGCTAACCTACGTAACAATGCTCTTCCTGTTTCTAGATTATTTCCAGTAATTGTTATGACTACTTAGGTCAACTTGGGCAGGACTGAATTAAAAAAAAATGCGTATGTACAAAGTACACATGTCAGAAGTGAAACCTGCATTGTGCATGAACCTCTAAACTGCATATGAAGTCCTGGTACATGTTGCTAGGATGACACATGATTTCAACCGCTATGAAAGACACCCATATGGGTGTCTTTTTTTTTTCATAGCGGTATTATATAATAATACCGCTACTATTATATAATAATACCGCTACCATATTTATGTTCTCCTGGTGTCTATGCAGTTATAAGTCGTACGTATGTCATAAGAATATATTAAGGTATCTATCTACTCGCGTCATACATAAAAATAAAATAGTATGCATATTTCTGTCTCATTCTTTGCCGGCTTCATCCTACACATTTTTGTATTTGTGTCTCTTGCCTGTCGTTTTTTCCGTTGCATCCGGTTTGAAATCACAACGATTCTAAAGAAGTTTCACTTAAAAAATATCATTGACCAAAACATATATCATCAATGCTATTATAATAATAATAATAATAATAATATTAAAATTTATTGCCTTGAACTTAATTTAAGTACACAATATCAGCTTATTACCAACATACATTAAGATAAAAGGGAGTAGGCTCAGCTTATGCTGCTTGAAATAATATTTTCATGCAGCGCTGGTTTTCAGCCATTCCCATTATGACGACCTTCTTTGTGACCTTAAGGTGGATTATGTCTGGCAATCCTCAGTAATGTATTTTTATGTCCTTCATAAATATACCAACCACCAAGGCGATACATTGTCCCGGATTATTCATTTTTTTTTTTTTTTTTTTATGGAATAGGAGGACAAACGAGCGTACGGGTCACCTGGTGTTAAGTGATCACCGCCGCCCACACTCTCCTGCAACACCAGAGGAATCACAAGAGCGTTGCCGGCCTTTAAGGAAGGTGTACACGCTTTTCTTGAAGGTACCCATGTCGTATCGTCCCGGAAACACCGCACAAGGGAGCTCATTCCACAGCTTCGTGGTACGAGGAAGAAAGCTCCTTGAAAACCGCACTGTGGAGGACCGCCACACATCCAGATGGTGGAGATGATATCGTAACTTGTGGCGTGTCGTGCGAAGGTGAAATTCGGCGGCAGGAATCAGGTTGAACAGTTCTTCGGAACACTCCCCGTGATAAATGCGGTAGAAGACACACAATGAAGCGACGTCTCTACGCAACGCCAAGTGATCCAGCCGTTCACAGAGTACTGGGTCCCCGACAATTCGAGCTGCTCTGCGTTGCACGCGGTCAAATGGATCGAGCTGATACTGGGGTGCGCCAGACCAGAGATGACAGCAATACTCCATGTGAGGCCGGACCTGCGCTTTGTAGAGCACTAGAATGTGGGCCGGCTTGAAGTATTGCCGTGCTCTATTTATGACGCCCAGTTTCTTTGAAGCCAGTTTGGCTTTGCCCTCCAGATGGCCACGGAATTGGCAATTGCTCGAGATTTCGAGACCCAATATTCCGATACTAGGCGAGGCTTTAAGGGAAGTGTTCTCGAAGAGCGGTGATACGGCAAATGGGGTTTTTTTAGTGGTAAACGCGCAAACTTGAGTCTTCTGGGGGTTAAATTGGACAAGGTTCAACTTACCCCATTCCGCGACCTTCTCGAGAGAGGACTCGATAGAAGACACAAGTTTCTGCCGGCACTGGTCGACGTTTTCCCGAGAGAGACCTGCATGGCCCGTGTATACGGCATCACCAGTGCTGTCGTCTGCATAGCAATGCATGTTGGCGGTGTCCAACATATCATTGATATGCAGAAGAAACAGCGTGGGAGATAGCACACAGCCTTGGGGCACTCCAGCGTTCACGGGTTTGGGATTCGAGCAATAACCGTCGATAAAGACCTGTATACTGCGCCCAGTGAGGAAGCTGGAGGTCCACTTGCATAAGCTCTCGGGAAACCCAAATGATGGAAGTTTTGCGAGGAGCGCCTTGTGCCATACACGATCAAAGGCCTTCGCTATATCCAGACCAACTGCCAGGCCTTCCCCCTTGGTTTCAATAGCCGCCGCCCATCTATGTGTTAGGTATACCAGAAGATCGCCAGTCGACCGACCATGGCGAAAGCCGTACTGCCGGTCGTTGATCAACTGGTGACCCTCAAGGTATACCAAGAGCTGGCGGTTAATTATGCTCTCCATGATTTTGGAGAGTAGGGAGGTAATAGCAATAGGCCTGTAGTTTGCCGGATCCGAACTGTCTCCTTTTTTTGGGATCGGATGGACAAGGGCTGACTTCCATGAATCAGGGACTACGCCTTTTGAATAAGAGTGCCGGAATAAACGCGTTAGCACCGGCGTCAACTCAGGGGCACACGTTCTAAGCACGATTGGAGAAATGCCATCCGGCCCGCTCGACTTCCTGACGTCCAACGAAAACAGAGCTCGCCTAACAGTTTTCTGTCGGAACGGTCATTCTATTTCCTTCAAATAGAATCAATAATCCGGCTCGAAGGACCATTAAATGTCGTAAAAATTATGCAGAAACTCAAGAGCTAAGACTTCACCAGTATGTGAACGCCGAGGGTATCCAACTCCTCGACAACACGAAACTAGTGAAAAGACTCAAAAGAACTTAATCTTTTGAGTTAGTGAATCTGTAATGTTATATACCTACTGCAGTTAATATTGAAACTAGAATGTACTAAGTGTAAGGAACACAAGAACATAGTGTCTTCCTCTTAAGGTGAAGAGTAAGCAGAAAACACGCAAACATGGTGTTTTTAGACAAGTTTTGTGATGAAAGTATAGCATTTCGAGCTATGAACACTACTTAATCCTGTTACACATATCCTTAAGTCGTATTTGTAGGTTGCTAATGCTTGCTGTTGGTTATAGTTAAAACTGCCGAGCCTTTTTGAACTACCACTTTCCTTTGAAGTTAAACAAGTTTTTTGGCATGGCGTGACGCATTCTTTTGGTACTTCTCTTAGAAAAGTTATTCTTATAGCTTGTACTTTTTTGTGTAGGTTCATTTATTCAGATTAGTAGTGAAAAACGAGGATTGTAAGCATTTAAACTGTTTTCCACCCAAGAATTTTGAAAATATTGGCTTAATTACATATGATGGCCGGCAGCCGTGAACTCATATCGCTCAAGGTCGCTGGCAATTAGTGTCGCCTTAATAGAGACAATAGTGCTGATCTTCTCAGGTCTGAGGCATTCTCTTTTGAATGGTGGTAGTTTTTGACGTTCAATAAGTGATTTTAAATCCTATTTTGAATAGAAATAATTTGAATTAGAATAAATAAGTATGTATTCTCGTTTATTTGCACAACTGGTTACTTAGTAAATGGTATTAGTAATTAAATATCTAACACACAAGTGTTGTATTATGTTAGATATAATTTATTATTCATATAATAATTTAAGCAAGCATTACACAATTTAAAGGGCCTTATAATTTGTGTAAAAGTGTGTCAATACTATATTATCTATAACACGTCTACAACTTTACATTCCACAATTAGAGCGCTTTTGCACTACGTCCGATCAGTGTCCGTGAAAACACAGTCCGGAGCAGTCGTAGAACTATTTATACAGTTGACGGAAATAAATCGGATGACGGAAGCCGGATCTAGTGCGTAAACTATCATAGAAATGGTTCTACGGTGTAGGACCGTATTTTGACGGGTACGGACCGGATTCGGATCGGACGTAGTACGAAAGCGCTCTTAATCTTAATCCTATCTTAATATATACAGGGTGTCCTAAAGTTATGGGACAGCACCTAAAATATCGTAGATAGGGTATTTTACTGAAAGAAGACTTTATGTTATATTAAAAAGGTAGTAATAGTGCATTCAAAGATTTTCTTAAAATTACTTGCCTTACATCTGGGACTCGAACCGACTTAAATGTAAAAAAAAAACCCTAATTTTATGATGCCAATCGAAAGAATGGCTAAAAACTAATATCTCTTCCTAAGTAACATAGTATTTTAAAAGAAAGGAGCAAAGTAAAATATTTGAGTCCAATTTCAAGAAATTTATTTAGTGCCGACTACGACGTTCGAAAAGTAGAGATATTATCATTCCATAGATAGCATTGATTATTCGTACATAAGTACCCACTTCATAATTAAAATAATTAAGAGCATAGTTTTTTTTAGTTTAAAAGCGATACTAAAATGTGGGCGAGTTACAAACAGAATTATGCCGTCACCTATCGAGTATTCACCATAAAATGATAAGAAAATCAAAAGGCAGCGGACTCATTAAAAGATTGGCGATTTGCGTAAGACTGGCGGGATCACATTTTGAGCATTTAATTAATTAATTTGCAAAAAAATACCCACTTAATTGACTACTTTCTCATATCTACATATCATAAAAGTAGGGGTGTTTTTTTAAATTTAAGTCGGTTCGATTCCCAGGCGAGGCAAGTAATTTTTAGAAAATCTTTGAATGCAATATACTAATATACTAACTTTTAAAAATAACATAGTCTTCTTTCAGTAAAATACCCTATCTACGACATTTAAGGTACATTCCCTTCATGTCCCATAACTTTGGGACAACCTGTATATAAATTACGTGACACGTTGTTTATCAGCGATGGACTCCTGAACTAATGAACGGATTTTAATGAATTAATTACTTCTTAGAGTGCAGTTTAATCAAACTTGAGAGATAAGATAGTTTTTATTTCCAATATTTGCTTTGTAAGGACATATTTTTTTAGAGAATTTATTGATGCACGACTTGACAGTTCTGCTGTGGAACAATTTCATTATAACAACAGGGAGCATATTTTACGAAATAATCCTAGATATTATTGACATATTCATAAAAATCAGTATTTTATTTATTACTAGCCGACCCGACAGACGTTGTTCTGTAAATAATAAATAAAATAGTGTTTTTATATGATTTTGTCAATAATCAAAAATTACTTCGTAAAATATGCACCCTGCTGTCGTAATGAAATTGTTTCACAGCAGAACTGTCAAACCGTGCAGCAATAAATTATCTTATAGAAATTATCTATGGACACATCAAAGGAAAAACAAATTTGTTGTTTTTATTTAATTTAGCAGCATTTTTCTATTTATTCACCTTTTAAACCTTCTCTGGACTTCCACTAATAATTCAAGACCAAAATTAGCCAAATCGGTCCAGCCGTTCTCGAGTTTTAGCGAGACTAACGAACAGCAATTCATTTTTATATATGTAGATAGATAGATAGATGTACAGAACAACGTCTCTCGGGTCAGCTAGTTTATAAAATATAATATTCAAAAGTCTTCCGTGGTCATGATAGCGTAAACTTAAAAAAAAAACAAAAATCTTATAACACGGCATTGTGTTAAATTTATTAACTTCGTGCTTATTAAATCTTGAATAAAAACTTACTAAGCAAATTAAACCACGTTTATTGTCAGAATAGATTCAAGTAGTATGCAATTACAAGATTCACGAACTTAACTTTAATTTTTTGAGTCCGAATAAAAACTTATATCTACCAGACTTCTTCTACGCTCCTTCGAAAAAAAATCACTCTAAGATGAGGAAGCGGCTTGAGCCAATAACTCTTCAATATGATTTTGCGGTTAATTAATGATATCATCTATTTATGATTACAACATATTATGTTCGTTTATCATTAAAGGTAAAGTAAAAATTATTACAGGAACTGTGTGTAAGTGTGTTATATCTGGCTGTAAAAAAGGAAATTAAAAACAATTTTAATGTTTTAATTAAACAGCCAGTTTTCGCAGCAATAACACTAGTAATTAGATAAATTATTGTATATTTATTTATCTATTTATGCTTTCAATTTTTGTTTAAATTTTGTCATTCTTATTATTATTTTTTTTTATGGAAAAGGAGGACACACGAGTGTACGGGTCACTCGTGTTAAGTGATCACCACCATCCGCATTTTCTTGCAACACCAGAGGAATTACAGGAGCGATGATGGCCTTTAAGGAAGGGGTTTTTTGAAGGTACCCATGTCGTATCGTCCCGGAAACACCACCCAAGGAAGCTCATTCCACAGCTTGGTTGTAAGCGGAAGTGAGTACCTTGAAAGGCACACATCCAGATGGTGGGGATTATTATTATATTAATAATAAGCTCTTATAGGTATTGCAACGAGATGTGACGTTGCTATAAGCTAGATCTTTATTCCATCCACAAAAACCCTGTTATCAATTCCATCTAAACCGTTAGAGGTGATTTAGAGATACCCAAAATATATACGAGAATTTCTCGACAATTTATGATCTAAGCAAGACGTGTTCAAATTAACATAAAAGTAACAAAACGGATTGGCAATAAGTTGATTTAAGAGTACTGGTTCTTCTCTTTTTTATTTATTTAATAAAACCTGTATACAAAGTTTAAGAAATGTGAATCCTACTCACCAATTATTACTTTTCATAGGGAGACAGCACTCTTATTTAAAAAAAGGAATTGCGTGCTGAGCCACGATGCTATTGAAACTATGATTCATAAAACAACATTAATATCAGCTTAATAACCAAAATAATAAAAACTATTGCTTTATTTTGTTTATTAGTGTGATAAAAACCTTGGTTAGGGGTGTGGGGTTCGAACCTACCCTCCCTCTCGGGAACCAGAGCGTTAATCTAACGCCTAAGACCGCCGATCGTAATGCGACATGCGATAAATGGGCTAAAAAATTTGAGGCGATGTAATAAAAGTTTCACATTGAAAAAAAAACGTTTAAAGGCTCACACCAGCTACCTCTAAGTTCATCAAAATGTCCTTTTATAACTTAAGAAGAGCTTAAACGATCCTGATGCACATTGCTATGTAGTAAACTCATGTGATTCAAATTCAAAATAAGATTCAAAATCACTCATTGGACGTTAAAAACTACCACCTATTCGAAATAGTATGTCCTGTATGACCTAAAAAGAACGAGCGCAAGAAACATAATATCTAATCATATACACATTTGTTTTGTACATTTTCTGGAATCATATTGTAGAAGCATATACATCGCCCAACAAAAGACTTATTAACTCGACCCAACCGAGTAGTAGGCATACCAAGTTTATGTTTGTTCCTCGTGTTAACATTAAGTATGTCACAGTTTCTAGAAAATTCTTCAATGTGCTTATGAACATACAGAACATTATCAAAAATTTATTGAGAAGCAACAGTCAAAATGTTTATTTCTTGAAATTTTTCTCTTAATGATTCTTTAGGACCTAGGTTATAAATCGCGCGAATAGCCCTCTTCTGGAGCACAAAGATGGTATTAATATCAGCCGCACTGCCCCATAACAAATAATTAAATTAAATTTCATTTCATTTCAAGGATATAAAAATACTAGACCAAAGTAATGAAAATATTCACATCGTTGCTAGAAACGTGTTTCCAAATGAGCAGCTCAGACCGAACCCAAGAGGTAGCGGGTTCGAGTCTCGCATCGTTCATAAATTTTGGTTACAAATTTAATTTGCATAATATTATATTTAACAAGAATAGAAATGATACTTATAATTTGTCGGTTCGGGGGAATATCCGAATGCCTGGACTTTTAAAAAATAGCGCACGTTACTGTAGCGCATGAGAATTAATTTAATTTTCCCTTTTAAAGAAGCCTAATTTATAAGGGTTTGTACTTTTAAATAAGAAAATGAATAATAACTCTTTTCAATAAATAATATAAGTTTTAGATTGTTATTTGCTTAGATCATTTAAACGTGATTGAGGTTGACTGTTAGCCCCTTTTTTAAACAATGTGCGTGCACTAACATAAAGTTACATAAAAATCGCGTGTGTAAAGCGTAGCTTGTCATGCACACTAAAGTAAAAAACCTGGCCTGTTTTCATCAGTTCTACAAAGAGGCTGTATCGAGGATATAGAGGTATAAATTATGTAAGGTTGTTTTATTGAAACTCACATATAGGGTGAATACCCTAATATAGAATCTATACTATAGTAATATGGATTCCGAAATTAAGACTACCATATTGAAATGGAGATTAAGGATTGATTGACTAATAGCTTAAATCTGTAATCATACCCCCTTATTCATAATAGTCTGCTAACTTAAAGCATTGCTAATTCTCACTCTGTCTTTTTCTATTGACCTTAGTCAAAATCCTAAGCGGCTGTTTAAAGTTAGCGGACCATTATGAATAAGGGGGTAAATCATTATAACTTAAATTAAGGATTGGTCTCCGCTGCGCTCCAAATCCGCAGGAGTAGTCGCAAAGTTCGGAAACGTGTGACGTTAACGTGCCACATGTTCCGTTAAACTTTGCTAATAATTAAAGGCATAAAAGGCATTTATTTTCTCAAAATTGATTCCTTTAGATTTCTTTTTGATGTCATTTCTTATACTACTAGATACTACTACCGCTTCGGCAACAAATGGCGCTCTGAGAGAGAAGATGCGGCGCAAGAAACTCTCCGAGCATTCCTTTTTTTTGCGCTCTTTTTTTAAATAAAAATATACAATATTGTACAGTCATTTCTATCGCTATAAAATAATCACAATCTAGTCCCAGGCTGTCCGATCATTTAGATATTCAGCAGTGGAGTAATAGGATTTACGACAGAGCCATTTTTTTATAAAACATTTACATTTATTTATAGATAATGCCTGAACAGTGGCTGGGACTTTATTGTAGAAGTGTATACATTTACCTACCCTTAAAGCTATTGTGTATCTTATGAAGCCTACTAGAATTAGTTACAAGCAATCCCTTATTTCTAGTGTTATAATAATGAAAATCACTATTAAGAGCAAAAAGGTGACGATTTTTGTGAACATATATTAAATTTTCATAAATGTACTGACAATGAACAGTCATAATATTTATTTCTTTAAATTTTTCTTTGAGAGACTGTCTATAACCAAGCTGATATATAGCACGAACAGCTCTCTTTTGCAGTGCAAACACTATATCAATGTCAGCAGCATGACCCCATAGTAATATACCGTACGTCATGAATTGAAACTAAAATGCAGGGCTGCTTAGTAAAACATTGTAAAAATAATACTAAAAGAAATAAGAAAGACACTGGGATCACATATCATCAGTAAGTATTTTGTATTTTATTAATTTCAAAATTTGAAGATTCTATTGAGTGTCAAGATGCCACGCACACAAGCATCTAATAGTTGCCGTAATAAAAAAAGCTATTGTTAACAGGTTGTGCGGTATCTATTTGGAGCGCAGCGGAGATCAATCCTTAATCTAATATTTATAATATAGTAAAAATTGATCATGGAAACCGTGGCCATATGTGATAAAAATCGTATCAAAGGTCAGATTACCGCGTAAACTAAATTTACGCTAAGTCACTGGCCTCTTGCATACTGTCAATTTATTTTATTTATTTATTTATTTATGCATAAAAACAAAGTAATTAAAATTTTACTTAATTATTGCTTATTAATACTTATTTTAACTTTAATACTATACTATTTTTACTATTTCATTGTCACTAACAGTAAAGAAGATCGCGCCCGTATTTTAAATACTAGTACTTCAAAAAACATTCCTAATATTATGTGCGAATTTAGTTGTCTTTTTAATAGTAATCTCTTATATTATTTTACTAGCGAACCCCACAGACGTTGTTCTGTTATAAAAAAAATCCCTTGCGGGTGGAATTTCATTAAATTCTTAGCTGATCTCTATTCGGCGAAAGGAATATATCTACCAAATTTCAAGTCTCTACGGCTTATGGTTCCAGAGATATCGTGATGAGTGAAATATACGTGGAAATCTCTTATGTAAATTATTATGCAGTAAAGATGAAATATTTAATAATAAAAAAAAAACTTTTTAGTAAATTAAACGGAAAATCAATATAATTTCGAATTGTCCCTACAACCCTTCATTAAATGTAAACTTTGTAAAATTATTTTTCCTAATAAGTAATGTAAAAATTTCGTTAATTATACTTGTATAATTAATATTAAGAATGGAAACCCAAATTTAATTGTCCATAATGCAATAAATATGAAATCTTTCATGTATATTAAATAAACAAAACTTTTTCGTAAATTTAACAAAAAAATCAATACTGCAAATCTTTCGAAAGCTTCAGGTAATGCTTATAAAATTATTTTTTCTAATAAGTAATGTAAAAAGTTTATTAATTACTTAAAAAATAATTATATATATATATATGTTAGACGCGATCAGATATTTAATTTAATAAATATTAAATTGAACCCTTACAAGAGTAAATGAAAATGTATATAATACTTACATTAAAAAAATATATAATGCCACTTCCAACCTCGTATCAATACCACACTCAACGCGTGGCGTTGCTCCGAGAATCACCACACAACTGTTTGTATAAACCCATTGCCTGAATATAACACAAGCTATTTCTTTTTATCTGTATGTTATATTACATCCTCATTCCATTTGCTTCCCTTGCAAAACAAAAATAATTACAAATAGATCTAATGATTTTGTTTACAGCCATTAGAAAAGACTTTTAGGGAGTCTAATGATGAGAATGTACCTGACGTGTTTGTCACGCGAACGATTTGCTAAGCTCTGAACAATTTGTTATCTTTTAAAGTGATATCCAAAATGATACCAAATTTATGAACGATGCGGGACTCGAATTGGTTACAAAATTAATTTGCATAATTAATCCCAGGCCCTCAGTCCTGGGATTAATTATATCACTTTAAAAACAACAAATTGTTTATATTTGAAAGACATCTCAAGTCAATTTCCTGTTATGCAATTATTTTAACACTAAAAATAAGGGATTGCTTGTAACTAATTCTAGTAGGCTTCATAAGATACATATTAGTTTTATAATAAAGTCTCAGCCACTGTTTTATTAAAAAATGGCTCTGTCGTAAATCCTACTACTCCACAGCTGAATACGAGGATAGTAAGTGATCCGACAGCCTGGAACTAGATTATGATTATTTTATAGCAATAACAATGACAGTATAATATTGTATATTTGATTAAAAAGAGCTCAAAAAAAATGCTGGGAGAGTTTCTTGCGCCGCTTCTTCTCTCTCAGAGAGCCATTTGTTTCCGAAGCAGTAGTACTATCTTGTATATTAGAAATGACTAAAGGAATCAAGTTTGAAAATATAAATGCCTTTTATTGGGGTTGAGCAGGTTATAAACTGTAAATTAAATCCTGTAGATTTACGAATTTTGTGTCACTCGAACGGTTGGCTCAGTTGGTTTAAGAGCGCTTCGTTCATAAATTTTGGTATAAATTAACTTTGTATATCTTAGACTTAGTACTTGTCACCTGATGTTAAGTGATCATCGATGCGCAAAAACTCCTCCCACACCAGACGAGTCAAAGAGAGCGTATCCGGCCTTTTATGAAGTTGTAAACACTTTTTGAAGGTCAAATTCAAACTCAAATATTTTTATTCATAATAGGATGTGACATCACTTATTGAAAGTCAAAAATTACCAGCCATTCCAAAACGAATGCCTCAGACCTGAGAAGAATGGGCACAACAAACTCAGTCGGCTTATTTTCATCAAAAATATGTTAACAAAGTAATATTTTATAATTAAACTTATTATTTAATAGCCCGAGGGCGGTCTCCCCATTTACAATCTGTGGCATCATTAAGAAAGTCATGTATGTTGTAGTAACCTTTACCACACAAACGTTTTTTAACAATTCTTTTGAATATCGTAATACTTTTGTTTTGAACATTTTCTGGGATCTTGTTAAAGTATATACATCGCCCCACAAAAGACTTACTAAGTCGACTTAGCCGAGTAGTAGGCATCATAAGTTTATGTCTGTTCCTGGTGTTAACATTATGGTTATGACAGTTTCTAGCAAACTCACTTATGTACTTATGAACATACATTACATTATCAATAATATACTGTCGTATCGTCCGGTACACGCCCCGCGAGATAGCTCATACCACAGTTTTGCTGTATGTGACAGAAACTTCCTTGAAAATCGTATTATGGATGAACATAAAAATCTCAAAATAGTAGAGAGTGCAGTAGAAGCCTCAATCCGCCTGAACATAAACTGTTAATAAATCTATACTAATATATAAAGCTGCAGTGTTTGTTTGTTTGTTTGAACGCGCTAATCTCTGGTACTACTGGTCCGATTTGAATGATTCTTTCAGTGTTGGGTAGTCCATTTATCGAGGAAGGCTATAGGCTATGTTTTTTTTTTCAAAATTAGGGATCCGTAATAAAATTGCTATTTTGTAACACAAGGTGTAAAATCGAAAACCTATTTTTGCGTGCGCTGCAAAAACTATTGACAATAGAACAAAATGATGTACAGGCTATAATATAGGCAATATTTTATTACTTATAAAACTATCGCGTGAATTATACTTTATATGGCTAAACAACGTTTGCCGTGTCAGCTAGTAAAGGTATAATGCGAGAAATTATCTATTTAAACAAAAAACTTAACAATATGGTATATTAAATTTAACACAAAACTTGTCAATTTCTCTTATGAAGATAAACTTAAATATTTTAAACTTGATCCTCTATGCTTTCGTCGTGTGCTGCTTGACACAATGCTACTTCATAAAATAGTTAATAATCAAACTGATACTTCATAATTACCAAAAATAAATTTCAATTGTAAAATCCCTAAACGTACAGTTTGTACCAACAACATATTTAAAGATAGTCGTAGCCGTACTAACCTAGCATATTAATCGTATTTGTCGCCAATTTAATACAGTTTCTCAAAATAATCAGCAACTCAATTTATTTAATTCCACATCAACCTGCTTTCATCATAATGTCATTGATTCCTGCGTAAGGGAGCTAATTTGTAGAAATTACTATTATTTTTGTTACACTACCTTAAATAATCTGTATGTCTCTAGATCTTTTGTACATGCCAGTTATTGATATTTTTGCTATGTGTCTTTTCGTTTTAAGTCTCCTTCTTGATATTTTTACATTTGTGCATAAATATTGTTGGTTTGTCGTATAAAGTAAAATAAAATAAAAATTATGAATTAAATTATTAAGAGTTTCGTAAGACATCGTTAGTTTATTTATTAATACGGCTTTATTTTTAATTTACCGTGGGTACCGAATAGTTTCGGACAATTCGGAGGTCCTTCGTCAGGGTGAGTGTAGTAGGTTCGCGTCTCCTACTGCGGACTTGTGCTCGTAGTGCGCGGCTGGACAGGACAGGGGGCGCGGGGTGCGCCGGTGATTACGAGCACGGTATCACTGAAGCTTTGTCACTATTGGTGTCCACGGGTCCACAAAAAGTAGTGGACATTGTTAGTACAAGGACCTCCGAATGGTCCGAAACTAGTCGGCACCCACACCGATCCCTCAACTTCATCTTAGGGAAGGTAGCAACCCGCCCTACGATGCTACCACGAGTAGTACAATGAGTTTTATAAATAACATTTTCTGACTTAAATTTATTTTAATTTGATTTAATATCCGAAACTCCGAGGGAGTTTCCCTGCGAGATTGAATCAGAAATGAGGAGATCCGTAGGAGAACCTAAGTCCAAATGATTGCAAAACTGAAGTGGCAATGGGCAGGGCACATAGTTCGACGGGCAGATGGCCGTTGGGGCAGTTAAGTTCTCGAATGGCGACCATGTACCGGAAGACGCAGTGTTGGTAAGCCACTCACAAGATGGACCGATGATCTGTTTAAGATCGCCAGAATACGTTGGATATGGGCAGCGCAGAACTGATCGTCGTGGCAATCTTTGGGGGAGGCCTTTGTCCAGCAGTGGACGTCTACCGATGATAATGATAATAGAAATAAAAAACATCCTTATCAGTAGCACATTTAAGAGGAGATTAACCATTATAATATAAATACCAATTTAAAAGCTTTAGTTAATCAATAACATTAGTTTAACATTATTGAGCTTCGATGTTATCTGTCATTAGTTAATGATGGTTAGGGACCACAAACAATTCTTATTGGTGTTGTTGTAAAACTCTAACGGCCTTACAAATAAACTTGGTATAAAGTTATAACTGATGATAAACAAAGAAAATGCAAAATGTTTACATTATCTTTGACAACACTGTCAATACAATGATAATTCTGAAATTTTCCGAATGACAAGCTGCCTTGCAAATAAACGCAGGAAACGTTATACGTCCGAACAAACCATTCATAAGCAAAATGTCTATTGTAAACATTTTACATATTCTTGGTTTATGCTTAGTTATAACTTTATGCCAATTTTATTTGTTAGGACGTTAAACTTCTCTAAACAAAACTAAAAAAGAATATTCCTACCTCAAGAAAATTTCAATTCTATAAATACTATATGTGGCAACGGCCCCTTGTCAATTAAATCTCTTCTATACTTTTTGCGTATTGACCGGACATACATACAAACAAACCGTTAAACATACAAAAATCTTTGTTCAAAAAGATTAATGAGTTATTTTTCAATTATTATATAGAATGAAATGTTACTCATGCTATTAATTTACCAGTGGGAGGCTTTTTTGCACAGACGCAGCTACAAACGTAAAATGGCACGAAAACTATATTTTTTAAGGAATTTTGTTTTATTACGAGGTACGCACACACAGAAGAGTTTTCATGCGTGCGTAATTAAGTACAATAAACACTTTTTTTTTAAAAAGTGTCTGCCTTTTGAACTTTTTGATAATTTCAGTTATTTATGACGTTTTTTTCCCTCTAATTGTTTAACGGCAGTTACCAATATTCAGTCAATCTCTTACTTGATATAAATCGTAACTATTGTTGCCTTTCTGTCCCAATAAACTTATCGACGGTAACTCACCATCCGTACACGCTGTCTGTCAATGGGACGACGTACCAGCGATAGAAGTTTGTATGGAAATTTCAATTCACGCGTCCCAATATAAGGCGATAAGAATGACTTATCGGGTATATTGGGACAGCTTCAGATTATTGACAGCTAATTACTGACGGTAGAAGGTAGTAATTTATCTCTATCTGTAGATAGTGTATTGGGAACGGCCGTAAATGTTTCTTGTCATAAGCTTCTTCCTAGAACTTCAATAAATATTCGAAAAATAAATTGATCCAGGTCTACTTTTGCGTTTGGTATTGTTACATTATGCGATTCATTTTAATTGATATAGATAGATAACGGTGTTGATTACTTATAAATAAATCATTTAATGAAGTTTATATACGTTTTTTGGTTATAGGTACTAAAAAAAACCTAGAACTGCTAGATCTTTTTAGAAACCTTACTATTAACACGAGAGTGGGTCAGAGATTGGAAATAATACTCCGCTTATAGGAACGAGTCTTTATTTGCGTTCACTTTTATGAACATGCACTCCGCCGGTCTGCCGCTGTTCCTTTTGTCGTCGGCGGTACCTTAAACGCGTCACACCGCACCGAACACTAAGTCTCTTCTATCTTCTTCTTCTTGGAACACTTCCACTTTTCACTACTTCTTCTTTTCTTCTTTTACTTCCTTACACTTTCGAGTCAGAACTAGAACTGCCGTAGGCCACGCTTAGTACGGCTTATATACCCCCGGATCTGTTCTATTTTCAAAATGATTCCCCCATTCCATGTTTAAATTGAAATTATACTAGAAATTTCTTTTAACTATTGTTATCCTGCTTACACATTTTCTATCCTCTTTACTCTGTTCGATTTGATCTGGAACTTACTAGAAATTTCCATTAACTTTACAAAACCCAAAAAAATCCATACACTGGTAGGTGTATCGAACCCGGGTCTACAGCGTCTAAAGTAAACACTTTTCCGCTGAGCGACGAGTATTGCTGACGCAGCTGTTGAAACTAACAATGTCTTGAAGTTTGACAACTCTCGTCATATACGTCGAAGCGTTGCTAGGCAACAGTATTTTATATGTACATATAATCAGCATATCATTTAATACACAAAAATCAATATCTGTCAACTTTTCCTGATTGTATCAAATTACAAATTGATTATCAAGTATGAATTATTAATAGAGAGGTTGCTATGTGCTCATATATTGGCATAGATTAAAATTAGTAACAACTTTTTTGCAACAATCATTTCCTCGCCGTGGTTGTGGTAGAGACTATATTCGAGAGGTTCAAGGTTCCAAAATCTTCCACTTTACGCCAGCAACACATTACAAAATGATGCCCTCTGTCCCCTGGCTCACTCCCCCACTCCCATGAAAAGGTAACGCACCAGTCTCTTGAAAATCAAATTAATGTAACCTTACCTCAAAACAGACAATACTTTCTCTAAAGGCCAAGTAGAAGCCCTGCTTCGCGAGGCCCATATTATTAAAAAAAAAACACGAATGGGTTCCATTCCACCTAACCTGTCCATGTCGGGGTGTGACTCAAGCCTGATGCTCGTGGCTGGGACTTTATTATAAAAGTGTATACATTTACCCATAAAGCTATTATGTATCTTATGAAGCCTACTAGAATAAGTTACAAGCAATCCCTTATTTCTAGTGTTATAATAATGAAAATCACTATTAAAACTACAAAACATAATAAAAACCTAATAATAATATGATGTTTCTGTGAATTTTTCTTAAGGCATCGAGATAATGTGTGAGTAACCAAAATTGATGAGTTAAAAGTTAAACAACAAACAATTCTGAATGATATGACATATTATGTTATACTCGTAGCAGTTTTTTATAAGTGCTTAATGACACTTTTGCTATGTCCACTCTTACCTCACAGGGAGACGTCCCTTCGACTGATTGATTTCGGTACTTGTACTATAATAAAAGGCATAAAAGGCATTTATTTTCTCAAAATTGATTCCTTTAGAATTCTTTTTGATGTCATTTCTTATACTACTAGATACTACTACCGCTTCGGAAACAAATGGCGCTCTGAGAGAGAAGAAGCGGCGCAAGAAACTCTCCCAGCATTCTTTTTTCTGCGCTCTTTTCAATAAAAATATACAATATTGTACAGTCGCTATAAAATAATCACAATCTAGTCCCAGGCTGTCCGATCATTTAGATATTCAGCAGTGGAGTAATAGGATTTACGACAGAGCCATTTCTTTATAAAACATTTAAATTTATTTATAGATAATGCCTGAACAGTGGCTGGGACTTTATTGTAGAAGTGTATACATTTACCCTTAAAGCTATTATGTATCTTATGAAGCCTACTAGAATTAGTTACAAGCAATCCCTTATTTCTAGTGTTATAATAATGAAAATCACTATTAAGAGCAAAAAGGTGACGATTTTTGTGAACATATATTAAATTTTCATAAATGTACTGACAATAAACAGTCATAATATTTATTTCTTTAAATTTTCTAAAAAAAAATATATTCTTTGCTTCGGGTGAGATATACAAGAAGATGAAAAAGCTCAGCGACCTTCGTGGAAATCGCTGATCAGCTCCTTGTAAATCCTTGTATCCCAAAAGCTGGCGGTTGATAATCGTATGATGTTTTTGTTTCATTATTTTGATGAATTAGTCATTTCGAGACAGTTGTCTTAGAGGATAAAAGGAAAGTAAGGGAAAGTGGGGGAGATACGCAACACCTAAGGGAAAACTGAAATGAAACAGTCGAATTTGAGAATAGATTTTTTTAATTATAAAGTTTACTTATCTGTCTAGTCAACATCTATATTATTTTTTATGAATTGCAACACTATCAACGAAAAACAAAACCCTTTGTGTTATATAATAATAACACCAAATGGGGTAATTATGAACTAAAATTAACGACAGAGATTTAAAACCCAACGATTTTGACTAGTATGTTGACAATTGTTTGCCAGTTGTATTAGTAAAAGTTCGACAGCGATGCCCTCGAAGCAGGATCTTCTTCACGAGGACAACGCTTCAGCGCATGTAGCCAGATAGACAGTCGAATATTTAACTATGTCGGATGTTATCGCTAACGGTGTGGTAACGCTTTAGGAACCCTGAAGATGCTGCCTTCGAAATGGCTTTGGAAGGAACTTCTAAAGAAGACCACAGTCTTCTCAGTAGGTCTGTTACAGACGACATTGCTCGTAAACATTAAAAGCATGGTGCTTCACTCTGTTTCTATTTTAAGAACTTTTAACTTTTGGTTACACTGAAAGTTCTTTCTTAGAAAATGAACGTACTAGGCCAGTTCCACGTATAACACGGCAAAAGAAATTTTGTGGAAAGAAAGAGAGAAGAGAATCACGTGAAGTGGCGTGTGAATGAGATAAAATACCTTTGGCTGGCGTTTCTTTAAACGAGCAATTCTTGTATATATATAAGTATTTTAAGTATAGTAGGTTTCGATTTCAAAAAATGTAGTTTTATCCGTGTTTTAATGAGAAACAGCTACAATAACATTAGAATACAAAGTTAAATTTCGGCACTATATACTAAGAATATAATAGCTCAGATGGGACATTGGGTGATCCGGAAAGCAGAATAAACCGGTTCGAATCCAGATGTCTTATTAGTTTTTTTTTAAGTTTTGTACATTCTTAATATTTCGATCAAGGCTCGGTCGTCCAGATATTAAAATATTACTGTATTATTTCATATAATTAATTGATACATTATGTATCGCATGATCTTTATAATATAAAAAAATATAGATTATTACATCATTAACAACGAAAAGATAATTTTTAAACATATAATATAATATGATATAAATAATCTTAACTATTTTTCCACTCGAGATACTAAAAATATTACACCTACTTATTGGAATGTCATTGTGATTTTTTTCTTTATAAGTAGATATTTTCGTGAACCGATAAGTAAGCGAGTACTTAGTAAGATAACAATGATAATACCAGTGATATATATTTTATGATGCGCCTTCCGCACGGTAATGCAATGCGATTTCATCGTACGGTGAAACCGGGTGTGAACTCGCGCGATAAGTAATCGATGTCCTATTATGGAGCGATGTGTCTTACGGCCGTTTTCAATAACGTATCCCTAGTAACGGATACATTGCTGTCACCGTTTAATGACAAGATCTTATCTATCCATAGTTATGTCCAATATAGTTATAGTCCAATGCTTTATATCGATATGTTATTGAAATGTAAGTAAGCGACAAATCTATCTATCTAAAAGGATAGATTTGTCTACCTCTAGTAAGTTAAACTAAGGATAGATAGGTTATTGGAAACGGCAGTTAACCCATTTTGAGAGTGATCGGTAGACAGTGAGTGACAGATATGCATAGTTTCTGCTGTCGATCGATATTTCACTAATCAACTTCTTATGTAACTATTCAACAAGAACTGAAATCAGTGGGTTGAAAAAGCTATTAATAAAATTGAAAAATCAAAATACTTGGATACTCTATTCGCAAAATGTATCTGCCCAGTTTCTATATGTTGCAAAAAAGGTAGCGATCTAAATACTTATTCTCGGGTAGAGTAGGAAGTTATTATGTATCGAGATACAAACCTTTTTTAAAGTGTTTCTTTTGACGAGGGAAATTAAGAGTATTTATAAGAAAACTATGGCATGCATAAGGTGTGTAATACTTATTTATGGAGGAAGTGATAACACCGCCGTTATCTTAATTTTAAAAATGTAGACTGATAAATATTCTGATTGTGGTAACATTGATGTGTCATTTTCAACAGCAAATATTGTTGAAATATTGTATTTTAATATTAACCTGAAATACTTGCCTAAATTCATCAACAAGATTCCATTGTTCAGCATATGATCTAGGTACATAAAAGGGCGTACCTACTGATACCATAATCTGGAATTTCTTGTCGGCCGCTGGTGATGGCTGAATTCACAAAACTGAGTGGAGCTGCTGCGAACTGAATCCAGCGGTTATATTTTTTTTTTTACAATAAGGGACGAGATGTTCAGCTGATGGTAATTGATACACCCTGCCCAATACAACGAAGTACCGCTTAGGATTCTAGAAAAACACAAATATTCTGAGCGGAATTTCAATTGCGCTCGTCACTTTGAGACATAAGATATAAAGTCTAATTTGCCCAGTAATTTCAGTAGCTACGGCGCCCTTCAGACCGAAACACAGTAATGCACATGAATCACAGTACCCATAATCTAACCGTTACCCTGTGCAAAGGAGCCTCCCACTAGTAGACACATAATTTCAAAATCGTTAGACGATGAGTTTCGATCTTATCCACGCTTTGCTCTAAATTCGTATTCGCCAATCATTTCCCTAGAACGTAAACTATATCAGAGCTGCCTATCAACGTCATTTGAACGACAAGCTCGCATAAAGTTACTGTAGGTATTGTTAGGGACCTCCTGTTTCCGCAATTAGACCGCTTAGTTGGGTCTATTTTGCGTGTAAAGTTGGCCAGTCATTCCAACCAGCCCAGCTCCTTCCAGAAGTTCAGAACACTCCTGGGGTGTTCGCAGACTTCCTGGGGCGACCTTGTATTTGCTAAGGTTTTTGTCCGTTGGTTGGCCACCCCAGCACATTCCAGGATTACATGATTGACCGTTTCATCCTCGGCTAGACAGCCCCTGCACCTAGGACTGTCCGTAAGCCGATTGTAAATGGGTGTTTGTTCAGTTATGTGTGCCCATTAGGGTGCCGACCTTGATTCGGATGTAATGTTTATTTAGGCTAATAAGTCGACGAGTCAGTTTGGGTGATAGTGCAGGAATCGCTTCTTTCGACTGTCTACAGCCAGAGACATTATTCCATCGGGTTCTAGTAGGTAGGGTACTGTTGGTTGTTGGTGAGAGAGCGTATCCATGACCACATTTGGCTGAAGGGTAGCGGCAGGAGCGGCCCTGGGCCAGCCACAAACCTACAGTAGGTACTCTTTGAACTACGAATCGCTCGCTTGACGTTGAATGAAAAGAGTGAAGCGATATCTATACGTCGCTATTCATTTGTTTTGACCGCCTTTATCAGAGTGTTAAGTCATATTGACCTGTTGAGGCGAGGCCCAGAGGACTTGGCAACGATATCAGGGGACTGGTTCTGAAAAAAAACCATGCACAGAAGCTCAAGATGACCGCTTACTAGTGGACCAGGCATTGTGAAATGACAAATATCGACCTCAACAAGACTCTAGAGGAAGTGAGAGGTGTGCAAACCAGTTTATGGACTGTGAGGAGGCTTCACGCTGCCAATATATGCAGTCGCCGTCCAGCCCGTGGTCCTAAATTACTCCGCTAGCAGAGTTGACTTAGCTTCGCTCGAAATTGTGGGACTTGGTCTCAAGAGTACTGGGGTAGAGTCTACAAGAAATAATTAAGAATAGCATTGATAGCATGCCCGGACGAATACAAGCTATCATTTTGGCAAGAGGGGGTCACACTAGATATTAAACTTTAGTTTACTTTTTAGGAAAAAGCTTTATGTTAAAAAAATGCTTAGGTTTTTAGCCTCCCTTTTTAATGAGCAGATGCGCAACTAGCAGTTTAGACTCTGGGATCATTTTTCATTAATTTAATAATATGAAGATGCCAGTGAAGTAGGTTATTTACCTAGGGGCCTTACAAACATTATATCCTCTAGTCTCATATAGTGATAAGATATTAATTTACTGTAATTTTCTGCAATTCACTTTGAATTTTATTGAAAAAGTTTAAGTTGCCCTAAAGAAACGTTAGCTTTAACTCAGTGAAAAAGGATCTCGAATATAAATAGTACTATTAAAATAAAATAAAACAAACTCGTACAACATTGATCAATATATATTCATTTATTCATGAAACTTACACAGTACCTACTGAAGAATAAGATACAGTTCACATAGACTAAAGACTATATTAAGACAATCGTGATTATGATATACCATCCACCATTGAAACAATTTTGAATAAAACCTTAACTATATTCTAAACAATCATTATAAGCGAGTAAGAACACTACTTTCTTAACTTAAAAGTGACCAAATGTTACTTTATATTTTGCATGCGTATAATTTATGTTTAGGATAAAGTGCATTATGGCACGTCGAAGCTTGAGGCGAGCAGACGGTGCCGGTGTAAACTGTAGATGGACTAACTATCTGTTGAAAGTGGTGGAGCAAATATGGTTGTGGTGAAAATGGAAAAGACAATATTGCAGGAAAGGCTAGGAAAATATAGATTAAGAATTAACGTAAAACATCCGTTACTCTGTGGATTTTTAGCTATTTTAAATTACCCTGCAACTATAAAATATACGTAATGCACAATTTTTTTGTCAAAAGCAATGAAATAATAATCCGGCTCGAAGGACCATCACGAGGTGTACGCGCCACTTATGGTGGGCTGATAGTGAGTGATGTTGGCAAGACCCAGCTTCTTCAAGAGTGACAGTTTCCCTTCACGGAGCGGGTCGTTGCTGCTCACGCCCAGATAGAGAGAGAGGGAGTCGAATTTGTTATTCGGAAATATGTAGAAATAGATTTGCATTGTATCGTACTCCATAAAATATAAAGATCTGTTCGCCGGGATGGAAGTCGCGGAGAGCGAAGCATTCGCCATGACGCAACTTTGTTGAAATCTGTTGTTATCTTACCGTTTTCATGATTGCACATGTCCCAAAGTGGTGAGGGTTTTATTTCTGCTAACTCATCTAATGTGAAATATAGTACTGTAGAGTATTTTTCCGGCAAAGTATCAATATAAGGTTTCCAGAAAGAATCTGGTTTACTTTTCTCTAAGAGAAGAAACAATGCTAAAGATACATTAGACATAGTTTGCATCAAGAGATCTTTTTTTAATAAATTCACTAAGTTCCGAATTATACGCATCTTGTTCAGTCATCATCACTTTATCAGGAATTGTAAGGATCAATGATTCATCTGGAAAATATTTTAGTGCCTTCATTCCTAGGTCATATCCATCAAATGCTGATATTTCCACACCTTCAAATTGTGCACCATTCTCTTCCAGCCAACTGACATACTTTTATTTTGATTCTCTTGAATTTTTTACTTGCTTTTTGTGTCGAGTTTCCAATTGCATTATTTATCTTAAAATACGATCTATTTCTGTATTGCGGTCCCACACTTTGGTTACTTTCTCCCAAGATTTTCTCAAAAGAGAAGTGGTTGCGTAGTAGTAACAGCGCATAAAGTATGCGACATCACACGCGAATATTCGCGAGCGTTCGAAATAATCGGAACGTGTAATATGGGCGCAGATCCCATCAAAATAAATCCGAGCTTAGTCTGAATCGCATCAGGAGTACCAGGTGGACCCTGAATGTGACTTTTTAAAAGCAAACGAGGAAACAGTTGCGCGCCAATAAGCATTTCCACCTCTCCAGGTTCGGAAAACGTATCATCGGCAACATTATTTATATTCAAACAATTACACAACTGAAAAGTAACAAAGTCATTCATGGACCCTTTGCCAATCAAAGCGCGAACCAAAATTTCGTTGCCTTGAGCGTTTTTAACAACAACACGCGCGGTTGCCTATAACACCGTTGAACTATCCGGGTTAGTTACCGTAAGCGAAGTATGCGAACAAAGTGTTAAATTATGTTGCGCATCCCGACACTGAACAACACTAGCGTGTGGCGGCAGAGGTGTGATGTCACGCGGGCAACGCAACGTGATTTGCGGTCAGATGGCCGGATGGCATGGTGTGCTTTCGAGCGCTGCGCGGCGGAGGTTCGAGTGCCGATCGAGACGAATCATCCGACGGCCGCGGGAAATGAAGCAGCGTATGATGAGTTTCTGTACCACCAATATTACACAGTACACTAATCCACAAATTATTTATTTCATTGCTTTTAACATGCTTGCTATCATTTAACAATTTTGTAGTCAAATGAAAAAAAATATTTTGGTTTATTTTAATATAAATACACAATCAATCATTTTAATTGGTCCTGAAGATTTGAAAATCCAAGATTTAAATATAACGGACTTTAATATAAGACTACAATTAATTTAATACTACCGTAGACAAGGATACATCGATTAATATTTAGAGATCTATTTTTAAGTTAAGCACTTAAGAAATTTATTAGAAAAATAATGTACAAAAATACGGTCTGTTTTATTTCATTGCGTTGTTCATTATATTATAGGACTACTATTTTATTAATTAAAATTCGAGTCAAACTTGGGAAAGAAGATAATACAAGAATAATTATATTTCGTATCTTATATTCTAATTATAAACAATTAACAAACCGATCATTATAATTTGTGAACGTAAACATTAATGAAATCAAATATCAACAAGACTGCAGCAACAAACCGATATTTTAACTATGAATAGATCAAACAAGCGCTTTTGATATGTGGTTTTTTCATAAAATTAAGTTATAATCGTTGAGAGTACAAAATACAATTTTATTTGTATACTGACTTACACAAACACAAAAGAAACTTTAAGTAATAAAACTTGAATTGCAATAAAAATAACATTATTATGAAAGACAACTGGGAATGTTCCAAGGGTATCTTTTAGGTCCACTGTAACATTATAACAATATTGCACAATTTTTATACTAACCTAAATGTATATAATATATTTAACAAAAAAGGCAACTTAATAATGACTTATAGTACATAATGTTAGAGTCTTTTCAGTGCTTAATTATATTTTTATATAAACTTAATGATAAAAATATAACAATTTTTTTCGTGTTAAATATTACAATATAAATATAATTATTTTGAACGGGAAAATGCAGACCAGATAGTAAAGGTTGGCGAAAATCTGAATAGAAAATTAGAAGAATAAATTATGCTACACACAAGTGCAGGTAACAAAATTATCAGTTTTTATATTTATACTTTTCTGAGGGGGTCTGGCTACCACCCTGAACCTCATCTCATTCAGTCGTCCACTGAAAAAAAAAAACAATTTTGATTATATATACTTGTGTTATGTTAACGATGCATACATGTAGTTATTTCATTATTTCACACACCTCACATCAAATAATACACTGCCAACTTATTTTTGCGTATTAATAAAATTAAACGTTAAGGGAATGGCGGTTTTATATCAACAGTTTCGATAGATTTTCGTCATACAAATAATTTGAATTAATTTGAGCAAAACGATGACAAGCTTGACTCATTTTAATTAAATACTTAAAACATGTGTAATAACCTAAAATTATCTAACAACTTGAATCCAATAATCTCCAAATCAAAACCCAAACCAAAATGAGAGGACACTGTTAATAAATTTTGACAAAAGCCATCGTGTACAGTAAATACCACCTCCGAGGCAACCAATAGCGCTAAACTTCACAATGACAAGTATGACAGTTAACACGGAACGTTGGGTTCAATAAAATAAGAATACAAATTTAACTTTTACGCATAAACCTAATGTAAAAATAAAGTTACTCTCACGGCCGTTTTCAATAACGTATCACTAGTTACGAATACGTTGCTGCCACCGTAATACTAATGACAAGATCTTATCTATCCATAGATATCTCCCATATAGTTATGCTCTAATGTTTTATGTCGATAGGTTATTGAAATGTAAGTAAGCGTAAAAGGATAGATTTGTCTACCTCTAGTAAGTTAAACTAAGGGTAGATAGGTTATTGAAAACGTGTATCACTCGCGTTTATCAATTAAATTACAAAGCTTGACCCACTTTAAGAAGATGTCGCTTCATTGTGTGTCTTCTACCGCATTTATCACGTGGAGTGTTAACCTGAGAGCTGTTAACCTGATTCCTGCCGCCGAATTCCACCTTCGCACAACACGCCACAAGTTAGGATATCATTCCCACCATCTGGATGTGTGGCGGTCCTCCACAGTGCGGTTTTCAAGGAGCTTTCTTCCACGTACCACAAAGCTGTGGAATGATCATCCTTGTGCGTCCATTATAAATATATTACTAGTCTTTCAAATCGAAACAGAAATAACTAGAATATATTCATGCTTGGCGGTAGAAAAAGGGGCCGCTGTGGTTCTCATCTAGTCAGAATCATATCAAGGCGTAACAATTTTGAGCTATATTAATCCGTCAATGATAAGATAATTCACTGATATTGGAAATTTATTAATCTAATTTCCGAAACAATCGTTTTACCAGAAAATATTATTGATAATGTAAGTCATAATCTTACCATGTAAATCATAATCTTGTTACGTAAAACCGATGAACTGACCTATTACCAGTAATTTTATTATCAGATCTATATAAATAATATACTAAAGGAATAGACATGTTCATGGGAAATATCTAATCTAATAGGTAGGTTATAAATATTGTTACAAGGAAAACACATTTGTTTTTCCTACTGCATAATATATTTATTATTACTGTAGTCCGTTAGTTTATGCATTAATCATAATAATCGCTAATAAATCCTAAATACTATCCTTTAAATGCTGACCTCAAGCCAGTTATCAATTGAAATAAGCACTTCCTCCATAGAAAATTTTTCACAGCCTATATTATGGTTGATAAGCATATGGATCACCTGGGGGTCCTTTGTCACGGTGTACGCGCAATATTTTATTGACGCATGTATGGAACACTGCGTAAGTAAGGATTTGCATGCATTCCAAAGGTGGCATGCCATATTCTCTAAAAGTGGTCATAAATCGGCAATAGATGACGGCAGTCTCTGATGATGATGATTCCAAAGTCCAAACACGCTTATGAGGATCAAGCTTTGTGACCCGGTGTTGAGTCTTGCGGTCTCTTGTTGGTTATTGTTCATGGTGATGTTGAGAAGCTTAACCACCATTTAAATGAATTGTATCGTGACACACCTTTGCCAATGTTTTCGTAATAATATCGTTCAGTCACTCCTTGAAAGCTTACACCAGGTCAAACCATTACAACTACTAAGTCGGATAATGCTTATGTTGTACTCTGCTGACTAATTCGGAAGATTCTATAAGAGCTTTTATTTATTCTGCTTTTAAACATTTTGCTTGTCAGTAAAAAATATCTCGTTAGTTAATAAAAAATCTGTGGGAGGTCACAGATTTTGCGTAGGAAAAATGTCTTTTCTTGCCACCTTATTCATTTTCAAATACTGACCAGTATTCGTATTACATCTTTCATCATCAACTATGCTAATAATGTCTTGTTTAATGCTATCACAGCAATGTGGTGCTCTCTATTACTCGACTCCATTTTAATATCACAAAAGAATATGCCGACAATGTACCATGTAATCATCGCTTCTTAGAAATAAATCTAAAAGTAGATTTACAATAAACCAATTCTATGAAATGATAAAGGAATTCATAATTATTGTTAACACGTCAATGGGTGTCATGTGATTTTGGGTACTTATTATTGTTATTTATTTCATTTCAACTTACTTTTATTGTTTTCGATCGATGGCCTTTTTTAAATATTGCAAAAAAATTATAACTAATCAATTAGGCAGAAAACTGTTAGGCGAGCTCTGTTTTCGTTGGACGTCAGGAAGTCGAGCGGGCCGGATGGCATTTCTCAATCATGCTTAGAACGTATGCCCCTGAGTAGACGCCGGTGCTAACGCGTTTATTCCGGCACTCATATACAAACGGCGTAGTCCCTGACTCATGGAAGTCAGCCCTTGTCCATCCGATCCAAAAAAAGAAGACAGTTCGGATCCGGCAAACTACAGGCCTCTAGCTATTACATCTCTGCTCTCCAAAATCATGGAGTACGATTTTCACCACGGTCGATATGCAGGTGATCTTCTTCTTCCACCTTCGCACGACACGCCACAAGTTCCTAACTTGTCATCATCCCCACCATTTAGATGTGGGGCGGTCCTCCACAGTGCGGTTTTCAAGAAGGTTTCTTAAACGTACTACAAAGCTGTGGAATAAGCTTCCTTGTGCGGTGTTTCCGGGACGATACGACATCAGTACCTTCAAAAAAATGGGCGTACACCTTCCTTAAAGGCCGGCAACGCTCCTGTGATTCCTCTGGTGTTGCAAGAGAATGTGAGCGGCGGTGATCACTTAACACCAGGTTGTAACTTGTTTGTCCTCCTTTTCCATAAAATAAAAAAAAATACCAAGAATCAATCACAATTATAATACATTCATAGTAATAAGTTGGCAGTGTAACACAAATGGGTAGAAAAATTTTTGGGTTGGATTTTACAATAGTGCATTACCTTGTAATAGGAGTGGTAGGATTACAATCGTGGACTAAATCTCAAATCAAGTCATTTATTTGCATAGATTGTGTGGGTACATTGGTGTTACATTATAATCATATGTGCTAACAATCTGCCGGGTAGGCATGCAAAAATAATATTTTACAATTCTTACTCTAAGTTTACAGTGAAAAACATACAACATAAAATCCAAATTATTCATAAAAGTCTATCCACCATAATATTATAAAAATGTGAAAAATAAAAATTGCTTACTAAAAATGTTTATTTGAAATATCTAAATTAACTTATTCTAATAACTATAGATATAGATCATGTCTGTTAAATACTCTTTAACTGAATAATATTTCTTCGTCATTATAAATTAAAATTTTTAAACTAACACTCTCCACTCCATTGAAGAAGTTACATCTATACACCTATTGTATATTTTTCAAAATTTATAACATACCTTCAATGATGCTCCTCCCTGCTGCTGCATCTCTTTCTCCCTCTGTTCTATTTCCAGGGACTTTTGCTGCATGCGCTTAACTCTTTCAGGGTCTTTCACACCCCTAGCAGCCTCCTGCTTGCGTCGTCGCTCCGCAGCTTCAACCTGCTGCCGACGTCTTGTCTCCTTCATGAGAAATTTAGAATAATAATAAAAAAGAAAGATTTAGACAGGATAAAGTAAAGGGGTCATAATTAAATACTGATCATATTTCCACATAAGCCATTACAACTTTATTTAAGTCAACAATTTTATTATATTAATGAAACAATAGATAACAGTAGGAATCGGACAGCAATAATAAATTTCTCTAGACTAGGGGTGCTCAAGCTTGAACATCTGGCGATCTACATCAAAATTGTTAGATCAATTGACTCTGAGAGGCTGCAGAGTATGTGTAGTCAATGATTGTCTGGGTAGGGTGCATCATGATGCACATAATATGTCATGACATACATATTAGTTTTGCGCACAATATGAATTTTTTTAGTCACGGTAAGTGTAGGTCTGCTCAAAAATATCAATTAAAAGACTCATAATTATTCTAAATTGCGAGTTAGTAACACGAGAGTAAAAAATAGTGTTTGATTGCCGACCTTATAAAAAGTCAAATAATGGCAATACATATAAATTTAAGAACATAATCCATTGGGTAAGGGGAGTGTGTCTAGTTCTACTTATTTTCATATTATTATTATTACTATGTCTTTCATTAAACCAGTTCTCAGAACATTACACACTTAGAAAAAGAGTACCCACTTAAATAGTCAGCAACACTCCTGCTGTGATTCCTCTAGTGATGCAAGATAGTGTTGGTGATTACTTACCATCAGGTGACCCAAACTTATTCATTAATTGGCCTCACTTCCCAAGAATGAAAGCAATACTAAAACACTCTAAAGAAATGTTTTAATACTTAATAAAAAGTACAATTGGTCATTATACTGACTCTGACAAATTCTAATGTATTAAAAATTTTATTAGATTGTAAAAAGTGGAGTAAAGTATACATTAACAGTTAAAATAATTAATTGGTGTATTAAAAAATTGTAGTAGAAAGCACCAGACATTTTCTAATTCAATTGTACTATGTAAGTTATTAATTTTCTATATATTTCCCATATAAATAAATTATATTGAACTATCAGAATCTTCATAATAAAAATATACTACATGTATTAAAGATGGTGAAAATATAGTTAGATTTACAGGTATAGATACAGGACAAACTAATAAGGCTGAATACCAAGAACATAATATTATGAGAATTACATTCACATTATTAGGTGCTTCAAAGCTAAAGAAAACAATTTGAAATGACTATTTGAGTAGCATACATATTATATGCTAAATAGATACATGCATATAATAAAAATTTAAATGATTATGATAAATACATCCCACTTAAAAATATGTAAGTACCCTCAATTAATATTAATAGGACAATATAATATTTTGAATATTGATTATTGCCATACATTATGCATGAGTAATAATAAATAATGATCATCGTGGTAAAAAGTTTTAATTAGAAGAAAACTTACAGAATCTGGCGTTATTACATCTGAAGCTGAGGGTTTACAACAAGACGTAATGAGACCCATTATAAGGACAGGTTTACAATAACTACATATAAACACTAAGGACACACATTTATTTTAGAATTCTTAAAACAATTATAAGTAGGTAATATTATTTATTTTCTAGTTTTAAATTTTAACACTGATAAAAATTCATTATGGAACATCACGCATATTCATTGCCCATTGCAGCCAGTTTTGACATCAAGTATCAACAATCAAATTATATGTTGACACTTCACACTTGAAAATTGACAATCTCAATCTAATGTGACTTTGACTTATGGATAGATAAATTATTTTAATATTTTAACATTATTTATTGTATATCATTTATTAATAAATTAGTTCTGTAGAATATAATATTGGACATCCTTACATGACATTATATTTACTCATACTAACCATCATCTTCCAAATATTGTTTATATTCGCCATACCTATCAACTGCGTAAAAAATAAGAATGGCAATACAACACAGTTCTTATTCAGTTATTTCGATAATAATTTATATTTTAATGAAATTTAAACGTTCTGATATTGTAACCTACATAGGAGAATATCTTCCAAGCACTCTGATAGCTAAACTGTAAAACATGTACCTACTACCTACAACAAACTACTCGATCAATATCAGTCAGTTGTGGCCAGACCTGAAAATAAGAAAAAAATTACCTACTAAAAATAATTGGATACCTATATCTTCTTATCTAGGTGGATATTTTATAATTTTTAATATCTTGGAATACAAGTTTGATGTGTCACGTGGCAAATGTTTTGTTGAATAAATGTTCATCTAATAATGTTTAATATCTTGGAATATGAGCGTAAAAACAATGTTCCAAGTTTGATGTGTCACGTGCCAAGTGTTTTATAAAATAAATGTTATGATTTCTTAATTTTGAAATAATCTTTAAATAACAATTTTTATAAATAATATGAGCAGCTGTACTGCATTTATTTTTTATATTTTTACTGGGAATTGGGAACTAGCTGCTAAAGTTTAAAATTTTGTAATTTTAAAAAGCTAGCACAAGTAAACAGATCATAAGGTAATCTTCATTTTGGAAAATTTAACAAATTCTAGGTCTCTCCATTGGGCCACCTAAGAGCTTATGCACGTGGACCACCAGCTTCTTCACTGGATAGAAATACAGGTCGTACTATATGGTTATTGCTCGAATCAGAAGTGAACGCTGGAGTTTCCCAAGGCTGTGCGCTATATCCCACATTGTTTCTCTAGTTTAGTCTGCAACATATTGTCTGATAATGCAGACTCGGGCAATGGTCGACCAGTGCTAGAATAAACTTGTGTTTTATATGGGACCCTCTCTTGAAATGGTCACGGAACGGGGTAAAATGATTTTCATCGAATTGAATAAGTATCAAGTTTGCGTTTTTACCCAAAACCCATTTGTCGTATAACGCTCTTCAACAACACTGTCCTTAATGTCTCGCCTAGTATCGGAATTCAGGTTGTCGAAGTTTCGAACGATTGCCGATTCCGCCATGATCTGGAAGCCATTTTGCTATAATGAAGTTGGGCCTCACGAAAAGAACGCGGCAATACTTCAAGCTGGCCCACATTCTAGCGCAGTATAAAGCACTACTTAAGTATGGCTGTCATCTTTGATCTGGCGCAATCCAGTATCTGCTTGCATTGCTTAGAACACTTGGCGATGTGTAGAGACGTTGTTTCATTGTGTGTCTTCCACCGCATTTATAATGGGAATATCATGACATCACTATCATATTCCGAAGAGTGTTTTAGTTTGATTATTATACTAGCTGCCCTGACTGACTACGTTCTGTTAAAATACCGGACGAATCACAGCGGCATATCCGCTATTTCACGCCGATTTCGAGTGGGAGAGTAGTATTTCTCCAGGCGTGCCGGCCCAATTCGGTTGTATCCGTGAGGACCCAACATGACACTACAACTCCTAAACTGTTGGACACTTAGATTTTTGACACTATGAGACCTAGCACGCATTGCGAATTAAAATGCACATGTAAATGGACAACAGAACAAGTATTGTATCATGGATTTGGATTGGTCGGATTTTGTTCCGCCATCATATGACTTATGTCGACGACAAAATAATGTAATGTAATGAAATTAAATTAGGCAGATTAATAGATAAGTAGTAATATATCAATCTATCGAAATAATATATTCTGTATAACTATAAATTTTTAGGCTCTGTCCGTACATATTTTTTATTTATATTATTTTATCTGTCTGTCAGACTTTTATAACTCATATCACGGTTTGACCGATTTTGATGATAACTGGTATATATAAATATAATAAAATATTTATTTGCATAGATTGTGGTTACTTTTTTTTTCTTTATTGATTTAGGGGCTTTATACGTATGTACATGTCAGCCCCATTACAATCTCATTGTTCAATATAGTGTTCAAACAATAAGACTTATGGATTCAAACAGACTTATGGCATCCTTAGATGCAGGGCGGGAACATGCCCGTATCAAATCTGGTCAAACCCATAAGTCCTACAATTTTGTCTCTACTAGACTGAAATCAGACACATTCCTTTAACAAGTGCTCAACATCCTCAATTGTTCCACATAACTCACATAGAGGTGACTCCGCAATTTTCATCAAAAATTTATACTTATTCAAAGGCATGTGTCCGGATCTCAGTCTGTGAGCAATAACAATCAACCTCCTTTTAATCTTTACATTAAAAAACCACGGTATATGAGGAGGCTGAGACTGCAAAGTGCTATACCAAATTCCTTTTTCTATAGATCTACGATCAAAGTACTCTCCCCATAAATCCTGACATTTCCTTTTATATTTTGGGAAGAATTCAGTAAAATCCGGCTTCTTCTTCCATCTTTTTACCCTTCAGTGTTGCTTGCTTAGGCAGTCTGTCCGCCTCCTCATTGCCCCTTAAACCAATATGCGATGGAACCCATTGCAATCTAAGTTCTTTTATTGTGGGTACTTAATTACTCTACTTAGCTAGAAGTTAGCCTGAAAAGAGTGATGATTGACCCATAGTATGTAAAGGTATGCAAGCATTTTATCGATAACCTATTGATATAAAAATATAATTTGACTACATGAGATTGAGATCCGGACGATGTGGGATAAGGACTAAGGCTTAAGGATTAAGGCTTCTTAGGTAATTATTTTTTTGCATCCTACCCGTGGAGGCAGATCTGTTTTTCGCTGGGCGATCCAGATGCCGCTGCTGACGCTGTTGCTGATGTGGTACTGCAAGGTATGGAATTCTTCATTCCATCCTTCTCTGTGCCTATCGGTGGCAGGTCCCAACCATGGTTTGACCACTCGTGCAAAAAGTGCTCTCGGCGAAAGCAGAAGTGCTATCAGGCTTGGGTCAATGCGGTGGTATCTAAGGATGTGAATTCCAGCGAACTTAAAAAACACATCAACCATGCCTCCAGGTCCTTCGAAAGAGTTATTGTCGCTCGCCAAGGCTTTAGGCGCTTCTCACCTTGGACATTCGAGCGGGCTCGATGGCATTCCCCCGATAGTGCTGCGGACATGTGCTCCGGAACTGGCGCCGGTCCTTACCAGTCTTATCTGGCGCTCCTACTCATAAGGCCTAGTCCCGAAATTATGGAAGGCGGCTTTAGTGCACCCGATCCCTAAGAAAGGTGTACGCTCGGATCCGTCCAACTACCGCAACATTGCCTTTTCCTCCATTTTCTCCAAAGTAATGGAGTTGATCATCTACCGCCAGCTCTTGGGATACCTAGAGGGGCACCAGCTGATCAGCGACTGCCAGTACGGTTTCCGTCAGGGTCGCTCAGCTGGTCTTCTCGCACACCTCACCCATAAATGGGCGCAAGCGGTTGAGTCGAAAGGAGAGGCGTTGGCGGTGAGTTTGGACATAGCGAAGGCCTTCGATCGGGTGTGGCATAAAGCGCTTATTACGAAACTGCCATCCTATGAACTTCTCAGGAAGTTGTGCAAATGGGTCGCTAACCTTTTGGCCAATCAGAGCATTAAGGTTATCAACGGTGCATGCTCCGACTTAAAACCCATAAACGCTGGTGCTATCCCCTACACTGTTTCTTCTGCATATCAATGATATGCTGCAAATCAGTAGTATTCATTGCTATGCAGACGACAGCACAGGGTATGCTTCCTACACCGGCCATGCCAACATGTCCCGGGATAGCGTCGACGAGAACCGGAACAAGCTTGTGTCGGAAATCAATACTATGCTTATGCTTTGCAAAGTCTCGGAATGTGGCCGAAAGTAGTGGTACTTTGCACGTAATTCGGGTGGCCGCATCACGTAGACGTCTGGCATTCCACAACCGCGCGTTTTGTTAGAAATTTCTTGCATCGCATAGCCACTTTGTGGAATCAATTATCGGCTGCGGTTTTCCCGAACGACTTAGGGACCTTCAAGAAGAAGCATACCTTAAAGGCCGGCAACGCATTTCTTGACACACCTGTTGTTGCGGATGTCCATGGGCGGTTGCCTCACCTCTCCCCATCCCGTGAGCCTCTTGCCCGTTGGCCCACTCTTATTAAAAAAAAAGTAAACTGTCAATTGTCAAAAGATACTAGATTGTAGATAGCGCAAAGAGCGAACTGCAAAGCAGAGTAGAAGAAAGGTTTTAAGGGCTGTCGGTAATCCATAAAAAAATTATATAGCGGCCATAAATATGCTATCACGAGTAGCTTTGCGTTCAGGTATGTTTAAAATAAATACCCACTAAGAAGTTTGTTATATTAAGCATGGAGTTCGAAATCCTTCATGCAGGGGTTTATGTAATCATTTGACATGACATATACATTTTCAAAAAATAAATAAAATTAACCGTTCCTTTCAGGAAATGTCTAAGAAGTCAGAACGCATTTAGAGTTTGCTTTTGTTTTAATTAAATAAATAGATAATAATATCTAATATTAAATTTTTTATAACCTCATTACCACTGATATTTGAACACTTCTAAGAAGCACTCAAATGTCAACTCAATATTTTCATGATAATATTATGATGGTAGACCATAAAGCACGAAATATTAAATATGATGATGTATCAAAATGTAAGGAATTTATCAGTATTAATTGGTATACCAATATTGTACTAATTTTTTTCAGTCGCAGGCCAACAGTCTGTATCAACAACCCTGGTAGCCCGCACATCTGCAACTAGCACAGAGGTAGTTGGAGTGCGGGATGAAAAGAACTTCCCCAGACCAGTGAGGGGAGAACCAGGCAAAGTCAGACTTGGGTTCATTCCAGAAGAATGGTAAGCATAAGTTATATTTTAATAATGGTCTTAAGACCTTCTGAAACAAATTGCAAAACTTTTTTATAAATTATTACAGAAATTATTGATTTTTTTTGCTTTTCTGATTCTAGATTGCTTATAAAAGGGTGTTGATATTTAACTCTAGATATGTTTGTATTCAGCCAATCTATAAATAGTACCTATTAGCAGTGTTGCTAGGAAAAATGTCCAAAAGGCGTGGAAAAACTAGTTATTATTATATTTATGTTTATGTCATATGTTTTACAAAATCTTAATATCTTTGAAATTAGTTAATAGTGTGGATCATATACTAATATGGATTATTGTCAATTTTTGTAACAACCTCACATATTCAAATTTAAATATATTTATTCAAAATAGTATTTAAAATCACTTATTGAACGTCAAAATCTACCACCCATTCAAAAGAGACTGCCTCAGACCTGAGAAGAATGGGCGCAAGAAACTCAGCGGGCTTTATATATGGATTACAATGTAATATCGTAAACATTTATAATTAAAGAGCCTGAGGGTGTTCGCTTCATTCCCCGTCCGTGGTGTCATTAAGAAAATCGTTTATGCTATAATAACCTTTCCCACACAAATGTTTTTTAACAATTCTTTTAAATTTCGTAACACATTTGTTTTGTACATTTTCTGGGATCATATTGTAGAAGCATATACATCGCCCAACAAAAGACTTACTAACTCGACCCAACTGAGTAGTAGGCACAACAAGTTTATGTTTATTCCTCGTGTTAACATTATGAATGTCACAGTTTCTAGAAAATTCTTCAATGTGCTTATGAACATACAAAACATTATCAATATAATTTTTAATATGCCAAAGGCCAAAAATATAAGCTTTTATTTAAACAATTGGGGCTGACAGTGTAACAATTAGATTTCATATGATATTATGAATATCTTTGCTGCAGTAGCAAGTGAAGTCCTTTGCATTTTTATTTAGTTTACTTAGATACATACATAAAATCACGCCTCTTTCCCGTAGGGGTAGGCAGAGACCACTTCTTTCCACTTGCTACGATCCTTACATACTTGTTTCGCTTCGTCCACTTTCATTATTCCTTTCATACATGCTCTCCGGTTTAGGGTACTCTTGACCTGGCCTTTTTTCAAGACGTCCCTGATTTGATCTTGAAATGTCCGCCTAGATCTACCCCTTCCAACACTTTCATTCACACTGGCTTTATACACTTTCATCGTCAATTGTTCTTCATTCATTCTCTCGACATGTCCCAACCATCTCAGCATACCTTTCACAATTTTCAGACCACAATGTTTCCTTATCTCACTATTTCTTATCCTGTCACTCAGTTTAACTCCTATCATACTTCTCAACACTCTCATCTCAACTGCATGTATTCTGGTTTCATGTTTCTTCTGCCATACCCAACTTTCTCACTTCCGTACATGAGTGTTTGAACCAACACCCCCTGATGCACAGCCAAACGAGCCATATTAGTCACCTTCTGCCTCTTCATAAAGGACATGTTCATAGTTTACTTAAACGTTTTATAATGATAGAAAATATGAAAATTTTAGAGCTTATTTCAACACTGAAGTAGAATATTATTAGAACACTTTGAACTAAGTTAACACTCCTAAACAAGTTTATAAATTGAATTTGGTTTCCAACAACACAAAATAAAAATTGTGAAATAAGTGCTTAATCCCCTTGTGTCAGCATAAGTTCACTATAAATAACCATTTCATGATGTTCTAGGTTTCAGTTCTTCCACTCTAAAACAGGAGTAACTGGACCATACACATTTGGTGTTGGTCTAACCACATACCTGTGCAGCAAGGAGATTTATGTTATGGAGCATGAGTACTACACTGGTCTCTCAATTATTCTTATGGTCTACTATGCTACCACTAGATTTGGACCCAAAATTGCCAAATGGTTGGACAGCGAAGTTGATGTAAGTTTTTTTTTAATGTTTACAAATATGTTTTACTTGTGCATAAGTCAAGACTACTTTTAGTGGAATTGTCTTACAGTACAGCTGATTATGTCAAAAGACTTACAATGTTACAGATACAGATGTTGCGAAATGCATATCAAGTTGGTTAGATTTTGAAGTTTTAACTTTTTTATGTTTGTTTTTTTTTTTTACTTAATAATGCAAGAGAGGCCATGCTATTTAGGAGAGAAGTATTTAGGGAATCAGAGGTGCTATTGCGCCACTGACACTTTACTCTCTGACTCTCTTTAGAGGGATTTGTAAATTCAAACCACAACTTGTCTCAGGCTTGTATGTTAATGTATTTGTGAATGATGTAAAAAAACAGGTGCCTCAGTTATGTAATTGTATATTGTCCCGATAAAAAATGGCTTTAATACTTTTTTATGGTTAAAAGTGACAAGATGAGCAAGACCGGCCCACATGCCCAGATATGGCCAGCTCATTCCAGTGCAGAGCCAAGGAGGATTCTTTTGCCGTTGCCATTGCACCTGTCACTATGAGACATAACATATTAGGTCTCATCAACCCACAAATTTCACTGCTTAATTTAATGGCAATATTCAAAAATTGTGCTACTACGATTAAGACTACTCACATCTAATATAATATATAGATAATAATTATTTTTGATCTATATTTTAATATACAGTAATACCCCAGACTTATGCAATAGGTGGGAGCAACAAATAGCCGTAAGTTGGGTTCAACTTCGCATATTGTATAGTTTGGGCGAGAGTCTGAAGAAAACAATATTTTAGACGAAACATGTTTAATAAAATGTTTATATGATAATAAAAACAATTGACATTGACTATGAATAAAACAATTTTAACCGAAGTTATTTTGATATCGAAGGCTTTTATTCTAACAATGTCGCCTCATAAGATTTTCTTCTTTTTATGTAAAATTTCGTTATTGCTTTGATGGTAACTTTTTTAATTCCCGTTTTATAGAAGAAACGCGCTCTTTACTGGAATCTATTCAAAAATTTGTTGCCTCTTTCTGTACTGAGGCCTAGTATGAAATTGTCATATGATTTTCCGATTCAAGTGGGTGTAACGTAATATTTTGTTCAGTGTCTTAAAAATGTTCAGGTATTTCTTTAAGCTCGTTAATTGTTAGTGTTACCGACACTATCGGAGTGTACTTCGATCAAAAAGAAAAACCGCGTTACTCCGAATTCATGCAAAACATGATAGTGTATGTCGGGGTATTACTGTATGTAAATGTAAGTAATGCGAAAACTTTAGATTTGTCTTACTGATAGCCCTAAAGAGGTATAATAAAGGCATAACATGCTATGTGTGTAGCTAGCACAGTTGTGTTGTATCTAAAACACATGTTTTAGTGGTTAGATAAGGTACTCTACTAAACAATTACAGAGGTCATTTTCACTACTAATGATAATAATATGATGAATATAAACCAACCGCCATCATTATATCTTCTTTTTTTTAAATAAATATTGTCCTGTGACCTGTGCAAGTGACCACTATAACAGGACTAAATAAATATTTGTATGGACAGAAAGTGGAAACAGATTTGAACTCTGATCGTGTGGAGACTCTCAAGTTCTTGGAAGAGACCATTGCCAGCGAGAAGGATGCCCAGTGGCGCGCCCAAGGTCAAGAGCTGCTGGTTCAGGCCAAGAAAGAGAATGTGCTGCTGCAGCTGGAAGCGGCTTACAGAGAACGGCTCATCAACACCTACCAAGAGGTAATATCTTATTGGATTTAAAAATTAAATAATTCACAATGAGTTAACCTTATAAATACGAATAAAATTCGCATCATCTTTTCAGATTAAGATTTACATTAAAGATCGCAAATGTTCCAAAGTAATCTTTTTGTTAGCTTTATCATTTGGGTGTGTGTCTCCACAGTGCGGTT
This sequence comes from Leptidea sinapis, assembly GCF_905404315.1. Classification (NCBI taxonomy): domain Eukaryota; kingdom Metazoa; phylum Arthropoda; class Insecta; order Lepidoptera; family Pieridae; genus Leptidea; species Leptidea sinapis. The sequence continues at coordinate 3,992,238 of NC_066300.1, read as the reverse complement.
TTCAAGGAGCTTTCTTCCACGTGCTACAAAGCTGTGGAATGAGGTTCCTTGTGTGGTGTTTCCGGGACGATACGACATGAGTACCTTCAAATAAAGCGCGTACACCTTCGTTAAAGGCCGGCAACGCTCCTGTGATTATTCTGGTGTGGTTTTTTATGGAAATAAGGGACAAGACCAGCAGGATGTTCAGTTGATACTAATTGATACGTCCTGCCCATTACACCACAGTACCGCTCAGGATTATTTTGAAAAACCTTAAAATTCTGAGCGGCTCTACAATTACGCTCGTCACCTTGAGACATAAAATGTTAAGTCTCATTTGCCCAGTCATTTCACTAGGTACGGCGCCCTTCAGACCGAAACACAATAATGCTTACACATTACTGCTTCACGGCATAAATAGGCGCCGTTATGGCCCATAATCTAGCATCCTGTGCAAAGGAATCTCCCACTGGTGAAATGAGATAAAAGTCAGTTTGTAAAAATTTATGTGTGTCGCGCTCTCTTGTGCCTTGCGAGCATACAATACCACCTTGAGGAAAGGATTAAAACGCGTGTAATTTGATAGTATTTGATTTTCCTACCATTGTAAGTGCGACAAATCTTTCAGGTCAAACGCCGGCTGGACTTCCAGTTGGAAAAGACAGCTCTGGAACGACGCTTCGAACAGAAGCACCTGGTTGATTGGGTCGTGACTAACGTATCTCGTGCCATCACCCCCGACCAGGAGAAACAGACCCTCGACCGCTGCATCGCCGACCTCGCCGCGCTCGCTAAGAAGTGAACAGTGAACTTCACACACAATATGTTAATAAATCATGAGTTTTAGTTTCATTTGAGTTTTACTTTACCTTTGTTTACCTACTTGTTTCATGGATTGTATCCAAATGTTTTGAGTTTTCTTGAGTGTTGATTCCGCCAATATTCGTCTTCAAACAATTCGATACGTGTTTGATCCTCTACACTAGGCATCCTCAGATGTTGACTCGCTAAACACTGTCACGAGATGTATACATGAGTCCAGTTGAGTCTAGAATCCGAGAGTAATGAACACTCAAGAAAACTCATTTTATTTGGATAGTTATGGATTTCCGCAAAATAACGCCTCCTTCAATAAATTTTCATAGATTGAAGTTAAGGACAGTTTTGACCTATGTATAGTACCTTTTTTTATGGAAAAGCAGGACAAACGAGCGTACGGGTCACCAGGTGTTAAGTGATCACCGCCGCACACAATCCCTTGCAACACTTCTCTTGTAACTTCTATTCCTCTGATTTTTTTTTATGGAACAGGAGGATGAATGCGCGTATGGGTTATCTCATGTTAAGTGATCACCGCCGCTTACTCTTTCGCAGCACCAGTGGAATAAACGTCGGTCGAGGGTAGCTCTAACTATGAAAACATGAGCGCTGACGAGTATCGTCGGTCCGCTGACGTTATGGCGATAAAGTATAAATAAGTTCGATCAGTGCTACGATGACTGGAGCAACCGCCTGTACGCGCGTGTGTAACATCGTAAAGAAAAATTTGCGTGCTGGCAATTTCGAATATATTGTACATAATTCTCCTTGGGTGAACATGATATCTTCTCCGACTTTAATTCCGTTATTGTTTGCGTCAGTAGTGCGCACATATTAAAGAGGTTAAAAAGAATTCATGTTTGTTCACATAGTACGCACGCAATCAAGTTTGCTGTCAGCTGAGCTCTAATCGCTACATGGTCAGCGCGTACGGTGCTCGTTACGCTCGACCAACGTCAGCGATGACCGTCGGTCGAGCACTAAATATAGCCCAAGAGAGGACTCTGAGTTTCTTCCGTCACTGGTAGATGAAAACTCATTGGACAGCCCTAATAAAATGTAAAGAATAATAATATTATAAGAAATCTCGGGTGTAAATTAGGCTACAGGTATAAAGGCTTTGTCTTTTCAATATACTTTCAGCAAAATGTTCATTTTTAGTTGTCGTCGCCTTGCTGCTCCCTTAAATGTCATTGCTTATGACGACGTCGTGGGGCGAGTCTTTAGGTAACTTTAAATATGGTCGAGGGCAGTGGTGCGTGGTGAACGTTAAGTATTCTCATCAACGAGCGCTATTTGTAGTTACTAGTTGATCTTTTAAACGAGAACCTTGCTTTTGTTGGTAAAGAGCTGCAAAAGTAAGTAAGTAGGTACTATGAGTTTTCTGTCAATGATTAATTAAATATTTACACTGTATCTGAATTGATGCGTCCAGTGTACTGCAGTATATTGATATAAATAAAAGAGTCCTCTCTTTTATTTCTTGCTACTTCTCATTAAATTTTGACTTTTTGGAGTGATGGTATATTGTGAAACAGGGGGAGCTGGTGTCTCTCGTGAAGCCCAAATTAAGCATGTTACGAGATAAGTACCTTGCGCCTTTAACGATGGAAGATCTTTGCTTTGTCCAGACTAATTACCTCGCCTTTTCCCTTGCTTTCGATAGCAGCCGTCCATCTATATTAGGCGTAGCAGAAGATCAGCGTTAAAGTAATAGGCTTGTACTTCGGATATGTAGATAGCTACACCCAAACTCTCAGAAGAAACATAGTTTTTTATAAATGAAAATACGGGACGAGCAGAACGTTCAGCTGATGGTAATTGATACGCCCTGCTTATTACAATGCAGTGCCGCTCGGGATGATCGAAAAGCTCAAAAAGTCTGATCGGCACTACAATTGCGCTCGTCACCTTGAGACATAAGATGTTAAGTCTCATTAGCCCAGTAATTTCACTAATAGTTTTAAGGATTTCAAATAAAACACACAAATAGATTGGTTACTTTATTACACCTCACTACACCTTAACAACATTTTAGTCAGTTAGCACGCGGCCACTGATAAAGCTCTTCGAATTCATTCACTACGTATTGATTTCTTAAATTGTTCCTTGTCTGGACTGAATTTTTGTGATATTTGATAACAATCTCCCAGACTATCCCCGAATGGCATTTTTTTAGGCAACTTTGACACTTTTCTCTTTGGTTTTCCGCGCTATGAATTGCAGAAACCAAAGTGCTTATGCATCATAAGAATTAAGGTTGATATGTTTTTTAATTGAAACTTTTCTCAATATACATTTTATTCGATGAACTATGGAGACCTTTGAAAACTGCGTATAGAGATATAAATTGTATTAATTTCCAAAGAGAGATGCACCGTGACAAGCCCCGAACTCGTAATACTCATTTTCAGATGCTCACAGTGGAAAGTTTTGATACTGTAGCTTTCATACCTATAGGGGATAATCTATATCTTCTATTCGTTCACGATCAAGAATCGTAATATACAGGATGTTTTTTTTAAATACTGAAAGAACATAATAACCGGAGCAGAAAAAGGATGTAGTTTATTATACAAAAGAAAAAAAAATACATTTTTAGTAATATAGTAAAGCAACGAAAATACCACTAAAATAAATAATATTTAATTTAATTTAACTATTCAAATTAAAATCATGTACATCCTACTATTGCAGGGAAAATATATAAGAATTCGACGTGTCGGTGGGGCTTTGATGTGAGGTCATTGGAAGGAGCGCACGTCCGCCACAATACATAGAACAGTACTTTAACATCATAATAGAACACCCACATACACACGATTTACATGGCCGCTAAGCAATCTTGGGAAGACAAATCTATTGAGTACGCCGTACGCCACCAAGACTGGTCGCTGTCCGAGTTAAATTAGCTGCGACGCGCCGTCGGCGTCTTCAATATTTTTGTACGTACCAACCCTAAGGCCTATCGCAGACGACAGACTATCCGTGACGCACTTTTTAGGCTGTGATAATAAAACATATAGAATTATATGCAGTAACGCAGCCAACGCGCAAAAAGTCTAACACACAAAATGTCCTTGTAGATCTGACAGACCGCGCCGTACAAAAAGTGCGCCAAAAAAATATAACGTTCGCGACTATACGCGTTAACGCATACTCACAATTCAGTCTGTAGTTTGTAGTTGCTAGTGATTGCCGTGTATCATGGCACTAGACATCGTTGTATCGATGTTGATTCAAGAAATAGAAAACAGACCAGCACTGTATGATACATCTTTGGCAGAGTATCATGACAGAAATTTAAAAAAGAAAATTGTGGGATGAAGTGTGCAAATATATTTGGATATAGTTTTAGAACTGGCTGTTAAATATGAAACAGTCCCTTTAATAATCTTTCTGAAAGAATAGGATGAACCCAAAATTCCCTTTTTGGAACGAAGTTCCTTACGGCAGGCTTGGAGGAGATAGGGATTTTGCTGCGGGACCGAACTGCAAAAATGTGATAGTAAAACCGTAAGAAAAAGTCCGTGGAATAAAACCGTTAAATGAGACGTGCGCAGGCGCGAAGGTCGTATACACAAGCGAGTAGTGTATAATATTTTGTAATTATTTCTATTTCTTTTTTATACATATTTAGACATATTTTGTTATTTTAATTGATAATTTGGATTACGATTTTTTTTTTATTTTACGTAATTTATTATTTCCTAAAATACTGAATTTCCTAAATACTTTCCTGTACTTAAATAAAAACTAATCTGCAAAATTTAAGAGAAAAATCAAGAAAACCTACATAAAATTGAATACGATTTTTTTTACAAATTGTGTCGATTCTACATTAGCCGAAGGAACTTCGTTCCTACCTGGTGTCCCACGACACCACATCTTTTTCTTCTTTTTATTATATCTCAACTACGAAATAATACCCCGCAATCTCTGTACTCCCATTGCGTGTACATCCCTACAGTTCTGCCGACAAATTGTGCGTCCTGTACGTTGAGTCTGTGTTATATCTGCCAAAGACATTTTGCACGCAATGCACTTTTTGTGTGCCGTAGACTCAATCGCACAAAAAGTGTGTCATCTGCGATAGGCCTAAGGCCATACGTAGGTATAAATTTCAAAGAGACCCCTGAATCACGCTTCTGTTCTGACTTGTATTGCGTCCCCGCCTAGTTGTTTGCCACATTACCTCATCTATCAACTAGGCTTGCGCAATAGGATGTTATGAATTTATAAGTATTTTGAAATATTCAAAATCTTATGTTGCTAATTCGGTTATCAATAATCGGTTATTCTTTTCAGAACTTGTGCAAAAACACGCAAGGTGGAGACGTTTTTTAAAATCATCCTGTATAAGCTACCAATATACCCATTGGTTTATATTATTATTTAAAGGAAGAACAAAAATCTAAAACGGAAACTGTTATAGATAGACACAGGTACACTCTCTGCAACGAACATACTCATCATGAACGAATAGCTTCACTTCTCTGTGGTTTGACAATCACCTATTCCCGCCAAAACACTAACACGCGACATGTAAAGCCTATAAATATTGTAAACGTTTATAAAAACTTGTTCAGTGCTTTTATAGCTTAGCAAAAAATACATAAAAACACAATAATATTATAAAAATATATCTTTCCTTAAATTATTAAAAAAAAAATGTTATAAATATTGCTAAGCCTACTTACAAAGTTAAAAAACATGAGGGCACACAATTTCTTCTTCGTATATTATGTAAAGTAAACACGAAGTGTCGTTCTGCTGTATGTCTGTATATCCGCAGACTTATCCCGAACCACACAACAGGTTTTCTTTAACTTTAATATAATATTAATAAATCTCCGAATGGGTGGTAATTTTGACTTCCAATAAGTGATTTTAAATGCCTTTCTTCAGTAAATATAATTGAATTTAAAACAACAACAATTCAGCGACAGCTGTACGTAGTATAAGCGTGTATAAATTGCTGCGGTAAATTTGACTCTGACTGAAGCAGACACTACCCGCTGTGTGTGCGACAAAACAATACTTGAAATGAAACAATACTTCCTACTGGTTCACAGTAGCACTCAACACAGTGCATGGCCAGCCACATAAGTATTGATTTCATCTTTCACCATATGCAATTCCAGAAAGTCTTATTTTGTCGTAGATGAATATGAACAATAAATGCGTCACTAAAATAACAATAATAATATGACCGCGACACATAAATTAGATTGGTGTTGAGAGTAGGCGAGATACATAACATTTATTCGCCATTTTGGCGCTGTTGGTCATGTACCGAGAGTCTGCGGTACTAATATTGGTGATGACAACCTCAGCAAACATCGATAGATGGCGGGAAACTATTTATATAAAAAAAATGTGTACTTTATTTAGTTGAAATTATTTCAAAATGCAAAATTACTTCAGAGTATTGTACGTTCCTTCCATTTGTATTATACGTCAAAATTAGTTCTCTGGATGCTCGCGAGTTGCGCTTCAAATAGGCACAAAAAATATGCTGTCAAACATATGGAACAGCCTGTGCAGTGGTATTTATACAGGTCAGTTGTCATAGGTAATACAATAATCGCATTATGACAACTGACAGTGTGTATGACGTTGTGTGGTCCTGTCAACATTAGTCGTAGCGAATGTCAGTTCATATGTCAATACTTATTTACATATTCGTAGAAGTTATTGTGTGCACACCTGGCAATGTGTCATATAATGCAATAAATTCATATCAAACTGCAGGTGCACCATTTAAAAGACTTATTTATATCATCCCCTGAGGTGCAAAGCTGACACAAAGCGCGTGGCGCTCATGCCCGTCTTAAGCCGCCGCGCGTTACGACGCTAAGGTCAACGGGCTCGTGTTACAATAAAATTTATTGCTTTTGAAGTGTTTCGGCTGGTTTATAAAAACGAACGTCAATGCTTTTGTTTTTAACAAACATAATATGTCTGATTGGCAACTCGGGGGGTCATTTACTGTTTTTTTTCTCAATTTATGAAAAATATATTGAAAACTCAGCCTCTGAAATCTTTTTTATAAAAAATATGTTACGATGATGAAAATTTATTACATTGCATGAAACATTAAAACAGATATTAAACAAAAGTGACATTAAATCTAGTACAATTACAACATGGTTACAACTACTGACTATTGTATACAAACTATACTCAAACCTTCACTTAAACTTGTAGAGAAACTTGGAAAATATATAATTAATACTAGCTGAGCCGACAGACGTTGTTCTGTACATAATAAATAAAATACTGTTATTATGAATTTGCCAATAATATTTCATTATGTCAAGAATTATTTCGTAACATATGCTCACTGTTCTATTCTATTCTTCCTACTGTGGCTTCTGTCCATACAAAACATATATTGAAAATGAAAGAAAAAAAATTAAGGGTCCCAAATCGAAATAAAAAGTATCCTATCTCTCAAGTAGGACCTAACAGCACATCATGAAGTAATCCCCATTTAAATCCGTTCATTAGTTTGGGAGTCTATCGCGGATAAACAACGTGTCATGTAATTTATATATATTAAGATATTATTATAAACTGTTACTGATTGTTATAGTAACATGGGAATCATACCTACTAAAGCATTTTGGTCAGTAACAACACTGTAACATCTAATATATAAAATTCTCGTGTCCCGGTGGCTTAACCGATTTGTATGAAATTTTATGTGCATAAGGGGTAGGTCATAATCGGCAAAAAATTTTGATATCTCTAAATATTTTTTTTGTTTTTTTTTTTAGACAAATATTTTTCTTATACTTCAGCATTTAAAAATACATACAATTTCAAATTTTCACCCGTTTACAATCAACACCTATATTTGTATCGCGATTTTAATATTATTCTATTCCATCCACAGATACGCAATAGATTTGCAAGATGGCAATCGAATATAATGATTATTGTAGTACGATAAAATTTATGTACGATATATTTGGTAGGTCTGAGAATCGGTCGTCATCTATTTTTTATACCCCAAATTATTTTTTATTGATTGTTTTTATTTATATGGCAATACAACGTTTACTGGGTCAGCTTGTTTTAATAAAATTACAATAAGTATCTGAAGAATCTAAGGAATAAATTCATATTTGACATCAACTTTAGGGTTACAAGCCAAAGAGTAAACAACGGGAAACCAATTAATAAAACTCTTCTGTCTGTCTGTAAGTGGACTGTATATCATAAACCACATTAGTTAGGACTGTAGCTGACATTTCGATAATTTGAACTAAGATGGCTTATTCTGGAATAAGCCATAATTAAAAAAAAATCTTTTACAAAATTAGTTACATTTACACTGTGTATGATATTATATATCATAAAATCAAGAATTATTTCGTAAAATATGCTCCCTGTTGTTGTAATGAAATTGTTTCACAGCAGAACTGTCAAACCGTGCGTACAATAAATTCTCTAATAGAAAATATGTATGGACACATCAACGGAAAACAAATTTGTTGTTTTTATTTAATTTAGCAGCATTTTCCTATATATTCACCTTTTAAACCAGCCGTTCTCGAGTTTTAGCGAGACTAACGAACAGCAATTCATTTATATATATATATATATATATAGAAGATAAGAAGCTCCCTGTTGTTTATTGAAATTGTTTCACAGCAGAACTGTCAACCCGTGCGTCAATAAAAACCCTCATAGAAAATATGTGCATACAAAACAAATATTGGAAATAAAAATAATTATGTTTCCCAAATCGAAATAAAAATATATCTCTCAAGTTGGACTAAATTGCACTCCATGAAGTAATCCCCATTAAAATTTTAATGAGTTTAGGAGCTCACTGGAAACAAACATCAGGATCATAGATAGTATATACTAGCTGACCCAGCAAACGTTGTATTGCCGATATTAAAATCGCGATACATGAGTAACTGTTGATCGTAAATGGGTGAAAATTTGAAGTTGTAATGCTGACTCATAATCAAACAAATTAAAAAAAAAAATCCAAAAAATTAAATAAAAATTTCGTGTGGACCAACCTTAACATTTAGGGGGATGAAAAATAGATGTTGTCCGATTCTCAGACCTACGATGTATGCACTCAAAATTTCATGAGAATCGGCCAGTCAAGCCGTTTCGGAGGAGTTCAAAGTTTAACACCATGACACGAGAATTTTATATATTAGATATTAAGATGATCGTGGAACTCTTTGTCTGTGAGTCAACTTGCGCGTGGCCTGATTTTAATCAGTCCATATGAATGATAACAAGTTTCTGTGTTGTTTCATTGTTTTCATTGGATATTAATATCATAATAGTAGTTGCTCGTTGCATTCGCAACTAAAGGTTTCATCTCAATGAAATATTTAAGTAGGGATAACAGGAGAGGAGGGAGAGTTGTCATACAGAAACATGCAGGGCAAGCCTGTCAGCCATTAAGTTGGCATAGCGACATCACATTCTGTACGGACGCACGCCAAGAAAGGGAAGATATTAGTAGGATATTTATGCCTAATAACTAACCCATAACTATTGAAGGCAAGTTCAATTTGAACTTTATCCATTCCCACTTAATACGCCATGATAAAAATTTCGAGAAACCAACCACTTAACGTTCACCATGTTTTTATAGACATAAGCGTTATTTTTGTGATAATATAACTAGTGGATCTCCTGTCTTAGTCCTCTGACCCAAGAAAATCCTCTGATATCAGTATAAGAATATATAAAAATAAAAAGGATGCAGTCTCTACAAGTATCGTGAAAGGCCTGAATATAGAAACACTAAATCAACATTCTTATTAAATATATTAATACCTCTACCATCAGTTGCTGGAATAAAAATAATGTTACCACACTCTCTTACCACATTAAAACAGATTGGTATTTAATGAGGGGGCGTCCATAAATTACGTGAGATGTTTAAGGTGGGGAGGGGGTCGAGTCAAATCTCATCAAATCTTATGTTGGAGAGAGGGGGGGTCTCGGCAAATATCACGCATTTATTTTCTATTCATGTCCATTTAATCCAGATTGTACATGTTTAAGATTTAATCTTAACCGTAATCGTAATACAATTAAGATCATTCACTAATTCGTTCGAAAGAAAATAATTTCGTTCATATTTCAACGTTATACATTTTTACAATAACAATCCAACGCGTTTATGTAAGAAACGCACATTTTGAAAAATCTCACGTGAGATTTTGGGATTTGGGAGGGGGTGGAATAAACTCTCACGACATCTCACCAGGGGGGGAGGGAGGCACGGAAAATTCAAAAATACATCTCACGTAATTTATGGACGCCCCCTGAAAAAACATGAACCGAATTACCAAACATTATCGCTCATGTACATTCCAAACAACACAATAACTCCGGCACTATTGTATATTAATATTATTTCATGTAATCATTTCAGTTATTGACTGTCACATTATAATATAACAGGCCTTATATTTATATAAGAATGTTGTTTAGCCTTACAACTATAAATATTAGTATTTGGTTTCAAGATACACCATTAAGGTTTGTATTAACTCCATATTAGAACATCTAAAACATGGGTCTTACGACAATCAATTGATACCAATTCCATTTCTAATGTGGAAATGATAACAATGCATTTAAAATGTAACAATAAAGAAAAAAGCATAATTTCATTACAGTTTAAAAAAAATCCCGCCCAAAACTATATAGACCGAAATACAAATGAATTGAAATTTTTAAATTTAACAGTTTCATTGCAGAATTTCTGTGAATTACAGGCAGTATGCATAATATGAGCTATTAGTATGTTCATAAAATAAAACAAATCTGATATAAATAAAAGTAAAATACAGTACTTTACCTTAATTGGTTTACTAAATGATTCCTTCCACATGCTTCATGTATATAAAGGCCTATTGCTACACAATCTAATAAAAAAAAATACACCTATAATAATCTCAATATTAATTTATTTAAATAGACAAAACGATTCCTGAAGCATTGCTCTAAATATTGACACAAAAATGAGTAAACCAATTAAGGTAAAAATTATGTACCTCTGTGCGGAAACAGCTTAAATAAATAAAAAATTAGCACCTGTAACATTGTGCTTAAACTGTGATGTATCAGAGTATATAAATAAATAAGTTATACTTAATTTTAAAGCCATATTCACAACTATATTAAGGCTTGTATGCGGATGTGTGGTACAAAAGCACACCTCTCCGTTTTAAACAAACTTACTTTGTGTAAGTTATTATTATAAATAAGGATCAAGTTATTCAAGCAGGTGCCAGTATAAAGATATCTCAAATAATTTTTTTTTTTTGGAACAAATTTCATTCCGTATATTGTTATAAAAAGTTCCGGCTGTATAAATAACCAGAAATTATCTGTTAAAAATAGTATACTTAGTTGTGTTATAATAAGAAATAATACTTTTAAGTGAAAAAAGACATCAAACCAATTTATTATACCTGTGATGTCAGAAGGTCTTGTAGGTTCAAACTTCAAACTAATCCTCGCTTACCAACACATGACATATACCACTCATTACAAAATGGTGCACTTCTTCTTCTTATTTCTCTCCTCAGACTTGATGTGGATCCTCTCGGCTTCCTGGAACCTCCGGACCAGCCTCACCAGCTCGTGGAATGCCTGGTCCACATTCATGCGAGCTTTGGCACTGCATTCAATGTATGGGATCTTTAGTTGTCTCGACAGAGATTGTGCTTCTTCTAATGTCACCTGAAAAAATAGAATTCACTGTTGTAACCTTAGTCCACATAACAGCTTAATGTTCTAGCGAGATCCGATGACAATGTGGCTGTGGAGTACTTCAAAATTTAGCTGGGTTTGTTGTTCTGAAGGAATTGCAAACAATAAAATAATGTACCGCAGACACTCAGACTTGTCTTCTACATATTCTTCTTAAGTTCTTGTTACCCTTAGCTGGGGCAGAGAGTATCCACAGTGCACCTCCATCGCAATCAGTAAAATTCACGAAAATCGAAGTTATTAAAATCTTAAGAAAAGGCTTTCCTAATCCTATCTGAACATAGGGGATCCAACAGCGCCCTGACTCTCACACCAACATTGAAATATAGCAGATAGAGAGAGAGAGAGACAGATTAATCCATATTATCAATATGGAAAAATATTAACACCAGGAACAGACATAAGCTAATAATGCCTACTACTCGGCTAAGTCGAGTTAGTAAGTCTTTTGTGGTGTGATGTATATACTTTTACAACAAGATCCCAGAAAATGTTCAAAACAAAAGTATTATGTTATTCAAAAAAATATTTTAACAAAAAAACAACCGCCTTCAAAAACACTATTCCAAAACAATAGATATAATATGCACTAAAAAGTATAAAAATAATTGCGTATTTTTATACAATCTAATTCTAGTTACGATTATTGTCATTTTTGGAATCATGTCCTTCCGCCGCGACCCGCTCTCGCCTCCTCACGACTCAAGCACATCTCACCTATAACTATAAATATGTATGTAGTTACAAGCCTATCGTGGATGACACAGACTCCAAAAATTACAGTTTTTGATTTTTTGATTTTAAGCGAATTTGAAGTAGACTAACTAAGAACTTGGCTAAATATGTGCAGATATACTAAGTTTTTCAATGCAGCAATGAACGTAAGCGCTTAATTAGAGAGTTCCGTTACTTTGTCATGGATTCCGTATTTAGAACCTAACCAAACTCTCACCAAACTATATTTGAAGTATATCCTTTCCAATAAAAAAAGAATCATCGAAATCGGTTGGCGCGATATTGAGTTACTCGTAAATTTATCATTCAATTTGCTATACAGATGTATAGCAAATTTAAGACTTTTATGATTTTTCTCATGGATGTCATTGTCAGATATGGACCAAATTACAATGGGACCACACGGGAAGCACCAGCTTTCAAATAAAAAAGAATTATCTAAATCGGTTCACCCAGTCGAAAGTTTTGAGGTAACAACATAAAAAAAAAACCGACGAATTGAGAACCTCCTCCTTTATTGAAGTCGGTTAAAGAATTGTTAAAAAACTTAATGATACCACAGATTGGGAATGGAGTGACCGCCCTCAGGCTTTTAAATAATAAGTTTAATTATACAATATTACTTTGTAAACATATTTTTTGATGAGAAAAAAAGCAGAGTCCATTGTGTTCTGTTCTTCTCAGGCCTGAGGCATTCATTTTAGAATGGGTTCTAGTTTTTTTTGACTTTCAATAAGTGATGTCACATCCTATCTATATATATAAAAATGAATTGCTGTTCGTTAGTCTCGCTAAAACTCTTTAACGGCTGGACCGATTTGGCTAATTTTGGTCTTGAATTATTAGTGGAAGTCCAGAGAAGGTTTAAAAGGTGAATAAATATGAAAATGCTGCTAAATTAAATAAAAACAACATTTTTTTTCCTTTGATGTGTCCATACATAATTTCTATGAGAGAATTTGTTGACGCACGGTTTGACAGTTCTGCTGTGAAACAATTTCATTACGACAGCAGGGTGCATATTTTACGAAGTAATTTTTGATGTTATGATATATTATTGACAAATTCATATAATTCTTTTTTATTATATACAGAACAACGTCTGTCGGGTCAGCTAGTTTTGAATAAAAACATTTGAATTTGAATTAATTTTAACAATTTGAGGAGAGGTTACTTCTCTCCTTCTCCTATTTGAAAATTATTGTTAATGAATCATAACGAAAAGTGGTTCACAGCACTTGTTCAAAGTAAAATTGTTAGTAATGTTGTTTTCTTCCTCCATTTCGGAGTTTACTCAATATAACTCCTGAAACCATAACACAAAACTATTCATACAGGGCTTAAAGTAATGACCATTTTCCAAACAAACCAATTGTAGTGCATTGTAAACTTTTTAAATAGTCATCAACCATATTATTTTTTGCAAGTGCAAGATCAGCACCCACCATTCGCATTCCATAATAACTTTTAGCCGCACCTAAATAAATAAAGTTGAATATTTTTAATGGTTGTAGAGAAATTATTGTTGATATGGTGCGGAATTAGCCATTGTAACACTCCTGCTATTGTGATCTATTATGTAACAATATTGTAACAATAGGACTCATTCCTCGGTAGTGGCATAAATGACTGTATTGACACACTTTTTACACAAATTATCTTGCCCCAAGTTAAGCATATATAGCCTGTGTTATGGGTTACAAGACAACGATATATTTAATACAATATACTAACTTAAACATACATAAATACATTTAAACATCCATGACTCGGAAACAAACATCCATATTCTACATATTAATGCTTGCACCTACCGGGATTCGAACCCGGTACCTCTAGCTTAGTAGGTAGGATCGCTAACCACTCGGCTATTCAGGTCGTCAATGACTGCAATGGAACAATAAATCAATTAAATATTTAAAGGCATAAAAGGCATTTATTTTCTCAAAATGGATTCCTTTAGAATTCTTTTTGATGTCATTTCTAATATACTAGATACTATCGCTTCGGAAACAAATGGCGCTCCGAGAGAGAAGAAACGGCCGCGGCGCAAGAAACTCTCCCAGGATTCTTTTCTTGCCCTCTTTTCAATAAAAATATACAATATTGTACAGTCATTTCTATCGCTATAAAATAATCATAATCTAGTCCCAGGCTGTCCGATCACTTAGATATTCAGCTGTGGAGAACATTTAAATTTATTTATAGATAATGCCTGAACAGTGGCTGGGACTTTATTTTAAAAGTGTATACATTTACACTTAAAGCTAATATGTATTATATTATTTCCATTTACTAAAACTAGTTCTTTCCGCGACTACAATCACTTGACGGGACGCGTGACTCTATTTTAAAAAGGTTTGTGCATCGATTTTGAAGAAAGAAACGAGATATGTTACACGAAAGAAAACTTTAATTTCTCAGCAATTCGGTTCGCCCGTGCTACGAGCACAAAATACATACAAATAAACCGACAAACACAAAACGAAGAAAAAAATTTTTAATTTTTAATTCAAATTATAAATCACTCATTAAACGTCAAAAAATTACCACCAAATATATGCCGATTATGAGAAAAACGGGCGCAAGAACCTCAGCGGGCTTCTTTGTTTTTCGAAAAAAATTCGTCACGTTCGTTCGTCTGTTATAACTTTATTCGGTTATTATTTTGATTATATCTTCTACGTTTTAGATAATTTATACATCTCCTTAGAGCCACAGGCCCGGTTTATTAATTTAGTGTGCGTGATAAGCTACATCTTACACACGCGATACGAATGTCACTTTGTCTTAGTGTGCACGCGTTGCTGAAAACAGAGGCGAGTTGTTCGCTATTTTTTCGACGTGTTCACAGATGTCACAATCTATCTAGACGTATTAACGATCTAAGAGTATATAGCACTAGTCAGTACCTCTAATAGTAGTCCAATAGTAGCTATCCTCCGTAGGTTCCAAAACCCCTACCAAAAGGGAACATATACAGAACAAACATTGAAACATTTATGAATGAAGATAGATTTAAATTTATATACTTACGAAGTTAGTTGGCCTTTCATAAATTATTAATAAATATTAAATAGGTTAGTAAAATGAAAAAAGTACAGTGCAACGTGGTCGTAAGATTTCGTTGCGCACTCGTTTACTGCACTGTTACATCTGGCCCATACTTCTATACGGATGTGAGGCGTGGACTATAAAAGAAGACCTCAGAAAACGTATGGAAGCATTTGAAATGTGGGCATATAGACGTATGTTGGCCATAAGTTGGACCCACAAGGACACAAATGTGGAAGTTCGCGAACACATGCAAACTATCATGATGAGGAAAGTCCCATATTTGGTGCACGTGCTTAGGCACGTGAGGTAAAAACTCCTACAACTCATCATGATGGGAAAAGTTGCCGGAAGAAGAGGCGTAGGTCACAGAAAAAAGTCTTGGCTGCGCAACATCCGAGTGGACTGGCATCGCGAGTGCGGCAGAACTATTTCGCCTCGCGAAGGACAAACAATTGAAACTACAAAGGTGACCGCCAACCTTCGCTAGTCGGAGAGGCTGGCGAAGAAGGAGAAGATTAAATAGGTACTCACCACTCTCTGATGTTCCAAATCCGCCTTGTTTCCCACCATCAGCATGGGGAACTCGTCTCGGTCCTTTACTCTCAGGATCTGCTTGTGGAACTTAAAAAGCTCGTCGAAGCTGGCGTGATCTGCTACAGAGAACACCAGCAGGAAGCCTTCACCAGACCTCATGTATTGTTCGCGCATGGCACTGAACTCCTCTTGGCCGGCTGTGTCGAGGACTGTAAATTTGGAAAAGATTTATAAAAATTTGCATGAGCTAAAATTATAATGTTACTTTGTGTTAGCTTCGATTGTATGTATGTTACGGAATATTTTAAAGATATTTTAATTTCAAGGCATCTATTGACGTAAAAATAGGGGCTCCTGTTTCGGCAATTAAAACACTTAGTTGGTTCCATTTTGAGTGTACATTACACAGTAAGAAAACGGATTTTTTTTTCATAAGCACACATTTATTTTTGATGTGTAACCCTAAAGAAAATAATGTAAATCTTTTCTCTCAGTTGCTGGATATTTTCGTGGAAACGATTACGTGTAAAGGAACGGAAGTGTGTTACAGGAAACCGGAGAATCGCGCGCTATTCGATTTG
This sequence comes from Leptidea sinapis, assembly GCF_905404315.1. Classification (NCBI taxonomy): domain Eukaryota; kingdom Metazoa; phylum Arthropoda; class Insecta; order Lepidoptera; family Pieridae; genus Leptidea; species Leptidea sinapis. The sequence goes on along the minus strand of NC_066300.1, from coordinate 3,975,760 downwards.
ACCAATGATTGAGCGCGCATTTTGCGTGAGGTTGGTACCACAACGTACTGGCAACCAATATAGTGAATGCGTGCGTGAAACGAGAAAGAGAAACAGAGAAGGAGAACGCATCAACTTTGCACTACCTACAGTTACACAGAGTTGTGTATAAAATCTGAGGTTATATTGATATGTGAAAATTATATTAAATAATTATGTATACTATTAATCATCGGACAAAGTTCATCATTCTTAAAAAATGCGAGTAAGTAATATGAAATTTTTCGACTCAATATTTTAGTGCGGAGCTTTTACATACTATAACGTTAGTTCCTGTTGCTGTCAATATTGTATTTTTAATTGTTATTAAAAAAGTTTAATTGATTACAAGAATTATTAATTACACAGGTCATTTTTAATGTAATATTTCAATTTTTTAAACATTTGCCAAGCTAATTACATTTTCACGTTTTGGTGATGTATGAACAATGAGTATATATGTGAAATTATCGACAAGACAGTAGGATAATTATGTCAGATGCAAACACATCTGTGCGACTATTATAAGGCTCATTAGTATAAAGGACTCTACCCTCTACAACGTATCATACCATGACCGTGCTATGAACGTATCAGACACGACAAGCAACACGATACGCTCTACTATGCCCACTAGAGCGTATCAATTACGTATCAAAGTCGTATGTATCGGCTTTAATGACCGGAGCGTCAGCATATCATCTCATTATCATCCGCGTGACAAGCCCGTGCGTAACGATTTTAGTGAAGGGAGGGTCCGCATATCATCTCCGTATCATCCGAGTGCCATATCCGAGCGGTCCCTGTGCGCTGTTGTCGCGTTTGTAGTAATTCACCTGATTGGCAACGCGTTTATAACGGCCATTTTAGGCGGTTATAACGCGGGTGCCTCACCATTTCGCCGCCTGCGCGCACCGGTGTGGCAACGTCGCGTGTCATGCACAGAGCGTATCGCCACCGGCAAAATATTCTCGCCGACAATACTTGCCGCTCCGTGCATGGCATGCTACGGTGCTGGTCGGTAACGGAACGGGCTAGTGGGCATGGTCTTACACTTTTTAATACAGAGAATATTTTTTTGCCTGACACGTTCATAGCACGGTCATGCTATGATACGTTGTAGTGGGTAGAGTCCTTTAGAAATAAATATTACTTCACAATTTTTTTCAGTTTTTAAAGAGTGTAAGATTTAGTTTTTTATAAACTTTCTTTTTGATACACAAAGCATATCGAACGCTAATTAAATAAAGATCATTTTGGCAACACTGTATCTTACACCCATGTTACACCAATATAATTTCAAACTGTGAAACTGTGACAACCTGTATTTGTGTGTTTATACATCATATAATTTTAAGCTATTGCATAGCTTCTATCGCGGGCCTTGAGCGTGGAGACCGAATCCAGAAATTCCGTAACGAAAATAATCTAACACTTACTTACTAGATCTATATAGATATTTCGCCACGGTCATTACAGTTGCCGTGGAACAGCGGTTACACGTATACTTTTTATGCAGAAGGTCCCAGGTTCGAGCCTGGGGTACGTCTTGTATTTTTTTAATTTCGTTATTTTTTTTATCACGTTTTTTATATTTTTATTATTATGACAAGCATTTTTATTTAGTTTCACCTGTCCCGTTGTCTATCTGTAATCGAATCTTGTAAATAAAATTTTACTCACATCCCGTTTGCTTTTTTTAAAATTAATTTTATCAAAAAAAAATACTGCATAAATAAAATAATTATAATTGCATAAGTTGGTAAAAAATGCTATGCAATAGCTTTACCGCGGCAGTCCCCGAGTGCCACACGTCTTTTTTTTGTTTATATTTTATGACATTAATTGTGGCTTCAATTCCATGCCTAAACCATTTCTGTGTTATTAATAAACATGAAGTAAAATTAATCCAAATTAAAAACGTCTTGTCTTTATCTTACCTTTGTCACTACAGAATTAATTACATGACAGGGAGAAATAATTTTAACCTTGGAGTAACTTTACAGTTAATGTTTGACACAACACTATCCTTAAATCATAAACACACTTACTGTCCAACTTTGCCGGCACATCATCAATAACACATTGCTTGGTGTAGCTGTCTTCAATTGTGGGATCATAGTCAGTTACAAAGTAACTCTGAAAAAGAAAAAAATTATACAGTATGGAAACCGCTTATATGAAATAAATGTAGGTACGTACTTATTTGTATATTAGCTGACGATATTCCAAAAATTAACAAAAACCGTCGTCGTTTTGACAAAACCACTGCATGTTTTGTCAAAACGACATCTATATCTATCGATAATTGGCTTTCTTTACCTTTAAAGCTTTACAACTCCCTTGAGTTGGATTGGATAAATAATAAGATGTTTAAGTCTATTTTGAAATTGTTCTGTAATGATTATTGTAAAAATACTACACCTACCTAGGTATTTAAGACTAAGCAGCTTCAGAATTTTCATTTTTATAAATTATGAAGTAGTTTAGAGATAATGATTGTGAATAAGGAAGAACTAAACAATAACAATTTATTACTTGTTTGTAATTTTTTTATTAAACTAAGGGACGAGACGAGCAGATGATGGTAATGGATACACCCTGGCCATTACAATGCAGTGCCGCTCAGGATTCTTGAAAAACCCAAATAATCCTGAGCGGCACTACAACTGCGCTCATCACCTTGAGACATATGTTAGGTCTCATTTGCCCAGTAATTTCACTAGCTACAGCGCCCTTCAGACCGAAACACAGTAACGCTAACACATTACTGCTTCACGGAAGAAATAGGCGCCGTTGTGGTATCCATAATCTAGCCGGCATCCTGTGCAAAGGAGCCTCCCACTTGTTCGCTGCTCAGGAAATCACTCAGAAAACAGTGGTTTCATAAGTATTAAATAATATACTAAGGGATGGATGAAAAACAGTGCTGTGTGGAAACTTGAATCAACAATCCCATGTCATGTAAAGCTGATCCTTCTCCTTAAACCTATTGTTTCATTGCTTAGCCTAATTATGCACTTTATTTTTGTAATTTTCTGTATGGCAATAAATAATTTAATTACTTATCTTTTTAAAACAAATTAATAAAATTTAAAGAAACTAGTGAAAGAGCTAAAGAGCTCCATATATACTTTTCCAACATGACCCTGCACAACAAGTATAACTTTGTTACAAATATTGTGCAAAATGTGGTCATCAGTTACATAAGCGCCAAATGTAGACAATAGGTTAAAGTATTATTCTTAGATTATAGAATAAAGAAATTAGTCATAAATAAGTAATTCTTGTAAGTATATAAAACTAGCCGTTCCCACCCACAAAATTGGAATTCGAAAAATAAACCATCTAGGATAAATTTCACATTGAATGGTGGTAGTTTCATGTTGATATGATCAGTGTTTTAGGAGTGATTGAGCCCCAAACAAAAACCATTTTCATCATAATATATTATTATATAGATTTCAGATATAGCTCTTAACAATTTGGATAAAATTGACTAAATGGGGATAACTTTATCTCAACCCTTAGAAGACATATTTTTATAAGTTTTTACAATGAGCAGAAAACAGACAAACAGATCCTAAGTTTGACATTGTATTATCCCTGTACTAATTGTTGGTACATCTTATTTTAAGCAACATGTTTATAACTAATTAAGAATTATATGATTTGGTTGACAAAAATCAATTAAAAACAGCTAGAGCACATGGGCACATTCATTATAAACTGCTTACTTTAGGGAAATTAAAGTTAGTGTTCTTATTTATTACATTACATAGCCACTTTGATGGATATTTTTGTTGGGAGTTGCAGAACTCAAATCTGTTAAACAATAGTGAATTATATTTTATTAAGAGATCTTTAGAATCACACACTTTGAAGGTGTGGAAAGCGAGACTAATATTAGAGAATGAGTAGCAAATGCCATTGAGTTCTAAATCATATCTCTAGATATATAGGCTACTAGCTGACCTGGCAAACATTGTTTTGCCATATAAATTATATGTATAAACCTTCCTTGAGCTTCATCAAATCTATTATAATAGATTTCATTGAGATCGGTGGAATAGTTTAGGAGTTATTAGGGAACATACAAACATACATTCTCTTTTATATATATATATATATATATATATATATATATAAGGCATCCCACTCTTACACTGGCCCCCATTATAAATAGAATAACATATTGGGATATCATATGAATGAGTCATCCAATAATATTCAGACTAATGACTCATATTTTTATGCTATACACGAAATAAGCTTTACAAGAAATGCATAATACGTATAGAACTATTTTAGAGTATTTATGGAAGACAGGAAGTGTTGAAATTGTTACTATTGTGTGACGACAGTGGGCGGCGTATTTATGGAAAACCTTGACGTAGTGTTTTGTATTTAAAATTCTTAAAAGATAGATTTATCGAAAACCGTTAAACAATAACATAAATACTTAACGATTTTACATGCGACTAAAATAGGACAATATTTGTGTATTGCCCGTTGTGTTTCAGGATGTAACATACATTTCGTAGGCGTAGAACTGTACCTGTATAAATTGAATTGTAATTGCACTTTTTCCCACACCACCTCCTCCAACCACCACTAGTTTATACGTCTGAGCCTGATTCGGTCTATCTGCTAGTCGCGACATTTTATTTGGATTTGGACAATAATAAATTACAGAAAAAGTACAAGTATCAATAATAAATTAAAAAATTATCGAACTAATCTACAATTTGACAGCAAATACAGTATCTATTTGACAGTTCATTAGCATCAGTTGACACTTGATTCGCTAAAAAGTAGATACTCGAAGATCATAATAAAAAACGTGAGCCGTCTCTGGATGCCTGGCAGATGTGAAACATCGAAACTATCATGTACCCACAGGAAATTTTCATAAAAGGATAGTTTACGACAGGATCCTCGATAGCCTGAGTTTCTGATCAACTAGTTGGTGTCAGATATGTTGCCACCAACTAACTGACAAGTTGTCGTCAACTTCTGAATTTACATCCGTTGGCGACAATTTGTTGACAACTTGATGAGAAAGTTAGCGAATATCTGTTGCCGTAATATTTCACTCAATTTCTTGAAAAATCCTTTCTTATATAACTTGACATGAAATAGTTTCAGACAATTTTATTTTTATTCACACTTAATAATATAAAAGCGTTAACTAATAAAACTTCGAAAAATAATCGAAATGTGTGCTGGGACACATTACAGGACAAAGTTCAAAAACAAAATATGTTTCAAAGCAATTTATTTCAAAAAAAGTATTTCCAAAAAAAAAAAATCAAAAAAGAATTAAAAATATATTTAATATTTCCATGAAAAATATTTCTATCAAATTTTTTTAAATAGATTACGTATAGTAATTATTCCGTCATATAGCCGAGCAGACAATTAGGTTTACCCTTGCCTGTTACATATATACATGTTTCACATCAAAAATATTTCAAAATAGACTACGTATAAGAAGTATATTCTATCATATAGCGTGGCGATGCGTCTCTACGGCCTGTATCGCCACGCCAACAATCAGGTTTACCCTCGCCTATAGATGTTTCACATAAATAAGGAAGGGAAGACAAAATACTCGAAAACATGCTTTTGGTGTAACGATATTTTTTGGGAATAGAGTATATGCATGTAACTTATATTTAGTTGAAATATTATTTTTCTAATCTTTATTATTATTTATTTTATCGTAAATAGTTTTTTTATGAAATTTGTGCTGAATAATAAATATTAAATATACAAAAATGCAATAAATACGCGCGAAATATAAAACATCGAAACGCAATGCTATTGGTTGAAGCGCAACGTGACATCAATGTCTAGATAAACATAAGCAATGGAATGGTTCCTAAATGTTATTTTCGGTGGTAAGCGATATATTAAATTCAATGTTGGTTTTTTATTCTTCAATGGTCTGTATAATTATTATTATATAAACAATGACTGAAAGTGGATTTGTTAGAACGCAATCAGATAATCTTCCAAAAATAGATGCGTTTATGATGCTGTAATCAAATTACGTGTTTTTATGTTTCGAACCCAGATTTTATTTCTTCTGAATTCAAAAGAGTGAATGTTACCAGTTGCAAGGTAATATGGTGATAATTAATTTAACTTTTCTCAATTCATATTTCCTCACATTTATTTCTAAAACTAAATACAATGAATAAATGCAGAAAATATAATTTAACTAGAATTACCATAATCATTGTTTTTTTCTGTTATTAAAGATCATTCACATAATATGATTCTCGTTGAGATCAATGTTAAGACTATGTTTTAAGTTTTTAAAACAAAAACGTGCCACTCATTGTATGAATTATCACTATGTAATGAAATGTCATGGACTCAATTAGTTGTATTGCGAATTTATAGGCATTTCTAGTTAAAAAATAAGCTCTAAATAAGTAATCACCAACATATTACATACGTAAATATTCTCCGAACCACGCTGCATCTAATGGTACAACAAGCAAAAAATCTAATTTAAGCATTTTTAAAATTCATGCATATACCCTATTATGCAGTATGGAAATAGCATATTTGAAATAAATGTAGGTAGATACTTGTTAACATATTTGTATATTTTAATAAAATCCGTGCATTAATTTTCTCAAAAAGTAAACTTTACATTTTGAGAAAATTTGAACGTTCTGGAGTTCTTTCGAAATGTAATTGGGTCCACCTCTCCTCTAATCCACTTGAATATTTCAATTTAATAAGGTGGCGTTGCCGGTTTGCCGCGCAAAAGTCGAATAGCAGCGCTACCAACGAAGAGCCGCCTGAGTGTGTATACGTGTATTTTACAGCTTAAACACATGATTCGATTTGGTCCGGCCGAACTATCGGACGCTGTCTGCTACCGGACCATATTCGATGATGGTATATCACATTGTCCATCACACACAATTATTGTTATTACCGTTCGGACCGTACTGAGTACGACTGCGGACCATTTGGTCCTAAATAACATTTTTTTAGGTACTTGTTTGTAATTTGAAAGCAACCTATCAAAAATCATACCAACTTATTTATTCGCTGCTCACGAAATCACTCAGAAAACAGTGATTACAAAGCTTATCCATTCATTAATTTATTATTTGTTAAAAGTATTTAAACAATCGAATAACACAAAAATAATATTTTTAACTATTAATGCCTTGTTTAGGTTGTTGGTAACCGTAAGGTTTTTATGTAAGTAGCCATCCCCCATCCACTCCGACTTTGTGGTATAGGTATGTGTAGCTGTAGTAACTAAATTTATCAAAACACGCTAACAGACGGCGGAACTCTGTCTTTCTCATTTTAACAGCAGAGATTGGTATGTCTCTATGACTAGTATGCAAAGGTACTCTGTGACAACAACTATGTCCTGTTACATAATCAGTAAACCACAATGTTGCCATTTGGAGTTTAACCACTCTCTCCAATGAAATGTTAACAAACCTATTTTAAAAACAATATTATTCATTATAATAGACTTTCTTACACATTTTAAGGGATTTTTCATAATATTTAATTTCATGATAAGGCATGAAATCTGTTTTCTTCTTGTAGCTGTACCTACAACCAATAACATCAACAACAAATGTCTAATATCTAACTTGTAACGCAATACCTTCGTAGCATTATAGATCGTAGAAATATTAATCGTGCATATTAACTGTAATAAGCGTATGCCGAAAGATTCGATCTGAAAAGAACATTTTATTTTATATACCGTAATATTAGCTCTTATAAGAACCATTTCATAATGCTGTACATCAAGTCATAGAATCATGCAGATCACCAGTAGTCAGCTCATCGAAGTACAAGCATCGTCACGTTCTCTCGAAGACCGCAGATATACTCACGTGATCAGTCATATGCTCTGCGTTACACAACCTCACAGCAAGGCTGAGCGTACTCGACTGGAGCGTCGCGGCGTCGATCACTATTCATTCAATTTTAATCAATGAGCGACAGAGTTGGTGCTAAATGCTCCTTGACATCGGATGATCGAGGTTCGACGCGAGTTTACACAAGCTCGCGCTCGCTGGCCGGCTTACTGCGGTAGCATTAGTTTTAGAGCGAGATAGAACACATAATATTATTCTCAATTCTTATTGAATGAACTATACATAATGAAATATAACTATACAATATACTATTGGTCAAAATGTAAGCTTCAGTATTGTTGTGTATTTTCTAAACTTGTAAATATTTTTTAAGTAACAATTGTAATTGGTTAACTGAAGTAAAATAAATCATCTTCTTCCACATATTCCTCACAGTCTTCATACTACTCATGCAGTCGTTTTATTTAATCTCCAAACGCTCTAAAGTGGTGACCCCGAACAAGAACACTGACGGAAAGAACCCGAACAAGAACACCGATGGAAGGAACCCTAACAAGAACACCGACGGAAGGAAGCCCGAACAAGAACACCGATGGAAGGAAGCCAGGAAGCCTGAACAGAAGAACACCGAACCTCTGCCCGGCTACACATCGAACACCAGCTTCACTAGCTCTCCGAAACGACGAATTCCTGTTCGACGAATCTCTGCTCGAGGAATATCTACCCGACGAAGAAATGGAAGACACAATCCAGGCTCAGCCACTCCCAGCGCCCACCGCGACAGAAATCTCCAGCATTTCACTGTCGATGCGCATACCACCATTTTGGCGGGAAAATCCGATTGTGGTATCACAGCTTTGAAGCCGCCACCGATGACCTCAAGAGGAGTCAAGCCCAGCTGACACAGATGGTACTCGTCCAATTAGAAAAGGCTGACATCGAACAAATCTCCGACATCCTATTTAACATACCGAGACACAAACAATATTCAGCAATCAAGGAATAACGAGATACGAAAACTATCACTAGAAGTCGCCGAACTCAAGGCAACGCCATCTCAACGCTATCAACGCCACCGATTTCGCTCGTCATCTGGCAATAGAAGCTCGTCACAACACCGTTCCCGCACACTCAATAGCTCACCAACACTTTACTCCTATTACCATCGCCGCCATCGGGAAACTAGAACGGACGTTAGCTTCGGCGGAACCCGGCGTCCTTCACACATCATACCGCCTTTTTGTCACAGATAATAAAACAAAGATGTCATTCTTAGTAGATACCGGTGCTAATATATCCGTCCTACCAAGAAAACTAGGCCTGAAAGCAACGCCTCTACCATTTCAATTGTACGCTGCAAACAACACAACAATATCAACTTATGGTGAAAAAGCATTAGAACTCGATCTCAACCTCCGTCGACCATACAAGTGGAAGTTTATTGTAGCTGACGTCACTAAACCAATATTAGGTGCCGATTTTATCAACCACCATCAACTTATCGTAGATTTAAAAAATCGAAGATCTATTGATGCCGTCACAAATCTTAAAATCAACGCGCCAGTAATGTCAACGACCTTACCCACAGTACGAAATATCGATATACAGGCCCCGTACCACGCGATACTTGCCGAATTCCCCGGTACCACGAGATTAACTTCGATGCAATTATCTCCTAAAATTAACGTGGGCCATTATATTGAAACACAAGGACCTTCATTACATTGCCGTGCTCGTCCCATTCCACCTCATTGTCATGAAATAGTGAAGAAAGAATTCGAAAACATGATGCAACAAGTACTCTGCAGACCGAGTAAAAGTCCATGGTCTTCACCACTCCATATAGTACCTAAGAAGAATGGCGATATACGGGTATGCGGTGATTATAGACGATTGAACAGAATAACCAAACCCGATCGTTATCCAGTGCCGAGAGTCAAGGACTTCACCCATCATCTGTCTGGCAAAACAATATTCTCCACAATCGATCTCACCGGCGCTTACTAACAATTGAAGACCAGGAAACAGGAAATAGAGAAAACAGCTATCATCACACCAATGGGTTTATTCGAATTTCCTCGCATGTGTCCTGGTCTGAAGAATGCGGGACAAACATTTCAGCGATTTATTAACGAAGTGCTCCGTGGATTAGTCTACGTTTTCCCATTCATCGACGATTTGCTCATAGCCTCAGCAAGCGAGACTGAGCATCGCGATCACCTAAAGATAGTTCTTAGAAGATTGGAAGAAAACCGTATCACTATGAACCCCGCGAAGTGTAACTTAGGCCAAACGGAAGTCAAATTTCTTGGATACATCGTATCAAAAAACGGTATACAGCCACCAGAAGAGAAGATTAAAGCCATTAGCGAATATTCAAATCCGAAAACTATAGATGGTTTAAGACGATTTTTAGGCATGTTAAATTTCTATCGTGACTACATACCGAATGCTGCATCAATACAAGCTCCGCTAAACGCTTACCTACACCATGTCAAGAAACGTGATAAAACAATAATTGAATGGACCGACGAAGCATCACAATCATTCGAAGAGTGCAAGAATAGCATATCTAAAGCTACCTTACTCGCTCACCCATCACATGATGCCCCTATCGCAATATTCTGCGATGCGTCTGACAATGCAGTCAGTGCCGTCCTACAACAATACATAGAAAATAATTGGCAACTACTCGGTTACTTCTCAAAGAAATTCTCAGAGATGGAGAAGAAATACTCAGCGTATGACAGAGAACTCACAGCCGTCTATAAGTCAGTGAAACATTTCCGTAAGATGTTTGAAGGACGTGAATTAATTATATTCACAGACCACAAAGCCCTCACATTCGCTATGAATAAAACACATAATGCAAACGAAACGCCACGCCGAACGCGCTAATTATTATTCATCACTGAATTCACAACCGCTATTCGACACATCAGTGGAAAAAACAATATTATTGCCGACGCATTAAGCCGCATAGAAACAATAACAGTATCACTTACGATCGACTACAGCGAGATAGCGTACGCACAAGAGCGAGATAGCAGCATAACACAACTCATTCAACAACCAAACTTAACCTTCAAGAAAATAAATGTACCTAACACGAACCTGGAATTATATTGAGAAACATCAACAAGTCATGTTCGTCCTTACATACCTACAGAATTCAGCAAACAAATTTTTAATAGTGTACATAATATTACTCACCCAGGAATATGAACATCACGTAAATTAATATCTCAAAAATTCTTTTGGCCTTCAATGAATATCGACATCGGGAAGTGGAGTAAAACTTGTATAAATTGTCAGAAAAGTAAAATACAACGCCACACAGTCAGCAAAATTCAATGTTTTGACGCAACCGATCGCTTAAATTTTATCAAAAACCTTACCGATACCATACCTGACAAACATACCACAAATACCCAAGATACTAAGTTACCAGACCCTACGAACAACTTGAAGTCCCAACCTATCAAAATGTCAAGGACAGATCGACACATCAAGTTGCCGGTGCGTTTCACTTGAAGGGGACTCCTGTAGCTATACCTACAACCAATAACATCAATTAATACAAATGTCTAATATCTAACTTGTAACGTAATACCTTCGTAGCATTATAGATCGTAGAAATATTAAGCGTGCATATTAACTGTAATAAGCGTATGCCGAAAGATTCGATCTGAAAAGAACATTTTATTTTATATACCGTAATATGCTGTACATCAAGTCATAGAATCATGCAGATCACCAGTAGTCAGCGCATCGATGTACAAACATCGTCACGTTCTCTCGAAGACCGCAGATATACTCACGTGATCAGTCATATGCTCCGCGTTACACAACCTCACAGCAAGGCCGAGCGTACTCGACTGGAGCGTCGCGGCGTCGGTCACTATTCATTCAATTTTAATCAATGAGCGACAGAGTAGGTGCTTAATTCTTTTTAATTTTTTTTTAAATGGTGTTTGCTTACTAAGGTAGAGAAACTTAAAGGGTAAAAAATCCTGGTTACAAAATATTGAATTAATGGAAATTTACCCAATAGTAACTATTGGTCTATGGGTCACTAAGTCAGAATAATTATTAATATATTACTTAGTATTTACATCCTCTTTGGTCAGAAATCAGAATCAAAGAGAACGTTAGAGTAAAAGTGTTCTGTGATTTAAACACTGGTTAGAATTTAGAAATCTCGTTACAGTAAAAATATTATTTGTTAAAGCCACACGCCATATCACAAAAATTGAATTGAATTATTTGTTAGAAACATAAATAAATAGAATCCGTCTAATTGCGCTGTTTGGATTTTAAAATTTGCATGGACTGAACGCTTACTTGATATGCTTATAAAGTGTAACTAGTATAAACTAAAAATGTTTTCAACAAGTTCTCAAAGAGAATTTTGGACCTTCAGTGATGAAAGTGTATTGGCACTGCACAGAGAGAAGCACAATATTGGATTCATAACAAAACATGGTCAACATATAGATGAAAATCAGAGATATAACTTCTTTTTATCTCCTGAGGAGGAGCGATTATTATTAAGAAATTATGAACTACATTTGAAAGAGTTCTGTAGAAGATTTCAACCACCTATGCCAAAAGGAGTCACCGGTACTGCATTTCAATATTTCAAACGATTTTATCTGTATAACTCTACTATGGATTATCATCCAAAGGAAATTCTTGCTACATGTGTTTATCTGGCTTGTAAAGTAGAGGAATTTAATGTGTCTATTAGCCAGTTTGTGGCCAATATTAAAGGTGACAGAGAAAAGGCTTCTGACATAATACTTAATAATGAGCTATTGTTAATGCAACAGTTGAACTATCATTTGACAATACATAATCCGTTTCGACCTGTTGAGGGTTTTCTTATTGATATAAAAACAAGATGTTCACTCTCTAATCCAGAACGCCTTAGAACAGGTATTGATGAATTTTTAGAAAAAGTGTTTTTGACAGATGCTTGCCTTTTATATGCACCATCACAGATTGCACTTGCAGCAGTTCTGCATGCTGCAAGTAAAGAGCAAGAAAACTTGGATAGCTATGTAACTGACATGTTATTTAAAGATGCAGGTTCTGATAAGTTGGCTGTTCTTATAGAAGCTGTGAGAAAAATACGATCAATGGTTAAAATGGTTGAAGGTCCAGCTAGAGAAAGGGTTAGAGCTATTGACAAGAAGTTAGATAGGTGTCGGAACCAAGAGAATAATCCAGACAGTGACATATATAAGCAGAGAATGAGGGAAGCCTTGATGGACGATGATATAACTTATACTGGGACAAGTAGGATGTCCTTGGATACAAGTGGGGTTACACAGGTTTTGTCCCCATCTGCCTCATAACCGTATCTCTATCTAAAAATATTAAATTTAAGTTTTAACCATTATATAAATTAGCTAATATGACAAAAATTCTATTGACATTGAAATTAAAATATTTTTACTTTTGTAATGTATTTTATTGATTTGTAGACCCTTTAATAGTTATTTTCATTCTTGGTTCTATACACATTTGATTGCAAGATTTGTATGTAACTCTACAAAGAAGCCAAAAGTTGTTTTTGCACCTATAAACAATGTGGAAACATTTAATCTTCTTTATGTTTTTGAATCATTAATAGAGACAAATGAGTTTTCACTTTATCATCCTTTGGAAGTGATACAGTGAGATGGGACTAACTATTCAACATGCAATACAAGCTCACCAATGGTCCACACAAATCGACAACTTCAATATTAGAGGCCAGTCCTTTTTTCAATGATCTGTTGCCCTAATTATCTCTGTGTTTACAGTGCAGCGGAAATATAGGCATATGAAAACTGCTCTGCATATATGATGGTTTGGGGCAGGGTTAGGATATGCACAGAGATGTGGTCTTTGTTCCGTGATGGTTGTGTGCTTGTGTATCGGCCTTAAGAATATTTTATTACCTATTTATCTTAAATCCTCTTTTGTCATCAATTAGTTTTTCGCCAATAATGTACCTTCATTTTTATTATTATTTGTAGTAAATAAAGAATAACAAATATTATTTTAAACACACATAATTGTAGTAAAAATAATAGGATCAAATATCTTGCATTAAAACAATCTTGCATCCAAAAGATTGTTTTGTATAAAGGTGTGACTAATTGCTTTAATTTTAACCCCCCTATTACATTTATGCAAAAGCGAACCATTTCATAAACGGTTTAAGCACTAGGTTATTTTATCAATATTTAAACAACAATAGTTATCGGTCCAAATTTGAAATGCGAGACAAAAAACGTTAGTATTTCAATATTTTTTTGAAGTTTTTCCACTAAAGTGCCTTTACAACAAAAAAACGTTATGAAACTTGGCTTGTAAATTATATAAAACATAACCGTTTTCTTAGCTCTCCAACAATGCATACCAACTAGGAACTTATTTCAAAGAAAGTTTTTTTAATTTTTTCTATACCCTTTATTTACTACAATCTGTCTAGTGTCTGTACGTTCAGCAGTATGTTGGTTGGTGACCTGTGTCCACAGACTAATATGATGCTTACGCATCCTGTGTCACATCCTCAATGTTAAAGCAGTAGCTGTGTTTACTGTGTATTAAACTGAGTTTTCCATAAGTGGCCGAGCCAGAATGTTTGGGGGTCTTTCGTGTTTCGATGCGCTCTTTGAAGGTTCTGGTATGGCGTACAATTTCCTGTTTTACAGTTGGCAGGCGTAGATTGTGCTGTAATAATTCGTTGGGTACGAACTAGGGGGCATTGGTTAACATGCGGAGTGCTTTATTTTGTAACCTTTTTCGATGGTTGAACGGGAAGCAGTACCCCACAGTGGAATCCGTACGTCCAAACGGGCTTCATGGGTATTGCCTTGTATATATGAATTTTATTTGGGAGAGACAATTGAGACTTTCGACCAATGAGCCAGTAAAGTTTTCGCGTTTGGATACCAAGTTGCTTTCTTTTAGTGAAAATATGTTTTTGCCAGGTAAATCTTTTATCTAAGTGCAATCCAAGGTATCTCACATGATCTGCCTGTGGGACTACAATGTTGTTAACTGTAACTGGAGGACAAGAGTCTCTTCTTAAGTAGGATGTTACGTTTACAGATTTTGTTTCATTTGCTTTTATACGCCACTTTTTGAGCCATAGGGATATGTATTTGTGAGGCTATTTTAGGGTTGCTATGTGTAGCAGTATCGTCAACAAATGTTCCCGTAATTAAAGATTCAGTTGTCGGCAGGTCCGCAGTGAAAAGTAAGTAGAGTATGGGACCCAGTACGCTACCCTGTGGAACTCCTGCTTTTATAGGGCAGAGATAGACACTGCTTCCCCTTGTTGTTCTATGAAATGGCGCGGAGAAAGATTTTAATATTCCGTAAGGGTAATCTGGTAGCGCATTTTTCAATTTAAATTACAATCCTTCATGCCACACTTAGTCAAACGCCTGAGGTATGTCCAGGAAAGCACTGGCACAGTATGATTTTCCTTCCAGTGCATCCATGATATGTTTTGTTAGTCCGTGCATTTGTTCGATAGTGGCATGCCTGCTGTGAAATCCAAACTGGTAATCAGGAATTAGCTTCTTCTCTTTGAGTATTCGAAGATTCTTTGTAGCAGTAGAGTTTCGTATATTTTAGATGGAATACGGGGGGGGGGGGGGGGGGCTACCCCCATCAGATAGACCGACGATCTGGTCATGATCGCCGGAATACGTTGGATGAGGACAGCGCAGGACCGATCGTCGTGGTGTCCAGCAGTGGACGTCTTCCGGCTAATGATGATGATGATGAGGTAACAGACTGATGGGTCTATACGACTTCGTTTCTTCAGGTTATTTCTCTGGCTTCAACAGCATTACAATTTGTGCTACCTTCTACTCCAGAGGAAAGAATTAAAAAGTGACGTAAGGAAAGTTATGCCAGATTCAGGTAGTTCGTGTAATATACGGTTTGTAATAAGGTTGTATCGTGGAGCCTTTTTTGGGTCCGATTTTTTATATTTCGGCCAACTTCTGTTTTTGTAAATTTAAGAGGCGATTACTGCTTATTCGTGGTTAGCAATTTCTGCTGCATCTTCTGGTGAGCCGTCGTATGGATGAGGAGTATCGACGTTTGAGAGGTCCTCTGAGAAGATTCCGGCTTTCTCTTGGTCTTTCCGTGCCTAGGTAACATCAGATTTTCTTATAGGAGGAGAGACGTTGACGGGCCATTTTAATCTTATTCTGGCTTTCCATGAAGAATAATCTGAGGAAGCAGTAGCATCCGGGCCGGTGAGATAATTATGAAATCCGTAATTGTGATCTTTCTCTAGAGTGCGCTTTAATTGTCTGTTGGCGTGGTTAAGTTGTTTTTACGTAACAGGGTCTCTGGTTGTTTGCCAGCGTTTCCGTATTCTCCTCTTTTTGATTATTAAATCGAATATGTGTTTCGCTACGTGGGTATCCAGGTTTTCTTGATGATAGTAGTGACCAAACTGCATCTTGCACACTCTTGTTGAAATATACTACCGCTTCTGTTATTTTGTCTTTCGATTTGAGACTAGCTGATTCTTGGAATGCTTTGTCTGTAAACTCACGAAATAGGGACCAGTTAGTTCTTTTGTTATGCAGAACGCATTTTCTGACGTATTCTTGGGGGGGAGTGTGTAGTTCTACTATTATTCGAGAGTGGTCTGAGGATAGATCCCAGCAACTCTGACACGATATGTGCTCTTTGCGATTCCTTTGCTCACACAAAAATCTATAATATCTGGGATTTTTTTTGTCTGTTCACAAGTAAGTCGGTTGACCAGATGATACCCCGTTAATATTTCTTTTTTTGTATGCATTTAAGAAGTTCTCGTTCTCTAAGTAGGATAAGCCTGGAACCCCAAAGCATTCGTATGCTTGACATTAAAATCACCTCCTGCAATAAACCTATGTCCAAGTGATTGAAAGAAATTACTGAACCCCCTGATAGTAAATTTAGGTGGACAATAGAGGGCCGATATAGTGATGTTACTAATCCAGTCCGTTATCGCAATGTTTGTAGCCTGAATGTAGTTTTTGCATGTAGAATGTAGTGTTCTAGTATATGGTGCTTGTTGTTTGACCTGATAAGAACGGCCGATCCTCGATGTGCTTTGTTGTTTGGTACATGTCAGTATGGTATATGTTGTATCCTGGTAGACTAAAGTGGCTTTTGGATGTGAAGTGGGTTTCCGAGATTAGTAAAACATCTATGTATTATCACATTTTTAGTGCTGTGAATGTGATGAAATAAAATCGGGGTTTTTGGTCATAATTAGCATTTGGTTCATCAGGGCAACAAGTGATTCCGTACTTGTTTAGAGTTCATTAGTTTTTACATTTTCATCTTTTGTGTTCATTGTTTGTGTCTTAAGTTGTTCAGGGACTTCTTTTGTAGCTTTAACATACGATTTTCCATTATTTGTTAATTTGTTTGTAGGTCCTTTCTAGGGTATACATTTTTTTATGGAATAGGAGGACAAACGAGCGTACGGGTCACCTGTTGTTAAGTGATCACCTCCGCCCACAATCTCTTGCAACAACAGAGGAATCACAGGAGCGTTGCTGGCCTTTAAGGTTTTAAGGCTTTAAGGTGTACGCGCTTTTTTTGAAGGTACCCATATCGTATCGTCCCGGAAACACCGCACAAGGAAGTTCATTCCACAGCTTTCCCTCGCAAAGGGCATATTTAACTTTTTTTGATCAGGGACCAGCCCAAATTCCTGTAACTCCTCTGGTGTTGCAAGAGAATGTGTTTGTTTGTGGGGGGAGGAGGTAGGAGGGGGGGGCACAATAATACACTAGTTTGTCCTCTTCTTCCATAAACTGGTGCTTCCATGATAACACACACCCTTAGGAACTGCAGATAGTTAAAAATGATCTTTAAAATAGATCATCCCGACCCCATCTAATCCACCTATTGAATTTTCTATTACCACTTATTTACTACCTGCGTCAAATGCGCCCGGTTAAAAGAGGTAAGTATTGAATAATATTCAAATGTAAAGTAAAATGTAGATAAAATTAGTTCTTTAAATAATTCATCATGAATGTAGGTAATACAGGTTAAATAAATAAATATAGCTAATGAAAAATATATTTTATTAATAAAACCATGGTAAATATTTTTTAAATTTCAATAATAGGTTCTGATTACATATTGTATAAGGCTTGCCAGGTCGTTTGAACAATCAAAATTAGGGTTTTTGACACAAGAGAAGATTTTCCGCTTCCGCCTGAAAAAAAAAATAGTATTTAGTACCTTAGTATATTCTAATTTCATATTTAAGGCTCAGGATCACGCCAACGACCTTTAGTGTTTCGGCCACTGACACGGACCCGCGGACGGGCATCTGTAATGAATTTAGTATAAAGTCCCTTATGTCAAAGTTATATGTATTTTTTTAACTTTTAAAACGTTCGCTTTTTAGAGAAACAAAATAGCTATTTACTCTTGTCACAGCGATGAAAATATCACCAGTAGTTTAGAAGCAGTAGAAAATTTAAAGTTGAAGACAAAAATAAAAATCATTACAATACTTTTTAGTAATAAATGGTATTTTACGTCTTACAAAATTTTTAAACGTTAGGATCGGAGATTTCATATCAGTCCCTAACATATATTTTTTTAAATCTCCCAGCTAACTCATTGCAGAGCATTAGGCCCTCTAAGATGACCATTTCACGATACCAACTGCCTGGGCGGCATATAAATAGTTGTGGGAACTTTAAACGTGTGTGAAATCTAAACTAATTGGTTTGTAATACCAGTGTATTTATAAACGTATATACCTTATTGAAAGAAAGAAAGAAAAAGAGGAAAATTATTTTATTTGATCACACAGTTAACACAAATACTGTTATTGTGACTTATACAATAAAATTCGGAAGGTTGTTGGGAAGATATATTTTGAAGCGCCACTCATAGATACTTATACAATAAAAGAAAGAACGTAGACCTTAGCAGTACGTTTACTACCGTGTTATTACTACATAATGCAATATTTTGAAGTTTTACTTAGATAGAATTGTAATGCAAATGACTAAAACCTACTTTTACTAAAACCCTACTCGCTATCTTCTACCTAGAATTGGCATGAAAGGGGAGCCACGCCCACAGAATTTAAATTTTTATTTTATTTTTCTTCAGTTAAATTTTGCAGCAGTTTTCGTGTAGAAGGAACGTGTCTTGTGACAAACTTTAGTTATGTCTTTTTAAATAATTATACATATACATGTGATAGTTTTCTTTAAAATAGATCCTACAGAATCATAACTAGAAATATTTAATGAAAATTTCATATTAAGTTAATGTTGAATGTACAAAAACAATTTAATTAAATTATTAGCCTAGAAATTATGTCTGTTCCAATAGACTAATAGTATGTTATTATTATGCCTAAGTACTACTTGGCTAAGTCGAGATAATAGATCATCTGTTGGGCGATGTATATTTCACTACAGAGTCTCAAAAAATGTATAAAATAGGTACGTTGGTTGCAAACTTCAAAAGATTCTCAAAAAAGGTCACTATTATGGCTTAAATTAGATTATAATTTATGCGATACACAATTGATTGACTTAAGTATTTGTACCTGAATTAATCTCAGTATATTCTCAACAGCAATTTCGTTTCTGCAGGACATCGAAGCTGATCGCTTTCCACCCCAGCTTGATGTGAATGTGAGTTGGGCTTGTGTCATGATGCACAAGCACGCAAGCAGTAGTACACAGAACCAAGCTTTGTACATGTCTGTGACAAGAAGCGGTATGGTATTCACAATTGAAGCTGTGGCTTTTATACCGAAAAGTATATAAGAGACCATAAAATTAATTATCTTGGAAGTAATTCTGCAAAGTTGAGTGGAGAAGTCATATAAAATTAATTTAGGACAATGTAATTCAAACACGATGAATTTGAAGCCGGAAAAGTCCGCGTTGGGATTGGATCGCCTGAGATTCTAAAATTTATTAGAAAACATACTCGTATGTTCAAACTATTTAACTTTTTGGATTTATTGTTATATGTATCCTTTTAATGTGGTTGTACACGTTGGATCATCATTTGGAGAACGAGCTCGGAGAGCGAGATAGATGATCTCAATTGAGGGACTTAAATGTAAAAAATTAACAATAACCTTATGGCAGTATTACATCGAGCTATTGGGATATTGTAGCTATTTCTTTTTTATGGAAAAGGACGACAAACGATCGTACGGTTTACCAGTGTGAGGCTCCTTTGCACAGGAAGCCTACTAGGTTATGGGTAACACATCGGCGCCTATTTCTGAAGTGAATCAGTAATGTGTAAACATTATTGTGTTTCGGACTGAAGGGCGCCGTAGCTAATAAAATTACTGGGCAAATGAGACTTAATATCTTATGTCTCAAGGTGACGAGCGCAATTGTAGTGCCGCTCAGAATTTTCGGATCTTTCATGAATCGTGAGCGGCATTGCATTGTAATAGGTAGGGCGTATCAATTAGCATCAGCTGAACGTCCTGCTCGTCTCGTCCCTTATTTTCATAAAAAAAATCAGATAACCGTCGCCAACATTCTCTTGGAACACCTCGAATAAACCACCTGGAATAATCACACGAGCGTTGCCGGCCTTTAAGGAACGTGTACGCGCTTTCTATGAAGGTACTCATGTCGTATCGTCCCGGAAACACCACACAAGGAAGCTCATTCCACAGCTTTGTAGTACGTGGAAGAAAGCTTCTTGAAAACTGCACTGTGGAGGACCGCCACACATCCAAATGGTGGGGATGATAAAGCTAACAAGAAGATTGCTTTGGAACATTTGCGATCTTTAATGTAAATCTTAATTTATTCTGCTATTCTTGGATACACCTATTTATTTTATTTTCATCTCTCTTTTCTCATTACATTTCTAGTAATAAATTCTATTAGTGTTTTATTGAGTATCTTGTGTTGTATATATTATATATACAACACAAAGACAGCGTTGGAAATTTAAAATTTTTCAGCAACCACAATAGGTACAGTACTCCACAATATATTGTTGAACAGGCCTTGATGAGAAAAGTCTAGAAATAGTTTACAATTTCTAGGTGGTCAAAAAGAACTCTACGAAGCTTTTGTCGAAACATGGAACGCAATCCTCATCGAAAAATTTCTGACATTGCTTCAATCAATACCACGTCATTTCAGAGCTGTCATTAAAAATAAAGGCTACGCAATTAAATATTAATTACTAGCTGACCCGACAGACGTTGTTCTGTATATAATAAATAAAATAATGTTTTTATATGAATTTGTCAATAATATATCATAACATCAAAAATTAATTCGTAAAATATTATGCACCCTGCTGTCGTAATGAAATTGTTTCACAGCAGAACTGTTAAACCGTACGTCAATAAATTCTCTCATAGAAATGATGTATGGACACATCAAAGGAAAAAAAAAATTGTTGTTTTTATTTAATTTAGCAGCATTTTCCTATTTATTCACCTTTTAAACCTTCTCTGGACTTCCACAAATAATTCAAGACCAAAATTAGCAAAATCGGTCCAGCCGTTTAGTTTTAGCGAGAATTCATTTTTATATATATATACATAGATAGATAGATAACAAAATTTATTAGCCTTTGAACAGTATTTCTTAAACAATATATTCTGAATCAAACGCTGTTCGGCTTCAAACATTTCCCATAGAGTTTCATTCAAATTTGAAAATGATATTTGTTCAGTGTTAACTCAGCTGCCTTGTTCTTTCTTTTTAAATAAAATTTCGTCACAATATATGGAGTAATGTACAATAATAGTATATAATGATAAAAGTGAGCTAAGTTGCTAAGTTACATGAGGCTGTGGGTTGCAGCCCAAGCCGTAGGCGAAGGCTTAAGCGGCAGAGTGAGCAAGTTGTTCACGCAGCGTACATTATTAGTCATGATAAAACATCTATAATAATTACGAGAACACGGCGATTAATATTACACGCCATTTTAACGATAATTCTTTTACTAAATCTTCACAATTTTGAAAAGCCATGAAAAAAATTACTTAGACTAAGATGCCTTTTTGCTTCGTATGAGTGTGATTTTTTAGCAAATTTGAAGGGCCGCCACCGTTCGGAAATGGGATGTGTTCGAACCATACAAAACACAGATATGGCGAAACGGTTACGTGGTCATATTTCTCTTGCATTTTTTAAAGCTTTATTTTTTTATGATAATAAGGGATGAGACGAGCAGGACGTTCAGCTAATGGTAACTTATACGCCCTGCCTATTACAATGCAGTGCCGCTCAAGATCCTGGAAAAACCCAAAAACTCTGAGACATAATTGTCTTAACAACATTAAATTTTCCCAGTAATTTCACTAGCTACGGCGTCCTTCAGACCGAAATACAATATGCTTACACACTACTGCTTCACAGCAGAAACAGCCGCCGTTATGGTACCCATAATCTAGCCGGCATCCTGTTCAAAGGAGCCTCCCACTGGTAATCTACTATATATCTGATCGAAGAGTTCGAAGCAATAATAGTGTCCAGAAGAGCGGCCTTAATCATTGATGTGTTGGACTGGATCTAACCCTCCACTATGCCAAAGAGACAGCTAACAAAAGTTATTAAGTGCAGCTTGAGTAGGTTTCAAAGGCGCCGTCTGGATCTAGAATGTTTTTTTTTATGAAAATAAGGCATGAGACGAGCAGGACGTTCAGGTGATGGTAATTGATACGCCCTACCCATTACAATGCAGTGCCGCTCAGGATTCTTGGTAAATTCAAAAATTCTGAGTGGCACTACAATTGCGCTCGTCACCTTGATACATAAGATGTTAAGTCTCATTTGCCCAGTAATTTCACTAGCTACGGCGCCCTTCAGACCGAAACACAGTAATGTCTACACATATCTGCTTCGCGGCAGAAATAGGCGCCGTTGTGGTACCCATAATCTAGCCGGCTTCCTATGCAAAGGAGCCTCCCACTGGTGAACCGTTAATGAAATGTTCCGAAAGAAACAGCAATTTGACACCTGCCTGCCAATTTTGCATTGGCGTGTTGCCTCCTAAGCTATTGTGTATGATTTGTTCTGTATCAATATATCCGTTCATACATGGTGTGTCTGAATATTATCTCAAAAGATATCTTTGAACGTAAACGAATAAGTACATTAATACTGACGCAGCTAGCTTATTTTAACTTCAATCGCCCTCTACATTAATTAAGTGAAATACGTATTGTGGAAAATTCTCCACAAACAATTCCAAAACTAATTTCCAAGTTTTGAGGCTTCATTTAATTTCACTACTATATACCGTATCTCACAGTTATTTCTAATCCCTCAAACGAATCTAACTTCTAAAGCTCGGTTATAAGGCACACAATTTTGTGAAGCAATATTACTGTGGAAAATGTTGCTGCCAGTTGTATTTTGGTATAAATTGGAAGAAATGCCGGGATGGACATCATTCGAACGGAAATGGCTGGTCTGTTTGTGTTTAAACGTGCAATGCTGGTGCTTCTCGTTGCTGTGGCGAACCTGATGTCCTTCACCAATGGACAACTCACCTTCTCCTCTGGCTGGGGAAAGCGAAACAACGATGACGAGATACTGATAAAAATGGATGACCTGCTTTAAACCGGACGTAAGTAAACTTATGTGATATCACAACTCATCATTTCAGCCGGAAGACGTCCACTGCTGGACAAAGGCCTCCCCCAAAGATTTCCAGGACGATCGGTCCTGCGCTGCCTTCATCCAACCTACTCCGGCGATCTTGACCAGATCCTCGGTCCATCTTGTGGGGCGCCTACCAACACAATGCCTTCCGGTACATGGTCGCCATTCGAGGACCTTACTGCCCCAACGGCCATCTGTCCGCCGAGCTATGTGCCCTGCCCACTGCCACTTCGTCGGTAACTTTGGTTCTCCTACGGACCTCCTTATTTCTGATTACATCTCGCAGGGAAACTCCGAGCATAGCCCTCTCACTCACTATATTCACAAGTATTTTTTTTAAATACCGAATCTACAGATCGTCTAGTCACCCAACCCACACACTTTTGACAGTTACCTTTACAGGCAATCTGTATTAACATCAAATGCTTGTCAATGATCCATAAATGTTTTGTGGTAAAAGGTTACTTTAAGGCCTTGTTCATACATCACAGGCATACAACTGTTTCGTTACTCAGTCTTTTTTCGCTGTTTTCGTTACTTCTGGAACCGGGCTAACATAAATTGCTTTCTTAATCATACCACATCTTGCACGACCGCCTCCAGGCTACGAGCCCCGTTGAGCTTTTTGCGCCCTTTCTTATGAAGTCTGATATCTTCGAATAGTTGGTAAATTATAACAATTAAAATAAGGTATTATTTGAGATAAAAATATTTGAATTGAATTGGACTTTTGTACCCTGATAAAAAATTTATTATATATATTATTACAATAAACTCACGGGAAAACCTTTGCCTTAAATTAATCATTTAGTGAAACTTAAAAGGAAGAAACACATTTGGTTAGAAATAAAATGAATGCTGATGGGCTCAAGATGATTTTACGTTGCAATAAAACTCATAAAGATAGGTACAATTTTATTAAAACACCTCTTATCCAATATTCATACAGTAATAACAGTCGAGTTAAAACATAATTACTTACACAGTATTCAAACAAGTGGGGATATTTTATACTAAAAGCAAACATTTGCCTAATAGGTATAGTTCTTTCATTATGGCGATATAATTTGGTAATTTTCATAAAAATGACAGATTTATAATTTTAATTGACTTTTCAGATGTGCATCGTGATTGACCCAACGACAAAGTCTACCATGTAATTTATGTTGCCAGTATTCATAATTTGAAAATCGATATTTTTTTTTCACCACAGCCCAAGAACATAGAAATAGTTTATATTGATAATGGTAATTTATATTCGAATTTTGTAATTCATAACCACAGAAAAACATATACTAAAAAACAATTTTTGTCTGTTACATTATACTTCTGTAGTAATCTTTATTTATGTTTTAGCAAAAAGAAATCGCTTTTTTAATGTATCAAACATGTTATTATACACAAGTTGTATTTAAATAAACTGTACGTTGGTCTGTAAAATAGATCTAGAATAAAATATGTATAGGTACCTACATAACTCAATAAAATCAGGGACGGAGAAAAATGAGAGTATGAATGACTGTCTTTGGTGTCCATTTACTTATATTTACTTAGCTTTACGACTAATTGGCAACCAAATATTTTAGAAATACGTCACTATAACTAATTCACTGCTACTATTTCTTCCTTCCGCGGTCTTTTTGCCGTTCCTATTATCAACAGAGTTTTTTTTTAGTTTGCGCCATCATTTTATGTTTCAATCAGTTTTCGCCTAGCTTCGTTATTGTTCAAAACAAACTATCTCGTGTTCCTAATAGCATTTGGTTACCAATTTGTCGCATTAATTAACATTTATCATTAAATATATTTATAATCATCGCAGCAATGTGTCGTTTTTTATTTAATACCTATAATCCGTTTGTACGTAACAAAGTACTCCATTTTCCTTTTATTAGAATATATAATTAGGTACCATATTTTTATGATAGATATTCCACAATATACTTACAAACGGAATTGTGTAATGTTCTCTCTATATTAAAGTTGTCTAAAAATAAAAAAAAAAAAAAAAACAAAGACACACATAGAGTTCAGAGCATACAATACATGGGCTTACTTATTTAAGTAGTTATTGAATATGATCGTATATTCATATAAACGTTTCTCTGTTAAAACAAACAGATATTTATACAAAATTAATACTATTTGTCATCTTGCCACTTTCTTTTATTACTCATTAGATACCGACTGTTAGCTTTATCACACACTACAGGCCCAATTCCACTTTCTTCTGTTCTGTTTAACAATACTTATTATAATCATATATACATCGTCATTTTCGTTGATCATCATCATCATCATCAGCCGGAAGATGTCCATCTTGTGGGGGGCCTACCAACACTGTATCTTCCGGTACGTGGTCGCCATTCGAGGACTTTTCTGCCCCATCTGTCCGTCGAACTATGTGCCCTGCCCACAGTCCAGTTTCGCAATCATTTGACGCTATGTCGGAAACTTTAGTAGATAATGAGAAACAATTATTATTATTAAAAATATAATCCACTTTTACTTCGGTTCGCATGTTAGTTTGAAAGGATTAACTGGCAAAAGTTACATTTTCAAGCTTCCCATTTGATAAATATCTAATACTAACATTATGTTTATAATTTTTAATCCTTTGCACACCACCATCTTCTAAATAAATTTAATATCCGATGCCTTATTGTATAGTCTGTGCAATCTTTTATACGTTCGCTATAACATTAAAAATTAATATTTAATTATTAATGTTTATAGACTTGTCTAGAGTCTGTCATTGTATGTCAATGAAATTTCAGTTAAATGGCAAGAAAACATTGAGAATCACCATGGCTAAAGTACACATTGCAAAGTTGGAAACGAAGAAATGTTAAACAAGAACTCATAATATCATCATGTTTCCTTGTTTACTGTAATTTAGAAAACAAAATAACGGAACATAAATTAAATTATATAATTTCAAATGATAGTAAAATAAAATGACAGAATTATTTACATTGCTTCAAACATTAAATGTAACGCAAAAATCCCCAAAAGAGGCTCTGTGTAGTGGCAACCCTAGCTACCAGACGTTTGGCGGGCTCTCTAAACCTCAAAAGAGTCTCGCCAAACGTCAAAATGAATGAAATAAATTTAGCACACAGTAACTATTTACACTAACAAAGCTTTATGGACACCACGACAGCACAGCTTAATTTGGGGAGGTAATACATATCGTGTTCGTTTCCAACTATACAGCCTTACATCTATTATCCTATATATCCTAATTAAATATGAGTATCTAATTAAAGAAGTTTGTACTTCGTATTATCTCTACCGACTTGTAAACTTTTACCCTTTTTGGATCAAGATAGCTGAACACGAAAACTGCTAAATGTTTGATGATAATAAAAAATAAATTTAATTTAAAAAAAGATCTAAGTAACGCAATTGATGCCTGATGCTATATGTAAAGGTTAAACCTTAGTGAATAAACTGAAAAAAAAAATTGAATACTTCCCGCGTGTTATAACATTCCAACTGGCACACCTACACTAAGTGTTATCAACTTCTACGGTTTTGAAAGTGGTTAAAAAATAAATATTTCTAGAGATTTGACTAAATTGGTTCTTCATCGTGCCGAACTTCGACACTGGCAGCACGAAAGAAGCTACGTTTGTGCTGCCATATGAAATATTTTTCCAGAAATATTTCAGTAAAACTAAAATTAACGCGATGTTAAAGAACCATTGTAACATGTGTAAAACGAAAGAAGTTTACTGAAGAAATAAAAGGAAGTGATAACAACTGCCTCTAGCAGGTGAGTGGTACGAAGCCAGGCGGGTCCCATATGACCCTTCCACTTGTCGGGTTTTGTCGCCTTTTACGACACCCTGGTCTTCCCGACGTGGGATTGGGGGATTGTATTCTTCTCCGCCCCAATACGGAGTGTACATATAAAAGAAATTATAATATTGGGAATCAGGTAATAAAAAATTAATATAATGAATGTCTCATTGAGAATCGTTCCTATGAATTATTAGTTGTTTATCAATGACATCCTTCTTCTTATACGTACTTTACACCATCGCGTGTAAGGGTCCGTGTTGGATCAAAAACAACTATAATATATAGAAAACTTTCATTAATTTGGTTAACAAGACTGAATTCTTAAGTTACCTCAAGTTAATTTAATTTATTCACTTTTAATACACGTGACTGTTACTTTACAAACAAGGTATTTATCAAACCCAGAGCTGCGATGATCATTTAGTGCTACATATGAAACATACATAATATATTTGAGTAGTAGCAGTGACAGTGTGTGAAGACAACATTGATATAGTATTAAATAAGATAGTACGAGTCTTACCACAGACATAGTCCCAAAATCAAAACATAAAGATTGAGGTCTATAACTAACATAGCAAATATTTTTTTAAATATTTGATAAAAATGTTTTGTTTCTTCAGAGGATAAAAATCCATTACAATACGGTAGACATTAAAAAATGCAAGTTACTGTTTC
This sequence comes from Leptidea sinapis, assembly GCF_905404315.1. Taxonomy (NCBI): domain Eukaryota; kingdom Metazoa; phylum Arthropoda; class Insecta; order Lepidoptera; family Pieridae; genus Leptidea; species Leptidea sinapis. The sequence goes on along the minus strand of NC_066300.1, from coordinate 3,947,724 downwards.
TGTTATTTTAAATATATTATTGACCGAAATGAAAGCAGTTTGGTATTTTTTTTTATCAAACAGTAGGACAAACGAATGTACGGGTCATCTGATGGGAAGTAACAACCGTGGGCTACAATATTGCAATTATTGCAATTCTTATTATTATTATTATTCACTAACATGGTAATTACCTGAATGAACCAGATGTCAATAACTTTAACTTAGTTTAACTTTCTTATTTTAGAATAATATTAAAATAAGACTGATTGCTACTTGTATCAGCTCGCAATCTGGGCGCTAAGGTAGACTAGCGCTTCCGCTGTCACGTGAATCCATTGCCACAAACGTGCGTTGACCGCAAAAATAAATTACACCCAGTAATAAAGTCTATGACTCCTACCGCGCTCTACCTCAATGAGACATTTTTTTAAATGTAACAAAAGGAAAAAAGCGTGTGTTCATCACTGGGGAATTTATCACCGCTGATCATGCTCTCTTGCAACGCTTCTTCGGTCAATTTTGCGTTTTAATTCTTTAACTTTAAATTGATTTCTTGGCACGGGATATATCTGTGACTATACCGATAAAATTGTCAGGTATTTGACTCGCACCATCGATAAAGTTTAACATTGATAAGTGTGTAAATAATTATAATATAATTTAGTAACTGTACAGTGAGCGACACAGGTGTACATTGAGTCCTCTATTATATACAAATTCATTCATCAATGTTTAAAAACATCACCTTTGAAATAAAATGCAATCGACATAATACCATAATAATATTATAGAAATTACCACGATAATATTGATAGAAACTGATCTTTCAAAACTACTGACTATTTTCCTCATCTTGAATAGGGTGCTATTGGTCAGTAAAGTTGAAACTTCAATTCGATAAGCTTTGTGCTTTCAAATTTCATCTCGAAATACACAGTTTTTGATGTATTTCTGCAGACCTTAAATACTATCATTTTTTTAGGTTTGTTTTCTTGCAAACTTCGAACAATAAAAATTGGTATTATTTAACAATTTTTCGTTGTTACAGTGATTAAGTAAACATAAATGCGTGAAAGGTCTATTGCTTAGACTCCAATCGACACAGACAAAAACACTCTAATGCCTAGTTATTCATTAAGATATTTAATATGCTTTTGTATTTATATACTGTTGCTATATTATAGTCGTAACCGGGGTCACAAGCTGTGAGATAATTATAAATCATTTTACAATAATAATCTAATGTTTATAGTTTGAAGGTTATAATCGACAGGTTGTTTTTCTACATCATTATGTGCGTGGGTTTGATATTATTCAAAAGTAACCCGATGACTGACGTCATTTTCATTGATCAAGATAATTAGGACGTGATTTTTAAAAAAATGTATGTAAATATATAATGCTATGCAGTCACTACTCGCAGTCAAAACTTTGAAGGGTTTCTCGAGCCGTATCCCCCATGAGCAGACTTAGGAGTTAAATAATTCAGAAAACTGCGATAAACCTCACCTGTCAACCAGAACCTCCATTTTATCTCATCATGCGCATTAAATCTAGGTATTATTTTCTTAGCAAGGTTTTGTTGTTAAACATTATTTATTTAAAACTACACTACATCTATTTTTTATAAATTCATTTAATCTCAGATGAGAATGTCTTAGCCAGATTTTTTTTCTGATACCTAAGTGCTACTATATACTACAGTTAAATACATAATTATTAACTAATTTAAATTCTTAGAGGTTGATATTTGAGCTAATTTAACTATTTAGAGTTCACTAACATACTATTTCTGACGTTCCATTTATTATAATTTCAAGCAGTGTTGGTCGGATTCCACTTGTTGAAAATTTTCCTCAAGAAATCAATCTTTGTATAGGTAATACGACATAAAAGGGCCAGTTTTTTCTTTTTTCGGCTATCTGGTAATTGCCAAAGTGTTATTATCTGATATGTCTGTTACTATGTTATGGGCAACTGTTTCATTCTAATACTAGCCCATAAAGGCTTCCTTTTGTTACAATACAGAATCTTCATTTCTATGTTTTTTATTACAACTACATGACTTTCCGTCAATACGTAAAATGTCAAAGGCTTGTCTTCATCAATTGAGATCTACTCCATCAAAAGTAGATTTATTAACTTGTAACCTTCACTGCTTGGAACATAAATAATGCGATCTATATGAATTAATATTGATTATTTACTTACTCATATAAGATTCATTTATAAAACAAATTTATCGATTGATATTATTATTATTAATCATGAAAAAATCCTTCTTTACATGTACATAAAACTGTGCGGCGTAATAGCCAATATTTTATATCTACAAAATAAAATATAAACCACTTAAATTTATTCATTTTAAATGACTGTATTACACATTGGCAGTGTGAAGTTTCTGTAGGAGTTAAATTATCATTAGATTATAACTACTTGATTATTTTTTGAAATTATTTAAAGATTAATAATAAGCTACACTCGATTGTTTCTTATAAAAGCAACGATGATAAACTGAAAGTTGCTTAATGTTGTTCGTAAAACAAGAAAGAGGCTATTATACTGCACCATTTTAAACATTTTCAATGATAATGTAAAAAAAGATTTTATCAAATTGTGCTGAAACTAAGCCATTTGTGATTTCGACTATAATACATAATTTATTGTACTCTGTATCTCGCCCAACGAACATTTACACGGTTACCTCAGTAAAAATATCGAAAAACTTTATAACTGCCATTTATATACATACCCACATTGCTCTATAGATTACAATTCTACCCGCATTTAACCAACTTTTTAAATCTTACATGCACTGTCATAGCTATTGATGAAAGCAATGTTAAAGCAATGTTTATATAACATTTTGAATTAATAATAAGTCACAGCCAACATAGAAACGCATGAAATGTAGGAAGGGGTAATGAGTAGTCTGCCATACTGAAATTATATACCTACAATCTTACATTGAGCTATAAATATGATACTTAGCTAAAATGAATCTACACTAGAACTACTCTAAATGTTTTCACAGATACAGATGTGGTCCAATGAACTGGTTTTCACATGACATGGTTCACTCACACTATACACTATCGGTGACTAAGTCCTAAAGTGTCAATCTAGTATGAATCTCAACATTCACACACTCTCTACATTCACACTGGTGTGCCGGTACGGATGAGTTGGAATCTGATGTGCTATCTACGTGGATGATATCTGAGGACGACTCGCATTTCAGATCTTCACTAATCTTTTGTGACGCTTCACGATTTACCGCAGATTTGATTGTGGTTGCGGATTGGCTACTTGTACTCGAACTACCAGACTTTGGACTGCCGTTTTGCCTAGGAGCCGCAATTGCCTGTGAGAGCAGTAAATAGCGGTTTTCAGGTGGACTAGCCATGCCTGGTCGGACTCTAGGGAACATTGGTCTAGGTGGAAGCAGCCCTGACTCAGACATGGCGCGGCGTGGCCCTTGTCTAACTGGGAATCCATTTGTATTAGTGACTATCAAGGGCTGCGAACCAGAGTTCTGAGCAATCAAATTCATTCTGGGTCTCGATGGTCCGAGCACGTTGCGTCGTTGAACTAAAGATGGTCTCGGAAACGTGGGATGATGTGATGTGTCCGATTTCTGCCGTGGAACTAGAACGTGAGATTGGTTCGGTTTGATGGTTGATGGTGTGTTGCTGGTGAGATCTGTGGTTGGGCCCGGGTTGATACCGGGCACGTGGGATCATATCCGGTGGCGGGTGCGAGCGGAGAGCGAGGGTTCGGGTCGGCGCAGACAGATGCAGTAGACGAGCACGAAGACGATGTAGGGCGTGAGCACGGCGGCCCCCAGTTGGAGCGCCTGCCCCACGTCGCCACCTGAACGCGAGAATCACTTTTGTTCTTCCTCATCGCGAAACAGGTACGTCGACCTGTAAACATTTCATATTAAAATTTATTAGTTGTGAAAATATCGAGTTCACTTTATAGGTATGAAATGATTTTCTTACGATGCACAGCTACTTTTTTTTTCGATATTGTGAGGATAGACATAGAATACCGCTCTATTACAGTCTCAAATGACATCTATATTCTACGAGGCATTACTGACTGAATACCTAACAACGGGTACCTAACTATGATATGAAGATATTAGAGAACAAAAGAGTTTTGTATTCAAAATAGTTCTAATTTCTTTTGCTGCGGCCATATTGTCGCGATAAAGCGAAGTTTTCCGCTGTTGCGACACATCTGGTACAAGCAAATCATCATATCATTTAATAAAAAGAAGCGAAGCTTTAAATGGTTCGTTTTGTACAGTTTAACTTTTTGTGTACGTACCGTACCGGCTACCGAGTAGGTATTGAAAGATGATTATTTTTACAGTACCTACCTAATTAAGAGATTAACATAAATAAATCAAAAATAATAAAATATGATCTAATCCTATATAACCTAAATCTGACGCTCTCGTATAACACAAGAATCTGACACTTAGCTCAGATAGAGGTTGGAGTTTTGAAAACAAGGTTATGTGAAGGAAGTATAACTTCTTACGTACGTACATAAGTATACACACATTTTTACTTACGTCAATACTCTATAAGAAATTATTTTGAAAAACAAAATGCTAGCAGCGAACCTCTAAATAGATCTAAAGATAAACTTATTCTGAAGGTAGAACTATAAAATTGTAATTATAACTTTAGTCAATAGAATGGATGAATACAATTTCATTCGTTTTTTTTGTAACCCGCAGAAATTTACAATATTAAAAAATCCCCTCAGAAAAACAAGTTCAACCAGTTACCGAATTATTTGGTTTTATTGTTTAAGAAAGCAATTCTCATTTAATTATTTTTTTTCAAGCAAATCATATATTATGCAATAGTTTTAAAATAATAAAAAGTAGTGAATTTTCATCAAGCTAGTTCTTTAGATATACAAATGTTTGATTTACCAGTAAGCCAAATTGAAGAGTGCGAAGACAAGCGGGAAGGTGATCCGCGAGATGACGTCTATCCGTTTGGAGCGCGTCGGGAACTTGGACATCCAGATCCGGCAGCAGTTTTTCTTGGGCGGGCTCATGTGGATCTCGCACTGGCGCATCTTTGCGTCCGCGCCGCGCATGAGCGGCTTCTGTCAGTTGCAGACCAGTCAGGGTTGACAGACACGGGAAACGCTACATACCACCCAATTATCCTAGCTCCCTAAACCTGATTGCTTAGTACTTGTTACAAGAAAGAGATGGAGATTAAAATTTGATATCTAGGACGAACATTCAAAATAGATTCAAATGGCATGGGCACAAAAGAGATCAAAATCAAAAATAATTCACGTAAGCCATACATTTTTTACATTGTGATAATTATTATGAAATTGAATGGAGATATTTTCCATGGAACATAATTCTAACTTCAAATACTGCTTGGCTTACCATTAATATGATGGTAAGTGATGCAGCGCAAATGTTCAATTTGGTGTATTTTTTCTATCGAAAATTATTCGTGTTTCTGTTCTTCTAATATTTAAATAATTCGATATATATATATATACGATCTGCTAGCATACGTATGAGAAAAAAATAACAAAAACCTTGGTGGTAGATTTTAAGGTTTTAGGTTAATTTTCAAATACCCTCAATATCTGACTTCTAACAATTACTGTATTTTGTGATTCGGTTTGAAGATTATCGTAGCTCGTCAAATTGTTGGGAAAATTTGTCTCAAAGTGTGACGAGCACATTTGCAATGACGCTCAGAATTATGGGTTTTTCACGAATCCTGATCAGCATTTTTTTTGTGATGGGCAGGCGTACCACTTACCATAAGGTAAACATCCCGCTCTTTTTATCACTTTTTCTCATGATAATAGAGTATAAAACATATTGAAATCCAATGATTTTCTAACCTGACATTTTTTTGTTTATTTCAAATTCATGTGAGTATATAAAATGTAATTTTGAATACCCGCTTTGTGTCTCTATGTGTTTATAATAATTATTGAAAGATACAAATGAGAGATGTTAATATTACAATTCTATAGACTTTCTTTTTTTAGATTTTTTTTTCAATAGAATTATATATTAATTCATTAAAAAGGTAAAGCAAGTTTGCTTTGTTTTTGATACAAGTATCTAATCTATTTTCTGTATTTGCTTGGGAATTGGTAGATTTTTTTTTTATTGTGTCCCCAAAATTGAGAACGATATATGTGCTATTTATGCAAACATTTAAAGCACTTGAAACTAAGAATATCTATCTATCTATCATCTAACCTTCTACAAATCAAACCCTAAGTCCTACAAAACAACTTTTTTAATCTATATATAAGTCATACCCACATCGTCACAATTACAAAAAAAATACACGTTATGCAAATTAAATATAATTATATACCTAAGATGTATATATCAAATCAAATATATTTCATTCGACATTCAAAGTAATAGCTTATTATATATTTCACGGTTATTACTCAATGAACGAATATCGGCAATAATTAAGTTTGAATTTAAAAAATAATAACTAACTTATCTTTCCTATGAATTATAAACCCTCAACCCAAAAAGATAACTATGTATATAGTGTCCATGCACAACTACACGTTTTATAGAAGCTTCTAGAAACAACAAAATAAACTATTAACGCAGCGAGCTCACCATAGCGAAGGTAGTGTTACTATCTGTGTCCAACAGATCGGAAGCCGCGTCCATGCTGGCAGCGGCCTCCATCTCCCGTCTCGTTTTCTTCATATTCTCTCTGTGCATGTCAGAACGAGACGCGTAGTTGACGAGTGCAAACTCGAGCAATGCACCAAATACGAACGTTAGACAGACCCCTGTCCACACATCGATAGCCTTGGTATAGGAGACAGGCGGGAGTGACGCGTTGATGCCAGATGACTGTGTTGCCATTGTGAGGAGCGTCGTCACTCCTGAAAATTATAAGGAAACATACTAATGGGAATGTTTAAAGCATTTTATTTATGCTTTTTTGAATTTGAAGTGAAACTTCTATACGAGGTATTGAAATCTTGATCGGCAACTTTTTTCTTTGACGCTCGTTCGGCTAAGGTCAGCTCGAATCGACTTACAGCCGTTTTCAATAACCTATCTATCCTTAGTTTAACTTACTAGAGGTAGACAAAGCTATCTTTTACGCTTGCTTACATTTCAATAACCTATCGACAGATAGCATCAGACTATAACTATCGTTAGATAAGATCGTGTAATTAAACGGTGATAGAATTTTCAACGTTATTGAAAACGGCCGTAAGAGAACGCGATCAGTCATACAAAAATTTTTCAGCTACATATTATGATCATTAATTTATGATTATAATAGACCAAAACATAGTTATATTTCGTATTAATAACCTCGAGTTATGTATATTAAGTTTTTAAAAAGCACTTTATTTAACACTATTTAATGTTACTCACAGATAAATTGGAACAAGACTGATTAAACAATATCATAATTAAAGTAAGGAAATCTAAAAGACAATGGGTGCACAATCAGTACTACGGGGGTACGGGGTGCCAACGTATGCAGGTTTAGCCGTGTTGGACCTGCGTCACTCTCGCCTTGATGAAATTTTCACTTCTTCTCGTTTCGTGTTTTCACACAACTTTAATTTACAATAAGATCCATAAGAAGACTTTTTATCTGCACTTGAACGACTCGTTACTGTAGAATGACGCCGTACCACATACATAATACGTACCGAGTGAGACACGCGCTGGCACAGCACCCTGGTCCAGCCAGAAGGAGACCCAGGAGACGATGACCAACATGCAGCATGGGATGTAGATTTGGATGAGGTAGTAGCTGAACTCGCGTTTGAAGAGCAGGTCCACTTTCAAGCAACTGTATTCACCTGAATATTGCAAAAGTTGTACTTTCACCAATATATTGCCGACTGAACGCCGCTAATCATTCTAGTTTCGTTATAATACAATAATAAAAACCTATAGAGACGTCGGTGGTGCGAAGCTTTGTCAAATAAACTTTATTCAAATAGGCTTAAACTAAGCGCATTTTAGGAAAAAAGAAAGAAAGAAAAAAAATTATTTTGAAACGTACCTATAAGTAGTTTTGTACAAAGGCAGACCATAAAAAATAAATATAAACTTAAGATTGATAAACAAGCAAAAAACAAAAAGACTGAAACATTTCTATTATATTCGATCTAAAAAAAATGGTCCCAACTCAGCGTGTTGCTGGTTTGAAAACCAACGCTGGTCTTCCATTGGGCCATTTTGTGACGTCACGAAGAATATTTTGATTATATAATTTAAAATTAATTTCATAAGTGTTTCGATCTGATTATAATTAACGATCGGCAATGAATGAGTTAGAACGAACTTTTAATCGTTACTATAAATATTTTATTTAAATTACAATACAATAAAAAACTTTAACATACTGACCAGTATTAGTTTTGCTGTTGCAATAATCTGTGAGGAACTTTTCAAGTGTAAAGCGAGGAAGATGAAGGTTCTTCACAACCTGGACTGGGTCGCCCTCCTTCCACAGGAATACGAGGTCGTCTGTTGTCCAACCATCTGTCACCATTGATAATAGTAAATTTTGTGGATCATACTAAGGTCAACCTAATTCTATAATCTATAAATTCGTATTGTTTCGGGAAAAATGTATTTACTCTTATGTTTACGTACAGTATACTATTCCGTACCTTGGAAATCTTATGATTGAAATGTAAACCCAAACAAAACAATTAATTCTTGATTATTGATTCAACAAAGTGACCAATAGCGTATGAAGAAATATTGAACTTTAACATATCCTTATACGAGTATTCCAGCCCTTGTATTTGTGAAACCATATTGTATATCGAATAAATAATTAAATAATAAATTGAACTTGACTAATAGCGTAAGGGCTCGCGTGCTCCAAAACCGATTAAACCGGACAGATCTACCTGGATGAGTAATTCGGAATGTGCTTACTACTTACACTTACATTCGAAGAAATGTTACTTTTAGAAAATTCATTCCGCAATTTATTTCGTCGACGTCAACATCAGTGACATTGACATGTGTGGGTTTATGAAAACGCACTCTCTATCTCTGTTCGATTCGGTAGTTCTGTGTTCTGCGGGATGTGGATAGTTCAAGTTCGGCCGTCGTCGCCCGAGCATACTTCGGCCGATGACGGATGTATGGTGTTGGCGAGCCGTAACACTTCGGAATTCCGCTCATACCGATTGAGATGTAAATAAAACAATGGCTTATCTAAAAATACAAACAGATTGTTTACTTAACACTAATATTTACGAGGGGCAGAATTAGATCACGGTGCTAATAAAAATATGCCTACCTAGAGTTCCATTACAGATAAAAAGGCGTCTTTTTATGAACAAAATTTTATGTGCATGTATATTGAAGCCTCTGCAGTTAAGAAAATATTCGAAATGGGCACCTTGTGCATTGAGAAAATCTTGAGCGGCATCCCTGTTGCGCTCACTTTGAGACAAAGGAAGTTAAATCTCATCAGCCCAGTAATCTTACTAGCTACGACGTCTTTCAAACCAAAACTACTGCTTGACGCTATAAAAATGCGCCACCTATCTGTCTGAATAGTAATCTATATATTTACGCACTGTTTTCACTTTCACTACAGATTTCTTAAAAGACCGTATATGGCATATCGCTTAGAGCACGTCCGATATACGAACATACGGAAGGCTTTTGAAGTGACTTTAACCAATCAGAAATAGCAAGTACATTGTGTATGTAATGCAAGTATGTATATTCTTCTACAGTATGATCCCAGAAAATGTACAAAACAAATGTGTTACGAAATTTAAAAGAATTGTTAAAAAACGTTTGTGTGGGAAAGGTTACTATAGCATAAACGATTTTCTTAATGACACCACGGACTGGGAATAAAGCGAACATCCTCAGGCTCTTTACTTATAAATGTTTATTGTACGATATCACATTGTAATCCCTATTTTTATATTTAAAAAAAAGCCCGCTGAGTTTCTTGCGCCCATTCTTCTCAGGTCTGAGGCAGTCTCTTTTGAATGAGTGGTAGGTAAAATCTTTCGAGGGCATGAAAAAGCATGAACATCTGTCTCAAAGGCTATTTTATAATCCCTCTGGTGTTGCAAGATAATTATTTCGGACAACCATATAAATGGTCGCACTCACCAGAACTTTCCCGCTGAGAAAGTTTCTTCACTAGAGGTTGCCTTGGACATATGATAGATGTCTGTCAGATGTTTAGATAGTTTTGATGGACTCTAAATTAATTCTGACCAGCAAGTTTGTTATTTAAAAAGTTTTCATTTATTAGTTCAATCAAATTAACCATCATCAACAACAGCATCATGAAGTGCAGAATGTTTAATTAATATTTCACACTTCCTTACTTACTTCCAATATTGACAATCAAATATTTGTATGCCAATATATTGGCGAATTGTGCTGTACACCAATTAATTGTTAACAACTATGTTACCACGATTCATACAAATAAATCATTTCACTTCAGCCAGAGCTTTTCTCTCTTAAGCTGCTACTTTTTTTTTTCTTTATTGTTCAATATTAAAAGTATTATAGAGAAAATACATATATAGTCACCCACAAGAAAACATGTAAGGTTTATCCGTGCGGACGAGATCGCTCTTAATTAACATTTTTTATACTAAATTCTAAAACTAATTATATTAACCCGCCTTATAATATACATAATTACATTGAAAATTGTTTGGTTAATAAATACTTTGCCTTTTCCGGTTTTTTCTCAATACTTTCTAAAACGTTTGCTGGCAAACCATTAAGTATGTCTGGAAATAAATACTCCCATTTCCGCCTACCATATGCATTGTTACATTTAGGTAATATGTAAGTACTTACAGCTAGCCATTCTTAAAGAACAAGTCTGCTTGTCCAGCGGATACAGCTTGAGATTCATGGGACACGACAGCGTGAGCGAGATTCGGATGCTGTACAACACGTTGCCGTTCGGGAAGATCCGGATGTAGACATTCGGCATGATGATGTTGTGGAAGTGGCCCTCCTTCTCATTGGAAAAGAACAGGTCGGGCATCCAGACGCGGTTCGCTTCTGTCAGCGTCAGGTACTTCAGCCGACCTGAAATTTGTCATTATTTTAGTATTTATCTAAAACCTACATTTATTTTATGGACTTAGCGGCATGTGTTTTCGCCCGGGTTTAAAGAGAACAATTTTAGCTTAATATTATCTCCAGGATAGTTGGTGATACATTTAGAACTCTTGTTAATCATTTATTCACAACACAGCAATGCTTAAATTATAATTACAACATAAATAAAAACTATGACTACGTGGAGCATTAGTTAAATTATTTCTATATTTGTCTGTAATGGTTAAATACTTTTTTATTTTTTATGATATAAAACTCCACCAATAAACTATAAATATTGATAAACTCTACTCCATTCCTTCTTTTATTGTCCCTAACCGTCCGCTAATAAACCGATGGCAAAGCCAGTAAAAACTATTTGTTCAGGCCTAGAAGTTATTCTAAAATGGATTTTAATTCTGAGTGCAAATGAGGGATCTACAGATGGTAGGAGTCCACATCGAACTAGGCATTACTAACTACTTTTAAAACAGACTTCTTTTGTAGCGTAGGATAAACGAGCATGCAAACGGGTCACCTGATGGTATGTGATCACAGCTCATACTCTCTTGTAGTACCACAGGAATTATAAGAGCAAGAAGCTGGGCGTCATCAATAGAGCACGGCAATACTTCAAGCCGGCCCACATTCTAGCGCTCTACAAAGCGCAGGTCCGGCCACACATAGAGTATTGCTGTCATCTCTGGTCTGGCGCACCCCAGTATCTGCTCGATCCATTTGACCGCGTACAACGTAGAGCATCTCGAATTGTCGGGATCTCAGTGCTCTGTGAACGGCTGGATCACTTGGCGTTGCGTAGAGACGTCGCTTCATTGTGTGTCTTCTACCGCATTTATCACGGGGAGTGTCCGAATGTATCCGAACAGCTGTTTAACCTGATTCCTGTCGCCGAATTCCACCTTCGCGCGGCACCCTACAAGTTAGGATATCATCCCCACCATCTGGATGTGTGGCGGTCCTCCACAGTGCGGTTTTCAAGGAGCTTTCTCCGTCGTACTACAAAGCTGTGGAATGAGCTTCCTTGTGCGGTGTTTCCGAGACGATACGACATGGGTACCTTCAAAAAAAGCGCGTACACCTTCCTTAAAGGCCGGCATTGCTCTTGTGATTCCTCTGGTGTTGCAAGAGAATGTGGGTGGCGGTGATCACTTAACACCAGGTGACCCGTACGCTCGTTTGTCCTCCTATTCCATAAAAAAAAATGTCGACCTTTAAAACCGTCGAATAAATGTACATATGAATTCGAATACCGAATACATATAGGTAGATGGCGAGTGATGATCGAATCCGGTTCAATGTGGGTTTAACCAATTTACGCTAACGCTATTACGATTAAAGTTACTGTCAACATCTTGCTTATTGAACTTTGTTTTAAGTTAAATTATTATGAAACACTCATTATAATTATTCGGCACTAGCTGTTCCCGCCCGCTTAGCTGGGCGAATTTTAAAAGGAAATAAATTAACGAAGGAACGTTGTTATTCGAAAAATAAGTAGTAAACCATCTAGGATAACTTTCGCATCGAATGGTGGTAGTTTTATGTCGATACGATCCGTGGTTTAGGCGCGATTGAGCCTCAAACAAAGACCATTTTCGTTATATACATATATATAGAAAGTTTAATGAAACACCATTCACTTTTTGCCCAGTAAACGGCCCGCTTGTTTGCCTCTACAAATGAAAATATACATTTCAATATACCAACCTCCTAGATTATTGAATTTCAACCGTTCATCCAACCATTGTTCTCTGAACGTCAGCTGCACAGAGTATTCCTAAAAACACAAATTAATTCATAAAAATTAATTGCTCTTTCATTTTTGCTGCTAACATCAAAGAAAAGTAAACATGTAACAGGCAGAAATTCTTTTATAATTAAACCTTTTATAACAGTGACATGGAAGGAATACAATAGAACAAATATTTTATCATTATGTCGCTGAGACTATTTATAGATGATAAATAGGTATAATATTATAACTTCATCCGCCATTTTGTTTCACTTTTCATTTCATGCTTATCAATTAGATTTTTTACATTTCGTAACATTAGCTACCTATCATATCAAAGCTTGGGAGGGGCTTAAGGCTGTGTAAGGCGTGGATCCAAAAATACTTTCCGCGATCTTTCCCTGCATAGAGATTTTACTGTTAGTAACCCTTAAGAATTGACTGTATTATTTTCGTTCATTGACAGATTTAATAACGCAGTTTAGTTAGGCCATATTCCATATCTAATAATAGTACGAATCAATATGTTATGTTTTTAAAGTGATAACCCTCACTTCTAGGAATAATACACAAATAAAATTTGAAAAACAAAATTTTATGAACGATGCGGGATTCGAACCCACGACCTCCGGCGTTGTAGATGAAGCCACAACCTGGGAGTTGAACAAAGCAAACAGAATTTTATAACGAGGCGGTACTCGAACGATTAGCTCAGTTGGTTAGAGCACGACCGGCACGCCGGAGCGTTCCGTGCCGGTCGTGGGTTCGAATCCCGCATCGTTCATAAAATTTTGTTTTTCAAATTTTATTTGTGTATTAGTACGAATACCTAGAGTGTTGCTCAATATGAAAAATACCAGTGTTCAGTGTAGCTTAAATCTATTGTAAAATGTAATAATTTGAATATTTAAGTGGTCACACAGATTTTTTTAAGTAATTTCAACCACAGCATTATAAGTTTAGATACAAAACCTTAGTGTGTTGATTAATAAAAATTGTCAGTAAATTTAGTCAGTTGTTTTAACTGTTCATTTATAATTTGATCCGAAGTTAACATTTTAGCAGTTAGGTGGATTAGGTATACATAAGCACAATCTTTAACCTGGGTAATTGTAGTGCATAATTATTTCCTAACTAAACAAAAGAGGCACGAATCCAAGAAGTGTGTTATTAAATGTAGAAGGTAAACTTGAAAACAAAACCCAATACTATTTTTCTTTATAAAATTCGTTATATTTCCCATTTAAACGGATTACTGGATCGACGCCTTAAATTTTATTATAAAGCTTTTCGTGTTTGTTTTAACTTAGTGCTTAGATATATGATAGCAAAGGTCCACGTGTTAAAAAACAGTAATGCATCTACGAATTATGTTTCGCAATGCAGCAAGTATTTATTGAATTAGTTAACAATGACTGTGTGTCATTTTATTGACATGTAATAGTTTTCTAGAAAGATTTAGTATTCTAGAAAGTACCATAGATTTTGAATTAATCTATAGAATAAAATATTTGTACCTTTGCTATCAGAACAGCAAGTCAAATGAATTTTGGTAACATACTAAGCCTCGGAACTATCTACACAACGACTACGTGAAAGACTTATCTGAGGTTCGACTCCATGCAGGTACTTGAGTCAAGCTACACAACCCGAGTAAAATAATAAGTTTACAGCATTACAGTTTTGCGTGGTATTTACTGAATATCAACATGAGCCGGATTTGGACGACTTGAGAATTGGCTAAGCTAGAATATTTTCAAGCATATCCGATTCTGTGGAATGTAAGTTTAAAAGATTAGAAAAATAAACTAAAAATCCACGATAAATGGAAACGTTTTAGCACCTTGATGGTATTAACCATTGGTGAATTGAACAACAAAAATATGCTTGTCGCAGCAGTCACTTCTGAGTCCATCTTCATCGAGCACGAGAACTGGACCTAACGAGTGAACGCAACGGAGCTCTTGCCGAGAATTTCGCTGAAATTCTTTCTGAGATTAAAGGCAAGGATCTCGCGTAATCAAGGATCTACAGCAGTGTTGCTGCTTTTACTTGAAGGCATTATGTTTTCAGCATGCTTTCTTTCAATCTAGATACTTGGAGTTTTTTTTACTCAAAGGCTTTGAAAAATTCTATCGAATCGCATTACGTAAGTTGTTTCTTAACATAGCAAATTGAAAAGTATTATTTTAGTAATTAATTTATAAGCAGTAGAAATGTAAAAAGTTCATTAAAAAAATAAAGTACTTATTAAAATTTTATAAGCATTCAATATATTATTTAATTAGTCGATTAAAAAAAGAAAATATCAGTTAAACTACGTATCTATATTTTTTTAAAACATCGTCTGTGTCAGGACTTTTAACTGAAGTTCAAAGAAATTATTTTCAATACTTTCACCACGATTCCGATGTTATTTTCTTCTACTTACAGACTTGTCAAATATAATACAGACAAACTCATACCAAAATGACAAATTTGAATATTACATTACAGAAATTTCATTGCCTGTCCAAATTTTTTCAAGTTACTTCGAATAGCTTTAAGAAGTATGATATTAATATTTGGACATTGATTGATTAGTCCAATGTTATGCATAGTAAGTCTGACTAAATTGGACATCGGCCAAAATGTTTGCTAGTTAGACAGGTGCGGATCGCACATTCTTGTTGTTACAAACATTTATACATTCTGGCTAATTTTACAAGCAGAAAAAGTAGAGTTAAATATTTACGCACTTATTGTATTAGGTATAAACTGGCACATATAAACGCTGTCTACGATTTAAATATGCGTTTAGTAATGACGTAGGTGCGGAAAATTCTATGTTTTTTGCAGTATATTTCTGATATTTGTAAATAAATTTACCGATAAATGGGCATAATTTTGGCTACGTCTAAGGTTGCCACACGTGCTTTAAATTACAGTAGAGTTCCTATTGCGCTCAAGTGTACCTACACAAGTATCACTAATACATTACTTTTTTATTACTAATAAACTCATACCTACTCATTAACATACAAAAAAAATCCTACTGCTTACTGAAATAAATAAACTGGTTAGTAATACCAAAAAACCATAAAACTCGGGCGTTTCGCTACAATCAGTCATGTCATAATATAATGTCAAAATTGTTAGAGAAATAAATTGTTATAAAAAATTTAAATTAATGATACTATTTTCAATTCATCTAATTTCTTTATAACCTTTCTATAATCACTCTACTTCTCCAGAAAAAAATTCATCCCTACGTCTCTAGAAATTAAATTCGTTAGCTTGCGGCCAGCTCACAAAATGTCAATTTACCCTGTGTTAGCCTTATTAAGGAGTTTATTACTAGGTTACTTAATCTTCAATCTACTCTTGGATTAGTCTTTCGGGAAAACCTCTGTACAAGCAAACTAAACATGCTCAGTGCAAGCATAACTCAAAACACTCACCATTTAACATTCGTTGAAGGAATGTTTGAGCGAATCGCTCATGCAGGCATTGCCGGTATAACTAGAGCTACGTAATAGTATATCTAGTTCGGGGGAAGGGATCACATATTGCGGTCAGGTGGTCAGCCACCAAGCACCGTAGTCGAGTGCGGACGCGGCGATAAACCCAATATTCACAGCACAATACATATTCACATTTACAAGACAATATTAATACAATTTACACGACCAAAATAGTTTTTACGTTTATAATCGTTAAATGCATGACAAAGCATGACTGAAAACAAAAACATGAGATGATTTTAGGTGCGGGCCGCACGAGTCCTATCACTAGGTTGAGTGCACACTATTTACAAAAGGCTCACTTTGTGCCTGTCACAGTCACAGGTGATCAAACTACGTCTGGAACAATTCATCATCACATGATAAAAGCTCCAGTGACGCACTACAAACAATAAACAATGTTGTTACACTTTTGCAATAAACTCTATTATATACATACTTAAGTGTTTAGATTATATTATGAACATAAAATAAAAAGCTAATAAATGAAAGGGAAAATAATTCAAAATGGGAAAATAATTGTTATGATTTTGAAGTCGACCTTCATTGGACATACCTAAACAAGAAAATTTCTAGAACAAAAAAATCAGTGGAGTAACTTTTTAATTTAAATGTGTTTTTTTTGTAAATATTAATCTAACAATAGTAGAACGAACTATCTAACTACGGGTTCAGACGGTGCAGCAAAAGTGTCTCAACTAAAAATTTTAAGTGAATATGAATGAACATCTTCACAGTGTTTGATTAAAATTTCGCTCGACAAGATGTTCGCGACCTTGTCTGTCTAAATATTGTTTACAGTTGATATTATGCTATTTAAATAAGATTTTTTTTTTAAATTTGTATGGATATTCATTTTTCAAGGAAGTTGTAATTCATTTTCATATGTTACTCCCTCTAACATCAGCTATCTGTGAGTAGAGCTTCAATCAATTAATTTCAATAAACTTAACTATTTTGTTTGTAAACCGATAACACTTAATGGAACTTTTCACAAACAAGGCAAAAACCGCATTTTTACAGTTTCTGAGATGTGTGTAAAATTACACAACAAACAGAAAAAACTTTTGGTAGGGTAATAAATAAAAAATAAATAAAAATGTTAAAGAGATTATGGATTCGCGTCACCGACATGCTCATGACTGGCGTACGCGATAAGTAAATAATTAAAAAATAAATATATATAGTTAGAAACTTTTTGGATAGTGGAATCGCGTGAGTTCGCGTCGCCGAAATACTATTAAAGCAGCATATCTGTAGTTATACAGCTGACGTATTGTGCAACATTAGTGCTGTGTATATCTTTTAAGTGAAATTGAATGGATTAAGTAAAAAGTCCAATGTGTATTTTATTAATGTGCAATGTTAGAAATAGTGTTTTTTTATTAATATATTATTGAAAATAAGTTTTAAAAATAAATTGAAATTAATAATTTAACTGTTAAACATTATGAAATTTCAAATTTTAATGCTAAAACTATTAAGTTTAACTTTTTATCTACAACTGCCAATTTTGTTTTTTTTTAACTTTAACGACAAACACGACACAATATCGATTTTATAATATATAAAGACTACAGACACATAATGTCATTTAATTTAAGTATCTCAGCAAATCTGAAAATATAATATCAGTCTTTGGCTGATGTCTCGTGGATCCGTACCTTTATTTTGATAAAGTATTTATAGGTATTGTTACCTATATAGTGAAATAACGGATATTGAGTCTGGTATTCGTCTTTGATCTATATTTCTGATGTGGGAAACGTGATGCTGTAAGTGAGCTACAAATATATCCTCTCCAGTGATATAAAATGACGTTTTCATATAGTCAAAGAGACGAATAGGAATCGGCCTCTGCTCATCGGTTGTATGGATGAAAAGTATTTTATATCAACAATAATAAGCCACAAAGTATAAGTACCCTTATAGATACTGCTAAGTATTGGCTTGCGGATACTATGGCTTGTGAATACTAAAATAGATGACCTAACGTTTGCATATTCTTAATACTTATAGATAGAAGATTGATAATTAATGTGTCTCTAAAAAGAAAAAGTGTCATATTTCAAAAATAACAATTTGACTAGTTGATTATATAGTCTTGATAGATATTTTTCAGACGACCGATTTACCAAATACATTATAAAAATATAAAATGTATTTGAAAAGATTTGAATAAAATACTTTTGATTTATTAATCTGATGACTGAAGTAAGCTATATATTCTGAACCTATACTATTATGGCAACATTCAATTGATGAAACAAAATTATTTATATTTTAGATTTTAAATACATTGAGTTTCTCCTTGGTGCTCTTGAAAACATACAATATATAATGTACAGACTCGGAAGAGATACAAATTTCATAAACATATATAGTCTAAGAGACAATATAATGTTGTTTATCATTATTCTACAATGCTTAAAAGTAATGTTCTGAATTCGTGTTATTATTTATCCAGAGCAAAAATATAATTCTAGAATGATATTATCTCACATTTAATAATAACATTATTATTATATTTACGAACTTAAGCAAAGCGGACCTTTTGTGCATAGTATGGTATAGTGACTTATTACAAATTTGTAAAAATGACAGTTTAGTTAGTGCTTCTGCTAAACAGAATTAAACGTGATTAAGAATCTACGGCTCCGCACCAATGTAAACATTTAGTAAAGCAACGAAAAATAGAAAAAAAACAAAACATATAGACATCCAATTTTACGACAGCGTAGACAGCAGTGTGCAATTTTGAGTTCAGCCAGTTTTATTCAAAACAAAGCCTTAAAAACGACACAACAAGCTTTGTTTTACAATAAAAGTGACAAGGGACTCAATTTGTTATTAGTATTTCACGAAAGGCCACTGCCTTCATACCACTCACCATCTTGTAATCATCAATTTTGCTGATTGATCGAAGATACATGTTGACATGTACAAACGTCGGCGCATCGCCTTAACGACAGAAAAAAAAATATATTTAAAAAATAGCCTTACACTGTCAATAAATTTATCCTACTAATGAAATGCCTTTTATGAATAAAATACTCTAATGAGGTGATTTAAACATGATATGCCTAACGTCCGCAAATGAGCCAATTAAATGATATTTGCGTCACAAACTTTTCCTATCTGGCGTAGTAGCGACCGGTTACCGCGCCCGAAAAACGATTTTGGTCGTAAACACCAAATAGAGTCAAAATATTGTACATCGGGTAAATCTCTCCCACGTCACACGGAGCGAATTTTCCCATTCATTTGACTTGTTTGGAAGAATCGAGCAACCGTATTTGTTAAGAATAAAAATAATTATCTCCTACATCTTAATCTAGTCCAGTCGACTTACCATTGTGACGTCATCGATTTTTGATATACTTCGGACAAATATATTGACGCTCACAACAGCTGGCCCATCTAAGTACCAAGCAAAATATACGGTTGATATTATATACAATTAAATAAAACTATGCCCTAAGGGATAACTGTAGTTGCACAGAAACCGCGTTGTCAAATACTACTCACCTTAAAACACCTGAAAAACTTACATTATTTTGTTACACAGCCCTCTACTATTGTTAATTCGCTTTAGTATACCTACAAAACGTACCTTATCCGAATCAGTATAATATTGGAGGGAAAAATCTGTTATTAATAATATTTCATGTTTAAGAGTTCTCGTAGTCGCGTTTCTTGTTTTGAAATTAACAATCATGGCGTGTTTTTGTTAAAAATTAAATTTAAAAAGCAAATTTATCACTGTTTTGAGTATTTCAATAATTCAACATTTTATGACATGACATAAATCGCTTACTACTTATAAAAATTCAAATAAAATTACCCGTAATTGGTGTAGATAAAATCGCATACCTAATTTTGTCATGGCGTGCAAACTATGGAATCTATTGATTTTCAAATGACATAACTGCAAAGTAAAATACGGTTTTATATAAGTATTAAAATTAACTGCAAAATAATAGGTGTAAGCTTTATTTTGGTTGAATAGATTTCGGAACAGTTAAGGCTAAGTGCCCACGCCCGCACCCAAAAAAAAAAGAAAAACCACCGGGCCGTAATATGAGCATGGACTTTCTAGACATAGCACTCCTTTCTCTTGCAAGTCGTAAAAAATTAAAGCAATTGGGTTTGTTACGGAACACAAAATCCTAAATTATAGCTTCCCTTACCATAGTGTTATGAATATTAGCAATTAATTCATGTAGAGGCTTTAAATTTTGACGAGGATCATTTTATTGTTTACCGTTTCCGAATCCTAGCTACGTGTTCTGATTTCATCACCAGTATTAATAACTCTCCAATGGTAAGGGCTACATCTATCGCTATCTCACTTTATTGTTTCTCTGTTATCAATCTCTCATCTCTCTCGTCAACAACAAAGTGAGATCTTTCAAAACTATATAACAAAGATTCTTCATTAGGTCACTTACTAACCATCTTTATGTCGCTTATTGTTGTAATACTTCTCACGAAGAGGTTAATATTAACAACTGCAGGTCCATCTGTTGGAACACCAAGTCACACCAACAGTAATTGAATAACAAAAACATATTATCTTACCCACAAGTATAACCGTCCTTTTGCCTATTATCAGACTAAATAACAAATCAGGAACAGATACAGTATATTCTAAAAAAAACTCTAAAAAAAACTAAGTCTGTTGCAAATTATCTGGTACGAGGGCTTCTTTTAAAAAAATCGCGTCAAGGACGTGTGTAAGAGATTTTACATCTTATATATAAAATTCTCGTGTCACAATGTTAGTTTACCTTACTCCTCCGAAACGGCTTTACAGATTTTTACCAAATTTTATATGCATATTCAGTAGGTCTGAGAATCGGCTACTATCTATTTTTCATCCCCATAAATGTTAAGAATAGTCCACCCCAAAAGTTTTATTTTAATTTTTATTATGATTTAGCATTGAAAAATTTTATATTTTCGCCCTTCTACTATCTACAACTATTTTTGTATCACGATCTTTATCTAATAAGATAAAGATACTGTTCCATCCACCAAACCGATATAGGGTTGCAAGATGGCAATCGAATACAATAATTGTAGTACGATATCTTTGGTAGGTCTGAGAATCGGTTGCATAAAAATTTTAATAATTGATTTTTTTTAATATGTTATATGGCAATACGACGTTTGCTGGGTCAGCTAGTAAATTACAAATGAAATCTGTATAGCAGAACTATCCTGAGCGGCTTCTATGCAGATAGTCCTATTGCACCATTTGCAATTTTTTTTTATTTATAGCCATCGGCTTCAACTGCGTGATATCACGATATAACCAGCACAAAGTTAGTGAAGTCTGGTCTCCGTCCACCCCTAAATTTTATTTTTATTTTTTTGGACGTAATTTTTTTATGATACAAATTTAAAAATAGATACAACCCTACATTTTCAACCCTCTACGATCACCACCTATTTTTGTATCGCAATTTCTATATCATTCTGTTCCATCCAAATCCGCTAAAGGGTTGCAAGATGGCAATGGATCAATACTTACAATAATTGTAGTACGATAAATTCGGTAGGTCTGAGAATCGGTTGCATCTACTTTTTACACCCCAAAAATTTTTTAATTACTCTAAATGGCAATCCAACGTTTGCTGGGTCAACATTCTTTGTTGTAATTTTCCAAAACAGTCACTCGAAATTTGCTTTTGTATTTATAAGTCGCAAAGATGTAGGTAGTTGAAAAAATATCAAATTTAAAAATAAATTAGTTGATATTAAAATTATGATTGATTACAAACGATTAGAGTCCAATCATTTTATTTTTATTCCATTAACTTCAGTGTAATCTCAAAGGCATTTTTTTCTTTGTCATTCGATCGTGCGTAACCCAATTCTGTCATTAATAATCAGTCAAACACAATTCCACCCAATTTCCTTTTATCTGACTTAATCTGATTTTACAATAAAGAAAAGTCGTAAATCTTTTCCCTTTCTTTTCAGGAATATATATTTTTTTCGAGTTTTGAAGGTGTTTTTTATCTACAGGAGAAAATGCGTCGTATTGAAAGTTTCATTATAAAAAGCATTTAAAGGCTTTTATTGAAATTTATCATCTAGCTTTTATCGATTTTCTACGACGCTTTGACGGTTCTAATATTCATCGTTTATAACAGCTCATAAAAATTCTATCTAATCTTATTAAATTTCCAGTTTTCTCGTTTTATTTTATTATCAGAAGTACTCTCTGTCTTTCTTTTTTATTTTCCAAAGAGGTAACATTAGCTATGGCTTTTTTCAGAATTAAGAATCTCAAACAACATACCGTCGCACTAACGCGGGAAAGACAGTAATCAATGAGATAAGGATTTAACACAATTAATTAACTTTACTTGATAAAACAGGGTTTAGTTTTAAGTTCCTTCTACGAAACTAACCAATCTTTACGAAAATTTGAAAACAGAATGGGAATGAAATATTCGGGCTATTTAAATTTTTCTACTAATTGTTGTAGGATTTGTAGTCTAGGCTTCTGTTTATGGCTTTTTTGATTGAGCAGTTTTAGCACTTAAAAATAAACGAAAAATATCAAAAAAGCAAAACAGAGTGCCACAGTATTGATCACATTGATCTTAAAAAGGTTAAAAACCAGGGAGAAAGCTGTTGAGAATATTTTGTATGGGAAAATGGCTCCTAAAGTTTCGCCTTCAGAAGTCTATAAAAATTAACTAAAAAAAAATTACGGGTTACATTCCGGGAGTTCCGGCAGAAATGAAAACTTGAACATTGACGTTGTGCATTTTTGAATATTTTGGAATGGTTAGGGACTAACTTCGCACGAATTGCTTTATTTATCGGTACAAAAGTAGTAGCATTTACGTGGTTAAATACAATATTCATATAATGCGCTGTCGTACACTAAAATTACAATTTATATTACATTAGAAATTTAATACTTCAGAACTATTACAATTATTTTGCATTAAAAAGTTTATCTCTAAGAAAAATCAACTTGTTCGTGTTTCGTTATTAACGAAGTATTTCAATCCATACCTGAGTTAAGCAAGACATTAATTTGCATTAATAGTAGTGCAGGACCAAGTTTGTCTTCAAGTTATCTAAGTTTTGACGAGTACCTACCAGTGCCGTTGATTCCCGATGGTCTGATGCGAGCATCGTATCTTCCTGGCCCTAAAATCTGATCCAGTATCTGTTTCTCTTTCTCCCTGAAGTTTATCTTTGCATCTGCGGTTCTGAAAATGGATTTTCGGAAAATAAATCCTGCTATAATAAAAAAAATACAATTTTGCTTATAATTACCCTCGACACCCAAACTGGGACAGCCCGTGATTTCTTGGGTCAGTCTCTTCCCAGTTGTGCATTGTAAAATGTCAAACAACAAACATCAACATATTTTAAGGTCTAACAATGGAAGTTATGCAACAAATTATGAACACAAAAACTATTTTATATATAATTTAGGGCGTGTGTTGTGTGTTTGTGTGTGTATGTGTATGTGTGTGTGTGTGTGAGTATGTGTTTAGCTTTTTATTTTTCAAATGTTATACCTGGTTTAAGTAGTGGTTATCGAATAAGATTTTCAGTAGCTTCGTAATTTAGGTTTCTTAACATGTTCTTGAGTTTATGTCTAAGTTCATATATATTACAATGCATAATTTTAAGTTTAAGTTTTATGTAACTATACTTTATTAGTAAGAACAGTGTTAAGAAAGCTTACAGCTGATAATAAGTTTTTTGTTAACCTATTTTAGTTCTGCCTTGTAATACGACAAATTACAATAATTGTATAGACACTCTTAGTCTAAAACGGACAGCTTTTTATGTGAAATCAGATTGCTTTCACTTAGCTTTATTTCTTAACTTTTTATTGTATTCTTATAGCGTGTTTGGGATAAAATGTAGACATACAGCGTCACCTTTTTCCGACACCATTAAGTTAATCGATAGATCTCCCTTCAGTATATACAGGAAAAAGATGATTAGACTGGTAAAGATGGTTGATTCCATTAGAGAATAAAAAAATCAGAATTACTGTATTATCTAGGTAATCTGAAGACTATCAGTAATACGAGGGGCGTTCAATAAATAGTGAAATTAAGGTGTAAACTTTTTGGAACCAAAAACTTTTTGGAACGAAAATACTGGCTGATACAATTAGAATATTTATATAAATATTAGTTATGGAAATAACTACAATATCTCTATCTAATCTAACTTACGCTTTTTAGAAAGGGAAGTGTTTTGTTTTCAGTGTGTCGGAGTCAAAACTCCACCGTTTTCTACAGTATTACCAACATGACCCCCCATCACGTCCCTCGACAATAGTAGTGACCGGACAAATGGTTAAAAATTTAAAATCTTTGTTTTAAAAGATCGATTTTAGCAGATGCATGTTTAATTCTTAAAAACAAAGATTTCTCGAGTTTCATTGGAACTGTTACGACAAGATATTTAACGGTTCTGTGCTCAATTTATAACCATGGATGCAACGTACCTTAAACATTATGATTATTTTTTACATTGCATGACCTAAAGAGGCCAACATTTTCAAACCCTAAAAATGAGGCAATTTTGTTGGTAAAAGTGCGATGGTAATGTAATTGAATAACTCGACCATGCAGCAACTGTTACTGGCTCCTTCATATGCAAGCATATAGAAACTCGTGAGAAACAACTTCAAAGGAAATATCTTCTCACAGTATCTTCGATATTTACCCGATCTAGAACTCAATGATTTCTACTTCAAAGGTTGAAGGATAAAAGAGCCGGAAAAATTGATCGTAAGCCTCAAGATATAACAACTGGTTTAGTTTAAAAATTTCGTATAAAATTGTATATAAACGTAAATCCCCAAAAAACTGTTAAGGTTCGACGTAATTCGAAACAATCAGCCGACTAGAAGAAGTAGTAGAAGTAATTATTTCACAATTGGGACATCTCATCTATTTTAGTAAACAGTTGTTTTGATGTCAAAGGGCTTGGCAGATGAAGCGCCGCGCATCGGACTTGACAGCGAGTATCCATATATCAAATGTGGCAGAGAGAACACACTGGTAACAAAACAATAAATAAATCAATTAAAACGGTTTTTATCAATTTTCGAATTTGTTAATTCATAAATTCATAGTTTCTCAACCTTATTTTGCTCACCGCCCACTTTAAGAATATGTTTTTTTCTAGAGTATTTTCGTGTATTTTTTTTGCCGTTATAGACTATATTTTTTAATCTACCCACGCCCTACGTCTTCTACTGCCCCCCCGAAAGTCTCAAACGCCCACAAGGGGGCGTTATCGCCCACGTTGACAACCTATCTAGATTAAAACAGAGACTGAAAATAAAATAGCGTTTTTTTCAAATGAATCTGTGGTTGTTACTTACTGTGCGAGGTGGGATAAGTAGAATACTACTAGAGCGAGAAAGGCGCATATTGGCCGAGAGTAGTCCATCGTCTTTCTGTAACAATAACATAATACATTACAACTATGTCTCAATGTCAAATTAATATAAAATATCTAGATAAAAAAACGTGTTAAAAAAACTGACCTCAAAAACTGAAAAGCATAAAATAACTTAATAAATATTAAATTTTTCTAGATTGCATGAGGTAAACTATAAGATTTCGATGCTTTTTATTGTCATATATTAAATAGATTTTTTTTAAGTTAGTATGGGTAGGCCTACGAAAAAATATAGGTCTCAAAAAACGGGAATGGAAAAAAGGAATCGACTCCGAAGAATGCTGTTTGAAACTATTTCACGTTCATGTGAGACACTGAAATATAGTAAAGAACATTTGTTAGTCTAAGACTCACTTATCGAGACAGATGTTAATACTTTATAACAATATATAATCCACCTTAATGAAAACTCCTAAAAAAGCCGTACACAAACTATAATTATTTCATCCACGTATACAAAAATATTCATACAATGAAAAGTACTGGTTCAAACTATGTTAAATTTTTATGGGACCAAATGGCAAATATTCCGCATCAAATTAAAGATGAATCATCTAAATCGGATCATAAATCTCAGCGTAATTGGTGTACATACATAAAAAATACCGATCGAATTGAGAAGAGGATAGAGAAAAGGAGGAGGCTTTTTGAAGTCGGTTAAAAACAGAAATTAATTTTACGATTTCACATCGCTTCATAAAAGATTCCTTATAAAGTAAAACAAATATTATTTTATGTCCCAAGAAGTAATATATACCCACTTGACCATACACTCAGTTCACAGAGTTTTTTTTAGAAAATTTTCAAAGAACTATGTAAATATTTACTGAACAGATGAAAGTCGCTCGCATGTACAGGCCTTATCAAAAAGACTAGCCTTACGTTCCACTACACACCTATAGGGTACCCACAACAGCACTGCGAGCGCAAATTCGTAGTGCTACACTCCCCCTGACGAAGGACCTCCAATTAGTCCAAAACTAGTCGTTACCAACATCAATTAATTGGGAATTAAGCTGATTTAAATTATTATACCATTAGTATGTTGCTCTGTAATATATAAACAAACACACAGGATTTACGCAGTCACATTCACTTATTTTTCGTTATAATATATTCAAAGAATTAATGACTCTATTTCCTCCAAAACACATTTTTCTAATTATTCAAACAAGCTCGAATATATAAACACATTTTCTTCGCACACCCTCGCCCACAGAGTTACATAAATGTTAGACGGAGTCAATAGAATTGCACTTGTGCAACCGCATTTGTATTTTATATTTACTAATTCAGTTTATCAGCCGAAATTACCGAATTGAAATTACCTGCGATAATTATCTGCGATTTATTTTAAGACTATTGCATGAGCGACGTTTTTTAATTGTAAACAGCACTTTGGTATCAGCAAGCCTAGTATCGGAATACTGGGTCTCGAAATCTCGAGCGATTGTGAATTCCGTGGCCATCTGGAGGGCAAAGCCAAATTGGCTTTGAAGAAGCTGGGCGTCGTTAATAGAGCACGACAATACTTCAAGCCGGCCCACATTCTAGCGCTCTACAAAGCGCAGGTCCGGCCACATATGGAATATTGCTGTCATCTCTGGTCTGGCCCACCACAGTATCAGCTCGATCCATTTGACCGCGTGCAATGCAGAGATACGACATGGGTACCTTCAAAAAAAGCACGTAGGTACATCTTTCTTATAGGCCAGAAACGCTTCGTGATTCCTCTGGTGTTGCAAGAGAATGTGGGCAGCGGTAATCACTTAACACCAGATAATCCGTACACTTGTTTATCCTCCTTTTCCAAGATACGTATTGATAAGGAAACTATAATAATTTAACGACACGATTGTTGAATCTTTGTTATTGCCACAGTTTGCAAAATTGTGTGTTCTGTCTATATAATGTTATTCTAAGGGAGGAGGTAACACAGTCTAAATACAGAAGTAGGTCAACAAGCACACCGCCATATTTTCTATACTGTATTTATTTTCTTTTTTATGTTAATTACTGACGAAAACGTAAGTATCTGCAACATAAATATTGTGTATTTTATTTAAGGTTTTTTTTACTGGTATTTAAGGGTAGATGACTCACTTTATAAGTTCTTTACTTATTCACAGGTTTTCAAGACATTACTTTTTACAGTTCCTACTGACACACAGGCAATTTGGCGCGTCTGTACGTTTGCTGTGGTGCGACCACAGACTAAGAATATACTGGCGTAGTATTTTCTTAGATTAACGCGAGTGTTACTAATTTAAATAAAACACTTTTAAAGGATTAAAACGCGTGTAATTATAACTGTTATCTAATTAGATTTTTGCGTAAAAGTTACATATTTAATTTAGTTAACCCGATGTTTCAAAACCTTTCCAGATCTCGTTTCTGTTCTGTTTTAATAATAGTAAAAAGTTTTAATCCTTTAAAAGTGCTTTATTTAAATATATTGGCCTATAGTCGATTTGACAGCCCGATAGCGCGTGATCTATTTTGTTCGGTCAATGTGTGCGTTAGCGTGTGGTTAAATATTCAAAATACTAAGGTGCTAATGTGGCTGTCTGTTTACGACTTGCCAATTAAAATCGATTACAGTAACCATACAGTAACATCTGGATGTGTGTTGGTCCTCCACAGTGTGTTTTTCAAGGATCTTTCTTCCACGTACTACAAAGCTGTGGAATGAGCTTCCTTGTGCGGTGTTTCCGGGATACTACATGGGTAACTTCAAA
Organism: Leptidea sinapis; assembly: GCF_905404315.1. Classification (NCBI taxonomy): domain Eukaryota; kingdom Metazoa; phylum Arthropoda; class Insecta; order Lepidoptera; family Pieridae; genus Leptidea; species Leptidea sinapis. The sequence goes on along the minus strand of NC_066300.1, from coordinate 3,919,152 downwards.
AAAGCGCGTACACCTTCCTTAAAGGCAACGCAAGGTGCTGTTGCAAGAGAATATGGCCGGCGGTCATCACTTAACACCTAGTGACCCGTACGCTCGATTGTCCTCCTTTTTCCAAAAAAAAAGTCAATTAAATCGCTTCCTTTTCTGTCTACCGTATCTCTCTTTGTTTGTCTATACGACGGTATGTTGTGTGTCTGTGGTACCTTCATACCTACTTTACATTTGATCGAGGCTCAAATGCAAAGTAACAAATTCACAGAACGGCCACAGCTCAATCTCGACTATTCCTCTACCGTCGCGGTCGCGTACTTAACAAAGTAATTATATACAAAGAAACTTTAACAACGCTTGTCGGAGTGGTTAATAACACACTCAGATTGGTGCTCGCTATAATTAGCACATTATTACGCTCGTCACTCGTGACTCGAGCCGCAACCCGGATGGCGGGAAACTCGAGTATCGCTCAAATACAAGTATTCTCTACAACGTATTATATGAATATATACGCTTTGTTCAACCAAACGTGCAAAATTTGTGGCCTATTTCCGAAAAGTTGTGAATTATTCATGCTACAACTTTCCTCGGGATTGTAAATGTTAGATGTATCACAATTTTCATAAAATATTGGCTGTGACAGCTGTGAAAATGTCGAAAAATATGAGGTTGATAGTTAACCACCAAAACAGAGTGACATACAAATCGCGAGTTTAAGACGCAGTTTGTCACGCACACTAGAGTACTTAAAAAAACCTGTCCTATTTTTATCGGTTGTCTTGCACCAAGAGGCTCCATCTAGACGTATAAATTAACTTAGAGTACTATTATAAAAAAAACAAACTGCCATCTGCTTCGCAATCTATGATCGTAATACGTCCCATCCTTTTTTATGAGAAAAACTGACAAGTCGTTTGCATGATGGTAGTGATACTACCCGCTGATTACAATGCATTGCCCCTAATAGCCCAAACACACGATGAGATCTAGTACGGCCAACTGTCGGACGCGGTGAGGTAGTGGACCATATTCGATGGTATGACGCATCGTCTTTCGCACAAAATTTTTATTATTACCATGCGGACGGTACCAAGTACGACGCCAGACCAATTATTGGTTTGAGATGCCCACCGCGCCGTCCGATGGCCGTATCAAATCCGACCATGTGCTTAGACTATTAAAATTCGTGAAACAAGGATCACAGACAAAAAGTACCTGCTTGCTATTACTTAATATTGACAATTGACGTAGTATTGAAGATTTTCTTGTCATCATCATCATCCTCAGCCAGAAGACGTCCACTGCTGGACAAAGGCCTCCCTCAAACGTATTCCGGTGATCTTGTCCAGATCTTCGGTCCATCTTGTGGGGGGCCTACCAACATTGCGTCTTCCGGTATATGGTCGCCATTCGAGGACTTTACTGCCCCAACAGCCATCTGTCCGTCGAACTATGTGCCCTGCCCACTGCCACTTCAGTTTTGCAATCATTTGGACTGTGTCGGTAACTTAGGTTCACCTACGGATCTCCTCATTTCTGATTCGATCTCGCAGGGAAACTCCGAGCATAGCCCTCTCCATTGCCTTCTGAGCGACCATGAGCGTTTTCATAAGGCCTATTGTTAGCGACGGCTCATAGTAGCAGCGGTATACACGTCTGCGTAAGTCATCACTGGCAACACACACTGGTTGAAAACCTTCGTCTTCAGACACTGTCGTATTTGAGACGAGAAGATTTTACGGAGTTTCCCGAACGCTGCCCATTTATGATTTTCTTGTATTTAATTGTAATTGTTAATTTCAGACATTTTTGTTAAAGTTTAATTTTTTTTGGTAGTTTTCTTAATTTATAAAATATATCTTTAAATTTAGAAAATATATCTTAAGCTGGGTTTACATTTATATCATTTTAGTGTATCAGATCTCCGACGCATAGCATCAACGTTATTTTGAGCTAGTGTGGATGCAAATGAAACGCGATCATGCTACACGCCGTAGTATGACACATCCCAATCCGTATGTAACCGAGTATCTGATACGGGTCGTATCGATAGCCAGCCAAATGATGGTAGTTTGGACGCATCTTGATACTTTATCATGATACGTCTATGTTGTTAGATACACCGCGATCAATGCCAATCCGGTTTCTGTCCGATCATCAAATGATTTCTTAATCATTGCAAGAGCACGCAACTCCACTCCGAAACAAGACATTTGGATACGAGGATCGTAGAAAAAAATGAGCGTCAACACATAACGTAACACGTTTGTGACACGCTGACAAGATACAGTATCTTGTCAGTTTTATCATGCTAAATATCAGGTCCACACTTACGACTACTACCAACAAGTTCAACGCCGTTTGCGTGAAGCAATCCGAAAAAAACGCCCGGATTTGTGGCAAAACAATTCATGGCTTTTGCACCACGAAAATGCACCTGCTCACACTTCATTGCCTCTTCGTGAATTTTTGGCCAAAAACAAAACTGTAGCGATGCCTCAGCCTCCATATTCGCCAGATTTTTTCTATTTCCAAAAATAAAGAGAACATTAAAAGGCCGTCATTTTACAAGCATAGATGACATTAAAAGCGAATCGCTGAAAGAGCTAAAAGCTATTACAAAAATCGAGTTTCAAAAGTGTTTCGAGGATCGGAAATAGCGTTGGCACAAGTGTATTATACCCGAGGGGGATTACTTTGAAGGGGACAAAACAGATATTGATGAATAAATAAATATATTTTTCATAAAACAAAAATTCTCGTTATTTCTTGAACACACCTCGTACATACAGTGTCTTTTGTCATTTGTCATTCTCCAAAATTTAATAAATATTGGAGAATAAGTGCCTATCCAACAATTAAATGCTGTTAAGGTTCTTTATTACTTTGTAAAAGGAAATCAAGTGGTCTAGAAAGACCATCAATTTCTATTTAGCCTTTTTTGATAATCATACATATATCGGCGTAAATACTACAACACACCTATTATAAAAACGAGAATAATTCAGTTTAACTAATTTTAGTTAAAATTAGCTCATAATTTATCCTCTAATTACATTGTGGCGTGAAATTATTGTAAAAAACAACACGAATTGACAACACGTGCACCGAGTCCTATAAATACAGCCGCACGGTCGACACTTGAGTCATCCAGACTGACCTATGTAGCAGCAGCTTAGTACCCGTACCGCACAGCGTGGAACCGGAATCGCCTGCAAGCACAAGAAAATCTTGCGTTGCGTGCCATAGTCGGGGCGCCGCGTTACGTACGAAACGCAACAATCGCAAAAGATTTAAAAATTGAAAATTTAGACGCCTTCGTAAGAAGGATTACAACAAACATGTTCCGGCGAACAGACGCCTCGTCACACCCTCATCTGATAGGAATTGCCTCGCTACATGCAAGACCCCCAGATGAGGAGGGTAGACGAAAAATGAAGGCTACTCAAGGGACTGCGTAACTGAAGAGGAGGATGAAAACTCCACAAGACCCCGGAAAAGGTGAAAACTGACAGACTGACAGACTAAGCTACGAGCTAAGGCACAACAAAAAAAAAAAAAACATAAAAAAAAAATCGTTGTGCCCCAAGCAAGTAGTGACGAACCCAAATATCATCAAGTGACTCTCCCAACGTCTTGGGAGAAGAAGTGCCAGGGTATAGGGCCCCGCCCTGACACCCTCCTTCCGCCCTCACACAGGAGGTGAGAAGAAAACTTGACGACGACACTTGAGTCAGTCGTGCTCGGGCTGTCGTACGGTACGGACCTCTCTGGGACGTCGTAACGCTGCCCGTTGAATAAACGAAAGTAATAATATACCTACTCGTGTAGTTTTCTTTAGAAGAATCAATGAGTGATCTTCAGCAAGATAGCAATTGTGATGTCAACAGTAATGACGTCACACCTTTTAAAAACAATACAGAGGTTCTTTCCTCGTCATATATGATAAGTTTTATCGATATAGGTAAGTCTAGACACAGTCTTGTTCTGAACTGATTCTTTTCGGGGATGGCAATTCAGCTCTCGACCTCCGGTGTTGCTGCTGTCCATGGGGGTTGGTTTTTTTACTTTTCATCAGGTGTTTTATTGCTCGTATAACAGTGCCATCTAGGGACGCCTGTTTTTAAAATAAATAGTTTTAGAAACGATTATTCCGTTACTCTGCATACCTATATATTATATCATGACGTAACGGACCTAAATCTGACGCTCTCGTGTAATGCTAAAATCTGACGCTAAGCCTGCGCAGCGAGCAGCCCGACCGTCCGTATAAATGCTTCGGTTCCTAAAAAATGTCGGTACAATTTATGACACGTACGCGACATTAATATGTATGTATATTTATTTTTTTATGAAAATAAGGGACGAACAGGACGTTCAGCTCTTGGTAATTGATACGCCCTGCCCTTTACAATGTAGTGTCGATTTGAGCGGCACTACAACTGCGCTCGTCACCTTGAGACATAAGATGTTAAGTCTCATTTGCCCAGTAATTTCATTATCTACGGCGTCCTTGAGACCGAAACACAGTAATGCTTACACATAATTTAGCCGGCATCCTGTGCATATAGATGTATGCTGAAAGTGGTTAAGCGTTGGAAGCAATTGTCACGTTACGAAGTCTCGTCCGCCATGATGTCACCAAGTCTATTACTAAACAAAGCAATTGTTAAAAGCAAGCCAACTTCTTTATAAATTGTATATCGTATTGTACGTGTATACACTATGATAATATAGTCTCGGCCTCTGTTCAGGCGATAAATAGAGTTCCTAAAATCAATTTAATCGTTAGTCTCATTACTAAACAACGGAATATCTAAGCGATCGGACAGCCTGGGTCTAAAGGTTTGCATCCAAGCGTCCTAGTGGAATGACCCTAGTGGCTTGGGCATGGGGGAAAGCGCTGATGTGCGATGCGAATTTCGTCCCATTTTTTTTGGTTTCCATCCTTGACGCGACGCTCTGGCTCCTCTTAATGTCCAAGCTACTTCAGTGATCGCTGGGGCTACTGCTTCTACAGCCGAGGACATCAAACTTCGCAAATATTATGTCAGTTTTATATCTCTTTGCCGTTTGGTGTCGAGGAAGTTGACCCGTGAGGCCCAGAGGCACAGAGAGTGCACAAAATACTATATTCGTGCCTCTGGCTACTTGAAACCCATGCACTGGCTATTTGAAGAATGAAGTTGCCAGTGTGATTAGAGGACATTCCCATGGTAGGGGTGACAAGCGCAGAGCAATGTCATGCCGCTACAGATTAGGTCGTATTGTCAATGTCAACTTATCTTTTTTTTTCACAGTGTGGCTGTATACATAATTTTGACACGTCAAAAATTCTTGATTTATGTAAAATATTATATAACCGGTTTTTAATTATTCGTTGGGTCTTAAATAATATAATATAAGTGTTAATCTTCTTATTTTTGACCGGTTTCAATCTTTTCAGTGTTTTTAATCTAGCTAATTAGCAGAATAAAGTTTCTCATCATCAATGCACCCGAGAGATTTGTGAACGAACAGGCATATAGATACGGCTAATGTAATTGGCAATGCAATAATTAAAGTGAATGTTATTAAGCCTTCTAGATTCGCTGAAGAAATAAATAAACGTGGTATTCGATTAGACGTACATAAAATAAAATAAAATATATTACGTTTGTGTCGAATTATCACTTTTATTTAATTATCACTATAATTTTATAAGCCGAAATTAAATCGAGGTGTTCTCAATTCGTCGAGAATAAAAATAAAACTTTTGATGTTCGATCCCCGTTTTATTATAAGGCGTACTTAGGCTTTGCTCAGACTTCACTTACGTTAAACTTAGCTGAGCAAAAGCTTAGTATAATCTATTATTTTATTTTTAAGTGTAAATACGTTTTATAGATCACAGCCGTAGACTTTACTTACCTTAAAATTTGTCCAAGATTAAGCTAAAAATAATTTCAGCTGCCAAATAACTATTAATATAAAATGAAAGATTATGCTGAGCTTCCACTTAGCTAAGTTTTACGTTAGTAAATTATGAGCAAAGTCTAAAGACGTGTTATTGATGTCAGTCTAAGTAAGAACTATCGAGATCATTTAAACGTTATGACTTCATCATTATTTCTAAATTGACCATAAATACAAAAAAAAAAGAATCCAAATTTCCCTTACTATAACAACACAAAAATATCAAATGTGCTTGTAGGTTTTTTTCAACGTGAATAAAGAATTTGCTTAATGATGAATATAAAAGAATCATAAAAGACAAGATTTGTTGACCCTCCACAATGTACTAAAAAACTCGTATTGCTATCTCAGAAAAACACAAATATTAGACAAACGGGCCGAATATTCAATTTATTCAAGAATAACACCTCGTTTTATAAGAATGTGTCCCTCATATAATGAAATAGCTAAATTAGACAAAGATGTTTTTTTTCCAGACATTCTTTATTTTCTAACAAACTAGGTGAAATAATTAAGTATTTAGATTAGGAATTCTGAAGTTGATTTGATTTTAAAATCTTATTCAAGCTGTGCGACCGTATAGGATTGCAATAAGATTTAAATGTAATTTAATTAAGACTTTAGGGTAGAAAATACCTACATATGGCCGCCGGATATTTAAACAATTAATTTAAAATACTGATTTCACAGGTAAAACTTGAAATTATTCATTGAAAATGGTTGCATGATATTGAATATAACAACTAAGCTGAAAGGAATCGCATCTCCTTTAAATATATTTGCTATCTCAGGCCTTCTTGGACTTGTCGTGAAGCACCCAAATTTTAAGCTGAATAGTGATAAATAAAATATTTACTTTAAACAACAAGTATCAACATCAAATCTATATTGATGATAAGGTAGGTAACTAATTATTATAAATGACTAGTTGACCCGGCAGAATGCGTACTGCCTCAATCGATAAGTAAAAGACCTAAACTTTTGTATAAAATAAACTTAAAACAAACAAAAGGACTCCTTTTTTTAAATGATATTACCCGTGTTTTAAGGCAGTTTATGTTTTACCTACTGAGAAAGTTAGAACGATATAAAAATTCTAATTAGTTATTCATTTTAAACTATTTTTATTTGATTTCTGAACGACGGGGGACACATCAAAGGAAAATCAAATTTGTTGTAGTATTTTCATATTTATTCGACCTTTTAAACCTTCTCTGGACTTCCACAAATAATTCAAGACCAAAATTTGCCAAATCGGGCCTGCCGTTGTCGTGTTTTAGTGAGACTAACGAACAGCAATACATTTTTATATATATAGATAGATTGAACTATGACTTAAATTATAAAAATAACCTTTTCCTCGACGTTTTGTAGTTGGGTCCACGATTTATATTACGCATCACTATTACGCTGTGTATAAGATCCTGGCTTGAATACAAGGCCAAATTAATGAAAATCTACTATTGTCGTCGGTGCTTGCGAGTGCAAAATTTTCACATTCATATACGATTTTGTTAATTACAAAGATATACGAATATAGGTGTTCACTGTACGAAGCTATTCAGAGCCTATAAATAATGGAAAGCAAGAAGTGCGCTATTTTATTTTAAATTTCACAACTTTTGGAGATGTTGGCTCGCACATTCCAGGCATCACCCAGCTTCAAGTTTTCTTGCATGTTCTGCTTCGAAGTGTTTTTATTTATTCCAAGGTAGGGAAATATACACGTTAAAAAGTACAACACGAGAATTTTCATATTTGATTTGGTTAATATAAATGTAGGTAAATAAATACTCGTAGATACAAAAATACACGAAAACTATTATTTACAGATAAAATACTTTAGGCACAGTAGCTTTAGGTACATACATTATCGCGTTAAATTTTATTTAAATAATATGCACGTACCCACACATCTACACTAGCTTGATTTAGCTCTAGGAAATCTATATATATATAATTGAATTGCTGTTCGTTAGTCTCGCTAAAACTCGAGAACGGCTGGACCGATTTGGAAAATTTTGGTCTTAAATATAATTGTGGAAGTCCAGAGAAGGTTGAAAAGGTGAATAAATATGAAAATGTTCGGAATTAAATAAAAACATCAAATTAGATTTTCCTTTGATGTGTCCCCCGTCGTTCAGAAATTAATTTAAAATAATAGTTTAAAATGAATAACTGTAGATTCATAAATCTTAAGTTTAGCCAAAGAATAAAATTTCTGAACCTAACCGCACCACAAAAAACAAAAAATATAGTTTAACAGAAAGCTTTAAATTGATTAACACACTGTATCATAACTGTGTTTGTCTGTCAATATCAAATTGAAACCTTATAAATACACAGTATTTAAGGATAACTGTTTTGTAAGTAAGCAAAAATAATAATAAAATTTCATTCATACCGAGCATTTTCTTTATTTGTTTTAATTAAAAAAGGATTCCTTTTGTTTGTATGTTTTTTATACAAAAGTTTAGATCTTTTATTTATCTACTGAGGCAGTACGAAGTCTGCCGGGTCAGCTAGTTTTAAATAAAATGCATGGAGATGATTGCGAAGTTAAAAATAATTAGTTACACACAAACCCTTGGGCCCACCTAGGGTTAAATATTAACGACTAATTATTTTTTATTTAACACATTTTTTCTCTCACATTATTTCTGTAAGACAATGGCGATTGTTGGATAGCCGCCAGTATTGACGGCTGTCGAACTAGATGAGATTGTATAAAAATAAGCCATTTTTCTAAATTGTGTTTGAAGGTAATTATGTATTTAAATTATATTAATAATTTATGTGTTAGAAACTTTTCCTTATAATATTTTTATAACAATTAGCAATAAAATAATATATGTAGAACCGGTGACTCAGACATCCATTTCAAAAGCGAGGTCTCCATATTATTTTATTGAAGAGGAGGATAAAGTACCACACATACGGGTCTCCTGATGGCATATAATCACTGCGGCCCAAACTCGTTTTATAACACCAGAGGACTAACAAGAGTGTTGCCGACCTTATAAAGTTAAAAAAACGTACATATATGAAATCGAAAACCAAAAATTTAATGGTACGTGGCAGGCGTGATTGAAACGGGGGCTTCGTGGTAAAAGACAACGGTCCTACCTATTGGTCCATCGGCGCTTCAAATTAATAAGCAGTTAGAATATTTATAAATTTTCAGCTAGAATTCTCAAGTAAATTTGCGATTTAAATTAATTAATTAAATTAAACAAAACTAAAGTATAAATTTTTTGAAGTGGAAATACTCACAGATGATATTTAAAAAATCTTACAATTCACACCAATTCCACACTAACAATTATAAATTATTCGCTGAAAATGTCAGGAATGCATTGCATCAGCCAAATATTGCACGTAAAATGTCACACTAAATTAATTCACGTAACAGATATTATTATTGTACACGATTATATTATCGAGCATAGTTGTAATTGGAAGCTACCAGCTACAACCTACAACCGACAACTATCAACGCTGAAATGGGACTGAATAAAACTTTTGCACCAAACCATCTAGTCTACCGAGATGGAACGAGTGCTCTGCGCAGTCGGCTGAATGCGCGGTGACCTTTGCCCGTTAGCAAATGTCATACTGACAGAACCTTTTTAAGCGGGAAATGCCGGATATAGCTGAAAATGGCGCGCCTATACGAGTAAATAAAATTAACGTTGACATTAGATAATTTCTTGTTTCCTTAATGCTATTACGTTGTAAAGTTCAGATATGAATTTATATTGATATTTTAATCTAATATATGGTATAAATTCATTAGATACTAGATTACTAATTTTATACTTAGATACTCGTTGGCCTGTATTTTCGATTGTATTCGAAAATGTGCGTATTGTTAAATTTTAGGTTTAAATATATTTATTTTCTCAATAAAAACATATGTTTTTCATTAAAACTTTGAAATAATGTAATCTCTTACTTACATTTATATGTTTTAAGCGACTTTTTTTTTCTTTTTGAGAAATGAAGAAGGTAGACTATTAAAAAGTTGTGCGCCCTCGTAAATAAACATACGCTTGCCCACGGACTAGTAAAAAAAGAAGGACTCCACGCCGTGATATTACCTTTATGCTAATGTGTGTGCGGTTACGGGGTATACCAGTTACACAATTTTTTCTCCCTTAAATAATCATATATCCACAAATACTTTTATATTATTGTTTTTACATTTTTTCACAACGCACGACGGCATTTTTAAAATATTCTATTGCGACGCAAACTGATCTGTCACAGACGATGGCAAATCTCATAATGGCGGCCGATCGGCTTGTATTAGTGTGTGGCTATGTATTTACACGGCAGCACTGCAGTGCCGGCAGAAGTGATAACTTAAAACTTACCGTTGTGCATTTTTGAATATTTAGGGAATAATTTCGCAGTATAAAAGTACAAGCATTTATGTGGTTAAATTCAATATTCATTTATTACGCCATCGTAAACCACAAGGACAAAATATACTACACAAAAAATTTTACCTTTCAGAACTATTAGAATTATTTTACATTAAAAAGTTTATCTCTCAGAAAAATCAACTTTCATCCTTAACTTGAACGACTGACTTACGAATTTTCGATCAGATCAAGTGTGCTGACGCGAGTAAGCGTTTTTTACTGTAACAATTTATACCCATCCAGGAAAAGCAGAACGCCGCTTAATACATCCGAAAATATCTCTTATCTTCCAGGCGTTTCTTAGCTATTTGGGAAACGTAATTGGGTGTGATATTTCACCATCATTAAGAAATACAAGTATAACTATCGCCTTAGGAAGAGTCTCTGCTAATGACAAAACCTAAAAACCAAATATTTAAGCTGTAAAAATATTTCGGTCCTTCGGCTGAGATTCGATCCCACGACCTCGCGGTGTTTTGGCTTCTAATCACAATGTTTCAACCACTGGTCCAATGACCATATGATCATTAAATAGCCGAACTATAATTAGTTAGAAGTATAAATGATTCGTCCATAATTTCAACGACTGCCTTACGAATTTACGATCAGGCCACGTGTCCTGACGCGATTTTAACATTTTATACCCATCCCAAGAAAAGTGCTCAACGCCGCTAAATAAATTTTCACTTCAAAAGAAAACCGATTACGAGGATTTATCTATTATAATATTACTCTTTAGTCGGATGTGAAGCGTGCTTTCAATATATTTTCGTGTTAGTGTCATGTCATAAATCATCATTACCAATTTTAAATTTTACGCTGGGGCTAGAGACAATTTGAAAATGGCCGGATACTTCAATTCAAATTAATTCGTTAAAATTCAAACATATATTTGAATCTTAATTAAATATATTTTATACTATCTGACCCAGCAAACGTTGTATTGCCGTATAAAGTAATAAGAATAAAAACTTATTTTTTTTTTACCTCCGGAGAAAGTTCGAACGATATAAAGATTCTAATTAGTTATTCATTTTAAACTATTCTTTCGATTTGAATTGTGAGCGACGGGGGACACATCAAAGGGAAAACAAAATTGTTGTTTTTATTTAATTTCGAACATTTTCATATGTATTCACCTTTTAAATCTTCTCTGGACTTCCACAAATAATTCAAAACCAAAATTAGCCAAATCGATCCAGGCGTTCTCGAGTTTTAGCGAGACTAACGAACAGCAATTCATTTTTATATATATAAATTCACCTACTGAATGAACCCAGTCTAAAGAACTAAGCGAACCTTATTTTTAAATACTTTTTTACATTAGTTACAATAAAAATTATAAATATAAATAGTAACGAACTCTGTACTTCCCAAGTGTTGTTAATTTAAAAGTAATTTATGTAACAGTAACCCTTATCCCACAAAGATTTCTTAACAATAATTCTTTTGAATTTAACCAATATATATTCAATTAGGTTTGTTTTAATAACTGTTACCTACTAAATCAGGTTTACTAAAAATTATTTCGAATCTCGCACATGTATTTTGTACATCCTCTGGGATCATGTTGCAAAAGGAAATAGGTACATCGCTCAACAATCCTAATAAGTCAACTTAGCAAATAGTAAGTATTTAAGTTTACGCTTATATCTGATGATAATATTTAAGGTTAGAACTGAAAATAAAAGTGGGTACCATCAGCAGTAGTAACATTTACACTTAGTTACTGTATCGTATACAGTTTTCCACTTACTAGGTACTTATAGGAACTACTTTTTTATATAAGATGGGGCAAACGGTCAAGAGGCTCACGTTATGGGAAGTGGTGAGGTAGGCCCATGGGTGGCATGGAAATGCGTAACACCAGGAGTATAGAGATGCGTTACATTAAGCATTACTGTGTTTCGGTCTGAAGGGCGCCGTAGCCAGTGAAATTACTGGGCAAATGAGACTTGACATCTATGTCTCAAGGTGACGAGAGCAGTTGTAGTGACGCTCAGAATTTTTGAGTTTGGGAGTAATCTTAGTAGTCCCTTATCTTAATAGTCCCTTATTTTCATTAAAAAAAAATGCTCTGCTCTAACGTTGAACGTCCCTCAGTCGTGACCTTTCGAGATTACTTGGTTGAAGAAAGCCGGAGGTCAACTTGCTGGTGGTGAAAAAATCATTTGGGTGCTGGTAGCAAGCAGAACCTCTGAGCACTACCCGTGATATATGCGGTAGAACATGCAGAGATAACTCATGTCACTACGCAATGGCAAAGAATCAAACTGATCGTGGATGACTTGATCACCGATTTTAGAGCCGCTCTTCGTTGTATGCGGTCAAAGGAAGAAGCTGGTACTGAGGACCACCCGACCAGAGGTACGGAGCATAGTACTCCACGTGACGCTAATTAGCGCCTTATATAGTTACAGGCAGTGGCTTGAAGTTAAGTAATGTCTTGTCTTACTGAGTACACTAAGCTTTTTAGAGGCCAACTTGGCCTTCTCTTCCAAGTGACCAGGGAACTAAACGTCGCTCGGTAAATCTACGCCAAGTATGCCGATACATGGCAGTCAGAGCGAGTTATCTCAAATCGAGGGTATACGACAACGGAATAGTTTTAGCGGTGACGTAGCCTATGCCGTAGCCTCCAATTGCCAAAAGAATATATATTTTTAATGGAGTTTTAGACATTATTCGTTAATAAATATATATATTATAATTAATAAATATAAGTAAAGACTGGAGCTTAAGAGCTATAATTAGCCCGTTCTAATAAGAATTAAGCAACTGCAGTAATAGTTAATATCGCAGAATATTTCCCAAGCGCTGATATTCTTGGAACAATAACATTTAATCCCGGTCAACAGTTCCCCGGGGCTGCGCAAGCAACACTACACAATACGTCATTCATTCACCTTGTTTAAGGCCGCGTACTAACGAGCTTCGTCTAAAAATAATATTTAGCCTTAATTGTAAGTACTTGCAGCTGTTTTGCGAGAACATATTATTTAATATTTAAAGGCTTCAGTCGAGGTGAGAACTGCTTTTAATACGCTTTAACTTTATCTCTCTATTTATATATGTATGTAACGGAATGTTTGATCGTGTATTTCACCTACTTCAAAATACAACGTTAGGTTGATGTAGTTGTCAGCGTATTTTAAATTATAAAAAATGTAACTCAACTCAAACAAAGTCCATACATTACATGAATACCATTTCATCATCATAAGTCACGCTCGTTCCGGTGAAGTTAACTAAGAGAGACTCATATTAATAATCTCACCTGCCGTGTAGTCTTAGCAATACCATTTTTTTATATAATTTATTAGGTGTTTTTGGATTACAATTAAACGAAGGAAATAACTATAATAAAATATATTTTTATTATGGTAGCAGATTTTTTTTTGACGAGAAAAAAAACCTCAAAAATTCTGAACGGCACTACAACTGCGCTCGTCACCTTAAGACATAAAATGTTAAGTCTCATTTGCCCAGTAATTACACTATCTACGGCACCCTTCAGACAGAAACAAAGTAATGATTACACAGAACTGCATCACGGCAGAAGTAGGCGTTGTGGTACCCATAGTCTAGCCGGCGCCCTGTGCAAAGGAGCCTCCCATTGTTAAATTACCTACTAGATCGCTATTAATGCTCTAATTCAGTGACCTTTATATATCCTTATAATATGTTATGTTTTTAAAGTGATAACTCTCACTTCTAGGATTAATACACAAATAAAAATTGAAAAACAAAATTTTATGAACGATGCAGGATTCGAACCCACGACGCCGGAGCGTTCCGTGCCGGTGTTCCAACCAACTGAGCTAACCGTTCGAGTACCGCCTCGTTATAAAATCTTGTTTGCTTTGTTCATCTCTCAGGTTGTGGCTTCATCTACAGGATCTACTTTACAGTTGATAACCTGCTCAACCCCAATACTTGCATATTAGGAAATTGACTTGAGATGAACAAAGCAAACAAGATTTTATAACGAGGCGGTACTCGAATAGTTAGCTCAGTTGATTGGAGCACCGGCACGGAACGCCGGAGGTCGTGGGTTCGAATCCCGCATCGTTCATAAAATTTTGTTTTTCAATTTTTATTTGTGTATATCCTTATGTCGAACCCCTACAAGTTTGAACATTCAATAACAACAAAATATAAAATCGAATTTATTTTTCACTTACATGTTGATTACTAAATAAAATCCCACGAGATGAACGCGCGTTCGAGATCACCAAAACCAATAAGAGGTCTTTGTTCGGCTTGCAACAGCTTGGACAAAGTTTCAATTAAGCTACACCGGATATTGTTTGGTCAGTCAGCAAGTCTGGCACAATTTGGCTGTACAATTGTCAATATGCAACAAAGCTCTGCTGTGACGTAATTAAGGGTGAATGCCTCCCCTCCACCCTGGGGGAAGGGTGGATCCTGAGCGGCAATGCAACTGCGCTTGCCACCCGGTAACACCCACTTCTACCCTTCCACTTCCCGGTTCCAGGGATACTCCCTTTTCTGACACGCCCATACCCCACCTAAGACTTTTTTTTATAATAATATATGAAATTGCATATAAATCATTTTTTGTATATTTTTTACATCAAAGAAAAGATAAAGTCAACAAACTATATCAGTTTACCTAACTGCGCATCGTCAATTTCACATATTTACCATTGCGGTTGTCATCTCATAAGTTTTAATTTTGCTGTAATATTAAGAATTTGTCCGAAAAAACCATCAAAGTCACCAGGGGCGCTGTCAAATACTTCATGAAAATATTTGACATTCGCGCTTGCGTCATTACGGTACGAATTGACGTATTGTAATACGTCTTATATTATTTTATTTGATTGATTACTGTTAGAAAGTTCCCGAAGAAACAATGCATTTTACAGAAAATGTGAATATTAGGTCTAAGATATACTGGGAATATTATTAACATCGCTAAGCTCAAATTATAGAATAGAATAGTATACAAGCATAAGGTATGTGTAACGTAGGCAAATACTCTATGGATGGTTGTCTGATACGCGACCAAAGAGGATTAGTTATCGTTAAAATCTATGGTTAAAATATTTTGCATGGCTGTAGATACACAAAGGATATCGCAACTAAAGTTGATATATTTCAGCGAAGCACTTAAACACGGGTGTGTCATGTGACATGTCACACAGTAATCACGAGCGTTCGCACGTTGGTAATGACTAATTATTATAATAATAAAAAATTTCAAATACATTGTTGATTAAAAATACTTAGTCTCACTTTTAGGTATAACAAAACATTATTTGAACTAATACCCACATAACAAGAAATTAACACATATTTTTTTTAAATTCTAATACTTAGGTTGGTTCCATTTAGATATCTTTATTGGTAAAATAATAAATTTCGACAATATTTATTGGTAAAATATAAATTGCGATAATAAACCTGCAAATTGTCTATAATTTTCGTACATGCGTACTTCTGCTGGGCGAGGTCAGAACAAAGTAACCGTCAGGGGGCGCTTTATGCCCTAAATGTCAATTCTATTTTTAGATTTAGTTGTAAACAGTATGAAAATAACTTCTGATCTGATTCAAGTCTATAAATATCCAAATATTATTTATTTAAGAATTAATTGATTAAATAACAATTACTTTAATAATTTGACAGCTTTTTGTATTATTGATTGTATGTAGAGAGCCTTATTTCATTCATTCAGCCACGCCTAATGATTATCCTTTGTTAACCATAATTTTGTTATGTTATAGGTATTTAACACTTATTTCTAATCTTTTTAATGATTATACTACAAATATTAACTTACCTTTAACAGTAGTCCATCTCCAGATATAGTCCGGAGCGTTTTAAAATAAATTATATAAAGGTGAATAAAAAATCACAGTTAAATCTACAATTAATTAATAAAATGATAAAAAATGGCGCGTGTTAAGGCGATCACGGGCGCGGGCTGACTGGCCCGGGATGCTGGCTTCTGTATCGATCGGAGAAACGCGCAGCCTCCGCAGACCAACCTGGGGATGAAACCAAGAAAATTTTCCCGTGTTTGAATACATTGCTTCAATGAATTCTTCTTCTCTTTGTGTTACTACATATAAAAAACGTGTGCGTCTTGGGACGTCTGACAGAAATACTAAAACAAATATAAGTTGAACTATTTAATATTGAAATTGTTTAACTTGAGAAAATCTTAGGTTATTACTTAAATTTTATGTATATTAATATGATAATGTAAGGATACGTTATTTATTAATAAAATCTTTTATTGATTATAAAATACATTTTATTATTTGTTACAATTCTTGAATTTGTACATTAGAATTTTGTGTATGTACATTACTCTGGACCATACGACAAAGAGAGAGCCTTCTTCTGGGTATTCTTGCTTCTTCTATTTTAACTCTTTATGACGATGGAGCAACATTGCTGTGTCTATTAATTCTATCGCGTTCTATGCCTGAAGTGCCGAATGGCATTTCTCCGACTCAGAACGTGTTGAGTTGATTTCGGTGCTAGCTCGTTTATTCTGACACTCACACTCAAAACGGCGTAGTCCAAATCACATGAAAGCCAGCCTTTGGTAATCAAAACTCTAGAAAAGGTGACAGCTTCGATTCAACTTACTGTAGGCCTATTGCCATAAACTCAATTGTTTCGAGAATTATGGAGAGCATCATGAACCGCCGGCTCTAGGCATATCTAGGGGAACGTCAGCTGAACAATGACCGACAGTATGGGTTTCGCCAACTTTCAGCTGGCGATCTGTAAGTATTATTTACACTTAGAAGATTGGCGACTTTCAATGGCACGGCAGAAGACTTAGGCATACATTTCATTTGCGACGGTCGCTGGTCGGACCATAAGAACGCTAACTTCCGTGTTCTGGGGCTAAATCTCACACTGTTTCTTCTGTATATCAATTACGTTTCACCGCTCTTCGACAACAATCCCCGGCACTACGGCTAAAGAAAACCAAATCCATCAAGCTCCATGTTCGACACTAACATAGTTTCAAACCATTCATATAAATCATAAATTTAAAAAAAAATATGTTTATTACTAAGATTTTAAGAATTTCGAATATTTTTATTATTGGTTTTTAATACCAAATAATTATGGGACACTCTAAAATAAATAAAACTTTAATATTTTGACTTTTGAGCCATCACACCTTTACCTAGACAACAATAAAGACTCGTCGAACTTTGCTCAAAAATCTATAATATTTCAATAATTTTTTTTTATATATAAATGCATTTCGTTGTCTTTTTCCTTTTCTTCCATTGGCAGGAAGACGTCCACTGCTGGACAAAGGTTTCCCCCAATGATTTCTATGACGATCGGTCCTGCGCTGCCGGCGACGTATTCCGGCGATCTTGACCAGATTATCGGTCCGTCTTGTGGGGGGCCTACCAACACTGCGTCTTCCGGTGCATGATCGCCATTCGAGGATTTTACTGCCCCAACGGCCATCTGTACGTCGACCTATGTGCCCTGCCCACTGCCACTTCAGTTTCGCAATCATTTGGACTTTGTCGGTAAATTGGGGTCTCCTACGGATCTCCGCATTTCTGATTCGATCTCGCAGGGAAACTCCGAGCATAACACTCTCCATTGCTCTCTGAGCGACCATGAGCTTTCTCATAAGGCCCACAGTTAGCGGCCACGTCTGCGTACCGTAAGTCATCACTGGGAACGCACACTGGTTGAAAACCTTCGTTTTCAGACACTGCGGTATTTAGGATGAGAAGATTTTACGGAGCTTCCCGAATGCTGCCCATGCGAGTTGGATTCGACCAGTGACCTCTTTCACGAAATTGGACAAGCCTAACTGGATTTATTATCCTAGGTAAATGTACTCGTCGACAATTTCGAGAGTTCAGTTCCCAATTGTTATAAGAGTAGGTTCGACATGGACATTTGACATGATCTTCGTCTTGTCCATCTTCATTTTGAGTCTTACTCCTTGGGAAGCTGTATTTAGGCCATCGAGCATCGTCTGCGAATTGAGTTTAGTGATGTTTTCGCCGTTGATGTTGATGCACAGTCCGTTCTAGTCCAGAAGCTTAAAGACATCTTCCAACGCAGCGGTGAACAGCTTGGGCGATATGACATCGCCTTGTCTGACTCCCCGCTGCAGTCGGATAGGATTCGAGATCTGATCCTGGAGATGGACTGACTTGGTGACATTTCCATACAAACACTTCAACGCTTCGATATATCGGTAATCAATGTGGCACCTCTGGAGAGACTGAAGCACCGCCCAGTTCTCGATCAAATCATGATCATCTTTCTCATGGTGCACGAACGCCAAGCATAGTGGCTGGTTATACTCTTCTGTCTTCTGTATAACCTGCCGCAGCGTATGTATGTGGTCTATGGTGCTAAAGCCTTTTCGGAATCCGGCTTGTTCGGGAGTCTGGAAGTCGTCAAGCCTGCGCACAAGACGATTCATGATAACCCTAGAAAACAACTTATATACATGGCTCAGAAGTGATATTGGCCTATTGTTCTTCAAAAGCATTTTATCGCCCTTTTTGAAGAACAACCACTATACTTCTGTGCCATGCTTGCGGTTTTTTGCCCTCGAGGATGACGGAATTGAATAGTTTCTGTAGGGTCTTAAGTACAGGGGTACCACCAGCCTCAGCTGTAATTCCATCATGGTCCGGCACCATCGGGGCTGATCCTAGTCCATTTGCGTTGTTCTGGCTTAATGAAGAAGGAGTTCCTCATAAAGAGATCCTCCTTTTCCATGAAGTCAGCCAGCATCTGGCCTCGGGCATTCCGATTTCCATAACCAAATTGCCCCACTCTCAATACATCGCCGCTACGTTTGCCCAGTTTTGCATTGAAGTCTCCCATGACAACGTTGAAGTTGGGTCTTCAGAGTGTGGAATGGCTGTTAAGATGTCCTTATACATGGTCTCCACCACGTCGCCTGAGTGTGTCGAAGTCGGAGCGTAAACCTGTATGACCTTCAACGAACACCGTTCAGTAATTCTGAGTTTTAGGTACGCTACCCTAGTCGACACGCTCCCCACCTCAGTTATGTTGTTGACGAGTGACTTGTGAACGAGGAACCCTACATCACCCTGGGATAGTTGTGCGCTCTCCTGGAAGTAGAGCATGTGTCTGGAATTTAGGATTATGATGTGAGTCCTCACCCTGTCTTCGGACTCCAGAAAACCCCACGACATCCCATTTTAATTTGCTCACAGCTTCTTGCAGTTCCTTCGTCGGTGCGCAGTTTCTTGACATTGTATGTTGCCAGGGTCAATGTCTTCATTTGTGGGAGCACTGCCGCATCCGGGGTTTATTAGCATCTCCTGCTTATGTGGCTGCTACCGTCGCCACCACGAGCGGGCCGCCGGGGACTGGGGACCGGGGCTTTATATCGGTGTAGGTCATTTTTTTGGGGGGTTTTTGCCATAATCCCCACTCTTGGCAGGCGGGTTGGTAATCGCAGTAAATGGTGTGCTCTTAACGAAAGATACTGCTGCCCCTCCTTTGTTATTTGTATCCCTTAGTCGCCTCTTACGACACCCACGGGAGGAGATGGGGTGGTGCTATTCTGGTGCGACACACGATGTCTATAAAATGGTAACCGTGCCGTGGCTGTGCGAAAATATAAAAAAAATATACACGTATTTACGAAACAAAAGCATGTGTTGGTTTTCTGTGCGTTAGTATTTGAAAAAAACTAAACCGATTTAAATGCGTTTGATATGTTGTGGCAAGCCCTCCTTAACATTTTATAGAGTTTATTTAGTTTCATCGGGTACAGAAACGTTAAGTTTATGCGACGAAGTCTCGTAATCAATGTATGTCATGTAAGAATATATTACCGCCGACATTGTACACGTTGCCTAGCGCCGCGCCATTCACGTGGCTACACGATTTAAATACTTGAAATTCTATTATTATACTTAGATTTCTCCTTGATTTCTCCCATATTTAGACACGCCAGGGCACAGACCTACTATACTATACTTCGATGGTAACTGTCAATCTTTTACCTTACCGCATTAGATGATAGGTATGAAGATAGTTTGACCCTGGATAGGAAATGGGTTAGCTTTCATCTCACAAATCATCGCATATCAAATTTTGCAAAGGAATTCAAAACTTTCTCAAGTACGGGATATTATAACACATTAATTATCTTTACTGTTTTGGAAGATATATTAATTTATACATAGGTACCACGTTTTTATCCGAGAAATAATTTCAATATAATACAACGATGCTAACATCCTTCAAGCATAGAGGCATACTACTTGACCCCTGGTAACCCGGGCGATACCCTAGCATGGTATACAGAGATAATGGACTTCAATTTGCCTTGTTCCTAATGTATTTGCCTGGTTCTTCTATGGAAGAACCAGGCAGAACAACATTAGCTGGAAACATATCTTAATGTTATGACTTACCTGTGACTTAATAATTATTAACGCTATTTATATAAATAATAATAAAATGAAACTTAAATTATCTCACAAAATTAATTAATTACAAATAGAAAATATCATTAAGATCACTATCGGCAGGTAAGGTGCCCATGAAGCTGGCAACGTTAACTCTTATAGGTTATCACGGGCTAGTATCCGCAACTCGACGACTACAGCGCGCCTATTTTGCGTGGTGAGGAGGGCGGCTAATCCTGCCACACCAGTTCCTCAAGGTAATGTATCAAACCTCTGATGTCACCCATGACCCCGGGGAGAGTCCTCGGTGACCCCAGGTGTTTGGCCCGGTATGTGGCCGCACTCCTACACTCCAAAATGACGTGTGCGGCCGTTTCGTCCGCCTTCGTGCAGGCTCTGCACAGTGGGCTGTCGGTGACACCTATATTGAACAGATGCTTGTTAAAAGGGCCGTGACCCGTTAGTACATGAGTTATTTTCCGTAACCTAGGTCGTGGAAGTTTTACTAGCTTGCGAGAGAGCTTGGGGTCTATTTGAGGTAGAGCTTCTTTTGCTTGTCTACACCCACTTACTTCCATCCAGTACTTATTATGTAATTCCTTGGTGTGTTGGCGTATTACCTTCGTAGGCCAGCTAGGCGGGAGAGGGATAGTTGGTTCTGGTCCTTTTGCTGTCATCGCTGAGCCT
The DNA here is from genome assembly GCF_905404315.1 of Leptidea sinapis. Classification (NCBI taxonomy): domain Eukaryota; kingdom Metazoa; phylum Arthropoda; class Insecta; order Lepidoptera; family Pieridae; genus Leptidea; species Leptidea sinapis. Next base: position 3,897,659 of record NC_066300.1, on the reverse strand, counting down.
CTCCTGGCCATTTCATCAGCGGCATCATTCCCTCGTGAGTTACTGTGACCCTTTATCCATTGAAGAGTTACTTGGTTGTTATTTTCGCATAACTCCCTCAGACACTGGTGACAGTTGTATATTAGCTTAGAGGTGATAGTGTGGCTTTGTAAGGCTTGTAGTACTGATTTGCTATCTGAAAGGATGCGGATGGAGTAGTCTTTTACATTTCGAGTCAAAGTAGCAGTGACTGCTTCTATGATACCCATACATTCTGCTTGGAAGACAGTGTTATGAGCTCCTAGTGATGCAGCTATTCTTATATTTAGGTCATCCGAGAACACTCCGTATCCCGTGCCCGACCTTGTCTTTGAGCCATCTGTGAAAATCCTGAGGTCTTTTGTACTGAGGTCCTCTTTCAGTTCTTCATACAGCTGTATTTTGTATCTCTTATCGAATATGTATTCCTTTGGAGTTCTATCACTTACTGCCAACAGCAGAGGCTCCTTTTCAATCACCTCATTTAGAACCTCTGGGTGTGGAGATTGAGTGGTTTTCCAAAGATTTAATGTCTTCAACCTTACTGCGGCGCAGGCCGCCTCTTGTTTTATATAGAGGTGTAGAGCCGGAAGGTTCAGCATAGCTTCTACAGCCGCGGTAGGTGTGGTTCGCATACATCCTGTGATAGCCATACACGCTAGTCTTTGGAATCGTTGCAGTTTATTACAAGTAGTGTTCAGCTTGGTGCGTGGCCACCATACAACTGCGCCGTAACATATCATAGGTCGTATCACAGCTGTGTAGAGCTATAGTACGATGTTCGGGGCAAGTCCCCATGTCTTTCCTAACATTCTACGGCATTGCCAGAAGGTTACGGTAGCTGTATTTATTTTTGATTCCAAGTGGGCCGCCCAGTTTAACTCGCTGTTTAGTTGGAGTTCGGTGTTAAACAGTTTTGGCAGTTTATAGTTACCCAGAACTCTTTTGTTTGTGAACATTACCAATTCCGTTTTATGTGGGTTGACTGATAGGTCGTTATCTATGCACCATCTTTCCACGATTTTCAATGCTGCATTTGTTACTTCACATATAGTACTGGCAAACTTTCCGCTTATTAATATAGTTAGGTCGTCTGCGTAGCCTACCGTAAAGTAGTGATTTTCGTTTAGAGTGGTAATTAGATCATTTACTACCAAGTTCCATAAAAGAGGTGAGATAACTCCTCCTTGGGGGCAGTCTTTAGCTACAAATGCTTTCTGTGTCTCACTTTCATTTAGTAATATCACTCTGTGTTTGAGCATGTTTTCAATCCATGATGACAGAGTTGTACATACTCCATGGCGGTGTAATGCTTCTTTTATTTTTGTAAATTTTGTCTTATCGAAGGCTCCTTCAATGTTCACGAAGGTTCCTAGACAAAAGGTTTTTTCCGAAAGTGCGCCCTCTATAACGTTCACTACAGTGTGAAGTGCAGATTCGGTGCTTTTACCCTGACTGTATGCGTGTTGGTTGAGGTGTAGGGGTATGTTCTTAAGGTAATTCTCCCTCAGTTCTCTTTCACACAGCCTTTCTAGGGTCTTCAGGGTAAAAGAGGTAAGACTTATGGGTCTGTAAGATTTAGCGTTAGAATAGTCAATTTTTCCTGGTTTAGGTATGAAAATCACTTTAACTTCCCTCCATATCCTAGGGATGTATCTATGCGCTAGACACGCCCTGAAAATGTTGATCAGCCGGTTGTGGAGACCTTCTCCTCCCCATTGCAACAAGTCGGGAAAGATCCCATCAGGTCCTGCTGACTTAAAGGGGTGAAAGGAATTTATAGCCCACTTTATTTTATTATCGGTTGTCACCAACTTGTGTGCTTGTTGCCAGTCAGCTTCCTCAGCGGTTATGTTTTCATTTACACACTCGATATGCTGCATTATTTTGCATCCTGGAAAGTGAGTTTCCGTCAGGACTCGCTCTGTTTCCTCTGGTGAGTTGGTAAATGTACCGTCAGGTTTGAGCAGGGATCCGAGGATTTGCCTGGGTTGGTTAGAGATTAATTTCCTTGCCCTGTTGGCCTGGTTATTGCATTGGATGCTGCTGCAAAATTTACGCCAGCCTTCTGATCTTCTGTATCTGATGCGTTTCTTGTATTCAGACTTACATTCTTTGTAGATGTCCCAGTCGTATTGATCGCCTGTGTTCATTGCGCGGTTCAGATGACTCCTCACTTTTTTCCTGAGCCTTTCTAATTCAGGTCCCCACCAGGTCTGGGGTCTTGGTCTGTCTGATTGAGGGCTGGTGAGGGGACATGTAGCATGATAACTGACAGTCATGAATTCGTATATTTGTGCTATTTGGTTTTCGATGTTATCTACTCCGATTATCCTGGTTGGGAGTGTTTCGTCCTTTAGACGCAATTCCATCAGCAACTTGTACTGAGTAAGATTCGTTCTGCGGGGTTTCCTCTTGGGAGGCGGTGTAGTGATGTTAACTCCAGGTTAAAAAGTATCCATCTGTGGTCTGAGCAGGATGCTTCTTTCGATACATGCCAATTGGATATAGAATCAGACATTCCCTCTGTTGCTAAAGTGATGTCTATAATTGTTTTGCTCCTCCTATTTACAAAGGTGGGTTCTGAACCTACATTCAAAATATTAAGGTTAGTAGAAAAAAGGTATTCAGTGAGTTGCTTACCCCTTTTGTTGGTTGTTTGCATGCCCCAGAGCGGGTGATGTGCATTGCAGTCTGCAGCCACAATAAGCTCGCTCTTGGTTGTCTCGCAGTAGTTCACCAGTTTGACAAGTTCTTCCGGCGGTGGGTCTTCCCCGTCAGGCATATAGACGGAGACGACCACTATCGCTCTCTGGTGAGTTGGAAGGATGTGTTTGTCCAGTATTTTTATTGCGCATAAGTCTCTGTAACAAAAATCTGTTAGGGGTTGCACATGTAGATTATTAGAAATGTAGATACAGGCTCTAGGGTGTTCTGGTCCTGAGTAATGTATAAGCTTACCTACGATATTGGAGAGACGGCCCCGCCTAACCCACGGCTCCTGGATTAGGGCGAGAGCTGTAGGGTTAACCTCCAACCATTTCCGAAGTTGGGCCGTTGCGGTTTCGCTATGGTGGAGGTTTATTTGGATGGTGCTGCACTTAGAAGGGGATGCCATCTTTGGATAGCACACCCTCCTCGCCATCCCCGATGCAGAGCTCTTCAATGCCCTTGGTGCAGTCGGCATCGCCTTTGGTGCCCGCCGCCAGAAGCTCTTCGAGCTCCTTTAGGCTGTCGAGCACTTCCTCCGAGGGAGAGCTAGTGGCGCAGTTGCCATCTGCTGGGTCAATTGTTTGAGCGTCCATGGGTTCCGGCAGTGCATCACTGTCGTTTAAATTATTCCCTGTTGTTGCTGTGCAATGCCTCACCGTTTGTATCCTTAGAGGGGGGGTATCGGTGTATTTACCTCCTGGCCCCTGGAACTTCAGATATACTGAGCCCAGCATGAATGAAAGCCGGCGCTCATGCTCCAAGATTTTGGGGATTTGGTCCTCCGGGATGCTTACCACGATGAAGCTGTGGCCGTTGTGGTGATAAAGGGCGTGTAACAACCAGCTGTCTACTTTGGCCCAAGAGTTTTGGAACCGTAGCAGCCCGCCGATTGCTTTGGTGTCCTTCCATTCACCTGGTAGTAGAATGCCACACATGACGCGGTTGGGAATTTTCCAGATGTTTTTTACTGCCAGGGTGTCACCGTTAGGGAGTTGGATTTCCGGGACAGCAGTTTTCAGCCACTCCAATGTTTTAAGATTAGAGCACCACAGTTTTAGGACGCCCTCATCATAGACGGGTTTGCCCAGAAACACAGGCCCTTCTCTGTCTTCACTCATAGCGGCCATCATGGCTGTCATCTTCAAGCTTGCTTTGTATAAGCTGTGCCATATTCGCGTCAATATGCCCTGTAGTGGTAGATGTTATGGCCACAACAGGGTCGGTTTTCGCAGCGTTAGCGTATGATGTCGGTTTGGGCCGATTTAGCAATATGGCCCTCTTGTGGACCCCTCGGAGAGTTGGTGTCATCCAAGCGAGTGCGTTTGGTGGATTTCGAGGGTTGGGCTACTCTGCCTGCTTTGTTGGAAGGAGGCCCTCGGTTGTCTGGGGCCTTCCTAGGATCATACTGGGCTTGCTTGACCGGCATATCCGAACCTCGTGAGGTGCTGGGTTGCGGTTCGGGTTCAGAGGAGGGCATTGAGGCGCTAGCTTTCTGAGCGTTGGCCTTGCGAAGGCGAGCTGCTATGCGCCTTTGCCTCCTGTTGGGTCGATGGCGATCTGTGTTGTCATGTGCCGAGTGACTCTCCCCTATTCGGGGTTTGTTTTGGTTTCGGCCCTTGTAAGATACGAGGGTCCAACCTGCCTCCAGTCTGCTGACTGATTGGGCAGACACTGCTGATGCGGCGTCTGTGCCCATAGACGGTTCCCTATTAGGCTCCTGGTCTGTAATTTCTGGGTGCCAGCAGGTGCTGAACACGCTCCAGAGGTCTGTGTGGTCCCGGTGGATTTCTCCGCCGGGGAATTAGTTTGTTTTGGGGTTTTTTTTGGATCTTGGGTTGTCCATACCTTACCGGGTAAAAACTTCGTTCCCCTTGCTCCCCACCCTCCACCGAGCCCGCAACTGGGGATGGTTAACTTAACCATCAGGGCTGCAAGGGGAATATAGGTCCAGCTGGTTGGCCTCTTGCGCGACATCGGGAGCTCGAGATGAGCGGCTGATCGATTCGATCCTATCCATCAGTTCCTCCACCCATTCTTACCCCGTCAGCATGGCTGAGCACCTCCCCTTGCGGGGACCAGACGAACCTTACCTCTTTGCATAGTCAAACTTATCCTTTGACAAAGATACGTACCAGATCTTGGGTCAAATGTTAAATCGGTTAGACGCCTGGATAGACTTACCTTAAATATTATTTCCTCTAATATTGTTCGTTTACATGCAGATTGCAGATTGCGTCTCCCGCCTGCCTGCACGGCCTAAAGTCAGTGGAATATACGCGTCCTGCACAGAAGAATCATTTCCCGCTGAATCCAGGTATATAGACTAACAAATCTTACCGGGACAAAAACTTACGATAACTCATAACATTTAAATAGTTAAGGATTTCCGCAAAATAACGCCTAATGCAATAAAAGCATAAATCCCGTTCACGTCATGTCCCGTGAGTACATCTCCTACCAGATCGTGACCAGATGCCAAAGCCAGACTTTTCCCAACACTCCACACTCCCTTCCGCAAATGTGGAGTCAATCTAGGAATATTTTGTAGTAGCAACATTATAATATTTTGCTTACATTTTAATATATTAAATGTTCTTTAACATATTACACAGAAAGTCAATGCGTATACTGGATGGCCGAGAAGTTGACGTCCAAAGCTAAAATTTGAAAGCCTCATGGTGATGAGTATCCGAATCACCCCTATGTATGTTCTACGATTTTGCGTAGTTTAGGAGATAATAATTTTTTCCCCTTTTATCCGCTTTTTTCACCGAATTGTGGTTTAGGACTTTTTCTAATTTTTTTGAACACTTTTAGTTAATTTTATTGTTGATAAATATTAATTACAGTTGCAATATTAATCACATAAACTATGAATAGTTTAGACAAGTTCAAGATAACTGCTCCAGCTAAATTCATGAAAATATTCAAGGTATCAAAAAAAAATGGGGAGCCTATGGTTTCTTTAATTTCATATTTACAAATAAGGAGTCAGAAAAATCCTGTTAGTGTTTCAAATTAATATGGTGATATTTGGAAGTATTGGATATAAAATAATATTCAAACAACAATTATAAAAAGAAGTTTCATTGCAAACAAGGTCATGACAAGAGCATGTCGTACTCGGGTTCATTTTGAGTGCCTGTATATAACCTTACTAAAGCCTATTTCTTTATTCTTGGATAGAGACGACCTAGAGCTTGCTAAGCTTTTGGTGTTTTTTTAATGGCAATTATTATGAATGTAACCTGAAATAACTGTAATTATCATATAAAAACTTTACGTAGTAGTAGGTTTGCTTATGAAATTATTATCTAAATTATTGTACAATATGTTTTGAGTGGCATTTTTTAAACTTTACACACACAGCTTAATAGAAACTCCATAAAGAATAAGTGTTGTGCGAATGCTCACAAATACATATATCAATGACGTTCTATACATATACCTTCTTATTCATAATGGTCCGCTAACTTTAAACAGCCGCTAAGGAGTGTTTTTTCTCATTCTGACTTAGGTCAATAGAAGAAGACAGAGTGCGAATTAGCAATGCTTTAAGTTAGCAGATTATTATGAATAAGGGGGATAGACATTGCATGTCATACAAAATCAAAGCCGATATATGGCACATGCCACAAATGACACCATAATAACTTTTCTATACATTTCTGCGTTTACTCCAGTTGTTTGAAATAATATTGGTCAATAGGTAGCAATGTAAACATTTTTTCAGTTTAAGCTGCGTATTTTGAATTTAGAACCCGATTTGGACAGTGACATCGGTGGAGTATCATTTGTACGAAACAGAGGGTTACTATAAGTTTTACGTATGTTAGCCTGTCTCTATTTTCTGATCAAGATTTGTTCAGTCGGAGGTTTTGTACGTTTTTAATCGAAAATCACACTCATATTATAAAGGCAAAAGTTTGTATGTTTATTTTATGGTTTGTGCGTATATTTGTTACTCCTTAACACTCTAGATGTTTTTTTGTCTTTGTCTAAAAAGTTAAGGTAACCTATAATGAGAGAGAAAAACACTCAAACATAATATTTTTCTTTACATAAAATAATTCGGGAAACTGGTTATTAAATTGTTAAGTTCCCTGAAATAAATTTAGTTTATTAAATTATGTCTTGGAGACATAGAAATCTTTTCCAGGGTATCTTTTTGGCATTTGTAGTATAAGCGGACACCAACATATCTTGCTATGACAGGTTTTGTCAAATTATAAATATGGCTAACTGGACTTTGGTACGTGAGAGTTTATGTATTACTAGCATATGTCGTATTGTATGTTTAGTCAAATTGACGTAATTTGACTTAATTGACAAAATTATTAACTTTCAAAAGAGATTTCAATATTTTAAAAGTTAAAAAGGTTTATCATACTTTAGGAGTACGAATTTAAAACGCTTAAATTTTAAAGTGGGGATATATAAGTCAACCTCGAGGAAATGATTCGAGCAAATGCCACTCGGCGTATTATTATTATATTGCTACCAACTGGTGCCACTTCTTTTCAGAAAAGCTGAAAACGTTTGTCTTTTACAGATTTGCGATGTAAATAAGTATCAATTATCACTAGGTTACGATACGTCTGTGATACCTTATAAATAGCACTACTTTGTAATTGTTCACGTTCTTGTAAGCCGTTCATATTCACTGGCAATGACTTTCTGTGCACAAAATACAATATTGTTCTAAGTGCCTTTAAAAAGTGACTCTATCGGCGATGACTTTCCGTACACAAAATACAATATTGCTAATCATTGTTAACTGGGCCTTTAAAAAATAAATATTATAAAAGAGCGACTCTATGGTTTTCATTTCTGACTGTGTGCTTGTTGCGTCCTGTCAACTGTCTCATTTTGACAAGCGGGAGAGAAAGGGATGTGAATACTTGTCAATTATTGTACCCTATTTAATGAAAAAATATTCCTTTTACTAAATTATTTACGCTTTTTGCCAACCCATCTAACATGAATAAACTAAACTTACCGGTGATAAGTCACACCATCCTTTTTTTGCGTGGTTAACGTATTATTTGAGCCCTTTTTAAAGCACACTCAGACTTGGTGATTGACACACAGTTGACACACGACTAAGGAGAAAAGTGTGCTTATATTGTCTTTAAGCACACTTTTGCCGTTTCGCTATTAGAATGTAAATGACGTGTCCATATGTATATATAGAACGTCATTGACATACATTAAACATTTTTCATGCCGTCCAAGTCATCAATTTATCTTGAAATCAATATTAATTTGAATTGTTTAATACACTGACTATATGCGTTTCACTACGGCTAGGTATAAAACTGAATGAATCACAATATCAGTGTAGATGTGGCGTTCAGATGGTTGTTTTGGGCGTCACCTGCTATCCTGCCTAAAATCGGCACGCCGTATCAGTCGTCACGCCAGCATTTGCCGCTCTTAATATACCAATGGTATTACTCCCTATGTCAAGCCCTGATGGAATGAGCCTGGCGCTGTCTCAGTGAATCTTACATTTTTATGCCGTTTGGTTTGGAGACACTTGGCCCGTAGGACCCAGAGGCGCGGAGAATGTACAAAGTATATCTTCTCGCCTCAATAGGGCTACTGGTAACGCAAGCGCTGGCAGCTATTTCGGTCAACGGATCAGCCTAGTTATCTAACGTGGAATAGCTGCCAGTACTCTCGGTAAGCTTCCCCGTAGTGATAGTTTTAATATAAGGTAATCATAAAAAACCTGCACGATACAATGCTAGTAGGTAATATGTTCTACTTAATAGCGGCCGCGCGCTAAAGCTGCATGATACAAGGCTAGTAGGGAAGACATACTCTTCCTCAATTGGTGTCAATCGCTCTCTCCCTTGATCAAAAACCTCCTCCTCTTCTTGAACAAAAACGTCAAAATTTCCTTGACGCTTCCGTTTCCGCTTCATTTGCAAAAAAATTACCCTCATGCGCCTGTAATGTAATGTAATCATAGTATTGAAAATATAGTTAAAAGATTTGTTTTGTTTGAATAAACCAATTTCTTATAAAAATTCCTAGATACTCTATGGGATCCCGAGATCCAATTAAAATTGCACAAACCATTCACCAAATAAAATAAGACGAAAAAATTGGACACAACAGAAATTACATAATAATGAAATTTAGGTCTAACAGTATTCTCAGATCCACTTGATTCTTCGGCTCTGCGTATAGATGTGGGTTCTCTCTGCATCTTCTACTGCATATATCACAGAGAGTGCTCAGACAAGTTGTTCGGGTTAGCTGAGTGGTGGACACCGGACATTGCGTCAAAATGCGATGTTCCACGCACATCATGTTGCCGTCTGGTACTTTACAAACACGTGTTTTGCAAGAAATTTCTTATACAAATGACTTGAGTTTTCTTTAGTGTTAATTCCGCCAATTCTTTAAACAATTCGACACATGTTTCGCCTCGACACGAGGCATCCTCAGGACGTGTTGTCTCGCCAAAATGTCTCGTGCCAGATTTTTAATATAATTATGGATTTCCGCAAAGTAACGCCTACTTCAATAATTTTTTTTAAGAAATTTCTTGCCTCGCGCTGCCACTTTGTGGAAGCAATACTGGATGCTGTGTTCCCGAACCGATACGACTTGGGGACCTTCAAGAAATGAGCATACGAGAACCTTAATGGCAGGCAACGCATCTCTTGGCCCCTGGTGTTGCAGATGTCCATCAGTGGTTGTTACACCACTTTCCATCACGTGAGCCACTTGAACCCCTGTAATCCCCCCCCCCCCCTAATTTAAAAAAAAACGATTCAGTAGTGCCTCATAATTAATAATCATTATATCGTGTTGTATTTGGGTAAACTTTTCTCCTATTATTACTATTATTTAGTTTCTATCCCCTTTATTCATAATAGTCTGCTAACTTAAATAATTGCTAATTCACACTCTGTCTTCTTCTATTGACCTAAGTCATAATGAGAAAAAACACTCCTTAGCGGCTGTTTTAAGTTAGCGGACCATTATGAATAAGGGGGTATAAATTTACCGTTGGGAAGCCTGTAATATTCATCTCGAAATTATCTAAAACAAAATTATATTGCAAATAGTCTCAGAAAAAAATATAAATCCAATGTATGGCAAGTATCTTTTGCCCAGTTTTTTATTAAAATATAAAATAATTAGAAAATTTATTCCAGCAACTGCTAAATAAAAGTGTGCTGTATCTATCGAAATAATTATTATTATGACATATAATTTAGTTTTTCGCTATGTTTATCGAGAAACATACAATATTTGATAGATGATACGTTGATATATTTGTGGGCCACTGCTAGGTTTACAATAACAAATAGAGTTCCTACCACCCTAGCAAAATTACATTCTATCTAACAGACTATGGTAAATAGCTTCCATCGGAGCTGTGTGGAGATTGAACTCAAAACATATAAGCCAGGGACCCGTCTATGTCCATTTATATTTATACGATGTTGTGTGAGCTTTGATGCATTACTGCGTCACAGTATATAAAAATACAGTTTGTAAATTATTATTATTGAATGTTTAGTCTGTATTATTTCATGCCTCATATGCGAAGCATTTCATGTAGAGGTATACTCTACTCTCGACACGTCAAATAAAGCTGTATTCTCGAAACTGATATTGATTCTTTATATGTAACTTACAGTGCACTTTTATAAAGTCAAATTATCTGTGAGGTGAGTAACATATATTTCAATAACAATTATTCTGTTTAACATTGTAAATAATTACAATAAAAATAATATTTTCTGGACGTCCTTATGTAGGAAATTGGTCGAAACAATTATCATACCGGAATATTTTGTTTATTATCATCATTCAATTCATATTCAAAAATTTTTATTCAAAACAAGATGTGATATCACTTATTGAAAGTCAAAAACTACTCATTACAAAAAATATGCCTCAAATCTGAGAAGAAGGGGCGCAACAACCTCAGCCGTCTTGTTTTTCATAAAAAAATATGGTTATAAAGTAATATCGTACAATTAAACTTATTGTTTAACAGCCTGAGGGAGGTCGCTCCATTTCCAATCTGTGGTAACATTAAGAAAGTAATTTAAGTTATTGTAACGTTTACCACAAAAAAGGTTTTATAACAATTCTTTTGAATTTCGTAATACATTTGTTTTGAACATTTTCTAGGCTCTTGTTGTAAAAGCATATGCATCGCCCCATAAAAGACTTACTAACTCTACTTAGCCGAGTTGTAGGCATTATAAGTTTATGTATGTTCCTAGTGTTACATTATGGTTATGACAGTTTCTAGGAAATTCACACATCTGGCTATGTACATTCATAACATTATCAAAAATATATTGAGAAGCAACAGTCAAGATGTTTTTTTTTATTTCGCTCTCAATGAGGCTTTAGGACCTAGGTTATTATTAGCGCGAATAGCTCTTCTGCAGCACAAAGATTGTATTAATATCGGCTGCATTAATAATAATTGGGCAGCATTAATAGAAACAAAATATATCTAAGTTATATACATATATAAATAAGATGTACTTTTTCAATTAATATGACCGATGAATTTACTGTCGTTTAATATGATTTATTCATTGTTTTTATCTTCAAGTCTATATGACTAGTGTACTTTCTGTCATTTTTTTTCCTAACGTTTGAATTATTAGAAAATGAGATTGTGAGGCATGCACTTTTGGATTTTCCAAACATTTAAATCCTGCACTAATATTACGAAGATTTGCACAATGGTGCTTGATAGGAGTCGAGTAAAAAAAGGACTCCGTGTCACCTTACATAACAGTGAAGCACCAAAACAAGCCGGTAAACGTGTAAATACATAACCCCACGCACACACTTACACTAATACAAACCGATCGGACGCCATTATGAGATTTGCCATCGTCTTTGATAGATCAGTTTGCGTCGCAATAAAATATTTTAAAAATGCCGTCGTGCGTTGTGAAAAAGTGTAAAAACGATACTATAAAAGTATTTGTGGCCATATATGATTATTTAAGGGAGAAAAAATTGTGTAAATGGTATCCCCCGTAACACGCACACACACTAGCATAAAGGTGCTTCACTTGCTAATATCACGGCGTGGAGTCCTTCTTTTTTTACTCGTCCGTGGTGCAAAGGTTGGTAGTTTGTTCATAAAAAGACGTTTAAATGTGAATGTACCTACTGTTAATTTACAATCTGTGGCTTATATTGAGTTAGCTATGATGCACGGCGCACTGATTCCGGGAGTTGTTGGGGGTTGCTAGGGCTGCTGGGGTGGCTGCAGAGAATTTAATTAACCCCCTGTCTGGCGCACTCCCGAGCTGCATTGATCGAGGGAGCCCTACCTGGTACGAGGTGGCTGGTGGCCTAGCAACATGCCAAACGCACGTTAATTATATTTTGCAATATTGGTAGCCATCGGTCGAGCACTAATTGAAGGTAGGTGAAACCCCCCATCACATCTCCCGGCCGGGTTTTAGTTAGTATCAGCTTTTGTATTCGTGGATCAAAGTTATTTCATTTCGTATGGTATATTTATTGTACTGTGTGTGTTTTTTCTTATGTTCAAATAGAACGCTGTTCTTATTTCTAGACATGTCCGCTTTTATGAGATAGAGTGAAGAGGCGAGCAATACGTTCAGTTGATATTTTATATAAAAAAAAAAGCCCGCTGAGTTTCTTGCGCCCATTCTTCTCAGGTCTGAGGCAGTCTCTTTTGAATGGGTGGTAGATTTTGACGTTCAATAAGTGATTATAAATCCTATTTTGAATATAAATATTTGAATTTGAATTTGATAGTAATTGATACGCCCTGCCCATGCAGTACCGTTCAGGATTCTAGAACATTGAAAAATTTTGAGCGGCATCACAACAATTGCTCTCGTCACGTCGAGATATAAGATGTAAAGGCTTAGATCTATTAAGTGTACTTAGACTTTGCTCAGACTTTACTTACGTGAAACCACAGAGTAGAGATAGATACTTACGTATGTAAAAGTTAGATGACCGCTAGTTGCAGAAAGCATCTTTGAAGTTAATGTTTCATGAAATATAATACTACCGTCACTTTCTTTTAATTTTGACAGTCAAAGATAGCATGTGATGAATAATGAAACTGATATGATGATGATGATATAATATATAATAATGAAACATTAACTTTAACAATAACTTTAAGGATGCTTTCTGCAACTAGCGGAATGTGTGATAAAACGCAAACTTGACTTTTGAACTGCCTTTGCTTAAGCTCAGTATATTTTCAGCTGCCAAAAACGAAATCAAAGATTATAATAATATTTTTATTTTATTTCTGGGACAGAAATCCATACAACATACAAGATATGTTAGTAAAATACATTAAATTTATTTTAGTATACACTTACATTACAATAATTAAAACTAAAGGCTCTTACGGTAGGGCATAAATACCACTACGCACATGTCCACCCGCCCAGTGTCGCAAAAAGGGACCATTATATTTTTTTTATGAAAATAAGCTGATGGTAATTGATACGCCCAGCCTTACAATGCAGTGCCGCTCAGGATTCTTGAAAACCCCAAAAATTCTGAGCGGCACTACAATTACGCTCGTCATCTTGAGACATAAAATGTTAAGTCTCATTTGCCCAGTAATTTACGGCGCCCTTCAGACCGTAACACAGTAATGTACAGTAATTACATATTACTGCTTCACGGCAGAAATAGGCGCCGTTGTGTTACCTACCCATAATCTAGCCGGCATCCTTTGCAAAGGAGCCTCCCACTGGTATGTTTGTTTGCTAGCATGTTTAAAATGCTATTGGGACTGTCCCATATCTACGCCTCAACAAGGGCGATCACTTCCGAAAGATGGCATAGTAATCATCCACCCTTCTCATCAATAATTCCACGAAGAAAAGCATACACTTAGGTTAATTTTGCGTGAGTAAAGTCAATTAGTCTGGACCACGAAGCAAGAGGCAAGAGGCCAGAGGATGTCCTAAAGAACGATGGGTTGATGAGATCATAAAAATTGCTGGAGAATACTGGACTCAGAAAGCAAAGTCAAGAACAACCTGGAAAATGTTGGAGGAAGTTTATACTGTGTACCCATCAGGGGCCTTAACTATGTAAATATTATAAAAATGTATATTTTTTTATTTTTTATATTATGTTAGTTAAGGCAATAAAAGGACTTTATTATTATGATTAAGTAAAGTCTAAGTTTGCTCTATAGATGTCACCCTAAGTCTCATTAGCCCAGTAATTTCAATAGATATTGCGTCCTTCATATCGAAACAAATAGCACATTACCACTTTCCGGCACTAGAGAAGCCTCTAGTAAATTACATCTCCAACTCTCAGAACTCAACGTGTGTTAAAAAACTAAGACAATCGTCCAAAAGTGTATCGTTCATAAATCTTCATAATATTATTTGTTCAACTCCCCAGTTGTGCCTTCATCTACTCTACAGGAACTACTTTACAGTTGGCAGAACTGATATGGGATGTCGCTCTTTCAACGTAAGCAATTTATTCTTTTTTAAGGTAAATAAATATTTGTAAAAAGTTCGGCAATGTTTTTTGATTCCTTTGGTGTAGGAGTATCATCAAGAGAGTGAAGGGGATTGTTTAACATCAGGCACATTCTATTCCGTACGAAAAACTGCTTTTATCTTCATAAAAGTAAATCAAATCAAAATAAAGTCACTATATTCATTACAGTCAAAGAAATTACACTTATTTGTTAGTTAATAATGTCAATAGTTATACATTTTACTATTTACCTATAATTACTTCTGAAAAAGGTTGTGGTTTGATGAAATAAACAGAAACAGAAATCGTCAGACTCTCATAGCCACACTTCCCAAGTCCCCATTTACAGCTTAATCGTTTTAGAAATTAATTTAATCATAATCCATGTAACGTGATGTAACAAACATTCTTCAACATCATGACTTACACGAGTGAGTAATAAATAAATGTAAATTAATTTGAATGAAAAATACAGGAGTTATTAAGTACAGTAAAAGCAACGATCCAAGCACAAAGGGATTTTTACTACCAGCCATCGCCTCCCTAACATAAAATGGAGCCGGACATAGTCGGGCGAGTCTGTAGTATTTTAATACTAGTATTGGATAGAACAGGAGCCACGCCTCTCTCCAGCCTCCAGTAGACGAATCAATATCACAACTACATTTACACGACGTTGTAATAAGAGACACACACACATAACGGCATGCCCGGGCCGCTACAGACAGACACAAAAGGACGACGAACTGGCTGAACTCAACTGTAATGGTATTTCAAATAACTTAATAATCAATACATAGTTGACTCGCAATCACGTGAAAACTTTTATAGGACAAATTTTATACAGAATGACTTTTTTTAAAAAACAATAAGGGATGAGACGAGCTGGACAATGCAGTGTCGCTCAGGATTGTTGAAAAACCCAAAACTTCTGAGAGGCACTACAATAATGGCGCTCGTCACATTGAGACGTAAGATGTTAAATCTCATTTGCCCAGTAATTTCACTAGCTACGGCACCCTTCAGACCGAAACACAGTAATGTGTACATTACACATTACTGCTTCACCGCAGAAATAGGCGTCGTTGTGGTACTCATAATCTAGCAGCCGACATCCTGTGCACAGAAGCCTCCCATTGCCCTAAGTGCGCTCTTACGACACCCTTGGTTCTGGGACTTCCGTATTATTTTTATGCCCGAGGAAGCGCAGGTTAAAACTGGCTGGTGAGACAGTAACGATACTCGAGGACAATATATTTAAAAAGACGTGAAAATAAAAAAATAAATATTAATATACTACTTAGTAAAATTAATTGAAAGTTAGTTAATTAATTGAATTAATAGAAATCGCGCCGACGCAGAAAGAAGAAAGAGTTATTCACCTCTCCAGCACGAAAAGGGCGCTATTGCTACGTGAAAACTCGCGAGCGTGAGGCAAAGTGATTTAAATTTCGAACCCCACGTGACCATACATCGGGGAATCACTCCGCGTTAAAAAAATAAACAATGCGATCCGGTGCGTTCCGAAACTCATTTTAGCCTATAATACGCTATTATCTCACTGTCACAAAAATTTACTTAGTTACTTATCGAAATTTAGATTTATAAATTTTACTATTGCCTTTTTAAAGACTTGATATTTATAAAAAATATTGTCTTAATTGTTTGTCTTACCTATAACACTTTTCTCACTAGTCGAGGTGAAAAGTTGTATGTTTCACACGAGAGCAATTTTTTTTTGTCTTGTACTCACTACCTCAGTAGTCTATATCAGAATTACTCGCTACCCTCGTTATTCAATTCTAGACTACTTCGCCAATTCGTGATTTAAAGTCAGCACTCGTAGCAAAAAAATACTTTGCTCACTTGTTGAACAAATAATTATTTCAATATAATTTTGACGGTTCCCAGACAGAGAAGAAAATACTTTTGCGCGTCTTACAAAGGTGGCATCGGTTTTTCAATTTTCATCGGGTGAATCTCTAATATTAAAATAATAAAAAAACTATATTATTGTAGTTGAAAGTGAAATTTTGTTTGTTGTTATTGAAATCCTACGCGATTCCAAAAATGGTCTTAATAGGCCGGATAATCTTATAAGAGTTCCATTTTCATAAGTTCAGTTTTCTACTTTATAATATATTCTAGAAGAGACGTGCACACAGTGGGTACGGGCCACTGTCTGCCTTGCCATTAACGATGTAATAGATTCTATCTATTTCAATATTGCTCTAGTCTCGAGTTAGACATCAATTTCCTACGTAATTGAGGAACTCCGCTGTTGTGTAGGTTCACCATGAAAATTCAAATTCAAAAATTATTTATTGCAGCTAGATTTCAAACTTAACGTTAAAATCTTGTAAGTCTATATGTAGAACCACTAAAAGCCACAACTTGAGAGTTGAACAAAGTATCCAAGATTTTATGACGATACGTCACTCGAACGGTTGGCTCTATTGGTAGAGCATTGGCACAGAACGCGAGAGGTCGTGGGTTCGAAACCCGCATCGTTCATAAAATTTTGCTTTTCAAATTTTATTTGTGTATTAATCCTAGAAGTGAGGGTTATCTCTTTAAAAACATAACAAATTGTTTAGATTTACAAGAGCGACATCTCAAGTCTCGAGTTAGAAATCAATTTTCTACGTTATTGAGAAACTTCGCTGTTGTGTAGGTGCACCATGAAAATTCAAATTCAAAAATTATTTATTGCAGCTAGATTTCAAACAAAGTCTTTTGCATGTCATACTTTAAAAAGAAGTACTTAAATTAGTTTTGTTCAACGGCCCAGTTCACAAAAATAATACTGCAATATAAAGACTTAAAACGCCTGTTGTATTTTGACTGTAATGTTCCATGTTAACGTTTTAGCAGCTTATATTTAAACTTATAAATCAAATCAAATCAAAATCAGTTTATTCACGTAGGTCACGGAAATGACACTTATGAATGTCAAAAAAATAATATTATTTTTTTATTGAATCTACCGCTACTTCGTAAAGGGTTGAGCTAATGAGAAGAAGTAGCAAGAAACTCATTGCCAATCTTTTATATCGAGATTTACATTTAAGTACATCGATTTACAAATCATTTCAAATTACAATGATGTAAAATGATGCAACAGACACACTCAAACGTCAAATAGTCAATGTCTTATAAGTGACTTGTTCACTTTAGTTATTTTTATAGTATTATATCTTATGGTATATTGTGATGTGGCATTGAAACCGATATTAATATAATATTTATACTGCAGAAGAACGCAATTCACGCTATTTATAATCTAGGTCCAAACGAAACATTGAAAAAAATGTCAAAAGAAATAAACATTTTACTGACTCATAAAATATTCTTTGTAAAAGGCATTCATTTTCTCAAATTTGATTCCTTTCGAATTCTTTTTGATGTCACTTTGGAAACAAATGGCGTAAGAAAATCTCCCAGTATTCCTTTTTTCGGACCCTTTACATTTACATTAAGAAAATATACAATGTTGTACAATCATTGTCATTGCTATAAAATAATCATAATCTAGTCGCAGGATGTTCGATCCTTTAGATATTCAGCTGTGGAGTAATAGGATTTACGACAGAGCCATTTTTTAATAAAACATTTAAATTTATTTATAGATAATGTCTGTACAGTGGCTGGGACTATATTATAAAAGTGTATACATTTACTCTTAAAGCTATTATGTATCCCATGAAGCCTACTACTAACTAATTCTATAGTTACAAGCAATCCCTAATTTCTAGTATTGGTTATAATATATAATGTTATTTAAGTATGCACATAAGTAAATTTTACAGTAAGTCTTTTATTAGGCGATGCTTCTACAACATGATCCCAGAAAACTTACAAAACAAAAGAGTTGTTAAAAGACGTTAATATATTTAAGGTTAATATTGATAGAAAGTTAATGTAAATCTATGCATGCACCTTTCGTATGTTAGTGTTAGCGCGTTAATTCTAATCATAAACTTATCTGTATGTCACTTACCTACGGACAATTTCATTATTTACCCACAGTTGTAAAGGAATCGGCAGTTCTAGAAACCCAAAATTTAAAAGAGACCTTCAATTCTAAGGGAACCCGCAGTCTTAAAGGAATCTCACAGTTCTAAAGGACCTCTCAATTCTACAGGAACTCGCAGTTCTAAAGGAACTTACACTTAAATTTAAATTTACATTGAAAACAGTCAAGCTACTTCGCTTCGAAAATTAATATTTGATTTAGTAACATAACAAGATTGATTAATTAAAAAATGGTTAAGTGAGTTACTGTTATACATATACGTAATATTAAATCACTTCGAAATAAATAACAAGAAACGGGAACTACACATAAAATCCATTAGAAAGCGAGTAAAATATCTGTAGTTTTAAAGAAGTGTGGTCACACTGCCCAGTGTCGCTTGGCGAGGGAGTCGCGGTTTACGCTAGCTCCCTCATGTGACAAGTTTGACGACTTGAAGACTTTACAAATTGATTTCATGTACGTCAAGATATAAAACTTACATTATCTAGGTTTAATTTTCTGATATATAAGAGGGGGCAAACGGGGAAGAGGCTCACTCGATAGTGAGAGGTGAGGCATCTTCAACAATAGTGTCAAGAGATGCGTTGCCGGCCTTTAATGTGAGAGTATGCTCTTTTTTTGAAGGGCGTATCGGTTCGGGAAAACAGCAGCCGATAATTGATTCCACTAAGTGATAGACACTTTGTGGCGAGGCAGGAACTTTCTTGCAAAACGCGCGGTTGTGGATTACCAGACTTCAACGTGATGCGGGTGGTATTTTTCATTTTGACGTAATGTCCAGTGGTGGATTTCGGCCGCTGGAATCAACCCAAACAGCTCCTACATGGGGCACACAAAAAGTTTTGCACTTCTAGCTAATCGGAACTATTTGAATTTCGAATGTTATATATTTTGAAACGTTGCAACCTTCGTAGTAATAAAAAGAAACAATTGGCGAAAAATCATTTGTCAATTGTTTTTTATAACATCAAAGTTCTAAGTAGGCAATGAAAATGGAATTAAGTCGAAAAGATTTTAGAACGATGATTTTTTTATGATTTTAAAAGTTCTCACTCCCCGAAAGACTGTGCCCCTCGTCTTCAAAATGCTTTTGAGAGAGAAGCACCTATCTGGAGTGAGGCGATAGTTTGCTGAATTTGAGAGAGGTCGGGTTTCTTTACATGACGAATTTCGTGAAGAGCGGCCTTCAACTGCCGTCAACGAAAATAATGTGGCTACTGTTAAGCGGCTAATTGAAGAAAACCCGCGGATTACCTATGAGACAATTCGAGTACTATTGGGGATCGATATGAGCCAAATTCAGAAAATTTTACACGAAGAATTGAAAGTTCGGAAACTTTGTTGTCGTTGGATCCCTTATAAACTGACAGCGGAGCAGAAGCGGGCTGGCGTGCACAGATGCTAATAAAGTACGACCACGGACATTCAAATACTGTTTATGACATTGTCACAGGAGAAGAAACGTGGATATATTGTTTTGAACCCGAAAAAAACAGCAATCTTGTTAATGGGTGTGTGGAAATGAGAACAGGTCAACAAAAGCTCAATGTAAACGCAGTTATTACCTAATTGTATTATATTCAAAATACAATGGAGCTAATGCCAAGCATGGCTGAATGTTTACGACTTGTCAATGAGAATCAGTTACAGTAACGATATATTCGCTTACTTTTTCTATATTCTTGTATATCTCTCGCACGGTTTGTTTGTATACGTTAAAATCTTGTAAGTCTATTTGTAGAACCACCAAAAGCCACAACTTGAGAGTTGAACAAAGTATACAAGATTTTATGACGATACGTCACTCGAACGGTTGGCTCAGTTGGCAGAGCCAACCGCGAGAGGTCGTGAGTTCGAGACCCGCATTGTTCATAAAAATTTGCTTTTCAAATTTTATTTGTGTATTAACCTAGAAGTGAGGGTTATCACTTTAAAAACATAGCAAATTGTTTAGATTTACAAGAGCGACATCTCAAATCAATTTCCTAATCTGCAAATATTGGGGTTGAGCATGTTATCAACTGTAAAGTAGATCCTGCAGAGGAAGCCACAACCTGAGAGTTGGACAAAGTATACAAGGTTTTATGACGATACGTCACTCGATCGGTTGGCTCAGTTGGCATAGCACTGGCACGGAACGCCAGAGGTCGTGGGTTCGAGTCCCGCATCGTTCATAAAATTTAATTTGAGAACCACAAATTTGAATCCACAAATTTTATGTGATATATAATATTATAACAATTTTAAACAGTAAAGTCACGCTCAATAACTAGCTCCCTAGCTATCAATATTTTCCAGCTTAACCATTATGAAAGCCTCACAATATATTTTGACGTGCTCTATAAACGTGGAGTGGTTGAGATCCGGGACAAAGCACAGGATGAACATTGAATAGGGAAAACAGGCACGATTCCCGCGCCGCAGTCAGGTTTATTGGAGAGCTTTAAATAGGTCATCCCGCATGTAATACTTCATACATATAAATTTAGTACACGCTTATGTAATATACAGGATGTCCCAAAGTTATGGGACATGAAGGGAAAGTACCTTAAATATCGAAGATAGGCTATTTTACGGAAAGAAGACTTTATGTTATTTTTAAAAGTTAGTAATTCTGCATTCAAAGATTTTATGAAAATTACTTGCCTCGTCTGGGAATCGAACTTACTTAAATGTAAAAAAAAAACACCCCTACTTTTATGATGCCAATCGAAAGAATGGCCAAAAAATAATTACTCTTCTTAGGTAACATAGTATTTAATAATTAATTAATTGAATTAATATACAGGATATTGAGATATAAAGAATCTAACTGTTTGCTATACCAAAATAACAATTTTTTAATAAAATTAAAAAAAAAAGCTATAATGTCAGATTCTTTAGCAGATGAGCAAATCTAGTATTGTACATAGACTGTCTTATTAATAAACGCGATGTAAAGTTACTCCAAGTTTAAAATTACTTCTTCCTGTTATGTAATTCTGTAACGATAAAGGAAAGATATCAAAAAGTCTTAGGCTGGGTTGTATCATATAAGCTATAGTTAAGGATTAAGTCAAATTTTATGTTAACAGTAACGCTGACTTTAACATTGACTGCGGAATGTGTTCCACTATCGTATTCCTTTGCATAGTTAAAGTTAAAAAGTGAAATATCAAATCAATATCGAATGTAATTTGAAAATCAAATCAAATCAAAATCAGTTTATTCACGTAGGTCTCGGAAATGACACTTATATGAATATCATATATGAATGTCATAAAAAAAAATTTTGTCTTATTGAATCTACCGCTACTTCGTAAAGGGTTGAGCTAATGAGAAGAAGTAGCAAGAAACTCATTGCCACTCTTTTATCTCAAGAGTTACATTTACATCGATTTACAAATCATTTCAATTACAATATAATATGTAAAATGTAAAATGATGCAACAAACACACTCAAACGTCAAATAGTGAATGTCTTACACGAGTAAGTAAAAAAGTAAATGTAAATTAATACAAAAGTTTGTGTATATTCGATAGGTCGGAGAATAGGTCGAAAAACCATTTTTTTACTAATACTAGTGACGACGCGCTCGTCCCTCGTTTAGGTTATAATTCGGCATCTTGCGAAAGTCTCGTCGATGCGATTGTGAACATAATATTATCATGGACAAATGTAACCAACAAACATAGAAATTTAAGTTAAACGATAATAGAAGTGTTATGTGCTAATATACCTTGCGGGAGTACTGTCGCTTATATAACTGTTCTTGCCATAAATACTGAAACAAAGAAAAAAATAACTATTACAAATAACATTTATTATTTTTACACTGCGTTAGTTTAATACATAAATAAAAATATATTTATAATATAAAAAGCTTATTCGAAGTGGTTTCCATTGGCTGCAATACAGTCCTTTAAACGTTGAGGCCAGTTATCAATAGAAGGACGCACTCTTCCCATGGGAAAATTCTTCACTTCCAATCGTACGGATTGGTCTAGGAACTCCCAATCATCATGGCGTTTAAAGCAAGCTGTACTCTCTAAAACTGGCCATAAATCATAATCCAGCGGATAAAGATCGGGACTAGACGACGGCAAGTCTTCAGCTCTGATGAAGTCTGAAACGTTCGTTTCCAACCAAAACTGTAGACCGAGCAGTATGACTCGGCGCCGAGTCTTGCTGGAAGGAACATTCTTGGTTATTGAACATGATGTTAAGGCGCGGACTGACTAGGATTGTAAACTCTACAACCAACCCTACAATATTTGTATTCATCATGTGGGTATTCCGCAAATGGGCATTTATTTTACTGATTTTCTTTTGTTTATTCAAAATTTACACATTAAAATTGAAAAATTGTTCGGTTTAAGTTTTAGAAAAGTCCTAATTCTAGTAAATTCTTTAAAAAAAGAATGTTGTTATAGTTGAAAATTCGGAGATGTTTGTCTCCAAAGTTTATTTTTGGGAAGCAACTTCCAAATTTTTTATTGGATATTTCAAATTATATAATAATATTCTATTTGGTTCAAAATTTTCTTTATGTCCTTATTTGTTCACTGTATTTTTTGCGTCGGAATATTTTCATTGCGTTATGTTGTAATCGACTCTCTAAGAAACCAAATTTTGTGGATATTGGGGTATGACCGCGCCTTAAGGGGTTTCAAAAACTTCTCAAGAATGGTATCTTGATACATTTGTGCTGATGTTTTGATACCTTTTTCACAAAAGTCTGTCACTCCTTCATAGCTAATACGTGGGGTATAAGCTATAAAGGAGTGATGAAACCATCACCACTGAAGTGGGATAGTGCCCATGTTGCACTCTATCGACAGTAGTAGGGATTCGCCGGTTCTGGCTCACAGTAGTGGGGATTCGCCGGTTCTGCCTCCCCGGTTCTGGCTCACTTGTTCGAGATGCCTACTAAAAAAAAAAAAAAAAAAAAGTTTGGTGTCAAACTGGGGGTTTTGATGTATTTCCGAGCGATTGCGCTGATCCGTTTTTCGATATCTATTATAGTTTCAAAGTTAGCTTTTAAAGTTAAACAGATCAATACTCATTACTAATCATTGGTAATTAACCTAATGATTGGTGAGCGACTCAATGTCGATTCTTTGAAAGTGATAGATGTAATTAGTAAATTACCTCTCACATTCGTTACTACGATTAAAACGACAGTTTTGTGTTGTGTTTATTATTAAGTTAACAGATGATATAAATAAAGTATATAATAAAACATCGTTGCAGATTGTATCATTTTAAAAATATTTGATGAAATCATTCAAACTCTTCTTATTAAACTTAAAGTATAGATACATTAAACTATGCTGCGGTAAATAAATTATTTACTCTTGTAGTGTTGTAGATATACTTTCTGCAATTGCTTTGTAAAAACCTCAGCTGGAATCCCTGAGTTGGACGATCATATGAATTGAAGTATTGTCCAATACCCTGCTCACCAATGTGTATTGCAACCCAGTGAGAGCCTGGCTTATTTTCACTATCTACATTGCTGACAATATAACAGGGCGTTACAACGTATATCGACAATCGGTTTGCTGCGTAAAAATTATTTTGAATACTGAGATCAATTTTATTCAAATAATTCTGTATCTCGATTGTATTCGTATTACCTTAGAATAATGTATTTAAAAGTTATTGGATTACAACTTACAATAAAACAAAACATCATTTTAAGTACATATTTAATTTCAAAATTATAAGGCAATATAGTAGTAAATTTAACTAAAACGAATACACACCCTTACAAACAATCAATTCAAACAAAAAATCAATCAAACGATCAAACATAAACATAACTGCGGTAATCTACTGAAATATTATGATTTTTATCAATTTTATTGTACAAGAGCTTACTCAAAACGAACTTTGATTTATGAAATATGTAACTTGAGTTAAGTGATAAAGCTCTTTGTCATTTTCTTAATATAACAAATTTTGAGATAAATAAAATACACTTTAGTTTCTGTGATTACTTCCTTTCACGAATATATCAACAATTCGACCATCAGATTTCCTCATCGGGTCATTAATTATTTTTAGTATTAGTTTAAGATTTTTCTTCCGCCAAACATATTATAGAGATCAGGTAGTTATATCTTGAAACTAATTGACATGGTTGAGATTGTATAAAGGTTTCATTTCATCAAAGCATCAGGTGATTTAGATACAATTTGTGTCACTGACACTATTCAAAAATATTATAAAATTATTTACGAAAACTGATTTTCCACACCCACACACAATGCACTCTCTACTACAAAAAGGGTTCATATAATATAATGAGACTATTTATTGTTAAACTACCATTTATTGATTATATTTAAATAGAACAATCTATAAGTAAAACAATATACAGTATCTACATCATAACTTACTCCACAAGTTATATATCTAAATAAAAGATGTATCTACTCTCATTCTTTTCAAAAAAATAATTCAAACTTAAAACTTATATACCATTTATTTTATTTTATGATGACTCCAAGCTAAGGTATCAATATAATTCGCTTAAATATACCGTTTGGTATGACAAACTAGATTTATTTATTCGTTAAGTGAAAATATTATGCTTTATTGACTTAAGTCTATGCATTGAACAATATTCATTCTTATTTTTAAATAGGCATTATTCATTTTCATATACTTACTTATAAAATTTGGAGTTGCATTTTCCCGCAACATCTTACACATATCTATCTAAGTCCTAGGAATTCATTAAATATGTTAACTTTGTTCCATCTTTAAAATAGCGTAACTATTATTATTTTATATATTGAGTTTTAGATAACAAAATATTTTTTCTGCATTGTCAGATGTTTCGAAACGCAAGTAAATCAGGTTTTATATCTCTTTTAAAATTTATACATTAAAATATAAGTATCAGTGTAAAATAATTTTAATATATTTCGAAACTTATTTAACATATAGTTATAGTATAAGTCATCGTATTAGAGTTTTAGAAATATCCAATATACCTGCAATATACCAAATAAATATGTTTATTGAGGAACAATTTAGTCTTTTGTAATTGAACTGCAACCAATTTTCATTTTAAAATAGATAAACTTTGGAATTCTATCTTAGCAATTAAATAATACAGTGCAATTATACATTTACTCTTTTTTTCAATATTTTCCATTGTTATTTAAATATTTAATGTATTCATTAATTTATAAGAATCTTTTCGAAATCAGATGTAGGTAGCTTGCATGTTTGTATTTAAATCTATGTAATTTTGTAACCATGCGCTTTGTTTGAATTTTAAAATTCTATGATTTTTTTATAATGAGACGATTTATTGTTAAACTACCATTTATTGATTATATTTTAATATAAAAATTTATAAATAAAACAATATACATTACCTACATCATAACTTACTCCACAAGATATATATCTAATCTATTCTTTTCAAAAAAATAATTAAACTTTAAAACTTATATGATATTTATTTTATTTTATGATGACTCCAAGCTAAGGTATTAATATAATTTGCTAAGATATACCGTTTGGTATGACAAACTAGATTTATTTATTCGTTGAGTGAAAATATTATGCTTTATTGACTTAAATCTATGCATTGAACAATATTCATTCTTATTTTCAACATCTAATACGTATGTATTTAGATCTAAGTCCTAGGAATTCATTCAATATGTTAACTTTGTTTTCATCTTTCTAATTATCGTACCGTACTTCTTTCTATTGACTTTTGGGTAGCAAAAAAATTTTTCTGCAGTCAGAGGTTTTGAAACGCAAATGTAAATCAGGTTTTATATCTGTATAAAATTTTTGTATATTAAACTATCAGTATCAGTGTACAATAATTTTAATTTATTTCGAAATTAATTTACTAGTGAAAGTCATCGCATTAGAGTTTTAGAAATTTTCAATATATAAAATCCCAACTAAATAGGTTTATTGAAGAACAATTTAGTTTTTCGTAATTGAACTGCAACCAAATTTTCATTTTAAAATAGATAAACTATGGAATTCTATCTTGGCAATTAAATCTTGTACAATTTTACATTTAATCTTTTTTCAATATTGTCCATTGTTCTTTATACATTGAGTTATTCATTAATTTATAAAAATCTTCGAAATCAGATGTAGGTAGCTTGTTTATGCATGCTTGTATTTAAATCTATGTAATATTTTAACCATGAGCTTTGTTTGAATTTTAAAATTCTATGAATATTTTGTTTTTTTCTGTGGGTGTGTGTGTGTGAGACATTGCTTTAAATTTCTAAAGTAAATGACATATGTATTTTTATGACGAAGGTTTGGAACAAATTTTATGCTTTTTGTATCATCAATACTTACATTTTATATTCTCGGGGCATAAGGATAGGTCAGAATGTAAATCATGCAGTTCAATTGAATATTCTTGGTCTACTTCCAAAATAAAAACAAATTCAAAATCATCCGGAACATCAAAATTTGTAGGGACATCTACCCATTCAAAACCTTCTGTAGGAAGGAATGGAGATATAGCCCATCCGTAAAGGTTATTAGCATCAACATAAGTTATAAACGACTTTCGTTTTTCTTTGTCCTGTTCTGGCATAGTCAAAGTCAAAGTTCTTTATTTGCCAGAAATATTCACAAGTAAAGTCGTTACAAATTTAAGAATAGGCACATGTTTCGTCTTGAGAGACATGCAAATATTTCAGTTGTTTCTTTTTATAATATTGTAACCTATACTTAATTGTTTAAATTCGCTTTTTCATAACGATTCCTACATTGAGATATACAGTCTCAAATACCCGATCCAATAAAAGCTATTTGTTCAAAGCCCTAAAGTAATTCTAATTTAATTTTTGTGCATTTTAACTTGGGTTAAGTTGGGGTGCTATACCCCAACTTAACCCAAGCGCTGTATAATAATGTGCTGGATCTAGACCATATTATGTCTGTAAACATAGAGCTGGGAAATTTTCAAATACATATTTTGTTTAAAGTGAAACATTGATTTTAAGATATAAATCTGAATTATCTAACTTATAATCTTCATCGGAAATATGTGTGTCGGTAAATGTATTGTAAAATATATCACGATCATGGAGTTCTGAAAGTTTTAAGCAATCGTGTGGTGTTATAAATTCAAATGGATCAATTATTTTTTCTAAGACGAAAAAAATTATTATTATTTGGAAAATTTAGTCTTAAATTTTGAAATTGTTCTTCCTTCAAATATTTGACAAGTTTGTCTAAACTGAATGGAAAAAAATTAAACGAATCAACATGTCAGTTGAATTTTACGATTATTTATTTTTATAGTTTTTGTGAATGCCTTGTATTTTTCTTACGTTTGTGGAATAATATCAATTACTTTTTCAATAGAATTTAATGCATGAACAACGGAAAAGATATTATTCAAATCATCTTACAAGTAACCTATATAAAAATAACGTAATGCAATTATATATTACTTTTAAAACGTCACAGTTAATGATCAGCTTTTTATAATAGAATAACTTCATATTAAATTAAGAGTAAGTAAATCTTACAAATTACAAACATTCGAATCACCAGAAATGTTTTTGAACTCTATCAAAAAAGATATGATATATATTTGAGAAATCAGTTCGATTACAATTTTATACGTTAATTTTAGTCTGCACACTGATTTTGTTCAAGAAAAAAAATATTTCTAATGAATCTTAATTACAAAGATGTAGTTGCACTATAATGTAGGGTGAGGATTAATTTATTCTCTTTTTAAAAATTACTTTTGATTTTTTAATTAGTGAGTTTCATCTTACAATAAGTACTCAATAACTAAGTTTGCGAAATATTTTGAATGAAAACGTAAATGTTAGAAATATTTTTGTGTCTCTCTAGACGAAACATGTGCCTACTTTTAAATTTGTAACGACTTTACTTGTGAATATTTCTGGCAAATAAAGAACTTTGACTTTGACCATGCCAGAACAGGACAAAGAAAAACGAAAGTCGTTTATAACTTATTTTGATGCTAATAACCTTTACGGATGGGCTATATCTCCATTCCTTCCTACAGAAGGTTTTGAATGGGTAGATGTCCCTACAAATTTTGATGTTCCAGATGATTTTGAATTTGTTTTTATTTTGGAAGTAGACCAAGAATATTCAATTGAACTGCATGATTTACATTCTGACCTATCCTTATGCCCCGAGAATATAAAATGTAAGTATTGATGATACAAAAAGCATAAAATTTGTTCCAAACCTTCGTCATAAAAATACATATGTCATTTACTTTAGAAATTTAAAGCAATGTCTCACACACACACACCCACAGAAAAAAACAAAATATTCATAGAATTTTAAAATTCAAACAAAGCTCATGGTTAAAATATTACATAGATTTAAATACAAGCATGCATAAACAAGCTACCTACATCTGATTTCGAAGATTTTTATAAATTAATGAATAACTCAATGTATAAAGAACAATGGACAATATTGAAAAAAGATTAAATGTAAAATTGTACAAGATTTAATTGCCAAGATAGAATTCCATAGTTTATCTATTTTAAAATGAAAATTTGGTTGCAGTTCAATTACGAAAAACTAAATTGTTCTTCAATAAACCTATTTAGTTGGGATTTTATATATTGAAAATTTCTAAAACTCTAATGCGATGACTTTCACTAGTAAATTAATTTCGAAATAAATTAAAATTATTGTACACTGATACTGATATTTTAATATACAAAAATTTTATACAGATATAAAACCTGATTTACATTTGCGTTTCAAAACCTCTGACTGCAGAAAAATTTTTTTGCTACCCAAAAGTCAATAGAAAGAAGTACGGTACGATAATTAGAAAGATGAAAACAAAGTTAACATATTGAATGAATTCCTAGGACTTAGATCTAAATACATACGTATTAGATGTTGAAAATAAGAATGAATATTGTTCAATGCATAGATTTAAGTCAATAAAGCATAATATTTTCACTCAACGAATAAATAAATCTAGTTTGTCATACCAAACGGTATATCTTAGCAAATTATATTAATACCTTAGCTTGGAGTCATCATAAAATAAAATAAATATCATATAAGTTTTAAAGTTTAATTATTTTTTTGAAAAGAATAGATTAGATATATATCTTGTGGAGTAAGTTATGATGTAGGTAATGTATATTGTTTTATTTATAAATTTTTATATTAAAATATAATCAATAAATGGTAGTTTAACAATAAATCGTCTCATTATAAAAAAATCATAGAATTTTAAAATTCAAACAAAGCGCATGGTTACAAAATTACATAGATTTAAATACAAACATGCAAGCTACCTACATCTGATTTCGAAAAGATTCTTATAAATTAATGAATACATTAAATATTTAAATAACAATGGAAAATATTGAAAAAAAGAGTAAATGTATAATTGCACTGTATTATTTAATTGCTAAGATAGAATTCCAAAGTTTATCTATTTTAAAATGAAAATTGGTTGCAGTTCAATTACAAAAGACTAAATTGTTCCTCAATAAACATATTTATTTGGTATATTGCAGGTATATTGGATATTTCTAAAACTCTAATACGATGACTTATACTATAACTATATGTTAAATAAGTTTCGAAATATATTAAAATTATTTTACACTGATACTTATATTTTAATGTATAAATTTTAAAAGAGATATAAAACCTGATTTACTTGCGTTTCGAAACATCTGACAATGCAGAAAAAATATTTTGTTATCTAAAACTCAATATATAAAATAATAATAGTTACGCTATTTTAAAGGTGGAACAAAGTTAACATATTTAATGAATTCCTAGGACTTAGATAGATATGTGTAAGATGTTGCGGGAAAATGCAACTCCAAATTTTATAAGTAAGTATATGAAAATGAATAATGCCTATTTAAAAATAAGAATGAATATTGTTCAATGCATAGACTTAAGTCAATAAAGCATAATATTTTCACTTAACGAATAAATAAATCTAGTTTGTCATACCAAACGGTATATTTAAGCGAATTATATTGATACCTTAGCTTGGAGTCATCATAAAATAAAATAAATGGTATATAAGTTTTAAGTTTGAATTATTTTTTTGAAAAGAATGAGAGTAGATACATCTTTTATTTAGATATATAACTTGTGGAGTAAGTTATGATGTAGATACTGTATATTGTTTTACTTATAGATTGTTCTATTTAAATATAATCAATAAATGGTAGTTTAACAATAAATAGTCTCATTATATTATATGAACCCTTTTTGTAGTAGAGAGTGCATTGTGTGTGGGTGTGGAAAATCAGTTTTCGTAAATAATTTTATAATATTTTTGAATAGTGTCAGTGACACAAATTGTATCTAAATCACCTGATGCTTTGATGAAATGAAACCTTTATACAATCTCAACCATGTCAATTAGTTTCAAGATATAACTACCTGATCTCTATAATATGTTTGGCGGAAGAAAAATCTTAAACTAATACTAAAAATAATTAATGACCCGATGAGGAAATCTGATGGTCGAATTGTTGATATATTCGTGAAAGGAAGTAATCAAAGAAACTAAAGTGTATTTTATTTATCTCAAAATTTGTTATATTAAGAAAATGACAAAGAGCTTTATCACTTAACTCAAGTTACATATTTCATAAATCAAAGTTCGTTTTGAGTAAGCTCTTGTACAATAAAATTGATAAAAATCATAATATTTCAGTAGATTACCGCAGTTATGTTTATGTTTGATCGTTTGATTGATTTTTTGTTTGAATTGATTGTTTGTAAGGGTGTGTATTCGTTTTAGTTAAATTTACTACTATATTGCCTTATAATTTTGAAATTAAATATGTACTTAAAATGATGTTTTGTTTTATTGTAAGTTGTAATCCAATAACTTTTAAATACATTATTCTAAGGTAATACGAATACAATCGAGATACAGAATTATTTGAATAAAATTGATCTCAGTATTCAAAATAATTTTTACGCAGCAAACCGATTGTCGATATACGTTGTAACGCCCTGTTATATTGTCAGCAATGTAGATAGTGAAAATAAGCCAGGCTCTCACTGGGTTGCAATACACATTGGTGAGCAGGGTATTGGACAATACTTCAATTCATATGATCGTCCAACTCAGGGATTCCAGCTGAGGTTTTTACAAAGCAATTGCAGAAAGTATATCTACAACACTACAAGAGTAAATAATTTATTTACCGCAGCATAGTTTAATGTATCTATACTTTAAGTTTAATAAGAAGAGTTTGAATGATTTCATCAAATATTTTTAAAATGATACAATCTGCAACGATGTTTTATTATATACTTTATTTATATCATCTGTTAACTTAATAATAAACACAACACAAAACTGTCGTTTTAATCGTAGTAACGAATGTGAGAGGTAATTTACTAATTACATCTATCACTTTCAAAGAATCGACATTGAGTCGCTCACCAATCATTAGGTTAATTACCAATGATTAGTAATGAGTATTGATCTGTTTAACTTTAAAAGCTAACTTTGAAACTATAATAGATATCGAAAAACGGATCAGCGCAATCGCTCGGAAATACATCAAAACCCCCAGTTTGACACCAAACTTTTTTTTTTTTTTTTTTTTAGTAGGCATCTCGAACAAGTGAGCCAGAACCGGGGAGGCAGAACCGGCGAATCCCCACTACTGTGAGCCAGAACCGGCGAATCCCTACTACTATCGACTTAATGGAAAGTTTCCTTATAGCTTTGAACATAAATACCGTCATTATGTTTGTTAAAATGTTGTTCAATTGTAAAAAAATCTCATGCGTAAACAAAATTTTTCTGTGACCTCCATTTACGGTCCGCTTCAGTAGTTGTTTCGATTTTACCACCCAATTTTTTTTTTAATTATCAGTTAATAAAGGATCAGTACATCTTTAATCACAGTGAGTTGGTTCTTGTTATCACCCCATTCCATTTTAATATCGCATTATATTGTACACTTTATTGGCGCCAAAATGAGAAAACTCAATGAACAATCATATAAAAATGACAGATTCCAAATTCAAACGTAATATTTTGTTTATTTTTAATTGTAACAGTATTTATGGCCAGACTGAGAATATCATATTATTATTATAATATGCAGTTACAAACATCACATTGCTGCGTTCGTTTGCAACGCTCCGGATACTGAGAGACTTGCCAGCAATAGTGTGCAAAAACAGGATTTTAGTCATAAAAAACCTTAAATATAATATTTTGATAGGTATAGTTGGCGCTATTGGAAAAGTTTCCGCAGCTAGACATACTGAAATACACTTAATTTAATGATAATTTTATATAATAACTCACTGGTGGTCGACATAAGCAACGCAAAGCAAGAAATAAGTAACGACATAAGCAATGTCGTTAAAAATATTATAGACAGATCAAACCGAAATATGGAAAATGCTACATCATAATAAGCTTTCAGTGCTATCTATACATAACCGCATTCCCTGCAACTTTTTAAAATATTTATGGCCAATAAGCAGCAATGTAACACATTCATTCAGTTTACGTTACGTATTTTAAGTTTAGAACCCGATTATGACAGTGACAGTTGACATACGAGTAAGGAGAAACGTCTGCTAAGGTCAAGTCAAAGAAACATGGATCATTTGTTCTTCAGTTGTCCCTTAATGCAATCTTCTCTGTACAATTATATACCCGCTGAAGTCCCCCGTCCAACCTCCATTAAATGTCTCTTCTCACTAGTTTACACTCCTTTTGTACCTAAATATTTTGAGTAAATATATTAAAATAAATAAGATTAAGTTGTAAATATCATTAGGTAATTATATTAATTAATAATTTAAGTAATTCTATCTGTGTATATCCTTTATAGTGTAATAGCATGTATATTATTTGTTTAAGATATTATAAGAAAATAAAACTATATGTAATCTTAACACCGATCATTACCGTTAAACTTAGGAGACACATAGGTAGTCTGCTTTAACGTGATACTGGCAAATCTGTGGTGTGTCTTCCACAGAAGCCACAGTAGGAAGAATAGAATAGACATTCTATGTCTATACATTGCCGCATTTACTCCAGTTGTTTAAAATATTCTTGATAAATAAACAGCAATGTAATACATTTATTCAGTTTAGGTTCGGGTCGGACAGTGACAGTTGACACACGGCTAGAGCAAAAAGTGTGCTTACATTCTCTTTATGCACACTTTGCGGTTCCGCTATAAGACTGCGAATGATTGAATGAATCTCCATATGTTTAGAACGTCATTTGGCTAAGGTACATAAATTAATTCAAGCTCTAAAGGTTAATGCATCCAATGTACGATAATTAATATTTATACAGTTTATTCTTTATTACTTTTTATAAAACAATTTAAAGGATTACACCTTACAAACTAATTTGTTATGTTCACAGCCATTGTAAAACTCTCTATTTGATTAAAAAGAGTAGCCGATCAGTTTATTGTGTGCTCTCCTCACGAGATCATTTTTTTCCGAATATTATATGGTAAAATCAGTAATTTAAAAGAAATATTTATTGTTACTATTGAAAAGCGCTCAGTTTAAGTCTAATTGAATAAACTCTATTTGACTTTGACTTTACAATGTCTTTAAGCATTCTTTAAAGCACACTTTTGCCGTTCCCCTGTCAGACTGCGAATATAATAATATTATGTCCGTATACATATGTATGCACCTATATATATATAGAACGTCATTGTTAATACGTCACACGTTACAAAGTTGACAAGACGAGCAGGACGTTCAGCTGATGGTAGTTGTAACGCCCTGCCCATTACAATGCAGTGCCGCTCAGGATTCTTGAAAAACCCAAAAATTCTGAGCGGCTACGCTCGTCACCTTGAGACATCCTAAGTCTCATTTGCCCAGTAATTTCACTAGCTATGGCGCCCTTCAGACCGAAATTCAGTAATGCTTACACATTACTGCTTCACGGCAGAAATAGGCGCCGTTGTGATACCCATAATCTAGCCGGCATCCTGTGCAAAGGAGCCTTTCACTGATAAAGTAGGTATGCCAACAATATAACGATAAATTAAGCTTTTTTATATGCTCAATATGCGAATCACGTTGTAGTGCTATTTACGAAAATAAGTGAGCTATTATGTACTTATTGATATGAAAGAGGAAAATATGAATAAAGATGACTAACAACAAAACGTACCAAGCGTACAAACCCGCGTTGCAACAGTTTTGTGGGCTGAGGCCTTTTGTGGAATCGTTACAACATATTATGTTACATAAGCTCCGGGATATCTCTCTCATGTCACCAAACATCGCTTGTTTTGAAATATATAAGATACTAGCTGACCCGACAGACGTTGTTCTGTATATAATAAATAAAATAATGTTTTTATATGAATTTATCAATAATATATCATAACATCAAAAATTACTTCGTGAAATATGCACCCTGCTATCGTAATGAATTTGTTTCATAGCAGAACTGTCAAACCGTGCGTCAATAAATTCTCTCATAGAAAATATGTATGGACACATCAAAGGAAAAACAAATTTGTTGTTTTTATTTAATTTAGCAGCAGTTTCCTATTTATTCACCTTTTAAACCTTCTCTGGAAATCCACAAATAATTCAAGACCAAAATTAGCCAAATCGGTCCAGCCGTTCTCGAGTTTTAGCGAGACTAACGAACAGCAATTCATTTTTATATATATAGATTTACATTTATTATGAAATGTAGGATAAAAATATCTTAATATATATAAATTACGTGTCACGTTGTTTGTCCGCGATGGACTCCTAAACTAATGAACGGATTTTAATGGGGATTACTTCATGGAGTGCAGTTTGGTCCAACTTGTGAGATAGGATAGTTGATTTCGATTTGGGACCCATAATTATTTTTATTTTCAATATTTGTTTTGTATGGACATATTTTCTATGAGAGAATTTAGTGACGCACGGTTTGACAGTTCCGCTGTGAAACAACTTCATTATAACAACAGGGAGCATTTTTTATGAAATAATTCTTGATGTTTTGAAATGTTATTGGCAAATTCTTATAAAACAGTATTTATTTCATTATCTACAGATCTGTCGAGTCGGCTAGTATCATTATAAGGATTAATAAAATGACACTTAAATAATCTATTAAACTATTAAAATTAATTAATTACAAAGAGTATATATAATATCGTATCGTATATAAAATATCATTAATTAAATTTTAAAACAAAATTTATGATTGATGCGGCGTGTCTCTCAACTTCGACTCTCAATAAATTGAGAGTTGAAGAAGACATAAGTACAAGATTTATCAGCGATACGTCACTCGGACGGTGAGAGGTCACAGATTACGAGCCCCGCATCGTTTGTAAATTTTGTTTTCAAATTTGTGTTTTTAATCCCAAAAGTGAGGGTTATCAATTTAAAAAAAAATAACAAATTGTATAGAATATCATATTAACCAATTGAAATGGAAATGGGCTGGACACATGATAAGAAGAAGACAGAGGAATGGACTGAAAAGGTGTAAAATTTGTGTCCAAGATGTAAAACGAGAAATAAAGGAGGGCAACATCCAAAGTGGGAAGATGATATTCAAAAGTTGGCAGGTGCAACCTGGATGAGGAAAACAAGAGATAGATATTTGTGGAGAGCACTTGGGGAGCCTTTTTTGTAAGACAACCTAGAAACAGTAGATTTAAGATAAGAGGTAAAACTGTTCTTATAGATAAAGGCTATTGTTATTATGGTTTATATCTTGAAGATCGCAGTCAGCGGGTAAGGTGCCCATGAAGCTGACGCTAACTCTTTTTTTTATGAAAATAAGGGACGGTACGAGCAGGATGTTCAGCTGATGGTAATTAATGCGCCCTACCCATTACATTTCTTTGTATGACCAAACTTATCCGCTGACATAGGTGCGTAACAGACCTTGGGTCAACTGTTAAATCGGCTACAAGCCTGGATAAGTCTATTCAAATTCAAATTCAAATATTTTTATTCAAAATAGGATGTGAAATCACATATTGAAAGTCAAAAAAACTGCCACCCATTCCAAAATGAATGCCTCAGGCCTGAGAAGAATGGGCGCAACAAACTCAGCGGGCTTTTTTTTATCAAAAATATGTTTTACAATTAAAGTAACATTTACAAAGTAACATACAATGTTAAAACACTTAAACTTATTATTTAATAGCCTGAGGGCGGTCGCTCCATTCCCAATCTGTGGTATCATTAAGAAAGTCATTTATGTTATAGTAACCTTTACCACACAAACGTTTTTTAACAATTCTTTTGAATAACGTAATACTTTTGCTTTGAAAATTTTCTGGAATCCTGTTGCAAAAGCATATACATGGCCCCACAAAAGACTTGCTAACTCGACTAAGTCGAGTAGTATTATAAGCTTATGTCTATTCCTGGTGTTAACATTATGGTTATGACAGTTTCTGGCAAATTCACTTATGTGCCTATGAACATACATTACATTATCAAGAATATAATGAGAAGCAACAGTCAAGATGTTAATTTCTTTGAATTTTGCTCTCAATGATTCCTTAGGGCCTCGGTTATAAATAGCGCGAATAGCCCTCTTCTGTAGCACAAATATTGTATTGATGTCGGCAGCGCTGCCCCACAGCAATATACCATAGGACATAATACTATGGAAGTAACTAAAGTATACAAGTCGCGCCGTATCTATGTCAGTTAATTGTCTAATCTTTTTAACCGCGTATGCTGCAGAACTAAGTCTGTTCGCCAATCCTTCAATATGGGGGCCCCATTGCAATTTGGAATCCAGAGTAATGCCAAGAAATTTAGCAGATTCCACCGATTTTATCACCTCTCCGTTTAACAAAACACTTGAATCAACATTTTTGTATAGCCCCAAATACTAGTTTGGGGCTATATCATAAATAATTGTGAAAATGTGTAACTTATAAAAATTATAAATATAATAAAGATTGAACACTAAAAGATAAATAAAAGTAGAAATCATATTCTTTTCCGTGAAACAAAACGATAGGCTACTTGAAATTTAGAGCAATGACAGCGCTAATCGAAACAATAGAAATAAAATATAATATACTTATGAATGTTATGCTACGAGAAATCGATAAATAGGTAACACCTTCAATGTTCTACTTTTGTCATAAAGTTGTTAAAGTTAGTAAGTGTGGATAAGAAAGCTAAACTAATAATAAAAAATATCTGTTCGATGTAAGCTTATTATTATATTATATTAAAATGAATATTAGAATGGTCAATATTAAGAATTAAAAGAACCAACGGGCAAAGTACTGGTAGCTCGCGTCTTCTAAACATCTTTCGTGTAGGGCTGTCGACATCGCATCTACGAGCACATCTTATATCTTAGATATCACGTAAACTTCTGTGACTTTTCAACACCTTCCTAGCTATACAATAGAAAATAATGATATTAAAAAATATCGCCCGCTCACCAACCTAACTGCGTAAGTGATCGCCCCGCGACAATTTCAGTCACAGCAGCGATCAAGTGCTATCTTTCATTATATCCATCCAGCTCATTTAAATTATTAATTTAGCAGCAATTAAATAAGGTCATCGTTAAAATTATCCCAGTTATTTCATATCTAGTAGCGACCTAGTAATTAATACTTAAACCAAATGTACAATACATTAATGGGAGATTGCAGAAAATCTTTTTTTAATGAATGATCGCTCGCAAGTGCCAACCCTGACTACTCCGCCGGCCCTGTCCTACTGATCGCCGGCAAGAGTCCACTGCCCCCCCGCACCACATCTTCCCACTTGTGTATGTTCCACAAAGATATTCTGACTTATAGATTTTTTAAATTACTTTACTACGGGTATGACAACAACTTCCATACAAAAATATATTTTTTTAATAAGAAAAAATACGTCGTACTTATGCATCGAAGCCTCTAAACGAATACTCCTATTTGGCTGCAGTTTTCTCTGTTAGAGACCTAATATGATGAAAATAATAATAATAATATTGACACACTTTTACACAAATTATCTTGCCCCAAACTAGGCATAATATAGCCTGTATTATGGGTACAAGAAAATTAATACTTAAACAAACATAAATACACATAAACATCCATTACGCCGAAATAAAAATCTATATTCTTCTGGGATTCGAACCCGGGATCTCTAGCTTAGTAGTCAGGGTCACTAACAATTCGGCTATATGGGTCGTCAAGTGTCAAGTCAAAATGTTACTAAGCTAAAAACGAGGTTATACATATTTTTAATTCATATCCAATGACGTTCTATATATAGAGTAGCATTGTTCACATCAAAAAGTTGACAACATTAAGCATTTATCAAAATGAAACAAAAAACACCAAAAACAATATATTATAAAAAACGCTGCGAGAACACGCTGATTATAAATTTTATTGAAAAATTGTGAGTGATGCGAAAATGAGAACCGCTCAAAATATGCTGCATTGGGTCGTACTGCACTTAGCTCTAATAAAGTAGAATTATACGTTTGTAAACTTAATAAAACTTTAGGATAACAATTAATTGATTTTGTAATAATTTTGTAGTAGCTATTGATTTATCTAACGTCTCACATAGGGAGATAATTATTATTGAAGTGGTTATAGTATTTTTTGCGTTACTTAAAAGTAAAAAGTATTTTTTGTTTTTACGCTTTAATTAAAAATATAAAGGTGTGTACAGAATTCAAATTCAAATTCAAATACAAATATTTTTATTCAAAATAGGATGTGAAATCACTTATTGAAAGTCAAAAAACTACTACCACACATTCCAAAATGAATGCCTCAGGCCTGAGAAGAATGGGCGCAACAAACTCAGCGGGCTTTTTTTTCATCAAACATATGTTTTACAATTAAAGTAACATTTACAAAATAACATTGTACAAATAATCTTATTATTAAGAAAGTCATTTATGTTATAGTAACCGATAGATAGATAACCGTAAGAAGGACGATACAATGAGTTTTCTAAGGAAAAACAATCAAGATTAGCACAGAGAGACATAATCCCCTCTGAATATCACGAAAGTAAAAGCACGAGGCAAATCGCGCGCCGCGCATAACGCGCCACGAAAGTGAACGCGGAAGACGCATTCATAAAAAAAAATAAGCGTTCCCTCCAAAAAGTCGCCGCGATATTTTTTCATTTATATTTTTTAAATCGGTGCGTTGAACTTGGTCCGAGTGCAGAGCCCCTAGTTTCATAAGTGATTATACGATGTTGCCAGCGTAGTGAAAGTGCTGTGACGTAATTATATTAGATCAGACGTTATGGCGGACCGTATGCGTTTGGGGACTTATCGTGCCATAGATATTGCTGTCTTCTTTGTTTTTGGTAAGATGAGTTTTTATTAACTACTCGTATGACAGAACTCTTTACTCTGCTAAAATATAACATTACTTTTCTAATGAGAAAAAGCGACGAGACGTTCAACTGATGATAATTGTGCTACGCCCTGTCATAAATAATCCAGTACCGCTCACGGTTCTTGAAAAACCCATAATAATACTGAGCGGCTTCACAATTGCGCTCGTCAATTTGATATAAAAAAAATTGTTAAGTGTTATTAGCTCAGTAATTTTACTAGCTATGGCGCCCTTCAAACCGAAATACCATAATGCTAGCACAAGACTGGTGGACCGAAGAAAAAGGTGCCGCTATGGTCCATCAGTCTGTGCAAAGACCTCCCACTGGTACACAATAAAAAAATACAAATATTTTTTATTAGAAACTGTTGGTGAACTTTAGTTACATAGTACATATTATTACAGATATAGAATAGAGTTATTGTTTGTTTATACTTACCATGTAATTTTTTTTTTAAATTCTCTATGAATACTGTTATTTACTTAGGACAGTGTTGTAATTTGTAATCCATTTCAGGATATTGAAGATAGGCAGATCGTACCTACAAGAAGAGAGTTATAAATATTTATTTTGTTAAAATAATTGTTTACATTCTGTAATATGGTTTATTATTGTGAGTAGGTAATTTCTTTACGAAAGAAAAGAAATATTAAATAATTTAAAAAAAAAAGAAATATTTAATAAATTTTTAAAATACCTTTATTTATTTACGGTGTGTGTGGATGATGTAGCTACTGCACTCAATAACTTTTATTTTGTATTAATTAACATTTACTTTTTTGACTTCCCCGTTTAATTGTCATTGACTGTTTGACGTTTGAGTATTTTTGTTGCATCACTTTATATATATTGTACTTGGAACGATTTTTAAAACGATGAAAATGTAAATGTTGATAAAAAGAGTGGCAATGAGTTTCTTGCCACTTCTTCTCATTAGCTCAACCCTTTACGAAGTGGCTGTAAATTCAATAATGAAAAATAATTTTTTGACATCGATAAAAGACAATAAAGTAAGTAGTTTTGATTTGATTTGAAAAACTAGGCAGTATGGTCAAACGTATATAGCCCATAATGTGCGAATAAAAAAAAAACACGATTGTAAAATATGACGTAGGTGGTAATTGAGTTAAGTTCGGCCTTAGGGTTTAAGATTCTTTGTTTGGCTCAAGGTTTAATGACCTTATTGTGAACACCGGCATTCCACGAATGTGTTAGCCAGGCCCCTTTTAATATAAACCAGGGATGCTCAAACGGTCGATCGCGATCGACCTGTCGAACGCGAGTGCTTTTTGAGTCGATCTCGAGAAAATAATCCGATATAAAACTATTCACAGATTTTGTTTTCGGTAACTAATATCGGTAATTACGTACCATCTTATGAAATGTATGCTCAGGACATGCAGTGTCATGCTGATTCAACATCCAAAGTCACTCTTGAGTTAGGTAAGAACTTTAGACACAAGAACGCGTTTGTTTTGTAAGAACCAATAAACTTGCAATTTTTAATAATTATGAGATTTTTCATCGACATTTTAGAGCAGATCTACCTTGACTAAAAAAATGCATATTATTGTGCGCAAAACTAATATCTATGTCATCGTGACACTCTACCTAAACGGCAATACATACTAGAAGCCTCACAGAGTCGAGCGATCGTAGTCTAACAATTTTGAGGAAGATCGCCAGCAGTTCAAGCTTGAGCACCCCTGATATAAACCAAAGAATTTAAAACGAATAAGAAATAACTACATCAGATCCATAGGTTGAGTGGTTTGAATATGCCTTGGTAGACTGGTCAACAAGTTCAAAAACGTGTTATTTCTTAATAAAGCTTCCAAAAAACATGAGCAAAGGCTTATTGGATTTAGAATCTAGAAAATATTAATATTTAAGGAGTTTTGAGAAAATATCCTTAAAGAGGGGGAAATTTCCAATGAAAAAGTACTGGCTCTATGTCTATTTTATATTTAATTATTAATTAATTAATTTTAATTCAACGGCGATAAATAGGTCTCCGTGCGGCAGATACGCTTTGGGCGCACTGCCGCGTGCTGCCGCTAAAGACAGTCCCCCTTATTCATAATAGTCTGCTAACTTAAAGCATTGCTAATTCTCACTCTGTCTTCTTCTATTGACCTAAGTCAGAATGAGAAATAACACTCCTTAGCGGCTTTTTAAAGTTAGCGGACCATTATGAATAAGAGGGAGTGTAGGTACAACAATATTTTAATAACAATTATTAATTTAAAATATTTGAATAAATTATGGTATCATCAGATACTACAAAGAATAAATTCCAGTATTTTTTTCAGAAATTGTTGTTGTATTGTTAAATTCTTAAATATTTTTTCCAATCTCTGTTATTATCTTAAATAACAACTTAAATGCTTTGAACTTATTTGAACGAGCGTTACATAGTCGAGCGTCCTAGGACAGTCTCACTCAATACCCACAAAAAATGTGGTCAGCACGGCTGAAGAAGTTATCCTTTTAATAGAGTAGGCTAAGTTACTCCTTATAACATGCGCATTAAATTAAACTTCTTAATATTATGTACTAAATACTCAAGCATGATTTTAAAAATTACAGTTTTCGGTGAAAAAAAATTCTGAATGTGACTCTATTTTAACCCCCTTATTCATAATAGTCTGCTAACTTAAAGCATGCCTAATTCTCACTCTGTCTTCTTCTATTGACCTAAGTCAGAATGAGAAAAAACACTCCTTAGCGGCTGTTTAAAGTTAGCGGACCATTATGAATAAGAGGGTAATTTTTTATGTCGCGCTAGCTCCATACTGGATAACTATATTGGAATAAAATTTAATAATTTACTTAATTTTCTAGACACTAATAAAAAAACACAATTGTAATATTTATTAAACCTACAATATTCACCATTTTAACTGCTCTTAATTACTAAGTGTTGCGCGCTCATCTATGTGCAACGAATTCACATTTTTCTTTTCGCCGAATTTTCAAAATCAAACCCACTATTACAAAAAATTTATTCAATTAGGCTTTAAGTAAGCCGTTTTGAGCAATGCACGCACATTAACACAAGTGGCATACAAATCGCGAGTGTAAGACGGAGCTTGTCACGCACACTAAAGTAATAAACCTGGCCTTTTTTCATCGGTTCTCTAGCAGCAAGAGGCTCTATCTAGTCCTATAAATTATCTAATAAAACAATATTGGTTAGCTTGGCTCAACACGTTGGGTTAAGAGCGCCGGGGGACTTTCCGCCAGTTTCCTAAGCAGTAATGTGTAAGCATTACTGTGTTTCGGACTGAAAGGCGCCATAACTATTGAAATTGCTGGGCAAATGAGACTTTACATCCTATGTCTCAATGTGACGGGTGCAATTATTGTATTGCCGCTCAGAATGTTTGTGTTTTTCAAGAATCCTGAGTGGCACTGCATTGTAATGAGCAGGGCGTATCAATTACCATCATGAACGTCCTGCTCGTCTTGCCCGTTATTTTAATAAAAAGAAGGAGAAGTATTGCGGATTATCGGCACAAATAAATTTATTGGTGTTTAATAAAAATTCATTGGAATTATAATAATCGTTGTGACGGGTGGGGTCCGGGCTTGACGGCTCGTGAATAATTCATTGTAACATTGATGTGCGGGTGTCGTTATCTGAATTTATTTATACATATATATTTTTTTATGATAATCAGGGACGAGGCGAGCAGGACGTTCAGCTGATGGTAATTGATGCGCCCTACCCATTACAATGCAATGCCGC
Organism: Leptidea sinapis; assembly: GCF_905404315.1. Classification (NCBI taxonomy): domain Eukaryota; kingdom Metazoa; phylum Arthropoda; class Insecta; order Lepidoptera; family Pieridae; genus Leptidea; species Leptidea sinapis. The sequence goes on along the minus strand of NC_066300.1, from coordinate 3,854,279 downwards.
TCAGGATTCTTGACAAAACCCCAAAAATTCTGAGCGGCACTACAATTGCGCTCGTCACCTTGAGACATACGATGTTAAGTCTCATTTGCCCAGTAATTTCACTAGCTACGGCGCCCTTCAGACCGAAACACAGTAATGCTTACACATTACTGCTTCACGCCAGAAAGAGGCGCCGGTGTGGTAGCCATAATCTAGCCGGCTTCATGTGCAAAGGAGCCTCCCACTGGTAGTAGTATATACCTATGTACATAAAGAAATAATAGAAATGTGTCTGTATATAACATTGAACAAACCCAGAGGATTCAAGAGAAATAGAAGAAGGTAGTTCATTAGATGGAAGAAAACGAAACAAATATTAAATTATTTATTTATCACACCTGCCAGTACCCAAAATAAAACCCATCGTCATAATAGATGGCGATCTAATTGCAGCTTACACCAAAGTATTTTTATATATTTTGTTTCCGACAGTATTACATATTATATACAGCTTATAAAACATAATTCAAATTCAAATTCAAATATTTTTATTCAAAATAGGATTTAAAATCACTTATTGAACGTTAAAAACTACCACCCATTCAAAAGAGACTGCCTCAGACCTGAGAAGAATGGGCGCAAGAAACTCAGCGGGCTTTTTTTTAAATATAAAATATGGATTACAACGTAATATCGTACAATAAACGTTTATAATTAAAGAGCCTGAAGGTGTTCGCTTTATTCCCAGTCCGTGGTGTCATTTAGAAAATCGTTTATGCTATAATAACCTTTCCCACACAAACGTTTTTTAACAATTCTTTTAAATTTCGTAACATTTCGATTAGTTTTGTACATTTTCTGGGATCATTTGTAACCCAACCGAGTAGTAGGCATAACAAGTTTATGTTTGTTCCTCGTGTTAACATTATGAATGTCACAGTTTCTAGAAAATTCCTCAATGTGCTTATGAACATACAGAACATTATCAAAAATGTATTGAGACGCAACAGTTAAAATGTTTATTTCTTAAAATTTTTCTCTTAATGATTCAATAGGAGCTAGGTTATAAATCGCGGGAATAGCCCTCTTCTGCAGCACACAGATGGTATTAATATCGGCCGCACTGCCCCATAGCAATATACCATAGGACATAAAACTGTGAAAATAACTAAAGTATACTAATCGCGCCGTATCTATGTCAGTTAACCGTCTAATTTTCTTAACCGCATATGCTGCAGAACTAAGCCTATTCGCCAATCCTTCAATATAAAATGCAGGTTATGGCGTTTTTACACTTTATGTAATTATTCCCAATTTTTCTTAAGATAATTCATTCTAACGTCAGATATTTATCGCGTCATAAATTGAACTTCCGAAATTCCACACGCTTCTAGGCTCCTGTAATTCAGAAACAGATCCCTGGAAAAGTCTCTATCCCTTGACACCATTTCGAAATATAACTATGATAATGAACTTCAGTACTATATATTGAGTAAATGTATATTGACATCTGATGTCAAAGTACAAACAGTAACTGTTATTAAGTTATAATTTGCGAACTAGTTTAAAAATTCATACATTTAAAATGCGAAGCGTGGATTAGAGCGGAGACATAGAGAACACAAGCGGAGGAAGAAAGCGGAGCCGGAGTGAACTTAGCCTAGCTCCGCACAGTGAAACTGCTCTCCGCATTTCCGCACAGTGCGACTCCGTTCCGCATTATTTCCTCGCTCCGCACAGTGCACCTCCCCTCCGCATTACTTCCTAGCTCAGCCTAGCTAATCAGATACATAAATAAATTACCTTAAAATTCAATAAAAATATATCGTTTGCAAACTGACGACTGTCCTCTGACGTGACGCAAATGTGACATGGTTTCATGTCAAATTCTTTCACGCACGGTGTCATTTGCATTATTAAAATACGAATCGCTTCTTCAAAACAGACACACCCAACTTGTGATTAGGTCAGGTAAACTTTAATTTAAAACAGATTAGAAAACAGTTTAGTTAACAAATCCATCTGTTAATAATTACCTAGCGCAGTGAAAGTTGCGCCTACTTTTTGTGCCAAACACTCCGTTGTCCAAATAATACAAAAAAGGAATTAGTGAGAGCAGCGCTTTCCTCTTACGAACTCTTTCCTTTTAAGATTAGCTTAATCTCTAGTGTGATGTAATTCTTTCAGTGAGATTAATTAACGACTCGGCTGGGACTACTTTGTATCCTGATTAAGTTACGTACCTTGCAGCGCAATATTTAATGCTCATAGTGAATGGAACTGACTAGGTTCCCGAGTATGATATGGAGACATATTTCCTGTTTTTTGGGCGACAGTCTTATACCATTTGGAGGCTTTTTTTTATATGAGATTGGGCAAATGGGCAAGAGGCTGACAGGATGGGGAGAGGTGAGGCAACCGCCCATGGACATCCGCAACAACAGGTGTCAAGAAATGCGTTGCCGGCCTTTAAGGTAAGGGAGTATGCTTTTTCTTGAAGGTCCCTAAGTCGTATCAGTTCGCGAGGCAAGAAATGAAATTTGTAAGAAAACGCGCGGTTGTGGAATTTTTACATAACATTGTAATGATTTGGATGTCTAATTATAAATTCAAACTAGTGAACGACTGATTATGGTGTAATTTGTGGCATGTACAATATTTCGGCTTTGTTTTTCTACGACGTGATTTGTCTATATGTATAGAACGTCATTGTTTCAATGACAAAAGTAAGTAAGACATCTCGCCCGATCAAAGGTCCTTGTACGCGAGAAGTGTCAAAGAATCCTCCATGAAAATCTAATAAGAATGACAATATCTACTTTCTACTTACGTGGGACGAGATGCGATATGACGGGTGACGTGCGTAGCCCATAGACGTACAATATACTAGCGTCACAGTCTTTTATTATTGTTCCAGCGTTTTAAAATAAAAAAGAAAAATGAATCTATTGTTACTCTAACCGATTTTGATTGACAAGTCGTAAACAGTCAGCCACGATTGACACTAGCTCTTTAGGCTGAGATCCTTTGCACAGGAAGCCGGCTAGATTATGGGTACCACAACGGCGCCTATTTCTGCCGTGAAACAGTATAATGTGTTTCGGTCTGAAGGGCACCGTAGCAAGTGAAGTTACTGGGCAAATGACACTCAACATCTTATGTCTCAAGGAGACGAGCGCAATACAGCGTACCGCTCAGAATTTTTGGGTTTTTCAAGAATCCTGAGCGGCCCTGCATTGTAATCGGCAGGGCTTATCAATTACCATCAGCTGAATGTCCTGTTCGTCTTGTCCCTTATTGTCTTAAAAAAAAGATCTATAGGACCGACTTAGACTTTACACAGACTTTACTTACGTAAACTTAGCTGACATTAAATTAAGCGTAATCTTTGATTACGTTTTTATAGTCAATTGACGTCTGAAATTATGCTTAGTATAAGTTAAGATGCAAAAGCCAAGTTCGCGTTTTATCACACTAAGCTAAGTTTTACGTGAGTAAAGTCTGAGCAAAGTCTACTTTCACTTTATAGATCTCAGCCTTAGTATTTTTAACATTAAAAAAAAGCAAAAGCAAACACTGACAAATCAGAATTGGTCGCGCGTTATTTTTTACCAAAGTTATTTTGACCACAGAGCTCAGTTAACGGCTAACGGAAATACTTAATGTTTTTCTTTATATATCTAACTCTCCAACTATCTATAATAAATATTAGTTGGTTGTTATTATTACTTAGTTAGAGTGTGTCAGTATAAGTTTATAAGTTATAACTCAAAATGATTTAAAACTAAATATAAGATAGGAACTTCGTCCAGTAAATTAAATAAAATCATATTCAAAATCTAATAAAATGCACAATACCGTAATATAATAATTGTAGTTGTGTATAAATGACTCTGAGTGGTCGCGCGCCTTTATTCGACTCGAGGCGATATAAATAAAAAGTCCAGCGCGCCTAGAGAAATTTTCACTTCGAAAATGTACTTACAATTCAAGAGCGCTCTGTTAAAGCCTATTTGAATGAAGATTGTTTGAGAATGAGCTTCACCGCAGAGCTCGACGTCAAACTGTGATCGGTAAGTGTAATGGTGCTTTTTCACATATCGCGAGCGCCCTGTACGAACGCGCTCGCCAAACGAGCACAGCATTTGCGTGTCACGAATTGGCGGTATTAGTACACGAGTCAAGGAGCTCGGCGCACACGAATTGTGGAGATCGGTAGGAACCATAACCATTAAACAGTTTTAGGTTAGAATATTGGTTTTTGAAAATCTTTTATTTATTATTGTGCAAACTAAGAATATAGGTAGTAAGTAATGGTTAACGTAATCTAATCTATATAGTGAATAATTGAATACTTACTAAGAACCCAGTTTCTTAGCGATGCGATATTTGTTTAAAGTAAAAAATATTTATCGTAATAAAACGGTATGAATAAAAAAGTTGGGCGTGTGCTCACTCACCGCGTCCGACCAATGCAGCATGGCTGAGCCAAGAAGTTCACACGGGGCTGTTCTAAAAGCGAATTCGAAATCTTTTGATTGAAATGGATGAAAATTTCATTAAGTGTGTAATTATTATTTGGAATATTTAACAACAACTAAGATAATTGATTTTATTGCGAAAAATCTAAAAAAATTACGTATAAGGCGAAGTTATTGGGTTTCGGAGAAACTTATATTGTAAGCATCTGTGTTGCTTCCGAGAGAATTTAGATAACAGAGGATATTTCTGTGTATAAAAATGGCGTCCGATTATCATATGGTTATTAAAATTACTGCGGTTCATTTAATTTTATTGATGTATGTTATTGTTCTAACTTAACAAATTTAATATAAACAAATACAAAAATAATAATTATAATATATGTTTTAGTGTTTAAATGTAAAAAAAGGCATAAATAAATATGTATTGAAATTTATTACTTCAGACGTATTTAATGACAGTTGACATTCAACAATTTACTTAAAACTGTGGTTGCAGCGATACAACAATTTGCTACAAATTATGTCTTTACGAATGTTTTGTAAGACGCATCGTTTCCGAGATATCGCGAAAAAAGTGTTTTCACCCCTATTTCCAAGATGGCGGCTGGGGTGGTGACCCCACAAACTTGAGGTTAAGCTTCTATTGACCCACACACATGTCCCAAAAATAAAATTGCGTCCTCTTAAAATTGCAAAGTTCATGTGACATTTCAATGGCCTTAAGTGGGAATGCTTCAAAGTTTTATCGAATCGATTTATGTTGCTTGGAAATTGCTTAACCTCTGTTCAAATCGCAAGCGATTTAGTATCTGACCAACAAAGATCGCTCCGTATAAATGCGTCGTAAGATATATTCGCTTCAACCTTGAAATGCAGCGGTCATCGTTTCACTTGTCCGGTGACGTAGGCTATCGTAGCGACCGCGCTAGATCACGACCGCTCTGACGTAACAGCAAGCTTACACAAAGTTACATTGCGTTTCGAACACTAATAGCCTGAGCACATGATCGGATTAGGTACGGCCGGACTATCGGACTGTTAGGATGGACGCGCTGGTGGCCTTTTTAAAAAAACACTTTTTGACTCCCGAATTACTTTAATTTCCACACACAATTTTATACAGAACTTACTCACAAGACCGAGTGTAGCCAACTCTCTGCACCGCGTGGCGGCTATCGCTTTTATATAAAACTAATATGTTAACTCGGCAATTTACCTCGTATGACAATTGTTCATAACATCTCCCCCCTAAAAGACGGAGATATATCTGAGAGATAATCGAAGTCTCCATGAAACAAAATAAAATTCATTTAACAAAATCAATGTTGAACAATTATTATATCTGAAAACTTAATCTTTGAACAAAGCTCATGGAGTCTTAAGTTTGAGTAAATTAACTTATTTAAATATCAAAAGTAAAATTACAAATAATTACAATCTATATCAAAGTAATCGAATTATTAAAATCTACCCAAACCTCAAAAATAAATTTATAAACTAAGTTACTTTTAATACAAACTTATAGTTGTATGTTTGGTTAAGCCTAGAAATAGAAATAAAATGTTATCATAAATTTAAAATAGAATGAAAATAAAAATCAACTGAATTAGAAACTATCTAAGTTTCTATGTGATCTAAAATGAACTTTATGCTTTTTAATTTCTATTTCAGGAAGGCTTTTAATCGAATCCTTGTCACATTCATCTGAAATGTCTGTCAATTCAATCGCAGTGGAAGTTGACGTTATTGTCCTTTGGACTTTCTTATTATTGCATTGATTATATATTTGAATGCAACAAGCAGACGAGTTATTGTTACATTTCAACCATTTCTTAAATAATTTGTATGCTAAATATAATAAAATAAAAGTAATTATAATATATGTAAATATGGAATAGTAATTTCCATATTTTATTATGTGAGGCTGGTTTTCAGCTTTATTAATATCATTCTCCAAATGATCTAACTTATGAGAGGCAAATTTTAAAGATTCTAAATCAATATTCGTTAAGCTAATTGGAGACAATAATTTTAAACTTTCATTGTAAATATTGGGCTTACAACAATCATCTTCAATAATGTTAAAGTCCAGTGATAACTGGCTTGGTAAAATTGTTTTTAAGTTGATGCTAGAATAAAAAGTTAAAGTCTGAAAATATGCAATACAATTCTCTTCAAGTTTCAGGATTCCTGTACCTTGTAAAGTATAATCTTTAATATTATTATAACATTTAATAGTTAATTTATTAGGCTTAGACTGTACATAAATATATTGTCCATTATTTAACTTTTGCCATAAGTTAATATTGCCATAAATTACCTTAGAAACACAAATATCAGGTAGCGACAAAGTCACCTCGCTTAATAGCTTAGATTCACAAGATGGATTATTTATAGTAGACAAGATTGCAGGCTGAGGACAAATCATGTATTCAAAATTAACATTTTTACACTTACCTAAATCATCAAATAATGCATAATACAATCTATCATCAGTTACAGCAATGTAAGACTTAGAAGGTTGAATAAGAACATAAGTTTGGTAATGCTCAATTTCATGAGGTGTAGGCAATGGAAGGCTTTTATAAATATCAAACTTAGTCAAACTGATCAATGGTATCTTAAGTACAAATATCAACCTATTATTATAAAAATATGAATTTAACTCAGACAAATCAATAAGAGTATGTATATTTTGTAAAGTTAAAATTAATGGAAATTCAACATTTCTTTTTAAAGAAAATTTACTGTTTGAAAGTTCATCATAAAGCTTGCTAGGCGATAAAACATAAGGATGCAAAATGTTCGCTTTTGCAAACAAAATAGAGTTTAAAATTGCATCTAAAATATTCGTTACAGATAATAAGGAACCTTCAATAATATTCAAAATTGAATTAATCTTTTCTATATTAATAATCTTAGAATTTATCTTACTTTGATCATGAAATATAAAATTTAATTTCTCGATGCGGTTATTTAATTTTATCTCGTTATTATTTAATTTTATAATAGACTCATTAAAATTTCCTATAGTTGATTTCATTATGTGAATGTTATTTTTCATTAAAGTGTAGATTTCTTTCTCACTTTCTTGACATATTGAAATAGCTTCGTCGTATTTTCTCGCATCGTCGGCGTCTAGAGTACCGAAAAAGAATTTTAAAACTTCACCACCGAACTCGAGGGCTCTTTTTGTTCGATTTTCGGGGTTCTCAGAAATAAGATGTGATAAAGAGTCATATTTAAGAAAACTAGCATTTATTAAAATTTCTAGGGGATTAATGGAATCCTTACAGTCTATACTAATGACCGCTAGGTTTTGAACCTTTTCACAAAAATCATTTAAATTGATTATAGACCTTTCAATTTTCAATAAATATGGTCGTAACCTTAAAATATCAATATGAGTAACGACGTTCCAGAAGTCATCATAAAAGTAAGCTTCTGAAGTGGGGTCAAAATAAATTCCTGGGCTATTTGAAATTGGATGAATTGGTTCCGTAGAACATGAATTGAAGAATAATCTGAAACAACAATAATTTATACTGGTTTTATTTCATCAATATGATGTTTAATGTGTTTGCGATTTATTAAAAGGGTAACATTATTTTTTCCGTTAACCTTTATTATTTTATAAGGCCCTTTCCACACTGGGGAGAGCGCTTTTCTTAATCTATGGTGCTGTTTTAAATAAACCATGTCACCTACTTTATACGACTTTGAGGAAGAAGAAGAGTCATAATAACGTTTTGATGTTTCTTTGCTTTTATTTATATTTTCAAGTGCTCTTTCTCTACTAAATCGCATACGATATTGAAGAGCTCGTATATACTCATCATAAGTATTATTGTCGTTTGTTTCGTAAACACTACTAGGTATAGTCGGCTTATAACCGTATAAAAGTTCAAATGGTGTATAAAGAGTTGTAGAGTGCGGCGTTGTATTATAAGATAATATTGCCGTCGCTAGATAGCAATGCCAATCATTTTGATTTTCGTTAACAAACGATTTTAAGTATTCCTTTAATGTTGCATGAGAACGTTCAAGGGCACCGTTAGTTTGGGGATGATAAGGAGAAGAATACAAATTTTTAATTTTAAGAATGTTGGTTAATTGCTTAAATAACTCTGAAGTAAAACATGTGCCTTGATCCGTAAGGATCATTTTAGGAAACCCGAACAAAGATATAAAATGTATAAGGCTTCTAGCAACCTCATCAGTAGTGCTCGTCACCATAGGGTATGCACATGAAAACTTTGTAAGGTCATCTTGAAGTGTCAAAATATATTTAAATTTCTGAAAACCTGCTTCAGGTAAAATTCCAACAATATCTAGGGCCAATCTTTCAAAGGGCTTAGTACTTGATGAAGTGATAACCATGGGAGCTTTATTTGATGCTCGTAAGGGTTTATTAATTTGACACATTTTACATTCTTTAACAAATCGTTCTATGTCTGAACGCATACTCTTCCAATAAAAGGATTGTTTTATCCTACTGTACATCCGTTTAATACCTGGGTGTCCAGCTATTGTAGTTCCATGATTTTCTTTAAGTATATTTGGGACTTCCGCAGGTGTCGGATAATATATTTTATTTTTATAAATATGTACATTTATATTAGTACCGTGAAAAATATAAGAAATAATATTGTAAATTTTGGTATAGTTTAATTTTGTAAAAGGGTCTGAAAAATCAGAAATAGCTATATCACTCTCGTTAGCATTTTTGCTAATAATTAAATCTCTTAATTTTAATAATAAATTGTATATAGTTCTATAATTCGTTTCCTCATAATGATGAACCTTAGTGTATAAAAAGTAAATGGTTCTATCACTTGTATCGACTGACTGTACAGTCTCGGATTCACGTTCTAATTCTAAGAAATCAGCGGGACTACTCAACATAGATAACAATTGCTCACAATGTGGCATAGAGTAATCAAAATCTAAAGATATCGGACAAATTATTATTTTATGTTTAGTTAAATGAAGACTTTCATTTAGTTCTTCAATTTGAGTATCACTTGAAAAAGATTTAGTAAATTGATCTTTAAAGTATTGTTCATAAGTAGAATGCTTTAAATTTGAATGAACAACAGCGTTAACCGGGTTACGAGACAGAGCGTCAGCGTTTGAATTTATTCGACCGGGCTTATAAATAATCTCGTAGTCGTATTCTTCTAACTTTAACCGCCATCTTAATAATCGACTACCAGGATCTTTAGCATTAAATAACCAAACTAAAGGACGATGGTCAGTGACAATTTTAAATTTGTAACCATAAATATATGGACGGAATGTATTCACACCAAATAGAATTGCTAGAAGTTCTTTTTCTGTGGTTGAATAATTACCTTCTGCTTTATTTAAAGTGCGAGACGCATAAGCGATTGGTTTATCCATACCAATTTCACCTTGTGATAAAACTGCGCCAACTGCGTAGTTTGATGCGTCAGTGGTTACTATAAAAGTTTTAGAGAAATCAGGGTATTGAAGTAATGGTGCACTTATAAGTTTTTGTTTCAGTATATTAAACGCTTGTTCTTGTTCAAAAGACCAACTGAAAATAACATCCTTTTTTAATAGAGATGTAAGAGGTTTTGTAATATGTGAATAATTTTCAATAAAACGGCGATAATAACCAGTTAAACCAAGAAACGATTTAATATCTCGTGGATTTTTGGGCACTGGAAAATTTGAAATTGCTTTAACTTTTTCAGGATTTGGCGAAACACCGTTGTCAGTAATGACATGACCAAGATAAGCGACTTCACGTCTAAGGAATTCACACTTATCCGGCTGTAGTTTTAAATTGGCTTCTCTAAGCTTAGAAAATACAAGTTCTAACTTATTTATGTGTGATTCAAGGTCGTGGGAATAGATAATACAATCATCAAGGTATATATAGCAATGAAGACCTTGAAGACCAGTGAGGACAATATTCATCAAACGTTGAAACGTTGATGGAGCATTTTTTAAACCAAATGGCATTCTGGTAAATTCAAAGTGTCCAGATATACCATTTGTTGATACACTGAAGCCAGTTTTGGCAACGTCACTGGGATTTAATTTTAATTGATGGAAGCCAGACGCCAAATCAAGAGTTGAAAAGTACTTGGAATGACCTAATTGGTCTAATATGTCGGTTATTAGGGGTAGAGGATATACCTCGGAAACAGTCACATCGTTTAACCGACGGTAATCAATAACAATACGCCATTTTTGCTTACCAGAGGCATCTATTTTTTTGGGAACTACCCAGACAGGGGCATTCCACGGGGAAGTAGATGGTTGGATGATTTTTTGTTCAAGCATTTTCTTTACTTGTTTTTCAACCTCATCTTTGTGAACTTCGGGAAAGCGATAGGATTTTACATGGATCGGTGCCGAATCACCGGTATTGATAGAGTGCTGAATTACATCTGTACACGATAAAGGTTCGCCTTCAAGATGAAATATATCAGTATAATTTGATATGCAATTTAATAACTTTTTCTTCTCTTGAGGATTTAAATGTGAACAGCGTATTTGTTCAAGAACCTGATTGATCCTATCCTTTTTAAAATTATTAATATGATTTATTAATTCAACGGGCTGTGCATTTAAAGAGGAGGGTATCTCTTTTTTCAAATTCAAAAATTCAAAAGGTGTAACAGTCACCATAAAATCATTAATCTCAATTTGAGAATCAGTACTATTCAAAATAGTAACATTCACTCTTTTATTATCCTTTATTCGGACTATGCAGTTTGCAAGATAAACTCCTTCTCTAATAGTTTGGTCTAAAACCAAAGCTTCTTTTAAATGATGCACTTCATCTAAATTTGCAACTTGACACTCGATCACGCTTTCTGAACGTGCCGGTATCGCATAAGAACTTTTTGTAAAACTTATTGGTATAGAATAACCTTGCACTGTAAGAGAGTTCGTAGAATATTGAACATCAATATTGAAGTGTTTAATAAAATCACTTCCTATAATTCCATCGAATTCTAAATTTGTTGTGTCGTTGATGGAGTGAAAAGTATAATTAATACGCATCTTACTTTTTGTTGAAAACTTATATTCAAGGTTTAATAAAATAGAGCCAAGTGATTCACAGTATGAATTACTATCATTGAGACCTTGAATTTTCACAGTATGTGAATTAAGCACTGGATGATTTGATAAACTCGAATATTTAATAATCGATATTGAAGCACCAGTGTCGATTAAAAAGCTGAGAGGTTTCTCGCTATTATTAACTATAAAATAAACATGTGGCAATGATATTTTATCGATTCTATTAACCACAAACTGATCCGTATTTATTAATTGTTTGGAATTATTATTTTTTTTATAATTTTTCTTTCCATTAGGTTTACCCTTTTTATTAACCTGTGCTAATAAGAACGGCTCAGAGACACAGGGAGAAGGTTTAATCTTATTTAATTTATTCTGATTATATTTATTTCTCTGTGGTACACTACTCTGTGCAACCGTGAATTGACCACAGGGCAGGTGTCCTTGAGAATCAGAAGATTCAGTTTGTTTAAACCTATAAGAAGACTGAGTTTTATAAAATAATTTCCGATTATTATTTACTCTATGAGGAACATTACTCTGTGCAACTATGGATTGACCACAGGGCAAATGTCCTTCAAAATCAGAACGCTCAGTATTACAATTAAACCTTTTATAATGACTTTTGCCATTATTTAATGTTGACCGTGATTTATAAAATTTAGAAACACGGGGAAAAGTAGAACCATTAGAAACATAATTTTGTTTCGTGTCATTTCTAATATGACAAGGCTTCGATAGACACGGAACCGAAGCCCTTTTTAGTTTAAATGGTCTTGATTATCATTACATCCATCTACATCAATAATATTCACATGGGAATTATTACCTTTCGGTGCGAATGCGGTCCGATTCGGTGCATGGGAAAGTTTCGAATTTCGCTGGGCATTCTTATGCTTGAGCGTGTGACACTCACCGATCAAGTGACCGCGCTTCTTACAATAAACGCATACTTTGTTACCGTTGTAAGAATTATTCTTTGAAAAGTTATTATAACTTTGATTATAATTAGAAGGATGCGAGTTATAATTATTAACTTTATGAGACTTTGTATGTCTATTCTTATTTTTATAGCACTCAGATATTGAATGACCATTTTTATTACATAAAGTACAATATTTAGAAGATTTCTGTGATAATTTATTTAAGTTAAATAACTTCTCCTCTTCTATCGCGTGAGTTATCGCGTCAGAGAGAGTTTTGGGGTTTCTACAGCGCACAATGTGTGAAAAGTTTGAATTCATGCCTAATAAAAATGTGTTGAGAGCTAAGTCTTCCATTGCAGCAATTCTACCGATGAGTTCTTTATCACTCTCACAACTATAATGTATATCAGATTGAAGCCGTGTGAGACAGGATTCAATCCTCAATGAATATTGCGTCACATCTTCATTGGGAAGTTGTTTGCAGTTCTGCAGATCAAGTAATAAATGAGTCGAGTGTTTCTTTTCTCCGAAAGTTGATTTTAAAAACTGTTTAATTTCGGGCCAACTTCCAAATTTCTTTAGACAACAAGCTAATTGAGCTTTCCCCTCAAGTTGTGACACGATATATTTAAAAAGAACGTTCTGTTGTTCTGTACTTGCTAAAGAAATTGCATTTTCACAATTCGTTAAAAATGCAGGAAGTGATTCGCGATCCCCATTGTATGGTTTGATGAACTTCGTCAAAAATGAGAGTGTGAGTTTTTCACTCATTTTAATTTTTGGCTTTTGGGGTGTCGCTTCTGAAAGAGAACTGTCTGAGTCGCTATTTGAATCGACTTCTACAGACTGTTCCGGTTTAATAGTTTTAGGCATTAGTTATTAATAAAATAACAAAAGCGTACAGAGCATCAGAACACACAGACAAAATTATAAACACACAATAAAATTTAAAATATAAGCTGTATAAAATAGTAACAATTGTAAAAAGTAAGATCTTTTTACTTTCAAAATCACATTTAAAATTATAAAATCAAATTATAAATAAAGTTCTAAATCTTAAAAATAAATCTTGAGAAATAAAATAGAAATTCACCATTCACTTTGAAATTCACTGAGTGATTTATTCACTTTAGGACTCTTAGTAAAGATTAGAAATAACTCACAGAATTAATAAAATCTTCATACTCGTCCAATGACCTGATGTTCTCCGTGGGACGGTCACGGGGAGGATGGCTCCAGGTGACCTTCTGGTCACTGGTCGGAGGTCTGATGTGGTGGAACTAAGCAGGTGATGCGGGCTCACGCTTGATAGCGGAGGCTTATCGTCGATCAACTGTTAGGAGGTGTTTAAGAGATGCTGGCTTGCAACTACAAGGCTAAGACTTAATAGCTATCTCTTACAGGATCCAGGCGTAGCTCTTTATCCTTGATTCCGGGTCTTCCCAAACTATAGGCCTTCCCGAAATCCCACTTCTGACACCAATTTTGTTAGGATGGACGCGCTGGTGGCCTTTTTAAAAAAACACTTTTTGACTCCCGAATTACTTTAATTTCCACACACAATTTTATACAGAACTTACTCACAAGACCGAGTGTAGCCAACTCTCTGCACCGCGTGGCGGCTATCGCTTTTATATAAAACTAATATGTTAACTCGGCAATTTACCTCGTATGACAATTGTTCATAACAGGACGTGGTCTAGTAGCAGACCATATTCGATAGTATGTCGCATTGTGCATCGCACAAAATTATAAACTGTTTAAACCCTACCGGGCACAAGGCTGAACCAGTAGGTGCGAGGCGCCCACCGGACCATCCAATGTACCAAATCCGACCATGTGTTTAGGCTATAAAGGGTTATATTCTTAAATAATTACAGCTCCGAGCGTTCCGTGCGAGCGCTCTTCCACTGAGTCAAGTTTGTATCATACTTCAGACTAAATTGGTTTTATTTAAAACCATCTTTATTACAATATTGTTCTTTCACAAACGTAATTTTTTTTACAAACGTAAAACGGCATGAGGAATAATTTTGTTTTGTTTTGTTACGCAAAAAAAGTATATAATTTCATAATTTCTAGGCCTAAAATAAACAGCCTTTCTTGGGGTTAGAGCCATAATTTTATTAAAAAATAAATAAATTTGAGTTTATTAATTTATTTATAATGTTCGCCAACAAGTTTACATTTTAGTTACGACCAGAATTCACATTCGTATTATAAATAGAGATGCAGACGCAATTACAGGCAAACACAGCTTGCGTTAAAACAATATCGCTCGGTATGATATTAATAAAAATATGGAAGACTAATAATTATTACGAAAATTTTGAATAAAAATTACTTTTAAGTTTAGTTATAGAATCAGAATTTATAATATCTATACTAGAAGCGTGACAGTTGATGTGTCCTTGACACATCTATTTATTTATTTATTTATTTTTATTAGGCACTTCAACAGAATACATATTAATACATTTACAAATATAAACTTAACATTATTTACAATTCTAATTCAAAGTAGGTGTTTTAAAACTAAGTACAAATAAAAGTAAATGTGAAAATTTGTTTAAGTTACTAGGTTAGTTTATAGTATGACTTAAAAGTATGTTAGTATTTTATTCTTAAGTGAGCCATGAGAGTACATACATTTGAGTGTTTTCTAACAAGCATTTTATATTGTTCGCCAGCTCTGAGAATTGGCGAATTCAGTCCTAAATTTGATTTTATGAGAGGTCTGCTAAATGTATTATGAATACTTTTACGCGGATACCTCAAAGGCACGGTGAGAGGTATTTTATCGAGCAGCTTCGTATTATTGACATAATTGTTAACTATTTTGGAAATAAATAAGATATCAAACATTTTACGGCGCGTGTTTAGGGATTTCATCTTAAAGAAAGAAAGGCGCTGTGTGTAAGGACATCTGCAGAGCACATCCTGGAAACCAAGCCGTTGAAAGGCATATAAGGCATTTATTTTCTCAAAATTGATTCCTTTAGAGTTATTTTTGATGTCATTTCTAATATACTAGATACTACTACCGCTTTGGAAACAAATGGCGCTCTGAGAGAGAAGAAGTGGCGCAAGAAACTCTCCCAGCATTCTTTTTTTGCGCTCTTTTCAATAAAAATATACAATATTGTACAGTCATTTCTATCGCTATAAAATAATCACAATCTAGTTCCAGGCTGTCCGATCATTTAGATATTCAGCTGTGGAGTAATAGGATTTACGACAGAGCCATTTTTTTATATAATTTTTTTCGTTTTATCTCTAATTGGTCCTGGTATTCATTATTTAATTACCTAATCTATAATTAAGTAGAGTTTGACAAAGAAACTTTGAAAGTTCTCTTTCCTGTTATGAAGATACTGATATCTAACTTTAGCCAGTACCTTGGCTGTTTGAAAGCCCTTCGATGCACGAGATCTTTACATTACATTAGTATTAATAAAGAGGTGAGGTTGAACATAATTGTGAACGGTGAACCGGATTATGGGCCGGTGTGGCCAGGTCGATGACACACCAAATTTCGTAACACATCGTGCTCCGGGAAGCAGGCGTATCAAATTCCCACTGGTTACCATCTAATTAAACTTACGTATAATTCACGAAACTTCAACCATAAATTCTGTACTTCTTTTGTAATTATTTTTTTAATTTGACGTAAGACATTCTACCTATATTATCAAATGGGCTAAAAAATGTTTTATATACTTAAATATCGTAAACCCTCCACGATGCGTTCGAGAGCCGCACATTATGAACACCATAAAAATTGATTGACGAGACTGAATTGTTAGAACAAAAAATGTAATAATGTTAGTATTGATAGATAATTAAGATCAAATATTTCGTTAATATTTTTTAATTCAAATTTCGAACGCCTCCTTAGAGCAATTTGATTTGACCTCTTTTCTAATATCAGTCGAGATGACGTTTAGTTGGAAATGAAATTTCAATTGTAAGATATCGAACGATATCATTGTTGGGGCCGACTCTAGTTTGTCTCTGAATTAAAAAAAAACTATGACAGCTGCCAGAAAACTTTTCATTGCCGCCATTATCTGAATGATTATTACATCATGGAGGCATATGATAATAATTGAGTAGATAAAGCAGTGTATGTAACTGTACATAATTAGCCATTAAAATATGCCCTTATGCTGCATTTACTGCTTTCATTCATTTACAGTCACATAAACTACTATAATAATGACTAGCGCCTGCGACGTCTTGCGTTATTGAAACATAGCCTATGTTATATCAAGCAAATAATCTACGTGTGTATCTTAGATACACAAATAATGTTTTTTTTTTTTTATTTTATTTGTGTATTAATCCTAGAAGTGAGGGTTATCACTTTAAAAACATAACAAATTATCTTACATAATTTATACGTCTAGATAGAGTCTTGCTGTTAGACAACCGATAAAAACGGGCAAGGATTATCAGATTATTAGTTTTGTTGCTTGACAAGCTACGTCTTAGACTCGCGATTTGTATGACACTTTGTGTTAGTGTGCGTGAATTGCTCAAAATAGAGGTTAGTTCTAAAGTCTACTTTTTTCGACGTTTTCCCAGCTGTCATTGTCTATACAGACTTAATTCAATAATGACAATTCATACAATGAGCAGGTGCGGGGTACTGTATATATACTTATGGCAAAACAACTAGTCAGCTAGTGTTTGTATAACATATAGCCTACAGTCAGTAATATTTATATTACTTTCTTGTTTAAATGTTTATGATTTAAAATCAAATCGAGCCAAAATCACATTATTCATGTAGGTCAAGCAAACCACACTTATAAAAGTCAAAAGAAAAAGGTTCTAAATTTTATTCCATCGATTTACTAATAAATTAAAGCTGAAATAAATTTGATACTGAAACACATTCTAATGTGACGCAGCCTTAAAGTTTTCAATTTATTTAGACGACAATGTACTTTATGAATATGAATATTATTACTAAGAAACGGTTACGGAATGGTGTTGGGTACGCCGGTCGATGGCTTAACTTAATGGCCACTAATCTGGCAGTGCCTGGTGCCAGTCAGCCCGCAGTATTGTGATGGCAGCATCTTGCGCGCGTCATAAACCGGATCTCGAGTGTTACGCGGCTAGCGATTCGCTCGCCAGTTACAACATATCCGCGTGCATTGTATGCAAGTTATGCAACGACGCCCCGATACGCGGCAACGGCTGACAGTTTGGCAACTGCTGTTTTGTTACACAAATATAAGTATTTATTTACGCATTAGGTACGCCTGTAGAGTTGCCACTATGAGGCGTAGGCTATCCATAAATTAGGTCACACGTAAAGGGGATGGGAGGGGGTGTGCGAAGTGTGACATTGTGTGACAAGAGGCGGGCAGGGGTCCAAATTTTGTGAACTTTATGATAACAATTTTTCAAAATATAATATTTTATACAAGCTTGCAAATATATTAGTATAGGTTATTTTTTATGTTTTGTTAATTTTCATGCCTTTGTTTGGTTTAATTTTGATGTTATTGAAAAAGAATTTAAATGGAAATAAAAATAATATCGGAAACTGCTAGTCAAACGTATATTTCTAAATATCAAATTGATCACAATTATGACCAGCTGTGTCTAGGACAGGGAAGGGGTCAAAATGAAATGAGTGTGACGTAATATATGGATGGCCTCGAATAGATATAGGCCCCGAAACGCAGACACTCTCCTGTCTCTCTCCGGTCTGTTTCCACTGTCTCATATTCCTTAAGTCCTGGTCCTCTCCTGAAGTTGTTCTTCTTGTGGTCGACCTGTTATAGTTAATAAATCACTTTTTTTGTTTGTTGACCCTCATGTTCACGGAGCATCATTATAAACAATGAATTCCGGCTGTAAAGGTCGATGCATCCAATATACCATGTTTATTATAATTTATACTATGTTTATTTTTTACTTATTATGAAATATTTGATATTTTAAACGCTTTTTAACTTTTAACACGAAAAATTCTTTACAAATTTGCTATATCAGCTATTTTAAATACTCATTGATTTAAAAGAGTGGCGGTTGAGCTTATTGTACGTTTTTCATACGAGCTCTATTTTTTCAGAACATAATATGGTAAATTGACCAAAAATCTGGAGGCAGTAAGCCAGATTTCGAACTGCGGCCGGCGGTACAGAATGCAAAGAGAGAGAAGAAAAAATTTCACACTATTTTTCCCACAAAAGCAGCAAAAAATGGCATAGACGCTGCATCGACAAAAGCTCGCTCTTAAACTAAAAGAATAAAGTTAATCTACATTTCTATTATGTGTCCATCAAAGAGCATTCACCACAGTTTTTTTTTATTACATAAAAGATTACACAGATTGCCGCCTGAAAGAGAAACTCTCTTTTACCAGATAATTAGTAAGCTGTGCCATTTGTGTTTTTTAAATCTGCCTAATATTTATATTTATTACATCGAATTTTAATTCAAATAAAAAATATTTTAATGGTAAGATAAGAGGGATGAAAGGTTATATGGAGATAATTATATTTTCAACAAGGATTCCGAAATCCGGACTCATCGTGTCAAAATTTATTGTATTTTATTTTCTGTATATACATTTGGGTATAACCAATTTTTTTTTCTATATAACCTATACAGTTCCGAATGGAATGTGCGAAGTCCCTGTATTATATCCCAAATCCATTCTGTAGTGTAGCAAAAATATAGTTATGATGTTTGTTCATCATTATAATCGAATGTTGGATAACTAAGCTTTGATATAGAAATCAAAAAATAATATATTAAAACTAGCTGACCCAGCAAACGTCGTATTGCCATATAACATATAAAAAAAAATGAATTATTAAAATTTTGATGCAACCGATTCTCAGACCTACCAAATATATCGTACTACAATTATTGTATTCGATTGCCATCTTGCAACCCTATATCGGTTTGGTGGATGGAACAGAATAATATAAAAATCGTGATACAAAAATAGTTGTAGATCGTGGAAGGGCAAAAATATCAATTTGTATGTACTTTTCAATGCTGACTTCATTATTTCATAAAAACATAAAAAAAATTGTCAAAAAATTAAAAAATTAAAAATTTGTGGCGGACTACCCTTAACATTTAGGGGGATGAAAAATACATAGTAGCCGATTCTCAGACCTACTGAATATGCATATAAAATTTGGTAAAAATCTTTAAAGCCGTTTCGGAACAGTAAGGTAACTAACATTGTGACACGAGAATTTTACAACTTTTAGCAGTAAGTATTGTTTTCAAAAGGTTGTAAATAAAGGGATTGAGAAAAATTCCCAAATAACAGATGTTTAGTTAAGAAAATTTAGAAAGCGTGGGAACGTAAGTATAGTTTTGTCTCGTCGCAAAAATGTACATTATAAGTACTGAGAGTGTAAGAACGAAGTATAGATTACAATTTGAAGACGCTATTTTGACCCTATGGTCAATCACAAAGAGGTAAATTTATAGATCAATCAATGTGGCTATCCACAGCATTGTTAAAGAACCTTTGAAAACTTATTTGTAAAACGAGAAAAAGGGGAAATAAATTTGCAGAATAACATTTTGCTTGCAGAAAACGCCCAAGATAATAAATTTATATTCAATGTTGAAGAAAATAGAACACTTGTAAAGGATTGAAACGCGATCAAATATCTAATGTAAAAACAGTTACAATTACACGCGTTTTAATCCTTTTAAAGTGTTTTATTTAAATGTGTTACACTCGCGTTAATTAAAGAAAATACTATGTTGAAGAAACACATACATATGTTTATGTTGCGCAGATTACATTAGATGGTAAAACAAATGAGAGTTCGCGAATGACATCACTCACTTTCACTCTCAAGATTGCGGTCATTGAGTCAGGGAATGGTTACGTACAGCGCGGCTTTGAGCTAGCTTATAGCTGATTGTCAGATGCTATTGTCGTTTCATTGTCAACAATTATCGTATTCTATTATGACATTTATGATCGGAATGAATAATAAACAATTATTATGAAACGTTTGTAACCTACAAAAGCCGCCGGTTCAAATACGTGTTTAAAATCACAATATGTGCTTATGCTCGTACTAATATGAACGTATGTATTTATTTTTTATGAAAATAAGGGACGAGACGAGCAGGACGTTCAGCTGATGGTATTTGATACGCCCTGCCCATTACAATGCGGTGCTACTCAGGATTCTTGAAGAACCCCAAAAATTCTGAGTGCCTAGTGCCAAATGCGCACGTCACCTTGAGACATAAGATGTTAAGTCAAATGAGACTTAACATCTTAAGCCCAGTAATTTCACTAGCTACAGTGCCCTTCAGACCGAAACACAGTAATGCTCACACATTACTGCTTCACGGCAGAAATAGGCGCCGTTGTGGTACCCACAATCTAGCCGGCATCCTGGAAGTATAATGGAAGTATTATTGTATTTTTGATTCATTAACGTTTCTTTTTTGTAAATAATGAAGTACAAATGAATATTAAATGTTCCATTCCCCTTAATATATTTCGAGTCTCACCACAAAAGTCCTGGCCACTGAGCATGGCCATATGAACAAACTATTATGTAGGCGGGAAATCAAGTTAACATAGAAGGCACCGTGAAACCAGCGGCCTATTAAGTTTCACTTAAATGGATGCAAATAAAAGTGAAATCGTAATAAATACCTATTTGTTAACCTTCACTGCATCACTGTGGCGTTACCAATTACGACATGTGAGTCGTTTACGGGCTCTCAAACATAGAAACATCGCCTCCATCTGTCATCCAATATCTAGTCAAGGCGATATCTATACTTAGTACTTAGACAGTACTTAGTACTTAGCTCAGAATTTACTTATGCAAAACTTGGCTGAGTGTGATAAAAGCCGAACTTGACAAATTCATGGCTGTCTTAGCTTAAGGCGACACTAAATGCCAGCGACCTTGAGCGATATGAGTTCACGGCTGCCGGCCCGCTATCTATGTAACAAAGCCGCAAAATTGAGTGGAAAACAGTTTATATGCTTACAATCCTCGTTATTCACGACTAATCTGAATAAATGAACCTACACAAAAAAGTACAAGCTATAAGAGTAACTTTTATGAGAAAAGTACCAAAAAAATGCGTCCCGCCATGCCAAAAAACTTGTTTAACTTCAAAGAAAAGTGGCAGTTCAAAAAGGCTCGGCAGTGTTAACTATAACCAACAGCAAGCATTAGCAACCTACAAATAAGACTTAAGGATATGTGTAACAGGAATAAGTTGTGTTCATAGCTCGAATTGCTATACTTTCACCACAAAACTTGTCTAAAAGCACCATGTTTGCGTGTTTTCTGCTTACTCTTCGCCTTAAGCTCCGCATAATTTCACGAAATCAAAGGTTATGGTACGCTTAAGCTCAGTTAAGTTGTAGCTAGTAAAATTACTGGGCAAATGAGACTGAACATCTTACGTCTCAAGGTGAAGAGCGCAGTTGTAGTGCCGCTCAGAATTTTTGGGGTTCTTCAAGAATCCTGAGCGGCACTGCATTGTAATGGGCAGAGCGTATTAATTACCAACAGCTGAGGTCCTGCTCGTCTCGTCACCTATTTTCTTTAAAAAAAAAGTAAAAACCTTCATCTTCAGACACTGTGGTATTTGGGGACGAGAAGATTTTACGGAGCTTCCCGAACGCTGCCCATCCGTGTGGGATTCGAAAAGCATTTATTTAAGTATTTATTCGAAATTTAAAGTATTTAATTGAAATTTTAACATTTTCAAACATACAAATTATGTACATAATATATTTAGGAAACAAAATTTTAATCATCTTTACATGTTCGCAAAAGACGGCACGAAGTAGGTGAGTATGCTACCGCGTGGCTACTAGATTTCTCACAGGATGTTCCGAATGATATTATGGAAATTTGATTTATTGAGGTGAATTATTATGTATAATTTATTTTTTAATATTTTTTTATGATTACGGTTAAGTCAAAAAGTCAAGTCTTATCTCCTTGAATTTATCTCTTAGCGACTCGCGTTGACTCATTCCATATATGGTGCGAGCAACCCTCTTCAGCAGCACGAAGATAGCAGAAAATATCAGCGACATCACCCCACAATAACAGGCTATATGACATGATGCTGAGGAAGTCATTAAAGTAAACGAGACGTGCAGTTGGCGTCTGTTAGAGGCGAATATTTTTGAGAAAGAAGTTGGTGTGACAGCTTGCCTATATTAGGTGCCCAATGTAGTTTATAATGACTTTTATTGTCCACCATCTTTGCTCCCAGCACAACAACTAAAACAGATTTTAATATCTTAATATTCATAAGTAGTTTAACATTTATTATTATTATTCTCTTTATTACAATTTCATCTTATTTTCTACATTTATATATGTAACATATTTATAAAAAACAATATTACAAATGTAAATATAAAAAATTGAGTCCCGCCGGCGGGCGTTGGTCACGACAATTCCGCCGGTGGTTAGGGCGACAGACTGAGGAACTTCCGCACGATGCGTGCCGTTCCCTAAACAGCTGCTTTCTGTAACTGACCCTTTATCCAGTTATTAAGTGAGAGCCTCTTGAGATGATGTTCGAGGGTCTTTGCTATAAGACCGTTTACGGAAACGACTATTGTTGAATCAACTTCCCACATGTCAGTAACCTCGTGTGCTAAGTCTAGGTACCTCGACAATTTGTCTATTTCAGCTTTCACAAGGTTATCATCACACGGGATGGTGATATCAACAATAAATGCCCGACGCTCTAACCGATCTACCAACACAATATCAGGCTTATTTGCAGTGATAGTTCTGTCCGTGATGATAGATCGGTCCCAGTAGAGCTTGGCACGGCTGTTTTCCAAAACTGGCTCCAGAGTATAGTTATAATACGGGACTTCAAAAAACACAAGATTATATCGAAGAGCAAGTTGCTGATGGATTATCCTGGCTACTGGGTTGTGTCTGTGCAAATACTCTCCATTGTCAAGACGAGAACAACCGGAAATTTATTATTATAATTAATCAAACCGTCGCACAATGTTTATTTGAATTCACTTTAAATTATTCCGACATGGAAAGTTTTAATTAGCCGTAGGTAATAAATCTGCCTCTTGTCGAATCAGGCATGTTTTATACTTTTATCTGGAATTTTTCAAGCCTAGCTAGAATTAGGTACTTCTTAGATTTTTTATTTATTTATTTATTCATTGGAACGCCAACAATAGGTATACATGACATTTGCTTACACAATATAAAGATTCTATATACTCTAGTATATCTATTACTTAAAGGCATTCACAGCATTTCATAATAGATATTTACAATAGGCAAAAACAAGACTTAAAAATTAAAATACTAGTAAATTAAATTAAACTTATTACAAAATATGATAGAAATTAACAATTTATGAATATATACAAGAAAATCTTATGACAATATTAAGCAATTGCAAGTAATTTTCGTTTGAGATCCGCTAAATTGTCATTGAAGAGATCTAAATCAGCATAATTTTGAAACAAAAATAAATTAAATATATTTACAAAAGTGTCTTGAAGGCTTTAAAGTGTACTTGCACGTGTAGTAAACATTGACTTTCCACAGAGATGTGTTGTAAAGAAAAAATGCATGTTACATAACTTACAATGGATACTTTCACGTTTTGTGTTCGTGAACTTCACAAACACGAGTCCGAATGGAGTGTGGTCGTGATCCATCTTGTGTGAATGTATCACACGACTATTATGTGCGACTATAATCTCAAATAAAACTGTTTTCGTTATGGGTATTTGTATTTCAAATTCAAATATTTTTATTCAAATTAGGATAAGAAATCACTTATTTAATGTTAAAAACTACGACTCATTCGAGCATTTATTCATCAATGCCCGATCTTGTTCTTTTTTTTATAAAATTTCGTTAAGAATTTTTTTATTATAACGCCTAAACAGCAGCTGCAGCGATACATTGACCCTTACAGCTATTTTGTATGATATGCAACCTAGAATTAGTAAGCAATTCCATATTCCAATGCTGCTAAAAATATTAAGTTTAGACAGCGTTTGCGAGCAAATTATAAGAAAAATAGCTGTTGAACCAAAAGTTTTACTTCAACTGCGCGTAAAGATTATGCGCACGCAGTTTCTTTGACGCTGGAAACAAATACTTAATACCTTTTAATTTAAAAGAAAAGGTAATGGAAAAAGTAATCCATAAATTAATTAATTGTCCTTTGGCTAAAACCTCCCCTAAAGTTTTCCACAGCACTGTCCCTTGCCTTTCTTCTCCAGCCTGTTTCACCGATATCAGTATGATGAAAATCCATCCTCTCATCTTTTTCGTTGCCTTCGTTTTCTACTTTTTCCGTTAAGAGGATTCCTGATATTATGTGTGTCGCAAAATTGCTACCACTGCCACGAAATACAAGTATCAATCAATAAGTCATGTTCATCCTGTGTGCATTCATACTTATCATTGGCATGGATGGGATAATACTCAACTCCGAAATCTTTGGACTCTTTGCCTCTCTTCTTTCTCCTTAGTCCAGTACTTTTCCATTTCAGTTTCCTCATAGTATATGTTATGTCAGCACCCCACGTTCTAATAGGACATTTAACATACTATATTCTCCATTTCTATTATGGCACAGTTTAAAGATTTTCTTTGTTTAGCCAGGGCCTATATTTGGCAGCAATAAGTCAAGGACGTCAAATTCCAATTGTTGAATTTCTTGCTTTTTATATTATAACGTAGTAATATTTTGTTGAAGGTATACCGATGTTGACGCCAGCACAATGCCAGCAGACAGTCCTGCATCCGGGTAGGTATGCATCACCTTAACTTTTACTGATAACAATTTGTACTAAAAAATGTTGGGGATTTATAAAGAGCAATTAACACCGGGGTTTGGTTACAGCAAATCCAGTATAGGGCGGCATGACAAATGTGATAAATGTTGTATATTTAGCCACTGCTTTTGATAGACATTTCTTAAGCAACTCGATGTCAAAATTTCATTTAAGGAATGCCATGTCTTCTTAAACTGACCATAATTTAAAGTCCACGGTTTATGTTCTGGGCTAGACGAGGGCCAGTCTTCAGCTTGTGTATTTCGTGCTTTGTGACCAGTTGCATATTTAATAAAGGTTAATAACTTTTTTACCAAAAGATTTCTTATTATGTTTTAAAACAATCTCTTAATATACTTTGGCCGAAAACTTCACTCCTACACTTTCAAAAAAACGAAGCTTTATAACTCCTTGATAAAAAAAACTCCCCACAAAACCATGAATGACGCAGGATGATGACCACTTTGCACTTTTCTAACAACTTGTTAAGCATCTTTGGCCTTGAGCGTGCAATTTGTCACTTCGCTTGTTGTAGTGATTTTCAACTGTGAAAAATTTTTCACCAGTAAAAAGTAAAAACAATAGCGCTTTCTAGCCGTAAGTATTAACTTTGATTAACATGCTCAGCCATTATTTTTCTGTTACAGTTTCCTTCAGACAGACCACGGCTGACACTAGTCCAAATCTACAACACAGACTGTCACATTGGAATCAATACTCCACCCCCAGAAAAAGATCACCAGATAACATGCCATACTACCGGAGTAGTCCTTACCAGCCATTTTCCAACATTGATAGACAATATACTCCATATGATAATCCCCAATACTATGACAGCAGATCGTCTGTTGATCTCATACATACAGAAACCAGAGATACTGCCAATGACGGACGACTCCTATCAGACTCTGCTTTCAACAGAATCTCTGAAACTCTCGGAGCTATAAACACAGTGGGACACTATCTGGTTGACATGGTGAATGACAACGATCGAAGTGAAGCTGACCCAAATTTGCAACAACTACCACAAGCACTTTACACTATTAGCAAAAATGTCTTAGGAAGAAATGTTACCGACAAAATAGCTCCTATTGTGAAAAAAGCTTTGCCAAAAGTACTGCCAGATGCCCCAATCACAAAGATTGCTAACGGCAATCAAAATGAAAACGACGCTAGATCATGTACCACTCCAGAAGGCGAGGATGGTGTCTGCGAAGATCTCAGTAACTGTCCACAATTACTGCTAAATTTAGTTAGTCTGCGAGAGTCTTTGTGTTTTAAAGAACTATTCGTACCTGGCGTTTGTTGTCCAAGAAACGCTGTAGTATCAACTCCTATTATTGAAAAGCCACTAACAACAAGCAAACCTACTTACCTAGTACCAGTGACAACGAAACGGCCTACAACAACAACAACGACTAAGAAACCTTCAGCAGTGCTGGTACTCACCACTAAAAAGCCAAAGCCACAATCAACCACAACAGCAAGACCAACAACAAAGCCGACCGTAACAACAACCAAAGTGCCATCCACAACATCATTCTATACAGTTGCTCCGCCGATCATCTCCAACTATTCCAATATTGTTGATGTAAATGGTAAGTTAGTCATTTGTATTTTAATGCATGTTAATCCAAATTATAATAAAAAGTATTTTAAATAGAAAACCTGATTCTTAAAAACTAACGGGGAAGTGCAGCCGATATTAATACCATCTTTGTGCTGCAGAAGAGGGCTATTCGCGCTATTTATAACCTAGGTCCTAAAGAATCATTAAGAGAAAAATTTAAATAAATAAAAAATTTGTCTGTTGCTTCTCAATATATTCATGATAATGTTCTATATGTTCATAAGCACATTGAGGAATTTGTTAGAAACAGTGAAAATCATAATGTTAACACGTGGAACAAACATAAACTTGTTATGCCTACTACTCGGCGTTAGTTAGTAAGTCTTTTGTGGGGCTGTATATGCATTTACAATAAGATCCCAAAAAATGTTTAAAACAAAAGTACTACGATATTAAAAGAATTGTTAAAAAACGTTTGTGTGGTAAAGGTTATTATAACATAAATGACTTTCTCAATGATTCCACAGATTGGCAATGGAACGACCGCCCTCTGACTATTAAATAATAAGTTTAATTGTACAGCATTACTTTGTAAACTTTTTTTTTGATGAAAAAAAAAGCCCGCTGAGTTTGTTGCGCATGTTCTTCGCAGGTCTGAGGCATTCTTTTTGAAATGGGTGGTAGTTTTTGATTTTCAATAAGTGATGTGATATCCTATTTTGAATAAAAATATTTGAAATATTAAAGTAAACTTATAAAAGCATTGTTAAATAGTCAGAAAATGTTTCAATTACAAAAAAAGTGCGCCAAAGGGTCAAAAGGTAAACTACATGAGCAACGTAAAATTTTATTATTCTTAAGCGCTTTATAAAATAAATTTGCAAGTAAGTAGAAACCAAAATTAAAGGAATATTGAGTATGGACCCAATAACGCTGTAATGACCAAAGTTTGGCTGCAGCCTCTCATTTATAAATATATCATTTCAGTGTATCAAACACATCATTTCCGTAATAATGTCGAAATGTAATTCGCTGATTTTCTTTTGTAAATATTGTAACACGCTGAGAATCGCTACATTATACAAATAACTTTAAAATTGTACCTATAATCTGTATACGATTTAGATTGTGGTCAGAGAGAGGACGAAGGAGGTCGGATTGTTGGCGGAACAGAATCGAAGCCAGGGTCGTGGCCATGGATGGCTGCCATCTATCTGCATGGAGCCAAGCGGAGAGAGTTCTGGTGCGGAGGTACCCTTATCGGACGCAAGCATGTCCTCACGGCCGCTCATTGTACCAGGGACTCGAAACAAAGACCGTACGACAAACTTTATTTCATATTTTATTATCACCTGTAGGTTTCAGCATTGCGGAATGGCAATTTTGAGAGCGGAAATCGCAATTAACTAAAACAATACATGTTGCCTTAAAAGCTATAGCTTTATTATTAATTATATCTGAACCAATGACGTTCTATAGGCATATAAGAACATATCATTCGCAGTCTAATAGCAGAACGGCAAAAGTGTGCGTAAAGACAATGTAATCACACCTTTCTCTTTAGTCATGCGTCATCTGTCACTGTCAGAATCAAATCTTAATTGAATAAACGTTATACATTGCTACTTATTGGCCAAACATTGGAGTATATGCGGCAATGTATAGATATAGCAGTCGAAGCTTATTAAGGTGGTATTTGTGGCATATTTTATATTTCGGCTTTGGTTTTATACGACGTGATTAATCTATAGATCGCCATTTAAAACATTGACACCAAATCATTTGTCAAAATGCACTCCCATTAAAAAGGAGATTATAAATAGAGATTGGGTGAAATTTCTGAATAAGACCGGCTTGTAGTGAGGCATTAACCCTTTTTTTCTATTGTTTTAAGATTGCTGATGCTTGCTGCTTGCGCTATAAAGCAGCAAAAATACTAAGACTGCAAATTATAACGTGCTAATGTAGTCTGTGTGTTGGCTTTAACCTCTTGTTATATTTATGTAAAATCAGAATCTATTCACTCTTACGTGTTGCCCGCACATACTCTTCAACAACCATTCAAGCAAAGTACTTTGTATTCAGTATTGTTTATAGAATACACATCATGTTTATATGTGTAGATTTAATGTTGAGATTTAATTATAATATAATGTCAAATCATATTTTTTTATATACTTAATCGCTTTTACAGTTTATATTTTCTGCAATTAAATGATACATATCATTTTCCAGATTCCCTCCACGTCAGTTCAGCGTGCGTTTGGGTGACGTGGACTTGTCACGTGAGGACGAACCGTCACGCCCAGTGACACTTCGCGTGACAGCCGTTCGAGCACATGAGCAGTTTTCCAGAGTTGGCTTCTACAATGACATCGCTGTTCTGATGCTAGCTGGTAACATTAGTTATATAATTTTATGAGTCAAGTTTGTATAATTCTGTGTTCTTACAACACAATATATTTCAAGAGATCTTGAAAATAATTGTTAAGTTTGTCTATAATTACTATTCCATATATGACTTTCTTGGAACGGAGCTGTAAAGAGGCATACAAAGAGAATTTAAACACTGAGGCATATATTTTCGAAGGGGCTGTATATTTTAACGTCCAATATGTGTTTAAATCGTATTTTGTATAAAAATATTCGAATTTAGAATACCTTCAAAAAGTTAACAGATCAACGACTTCTGATCAGATCTTGGAACCTTGGTTCTTACCAGATCTTGGATTAGGTACTCATGAAACTTTTAAGAATTATATTTATTTAAAAGTATATATAAGGTAAAGGTTAGGTACGATAACATAAATTACTTTTTTAATAATACCACACATGGAGAATGAAGCGACTACCATAAGGATATTTTCTTGCGCTTGTTCTTCTCATTAGAATAGGTGGTATTTGAAATTAAAAAAATTTGTATTTGAATATAATTCACCCGGATCTCGAATTTACTGGTATCCGGAGTAGGTACCGTTTTTAAATCCAGATTACGATAGTATTCACAATTATGAAGACAGAGACAAAACACACTTGACTAAGGCTGAAAATACAATACTCAAAAAATAGGAATTTAATATTATTATATTCTTGTCATAACATCACGTGCTATGCTTTTTTTCTGTTGCGTATAAGTAATTATTGTTCAACAATATTCAAATCAAACAATTTTCATTACAGAAAATGTGCAGAAATCTAAGTATGTGATACCCATATGTTTGCCGCACGGGATGTCGTATAACCAGTTCGAGGGATCGGCTGCGACGGTGGTCGGGTGGGGCACTACGCGCTACGGCGGGGGGGAGAGCTCCAGGCAGCTGGAGGCCAGGTTGCCGGTGTGGAGGAACGACGACTGCGACCGGGCGTACTTCCAGCCCATCACCGACAGTTTCCTGTGCGCGGGATACGCCAGGGGCGGAGTCGACGCTTGTCAGGTAGAACAGATATATTATTCAACTATCTTTTACCCACGACTAAGGCTGAGGTCTATAGAGCATTCTTAGACTTTGATTTTTACTTACGTATAATTCAGCTGAGTGTAAGTTTATCATAATCTTTGATTTCGTTTTTATAGTCATTTGACAGCTGATATTATGCTGAGGTTAAGGTAAGACAACCCAATGCAAAAGTCAAGTTTGCGTTTTATCACACTCAGCTAAGTTTTACGTAAGTAAAGACTGAGAAAACCCTACGTACGCTCTATAGATCTCAGCCTTAGACCGCATTACATACCACGGTCCCTCTGGAACCCATTGAGAAGTCGAGTGAAAATACACCTTTCCTGTATCCAGAAAAAGTGAGCGCCAACGTTCATTATTTCTTGCGTAGTTAAGGTGTGAAATTCACATAAACATTTATAATTTGCTAGCTAGGGTTAAATATTTTGAGTGCTGCTTAGCACTGTTATCGTTTGTATGCTAATAGGTACTAGCAATCAGTCCAGGCTCAATTATAAAAGAAGCTGGATGTGCCTGCTAAACCAACTATGTAACAAAAACAATGCAAAATGAATTGATTATATAAACAACTTCCTTAAGTTAGTAAGTGAAGAGGTCTTATTGGATTTTTTCGAACTTCCTCAAACAACAACTCCTGTCATATATTCAAATACAAATTTACCGGACTGTACCGGGGTATTACAATTGCTACTCGATATTGCAACTTACTTAGGCAATAGAAAACATTTCAGCCCACCAATTCATTGAAAAAACAGTTTATATTCTGTTGATTCATTCGTGTCTTCAATAAATATAATTATGTTCTTTTTTATTTTTCAGGGTGACTCCGGTGGTCCGCTTATGTTGCTAGTTCAAGGCCGATGGACACAAATTGGGGTAGTCTCGTTCGGGAACAAATGCGGGGAACCTGGCTACCCTGGTGTTTATACCAGGGTTACCCACTACCTCAACTGGCTACAACAAAACCTAATCTAGAGTTAATCTCCTTACCTCTAACTTAACTTTTACCTACCGTATTTACTTAAATGAAGTCATAATTTATTTAATTTTTGATATTGTATTATTATAGAAACCGTTGATTAATCAAAAATAAATTCTAAGTCACACACTTCTCGTATTGATATTGACTTATAAAATTGTAATTTATTCAAATAAAGTTATCAATTTTAAGTTACACTTACGATTCTGTAGTAGGTACACAAAATTTTGTTAATGTTTATTAAACAGAACTGTTTAGGGTAAACATATTGTGATATAAAATAAATCTATATTAATATTATGATCTTGTGTTTATTGAGGTGTTGTATATTCATTAATTTTAATTCTGATAGGTATCAAATATGGCGCGCGCCGCTCGACAACGTAAGCACGCATGTAGAACATCAGCAGGCCTACCATGAACTCTTATTGCGATTCAATTAACAACCTAAAATGAACTGCTTTGCTATTTTGTACCACGACGTGATTAGAGCTATCTATTTTAGGTTGACTTCAAATCAACTGATTAAATCGCAATGATGTAAATTGAATGTCACAAAAGATGTCAATTGAATCGCAAACTGATTTAGTTCGTTCATTCATTCGTACCATGAGGTAATATTTCAATCTTAACTGGATGGGTTATGTGTCCAAGTGAGCGATTCGAAAAAAGTTGCTACTTCCTCAGAGGAAAGTGAATCGTGTTGTTAATAACTTTTAAAAAATAGTGAAAAAATACAGAAAAATTTTATTGATGAAAGATAAGATGAGAATACTTTATTGGATTTTTTTGTAAAACAAAATACTGAAAATAAATACCAAAAATGAAAATACTAAGGACGATGCAGTAAGGGCCTGGGCTATAGCCTGTTCGCAACAAAGAATTAAAAAAATATACTCTGTGCTCCTGTCAAATCAAACATCAATGAAGGTGCGTTCATAACTCGTTATTTTTACGAAAACACCTAAGCAAACATTTAATTTGTAATTCAAAGAACTATATCTATTTATATTACTATTATTTAATAAGTACATAAAATGGCTTGGCTTATAATTTGACGCTATACAGCGCAATTTTAAAATGTATTTTTCGTATTTTCTACGCAAAAAAACCGCTAAAATCATATCATTTTAGGTTTCAAAACGCATGGTATGGTTCGAGTAAGAGAGACAAACTTATGCAACGACTGTTATAGAGCGTCATCTCTTTCGCACACCGCGGGCCACAGACAAATTTATTTCGTTCATTCTTAATAAGCGATCCAAACGTCATTCAGTAAAAGGCATGGTACTAATTTTAGCGATTCAGTTTAGGTACCTAAACTGATCTGCATCGGAATCGCATCGCTTAGTAAAAGTTGATGGTAGGCCTTCAGTGCTCTGCTAGTGTTGGTTCACGCAGGCTTGCGAAAAACGCGTGTAGCGGTGTCGCAGCGCATTTACGAACAAAATAATATCGTAAATAAATAATAATATAGTAATATTTTGTTCGTACCTTCGCTAATATCAAATCCAGATGATATACGTCTACTTATTACATTTTTGAATATTATGATCAGGTGATGATGTGACACTACTAATGTTTCATACATCTAAAAATAAATTTGCCATTTGACTTACATAATAATTGAATATAATTTATGATTAAATTAATAGGCATTTTTAAACATAATTATTAAATTATTATAATATAAGTGCTAATCCCGACTGCTCTGCCCAGACCGCCAAGTTGGAGACAACTTTTTCGCCTATTTATCGAGAAGATGTTCTATTAAAACATTTTTCTTTCTTTCTGATACCGTACTTACACAAACCCTATTAAAAATAACATAATTAAAAATCAACAATTCTTGTTAACATATCACACTATTTACTATAGTAAAATACATACTATAATAATATCTGCACTCGATATCGTATTTAAATAAAAGAATTCAGAAGATGGATGTGAATAGCAGGAGATCTCCTGGGACTCAGTATGGGGGTACCACAAGAGACTATTCTTGGACCGTTTCTCTCTCTAACATCTTCCTTAGGTACATGAAATATGATCTACCTAACCTTGTGGAAAGAAACATAAGCTAGTATTGTTTGCGGAAGACAGCACACTCATATTCAAAGTGAAAAGAAACTAAGTTTTATATGTTTATTCTTTACTTCAAAGAATGCTCTATCTGACATCGTGTACTGGTTAAGCGCCAATATTCTATTGTTAGTTGATAGTCATAACACTAAATATATTAAGTTTACCGCGCCAAATGCCATGAAAAAGTAGATGCGAATGTTTTGTTAGACGGAGAGGTGGTAAACTCCGTGGAATCTGCTATATTTCTTGTAACTACTTTTGATTTCAAGATGCAATTAGAATATTGCAAATTGCAATATTGATAGATTGGCAAAAAGACTTAGATCAGCAGCATGTGCGGTTAAAAAATTAGACATTTAACTGATATAGATACGGCGCTACTTTACTTTATTTATTTTTACAGTATTATGTCATAATTTAATTAATTATTTTAAATTTTTACTATGGTTATAGGGCAGTGAAGCCGATATTAATAGCATCTTTGTGCTGCAAAAAAGGGCTATATCCTTGAAAACGAATGTTCTTTATGTTCATAAGCACATTAACGAATTTGCTAGAAACTTCGACAATCATAATGTTAACACGAGGAGCAAACAAACTTCTTACGCCTAATACTCTGTTAAGTCGAGATAGTAAGTCTTTAATTGTGCGATGTATATGCTGTAACGTGATCCCAGAAAATGTACAAAACAAATATGTTACAAAATTCAAAACAATTATTAAATAACGTTTGTGTGGTAAAGGTTACATTAATACGTACACCACAGACTGGAAATTTAGTGAACGCCTCGTTCTTCTCAGGTCTGAGGCATACTATTTCGAAAGGATGGTAGTATTTTTTGACGTTTAACAAGTTATTCCTATTTTGAATAAAATATTTGAATAAATATAAGTTTACTCTACGAGATAGATCCTAATTCCTCGAAGACAGCTCTTTACATCTTTTCTCTTCTCACTTCTTTCTCTTCGTCCTCTTTGTTATGTGATAAGAAGTGGCGAAACGAGTACGACATTCTGACGGAAAGTCTTACACCTTGCCACCAGCTTAGTGTTCTTGAAAACCCATAATTCTGAAACGTACAACGATTGCCTTTGTGACCTATAAATAATATACGGTGTTAACTGTCAGTAACTTTGTGAGTAATCTTTTCTCGACTCAGAGTTCAGTAAGTTATATTTAAATAAAAAAAGGCAATAAAAAACAAATATTTTAACCACTATCGACTCGGCAGATGCGCTTTTTTGCTACATTTATGCGGTTTCAAAGATTTAATTATAGGTATTGTTTACCAAATTCAAAAGTCACTGTAACAAACTTATCAAGATAACAATAAATATAATAATATCAATATTATTCTCCCTTTTAATTTGAAGATATTTTCGCGGTTTCAGCCTTGATTTTTTTTAAAGACGTACATTTTAAGTTATGTGATTTGTGATCATTGAGTGGTTTTTTTGGTTTTTCATTTCTTCGTGACATTTCGAGACAGCAGGACTACCTATTCTACTAAAAAACTGTAACTTCACTGTGTCATTATATTATTATTAAGCTATTGCATAGCTTCTATCGTGGGCCTTGAGCGTGGAGACCGAATCCAGAAATTCCGTAACGAAAATAACCTAAGACCCAACTTACTAGATGTATATAGATATTTCGCCACGGTCATTACAGTTGCCGTGGAACAGCGGTTTTCACGTATGCTTTTTGTGCGGAAGGTCCCCAGGTTCGAGCCTGGGGTACGTCTTGATTCTTTTTGATTTCTTTATTTTTTTTATTAGGTTTTTTTAATTTTTATTATTATTTACATTTCTCCGAATCCAAAATTGGACGAGGTAGAGCATTTTATTCATCGCACTTTACTGGAGTACACTGAAGAAGGGTCGAAAATACTTGGTACAAAAGGTAATAAATTTCCACTTATTTTGGCTGGCGATTTCAACTTCGGTGATAAAAAATCAGAGCTGTTGACAACTTTTCTTTCGAAAATATTGAATTCGAAAATGAATTATGATCCACAAGAATCCACAACAAAATATGGAAGCACCATTGACGCGGTCTTTTCCAGATATTTAAAAGATATCAAGTCTGAAACTTATGTTTCTTATTCTAGTTACCATAAACCTATAGTTGAATGATAAATATTCCTGAATAACCTACATGTATTGTAAGATAATAAAACTATTTTGAATAAAATTAACTTCTCATTTATTGAATAAAAAAAAATGTTTTCTTATCGGTCACCACGCACAAAAAGTGTAACTTGAATTAATATCAGAGAAAATACTGCATAAATAAAATAAATACATAATTATAATTGTATAAGTTGATAAAAAATGATATGCAATAGCTTAGTGCCACACGTCTTTATTTGACTATGCTGCACTGCAGTGCAACGCAACGTCTGTCAAAAAGATAAAATTTTGAGATATCGGCTTCCCACAAAGCAGGCCTGTTGCACGGACGAATAAAAAAAGAAGGACTCCGCGCCATGATAATAACAAGTAAAACACCATTACGCTAGTGTGTGTGCAGTTACGGGGGATACCAGATAACACAATTTTTTACCCGTTATTAGTCATAGACTAATTGTTATATAATAACTATAATTAACGGGATATTGTGAAGCCACGTTACTTGTTACTCCGATTTTATAATTTCTGATAGTCAGATTGATTTCTTAAATAAAAATAAATATCGCAGGCATAGTATGAGAAAATAAATAAATTACATAAAAAACAGTCACACCTTGAAAGTAAAGATTGCGGGTTTGATTCATGTGCCCATGTCTTATTTGTAGTATCTTTATTTTAACTCATATAAAAATTACGTACTAACATTTCTTATTATTAAGAATACCTACACAAAATTCATTCTTAAATTCATTTTTTTTGCCACTGC
Organism: Leptidea sinapis; assembly: GCF_905404315.1. Lineage (NCBI taxonomy): Eukaryota > Metazoa > Arthropoda > Insecta > Lepidoptera > Pieridae > Leptidea > Leptidea sinapis. The sequence goes on along the minus strand of NC_066300.1, from coordinate 3,818,008 downwards.
CGTGTATCAAATAAGTAGATTTTTAGAGAACAAACAACTATGTTCTTTATAGTGATTTGGTTGCTAAGTAAATACACATCATACAGTAACACTTATATAAAGGGTCTTAGGTTCTGTTCTCTTTAAAAAAATTAGGTAAAGACTAAAATAAATTACTGTGCAAATGAGACTTAACATCTTATGTCTCAAGGTGACGAGCGCAATTGTAGTGCCACTCAGAATTTTTGGGAATTTCAAGAATCCTGAGTGGCATCGCATTGTAATTGACAGGGCGATTCTATTACCATGAGCTGAACGTCCTGCTCGTCTCGACCCTTATTTTCATAAAAAAAATATCTACTTAGAAAACCATTAAATGGATTACCCAATTTTACGGGTAGAGTCCCTGTTTATTTTCTGGTCACACTGGATGTTATAATCACGCGTTGGGGTTTTCGCCTAAAGGTCTAGATACCAGGCCATAAACTCAAAAAAAAAACACGCGTTGTACAGGTCTTGTGTTGAATTAAAGGCAGTAAGGCCCCTGGCTATAGCCTGTTCGAAAGAACGAATTAATATAAAAAAAAAAAAAAATGTGTTGAATTAATTTGTATTATGAAAAGAACAAAAAATAGTGTGATAACTACTTTTCTATCTGTGAAAATTAATGTAATTCCTTGACACTTTTATTATACCCTAGCATTGTTTTTACACGAATTCTCATTAAACGGCAGCATTTTAAAAATATTTTAATGCAACGTAAACTGTTCCGTCACAGACAATGGCAGATGTCATAATGGCAGCTTACCGGCTTATATTAGTGTAAGTGTGTGCGTGTCGCTATGTATTTAACTTTATTCATAGTCTTAGGTATTTACACGTTAACTGGCTTGTTTTGATGCATCACTAATATGTAGATGACACGGAGTCCTTATTTTTTTACTAGTCCGTGGCCTGTTGCAATTATTTTGCTGCTGAAGTAAATGAAAACCCGCAACGCACGTTTATAGCGTAGATAGAGTAAATAGCTATGCCAGCAATTTTCCTGCAGCTATTTTGTGAATCTGTTACGGTCGTCACATATGACAGCAGAAGACATTGACATATTTTCAATTTGACTTGTGTATGAGATTTGTGTTTTGGCATTTAGAAAATTTGAACTTAGTGTACACATTACGGTGGATTGTTATTTTGGACAATAAAAATATAAATTTTAATTGAAATATAGAACTATTACTTACTTGAATAATGTTCACTAATGTATAATAAACTGAGAGTGGTTTTATCCTAATTTGAAACTAAAGTTAAACGATCTAATCATGAAATATTCCACCTCACCCACTCCTACAAATTATCCACGAAGTACTTCACCATTACCAGCTCCAGCTAACTATCAGCCTACGACGGCCAGTGCTGCGGTCAAACGTTACAAATATTTGAGGAGACTGTTCAAATTCAATCAAATGGACTTTGAATTTGCTGCCTGGCAAATGGTATATTTATTTGTAGCACCCCAAAAAGTATTCAGAAATTTTAACTATAGAAAACGTGAGTATGATATCTATCTAATGATAATTTTTATCCTTAAGAGATATATGATAATTATCAATAATCAATCTTGGTCATCCAGTTCAAATAATTAAGTGATTACAATTATTGTCAAAGGATCAACATTCTCCCTTATGATCATATATTTTTCTTAACAGTAAATACCTATTCAAAGACATGATATTGACTGCTATACCTGAAAGGCATAATATAGAAAGTGTGAGACATGTAATATTAATAATAATGTTTAACATATTCTTATCTAAGCACACTCACATACAATAGTATACACATGTTGTAACTTGTGTAAAAAATTGCATAATAATAATCTAGGTGATATATGATTACCGATAAAATTGTTTTTGCCATCATATGGTACCACAAAACTAAAAAATAATATAATATTGTGTTGTGATACATTTCATTGTCAATTTCAGACACAAAATCACAATTTGCGAGGGATGATCCTGCATTTCTTGTGTTATTGAGTGTGTGGCTTTTCTGTAAGTATTGTTATATTAATTAGTTTTAACACTTTATGTGAAGTTTACCTGCACGACACAGTGACACAACTCTAAATATAAAATTAGTACTAATTAGTTATGTATTGAATATTTTTATAAATGCGACTTTTAAATTAAGAAAGGTGTTATTTTATAGCCTCTCAAGAATAGCAATTAGTAACCTGTGGCAAATAAACGAAATATTTATCTATACTAATATATAAAGCTGCAGTGTTTGTTTGTTTGTTTGGACGCGCTAATCTCTGGTACTACTGGTCAGACTTGAATGATTCTTTCAGTGTTGGGTAGTCCATTTATCCAGGAAGGATAAATGGACTATGTTTGGATGAATATAGGCTATGTTTTTTTTTTCAAAATTAGGGATCCGTAATAAAATTGCTATTTTGTAACACAAGGTGTAAAATCGAAAACCTATTTTTGTGTGCGCTGCAAAAACTATTGACAATAGAACAAAATGATGTACAGGCTATAATATAGGCAATATTTTATTACTTATAAAACTATCGCGTGAATTATACTTTATATGGCAACACAACGTTTGCCGGGTCAGCTAGTCAGTTATAATAGTAAAATTTAATAATATAATTATAACTTCTCCTACCCTTGGAAACTTATAGATATGTGGTGTCAATCAAGTTACAGGAGTTATGATGCTATAAAGCACACCTGCATGTTTTAAATATATATAGTAATTTTTTAGAGATATTATTTAACCCATTAAGAATTTATTCTAGGCAGATAATGTAATATAACTTTGAAAACAATCATGGTAAAATCTGCTGTCTCAACTGAGTTACCCACAGGTGATCTCAAACACACACTTAAAACTATGTATAAAAAAGAGTTTCTCTGTCATTGTCTAACTGTATGTTTACTTACTGTCAAAATGTCTCCTTTCAATTCTCTGAGTGCTTGTGGAAAAATATATTTTCTCCTTTTTTTAACTTTATTTTTATATAATTGATGCTTTTGATTGATTGAGCACACATTGATTTAGCAAGCAATTTGAAGTAGCTATGATAATGATAATAAATGATACTTACTTTGCTTTCAGTGTCGTCAATATGTTTTGCATTTGCAATGGGGTTGACGACAGGACAGACAGCATTGTTCGTCTTATATGTTGTGTTTGTGGACTTCATTGGAGCTGGGATTATGATGTCTACTTTGTTTTGGTATGATTTTTCACACTACCAGCTACATTATTAGATCACCTACCCGAATAATCTATGTAATAATGGGAAAGACTTGGCTTCTAACACCTTCCGTACATGCAACTAGGACATAATTGCTCGGGGTGGGTTGTTGGGAAGGAAGTGATGGCTTGTCCATGTGTTGTGCTCCTAAATGAGTGCTTGTATGAGTGACTGTTTTAGTATGTCATCCCGAAATCGTTCGTTCATTCGTATCTTCGATTATTTTAGATATTGTTTATTATCTTCAATATATACATATTGTTTCAATGTTCACATAATATAATACACTCATTTTAATTACTGTTTGTATATGGTGATGCATCACCTTGCAAATGAAAATAAATATTTTGTATAATATATAGTATTTTTCTGATTACACTGAGGAGTTCTTGCCATTTTTCAACAATTTTTCCAAAGTGGAGGTAAATGATAAAATATATAACTTGGACACTCATAAGTCAAATTTAGACCTAAATGAATAAATGATAATTAAACAAACACCTTGTACTACAAAGTTATTACTTTATTACTTACAATAAAATATGCAGACAGAAAAGTTGTATGCAAATCCAATTCAACATGTTTTTCATTTGTTTTATTGAGAGTATGATATTGATTATTTTGGTAGACTGGGTTTTTGGCTAATTACAATTAACTTACGAATTATGTGTGAGTCTATCTTAGTCTTTATTTCAAAAGCTGCTGCAAAAAGACTTGAATTATCTTTCTACATCAAATGTGTAAAAGTAATATTCTATTATATTAGTATTTTAATATTACTCGTGGGTATATTATAAAGAATGCTTTATATATATGTACTCTACTAAGTTACTTGGGTGTATTGGGGTCTTTTTACAAATTGCATCCTCGTTAGGAATTTTTCTTTCTCCCATTATACAACTTACCCGCTATTGATTTGATTGTATTTTGCTATCCATTGAATAATTATACCTACGTGAAAATGTAATATAAATGAAAAACTTGCAGGTATGTCAGCAACAAGTACCTCCGGACGGAGCAAGCCTCCCCGGACGTGGAGTGGGGCTACGCTTTCGACGTCCACATCAATGCGTTCTTCCCGCCGCTGTCCCTGTTGCACGGCTTCCAGATACTACTCTTCAATAGTAAGACACACTACTACTGTTATTACTTGTATTTCTAGGTTTTAATATACACTGGAAACATACAACTGTAATAATTATGATAATAAAGAAATTTCAAATCAAAAAATAGTAAGACACAAGATGCTTAAGCTAATTACCCCCTTTCAGACTAGTATTTTATTTTCAACCTACCTTCAATAATTATTAAGAATTAAAATATTAATTATTAAGAATCCTGAGTGGCACTGCATTGTAATGGGTAGGGTGTATCATTTACCATCAGCACAGCAGAACTTCCTGCTCGTCTCGTCCTTTAGCTATTATTAGGAGTAATTTATTGCTTAGTACTTACTTTTTGAATATTTTACTAAGCAAGTGTTACCTACCCCCCCAAAGGTACACTTAAAATATCAACTATCTGTTATTATTATAAGTTCTATAAATTTCTGTTCTTAAAAGATAATCATTGACCACATCGTTTCTATAAGGCAATGTCACCGTTGAAATGTACTAAATTTAAGATTTTTATTTTTACATAAATAAAGAACTTTAAAATGAAGATAGTAAGACCTCACGCCCGGAACGTTCATCAGATTGATCTAGGGTTCCAAGAGAGTGTAGGCGGTGGTGATTACTTACGATGCCCTCTTCTGTTTTAAAAAAAATCGACACAACACTTTTTTAGTTGCTGTCGAATCATAGTATCTTCTTTAATTAATGTGTTAGTTTTACACATTTACCGCATTTTCAGTCCCCCTGAAAATGTGAGCTTTCTAAGGTCACTAAACGTAAAACGCAAAAACCTAATCTAAATAAAGATACAATTACTCCTTTTATCAATTAATCCTTTAAAAATCATATTTTTGACTCGCTAAACACTGTCAATAATTTAACTAACAATATGTCAACACCAGAAACAAATGAAAACTTGGTACGCTTACTACAACATTACTTGACTTAGTTGAAAAATGTTTATGAGGTTTATGGTTACTAATCACATCTTTGGAATGGAGTGACCATCCCAGGAATTAAATTTAATTGTAAAGCAATAAATGCGATTAAAAGAAAAGTTTCTGCCGAGTTTCTGACCTAATCTTCTCGTGTTTTTTATTATACTTTAAATATTCGAATTTTAATTTCGTAACTTGAGCGATACGTAAAAGAAGACCTGAAATGTAGATATTACTTCAGGTTCTAAGTGAGAATGTAGTTAGTTAACTCTACTTTTCAGCCAAAGTACCTAGTAAGTCTAGTCTACTAGTCTTTTGGGAGGACATGAAATCAATAAACCTCTTCTCGTGACAATGATTTCTCGCTAGTTCATAGAGAAATAGGCTATTGTTCCACTAAAAGACTATTTGAGTTGTGGTGATTGATGGAGGACTAACGGAAAGTCTGTTGAGGTCGACTTCTTCCGAATGATGAATATCCTTTTTATTTATTTGTTTGTCATATTTTTCATTAAAAGACTATTTTTGATGGGAAAAAGTGACGAGACGAGCAAGAAGTTCACCTGATGCTTAATGATACGCTCTACCCATTACAATGCAGAGCCGCTCATGAAAAACCAAAAATTCTGAGCAGAATCGCAACTGATCCTGTTTCTTTGAGCCTTCAGAGAAGTTGGTATAAATTAAGGGCACGTTTTACAAAACAGGTTACTTACCTTCAACTTCAAAAATTTTAAGCTTTTGAACTGAGTTTCATGTCATATGGATTGTTTCAGATGTGTTGGTGCACGGAGGGTTCCTGTCATGTCTGGTGTCCAACACTTTCTGGTTGGCCTCCTTCATTTACTACCTCTACATCAGCTTCCTGGGATATAGCAGTAAGCCTAAATGTTTTAAGCTTTCACAGAAACAGTAATGTGTAAACATTAGTGTGTTTCGGTCGGAAAGGCGCCGTAGCTAGTAAAATTACTGGGCAAATGAGACTTAACATCTTATGTCTTAGGGTGACGAGCGCAATTGTAGTGCCGCTTAGAATTTGTGGGGTTCTCAAAAATCCTGCGCGGCAATACGTTGTAATGGGCAGGCCCTATTAATTACCATCAGCTTCACGTTCCGCTTATATACTCTTTATTGTCATAAAAAAAATATTACTAAGAAAAGTTAATATACTGTGTAAGTTATATCATATCGTATTTTACTTTGGACTATCTTCCGATAAATTGGCACTGCTGCAAGGGCAATGATCGCATAGTCCATGAACTCATAAAACCAGGATATATCCTGTGAATGATATTATTTCTAAACATAATTACTTTACTTTAGGAGCGTTGAGGCGTCGATTCAACACGCACTGTAATTCGATGCAGAGAAATGCTATTATTTTCTTCCATATCTGGAAATCTATTATATTCGTGCATTATAGAGCAGGTACCACACCGTACAGTAGATCCAACCTGATTGTCATAATTTTTTTTTTAAGATTTCATCATTTAAGATTTTTTTATATAAAAAAATCTGATAGGCGACACGTCATTACCTAATTTACGTGGGGGATTAGATAAACTTGAACAAGGTCAAAGCATGAAAAGTCAAATTGAAAAAAAAAATAATAGAAAATGCTATCTATTACAATATAAGGATTTTTTAGAAAATTTTGAAATATTATTTTGATTAAAATGTTAGAAAGCATTAGGTACTTACTATATACATAATTTCTTATCATTTGAAATTTGATTGGCAATTCGTTTCTTCATCTTTTTAGCACAACACAAGCCAACTTTGTGGCGTAAGAGTGCTAAATACTTACGCTCTTATTCATAATAACTTATCAGGGGTTTGAAACACCGTTTATAGACGCTTGTTAAAAAATGGTATTTATAATAGCATATTAGAGCTAAAACGCTCATTATCTCTTCGATAAAGGTGACGTGACTTATAATAGCTAGGACCCTTCTATAAACCAATTTTACGCACTAGATAGCAAAAAACATGGCCCGACATGTTTCGTATTTGACGTTAAGTAATGTGATAAATAGCTTCCCGCTTAAATTTGTTGTTGGTTACCTAACCGTCATGGATTGATAACCTACAGATATCAAAACTTTGATTTTTGAAGTTTGATCTTATTTTGACATCGACTTGTGCCAACTGACATTGAAAAGATGTCTGTTTCGATTGACAGTTTCTCGATAAATTAATAATTAAAATCATGTTTTTTTGTACAAAATGGCAACATTGCGCACTATGGAGACGTATTAGTTATGGGATATTTATTTAACGAATATGAATAAGTAGTTTTATCGAACGTTCGATAGGCTTAAAACATGTTGAAATTAATATAGGTTTATACTTTTGAAAAGGGTTTTAATATGAATAAGGCAGTTAGATAATAAAATAGGATATTCATAATTGTCAATTTTTTTACTTAAATAAAAAACCTTACATAATTTATACGTACGGTAGAGCCTCTTGCTGTTAGGCAACATAGCCCAGGTTTATTACTGTAGTGTGCATGACAAGCTACGTCTTACAATCAAATGAATGTATGTGTATTTTTTAGTGTGCGGCGGTGCATATTTAATTTTGTATTTAATATTTGTAAAATTAATTTACATACTGTAAACATTGATTTAGTAGAGTAAAACAGGCAAGGAGCTTCTTGTCACTTTAAATCTACGGGAAATGAGTGTAACCAGCATAATTGAATTCCAGATCTTCCAATGATAAAGAATGCCAGGATATTCCTCCTGCCGCTGCCGGTACTGCTGGTGCTGTACCTGACCACACTCCTGGCCGGCTGGAACCTGAGCCACATGCTCATGGACTTCTACCACTACAGAGTTCTCTAGTTATGTAGAAGTCAGGTCGTTGGAGCATGACTTGTTGACATTCAACAAACCATGATGATGGCTTTCTGCTTTCAACTGTTGTTCAGTAAACTGTTGTTTGATTTCATTCCTACAGCTATGATCAATGACGTTCTAAACACATACATGGACATTCGCGGTCTGATAGCAGAACGGCAAAAGTGTGCTTAAAGACAACGTAAGCACACTTTTTACCTTAGTCGTGTGTCAACTGTCACTGTCCGAATCAAACCTGAACTTAATAAATGCTTTACATTGCTGCTTATTGACCAAGAATATTTTAAACAACTGAAGTCCCTTGTCCTGAGAACGCGAGAGTTGAACAAAGACATATCAAGATTTATGAAATTTAAGTCACTCGAACGGTTGGCTCAGTGGAAGAGATCGCGGGTTCGGGTCACGCATCCTTCATACATTTTGTTTCCAAATTTAATTTGTGTAAGTAATCCCAGAAGTGAGGGTTATCACTTTAAAAAAATAACAAATTGTTTACAATTGGAGTAAATGCGGCAATGTATATAGACATAGCAATATGTTACATATTTCGGCTTATATGTGTAAAACGCCATTGGCTATGATGGTAATATTATGTGTTAGCTTTGTTGTAACACATCAATTTATAATACTATATATATATTATAAAATATGGAAAAAAACATATCGACGAATTGAGAACCTCCTCCTTTTTTGAAGTCGGTTAAAAATATCTAATATAATAATATAAGGAGGAAAGTAATTTTTTTTTTGTATGGATGCATTGAGGTAATGTAAAGTATGTACGAGAAAAGCCATTCCGGACAAATAATGGGACGTAACTTGACATTAGGCCAAACACCTTGTAAGGGACTACGCGCACTTATTCAGCTCCATTCGCGTTTCGCTGAACGATTTTGGTCACACTTATACAGCTCTGCTTCTATCAGCCGCGTACGGCGTCGTAGGAATGAGAATAATAACTTTAAATCACGTCTGCACTCTTTAATCTTTGCGTGCATAATGATTACGTCAAATAAATGTAGGAACAATACAGGTGCAACTTGTCGACAAGGAGTCGCGAACCATCCTTGTAAAGAGCTGTTCCGCCGCATTCCGCATTCTGGTTTGCCGCGAAAGCAGAATGTACGCGGAAAGCTGAATCGACGCGTACACGTCTCCATACAAAATTGTTTTTTTCTATGGACAAAAGCTGAAAAGAGCTGAATAAGTGCGCGTAGTCCCTTATTCATATTCATTCCAAGTATATACCTATATGTCGCAAGGATATGATAGCAAACAGAGATTTGGTCAAATTCCTACGTGATTTGATCATATCATAATATTAAAATAACAATTTAATTATTTCCCTAAACAAGATCTAGTGATTTGAACAAACACCAGAATTGGTTTCGGGAAATGACAAATTCGCACGAATCACTAACGTTCGTTTACCAAGTTATATAGTAATGGCTTTGAAAGTGTCAAAAAAAAGCCTCATACCGAGTTTGTATACAAGAAAGTTTAATAAAACTATTGATAATGTTAAAAGAGGCGGCATGATAAAGAAAAACCTTTATGGAAACGAGAAATTGTAGATTACGCCATTACCTATTAAAAAATTTAATTCAGCTGCAGTACTGAAACTAAAGAGTAGTTCTCTTATACAAGTAGTATTATTAGGAAAACAAGTAGGTGTGATGATATTGAGATAAGCGCTTACAACTTTTGATTTTGAAAAGAAAATTACTTTTGACTTAGTAGTAAAAATAGTGCCTTCAAAAGAATTTTATGCTATGCTTCGTAACACCCAAATGGAATTGTTGCATAGTATATAAGTTGTCCTTTTTTATAAAATACCATAACCAGTTAAATCGCCAAATAGATATAATTTTAAGCGTGTTTTAAAAATAATATTTCGAGCTTAGTGGTGTTACGGTTATTATAACATTTTCTCGATACCCGCGTAGGTAAATTATAAACTCAGCACCCAAATACGTGTTATTGCTGCATTAGCTTAGCATGAACTGAGTTACTAGATTACAGTTGTCCATAACTATTGTTACAATCAAGTTTTTTTATTATTTTCATTTGGAAAAATTAGCGATACAATTACTTAATTCCAAAATAAATATTGTTAAAACACAGTTTCCGCATATTAAATCTAGTACCAATTAGGTACACTTGTTTTTGTACCCATTGTTATTACGTGTTTTAAATTCAATTTATTTATTCTGGCGACGCTCAAATTTATCTTAGAGAGATTGAAGCGTCGATATAACAATGTGATGTCTTCTCCAGTACGTATTACCATTACCTACAATGCATGTAATATTGTTTACTCATTTACTTATAAAGCGCTTGAGCGATTTTAATAATTTTTGTGGAATGGTAAATTATCACTAACTAGGACGAGCTGTATATTATTATTAAAAAGTATTGAAACATCAAAGCAGACGTTGGCCTGAATCACTTCTTTCTTAAGCAGCAAGGAGTTATATTATTGTTTTACTATTAAATCCAGCCAGAACAAAATCGTTGGAAGCAACTTGTGCTTATTATATATTATAAATTAAAGATATTGGTAATTTTTTTACTCTTGGAGAATGAACATATCAGCGTGGCGCTACAATGGCAAAATTTAATAAGCGCATGAATATAACTACTGAACCGTAATCATAAAAAAATATTCAAATATAAATAATTAATACTTTACCTAAATATATAAATTTTCCATAAGATCATTTCTGAGCAACCTGTAAGATATCTAGTCGCCGCGCTCACTACGCTACGCTCGTTCATGCCGTCTCATGTGACCACGTAAGGGTGATTAAAATTTGTTTCCAATCAAAATTTCAATTAATTATTTTAAATTTTAGAATATTTTTTATGATTAAAGTTAGATAGTTCTACCCGTGTGTTTATTTCACGGAACAGAAAAAATCTTGTAGAAGTGGCATGTGGGCGTTACCCTGTCGCCACTATTGTGTACAAATGTACCTACTCGAGGCTCAAGTGAGACCAGTCATTTGTTGTCAAGTGAAACAAAATTATTTTAAAAAAAAATACAAATACCTATGCCTTATTGTACCGTTTTTGACCATACTATTGAAATCATACCCGCACTAAAAATATGTACAACGAAGGGATTTCCTATCATCGGAAGTCCTAATTTTCCGATATAAATACAATTAATAATTTTACGTGTTGTGCAAAACATACGATTAAAAATGAACCATAATATTACGACTTATGTTAGAATAATTAATGTAAACAATAAAAATATCTTGCTACTCAAAAAGTGCATGCGTACATGCATATATCGATATAATTTTATCTTTTTACAAGACAAATAAATTATATTTTTTTGCGATAAGGGTTGTAAGTAAGCAAAATGTTATAATATGGTTGTGGTAATTGTGTACAAGAGAGACTACGATGAATTCAAATTAATAGTTTTGTCTCTTGGGTACAGCTAAATATTATGTAACAAAAATGTGTAACATTCCAGTTAAACTAAATAAACGTTAATTTTTAAATATAGACAAACATTATTTAAATTAACTTTTAATATTTGGCATATTTTAGAGGTTCCATAAGGTTGAGTCGAGATAGGGTAGAAGAAAAACCTCACCACATCATGGAATAGAGGAAATAAGTCGTAGAATTGTAAAAAATAGATCGAAGACTATTAATTGTGGGAATGTTTGCCATCATTGTACCACATGTATATCATAATATAAAATATCGTATATCATAAGACTAACAAGATTATTAATACTTCATCAGTACTTTAGCTTCTCTTTTTTTGAATCATTCGTTACTGCTTTCTTTCACGCGCATTACGTATGGAAGCAGTACAGTTTATAAAATCTCATGTCTTACTGGCCCCTGGGTTTATACAGAATTACGATGAATACTTAAAAAATAAACTATGTATTGTGCGTGATAGGTAAATATAATATTGGTATTGTAACTTTCCCAGACTATTCGTGTTCGCTGTCTTGATTTTATTTAAATTGAAATATTTGCCTTTTTGTTATTTTAGCTTACGACGTACTTTATCGGCAATAGACTTTATCAATCCTGAATAAATCATTTCTATTTTTCACTAACTTATCGATGTTTATTCAATTCGTACAAGACTCGGTATTTAGACAGAAGTCAAGTCTATGGTTACAAAGTTTCCTCTTTCTTCAAGTTCTGTGGTTGTCATAATCACTTTAAGAATATGAGATTAGCGTAATTTTATTGTGTTTGAAATTGATGTGAATAAATTTCTAATTATGTCTTTTCGTGATTGTGAATTTAGGCCTATCATAAAGCCGGAATTAAGTTAATAAAAAAAATGTGTAAGTTTGGCGACATCGGTTTCCATAGTAAAATGACATGATGCCACCTCTACTAATTTTTTTCTGTTCTGTGGTTTATTTATTGTCGCCATTATAGCGCCACGCTGTATATAAATAATATTAAATATGTTTTATATCTTTTCAATTGCTGCAATAGTCAATTTAATAGAATTATATTTGACTACATGAATGCCAACTTAATTTACTTTTGTCATTAAGATTTATTATTAGTCTCTGAGGCTAAAGTTTAAATATTTGTAAATATAAAATTTTATGTAAAAAATATATTATAAAAATAAGTTTCAATAAATAAAAAATGGTATCTATCACAAAAAGCTTTTAATTCATAAATATTCTAACATCTAATCATCATCATCTAGAACAATTATTTCATCTGATGTTATAGGTCTGGGACACTTCTCAGTATCAAAAGCAAGCGACTTCTTTACTTCAGTCTTCTTCACTTGCCCAGCAGACTTGGGTACTGATGACTTAGTTATTGTGAGGGAGGAAGGCAGCCGACTGATTGATGCATTAATATCAACTGTGCTTTTGGACACAGATGGCATGTGTTTCTGTCTCTCAGCCAGTTTTTCTTGTAGAGTCTTCCCGGGACTCACTTGTTGATGCGGAAGCGGAGGTTTAGTGTGAATGGCTGCGCTCACTGTAGTCGCGGTAGACATGTGTGCTTGAGGCACCGACTTGATATTGGTCTGGGCGTACGAAGGTAAGTTCATGGACATTGAAGCCGGCAATGTTGTCAGAATTGTTCCCATGCTGGGCGCTAAAGCTGAAGAAGATTTTTGCAAACTGGTTATTACGGGTGTCGGCGCAGCCTTTTTTGGTAAAAGACCAGAAAATGATTTGTGTTTTTTCAGAGTTGTGTTCCGAGTGGAGCCAGGTTTGGGTCCTCGTTTTGATTTTTTTGCCGGCAAATTGTATGAGGAAATATTCGGCCCTAGAAACTGTCTATAAAATTCTGCTTGGAATGTATTTTGAAGCGACGTTTGAAGGGAACTTTGTAAAGAAGGATATCCGGCGTAAGCACTCATATTTGTCAAATAGGACAGTGCTGCAGCAGTTTGCTGGGACATTACAGATTCGTTCAACAATGGCACATAGCTCTGAAAAGCAGCAGCGATATCGTGAGAAGACATCTTTGGCAACGTGGACAAGGATGGTTGCTGTTTAGCCTCCGTTTTGTTGCTTTGCGCTGACGTTACCGGCGGCGGGGCTGACGCTACCGTACTCTTTACACTCTCAGCTTTAGCGCTTTCTTTTTCTCGCTTCTTTTGCAACTGCTGGATTTTATCAAAACTGGCTTGGGTCGCTTGCTGCTTCAATTTCTGCAAGCGCGATTGACAATATTTCATACTCAAATCGACCAAATTCATATTCTCGTTTATTGGCTTATTTGTCATCAATTTATAAGCATCTACAAGTAAATTCGTGAATTGCTTATGGTTGGGTTGTTTTTGTACTCTCTGGTAAGCACGATAAATATCTATCATGAGGCTCTTTAGAGCATCTCGTTCAACAACATTACTTTTCAAGTCAGATTGTTGACTGAATTTGAGTAGTTGCCCCTTGAGAGACTGCACACTCAATGAGAAGGCTTGCTGTGCTAGATCCTCCCTATCTGAATCTCTAAGGTACTTCTTATCAGAATCTGGTATTCTCTGCAAATGTAGACTCAAATCTAATAATGTTTTGTGGTCGTCTATTTCTTTTAATATCTCCATTGTAAGTAAAACTGACCGATTCATATGAAATGCAAAGCTACCAGCTCTGTCAACTTCGCTGATAGGAATTTTCCAAATGTTATTAAAGAAATTACTTTGTTTTCTTTCACTGAAGAGACCACCTAGTTTTTGGCCAGATCTAGATGTAAAAGAGGAAAGCATTAAGTCCCGACATCTTTCTATATCTTTTCCCTTGCTATAGTAAAAGTGATAATGCGCAAGCCTATAGATAGCCTTATAATGGGGCGGAAAGCGACACGCGCAGTCTTCTAATGCATCGAGACAATCTGACACTATTTCCATGATTTGATTATCACTTAAATTCTTAGCTACAGATTTAGTTGAATTGTCACTACTGTCACTGCTGCTTTCGGACGATGACTCACTCGAACTAGAGTCCGATGATGATTCAGAGCTAGAGCTTTCCCCCTTTCTACTATCTTCAGTTTCACAGTGTTTCCCTGATACTTGCTTCTCTGTTTCACTTTCCTCTTTATTGAGTGTCTTGTCTTCAGTTGTATCAGATTTGACAGTCGCGTCACTGGTCTCTTTTAATTCATTAACATTAGAAGAAGTTTGTGGTGCTGGGTCTTTATTGCGCTCAGTGTCATAGGAGGCCGAACGCCTAACTTTAGCTGCAGCTGATTCCAATTTAAGCCTTTTAACTTCGACATTATCTTCTTCACCAGCGTCACTAATAGATCGCTTAAGAATGTTAGCAGCTTGAAAAGATGTTTCTTCACTCTTGCATTCATTGTCTGTCTCACCTTCCTTTCTCGATTTTTTACTAAAAGGACTTTTTTGCCATTCTTCTATACATGCTAAAAACACTTTCCCAACTGAAGCAGGAATGGGTTTGTTTTCATGCTGCTCTATATATTTAAGAATTGATGCATGTATTCTGTAATGCAACTCCAATACCTCAATACACAAATGGGTTGGTGAACTGTAATTTATTTTCAGGGGATATGTAGCATCTGTTTCTTGTAAACTTTTGACACCTTTTACATAATAGTTTAAGTAAACAGAGGGGGATTTATTGCGTTTTTCTGCGGATTTTCCTAGCATATAATATAATAGCCATGGATCTTCATTATCTCTGCTGTCTGTACTGCTATTGAGATCTTCTAGAACAGATGTGAAACATTTTTGTGTCATTTCTAATAAGTTTTCTTTTTGTTGTTCAAGCTCTTCAAAGTCTTCCATGCTTAATGACTCACTGGCTTGCTTTAAAAGTCTTGAGCAAAAAGAATGAACAGTATATGCAAAATTACCGAATTCTATCCAAATGCTACAACGACTGGGATCTAACTCTAATGATCTCTTGAAACATCTAATAGTAGATTTCGCGGGGTTTAAGAATTCTCTTTCACTATGTATATTCTTACAAGAATTCAAGACTCTTTCCAAATTAATTGCCTTTGCTAGCGATATCTGCGCCCAAGATTCCAAGCGGTCATTGTTTATAATAACATCTAGCATATTGTACTTAACCGCCATTTTCCCATCTTCTTTCTTAAAATAGTAGTCACCAAGCAAAAAATATATATCCTTCATTTTATATGGTAATAGAGGGGGGAATAGTGGAAGTTTATTTTCAACACCTTTAATATATTTTTCTAAATCTGAAATGTACTTCTGGGGGTCACATTCATTAGGCAGTAATGTAATTATGCGAAGAAATAGTGCCTCAGTGTCACTTGAAATGCCTGAGAGTTTACCTTCTAAAGCTGGTAATATTGGTGGTCTAAAGATTTCATATAACTGTTGAGCTCTTTCCCAATCTAATGTTCGAGGGGGCACATTATGATCTAATAAATATTTAACTTTACTTTTCTTCTCTGGATGACCATAAAGACAAAACACACATTGTTCCATGTATTGACTAATTTGTTCCAGACTTTTAGACAGAGCAGGAGAGCGAATTCTTGGAACTATTGTGTCTAAAATAAAATATAATAGTTTAGAATCAGAATGTGCACACCATCCTCTTTTTCCTAAATGTTCGTGAGCAATGAAAAGCACCATTATTGGATTAGGGATTTCGTCTTCAGGTACTTTGTCTTTATCTGTTATGTATCTCCCACGACCTTGATCTTCTTCTCTTTGTAAAATATAATGCATAACAATCCATGGTGCAATCGTGTCAACTGGCATGTCTGTAGAATTTGTCTCAACTTGATGGCCAATAATTCTGATAAGATCTTCGAGACCCTGACTAAGATCTTTTTCGTTAAGTACATCTATGCATGAGAAACCTTGTGTTGATAGTATATGTTCCATAGATTTTAATATTTTAACAACTATGAGTGACCATTTCTCATATTCTGCTGAACCAGAGGTGAATCTAAAATAATGCTTGAGGGCCTCATGTAAGCAGATAAAAGACCACTTAAAACATTCATCGGCTTTCCCCAATGCCCAATATGAATCTAATATGAGGGACAACTGTACAGCAAAATCCAAACACATTTCCTCTTCTTGCTGCTTTGCCGAGTTTTTACAATGTTCAAATGAGTCAATTACTACTGTTAAAACATCCTCATAGCATTCCTTATTAAACAGATCTTGCACAGTTGATAGCATTTTGTTTCTCTCTAAAAATTTTATATATTCTAATACTTCATTTAAGTTCACAAGAGGTTTAAATGTAAAATTAACTAATTCTAAACAGAATATGTTGGCCTGATCACCCATAGCCTCAAATTCATAATACAATTTATACAGATAATCCAAAGCGCTATCATAAGATTTGTTTAAAAGAAAGATGTGCATTTTTTGCCATAACTGACGTAGTACTGTTTCCAACAAATCCATACCCTCCAGTATTTGTGGTTTTAGTCTAAGAATTACTTCTATTGTATCTATAGCACACAAATGCTGTGTTATGTTCTGGGTATTTTTACTGTCTAGTTCCTCATTAACTGTAAATTCTACAACAAGTAAGTTAACTAATGTATAGTGTATGAGATTCTCAAAGTTGTCATTAGTGCATGCCGGATTATCAATGTGATTGGAATAACAGTCATTAGCTGCAATAAATGTTTTAATCAAACCTGTGGGCCACTTCTGCTTCCACTTTAGGGACAGTATCATTAAATAGTCTTTTAACATATCAATGATATCCTTTTTATTTTCAATATATTTTTTTATAAATGACTTGACATCATTCTGTTCTAAATCAGAATTAAAATAAACTTCATTTTCATTAACCTTAGTATTTTCTTTCTCATCAAAGAATTTTTCTAATTTTGGTGAAGTCTCCCTAGTTTGGTTTTCTTTTCTTTTTATCATTTCTGGTATTAATGGAATTGGGACCATTCTTCTAAGTGTATCATAAATATTATCATCTTGTTTGTTTGCTACTTTTTTTCTTCCAGATCTCCGATTTTTGCACCATTCCCATTGCTGCAGAAAGCTTAGGTCACTGCCCCTTCTTCGCACACCAGACTTCTTTTGAGTCTTAGGATCAGCAGAAATTTCACTTATCAATTCGTTTTTATTTTCTACATCACTTTCAACTTTTTCTGTATCAGTAACTGTTTTCTCTCTGTCTGATAAATCATTATTTTCATTTTCTGAACTTTTTTTTTCTTCTTCTTCTACCAATTTATCTACATCCATTGCAACTTCCTCCTCTATACCTTCTGGAGCATTTTTATTTATTTGTTCCTCTTCACACACTTCCATTTTATTTGTTGAACTGACACAGTCATCTATTTCCATTATTAATTGTATAAAGCATGCATGGCTATAACAGTGTTCGGTCATATACTTATGCATGTGTACCAATGCAGCACCAAGAGCTTCCCACGATAATCTTGTTATTGGCTTGTTTAATATTAAATTTGGCACAATATGTTTAAATTTCTCATCTCTCTGTTGCTGTGTATATATTTCTTGTATTTCTTCAGCTTCCTTTACCAAGTTGTCTGCCATTTTGTTATTCAATGGATCTTCAAGATCTTCATTACATTTATATATTGGATTTAAGTATTCCATATAGTCTTTCATGTGGGGATACAATTTATAAATATATTTTCTATATGCTAGACCTCTTAAATATCCAGGATCAAGCTGGAGTGTTTCATGAATAACAGCTATGCATTGTTCTTTAAAATCTAAAGCTAAAGTTAGTAGGACTAATTTATCAAGGCATGGCCAATGGCGAGGATTCCTATCAACACCTTTTTGAAAGGCTTGCAGGGCAAGTTCATATTTCTTGGCTCTCATACACAAAAGACCAAGACGGTGCCAAAGTGTTATATCAGTGTCATCAAGATTTGATGCAGTTAGGTAGGCATCTATTGCTGCTTCTAACTCGCCACCTGCACTTAACATCGAAGCTAGGTTTTTGTAACATAAATATTTTAAATTGAATAAGGGACCAGTCACCTTTTCACCTCTTTCAGGCTTTTTGACTTCGTACAATAATTCTGTATCTAACAAATCTTTAAGAAGCTGTGTTGCGTCAGGTAAGTTTCCTTTACGCTGTAATTCTAATGCTTTCGCATATTGCTGTAAGGCAATCTGCTCCAAAGCTTCTCGTGAAACTTCCTCTTCAGAATCACTGTCGTCGTCCGACTCGTCGTTTAACGCAGATAATTTTATCATTTTGCTGAAACTTTTCGGTGACAATAATAATTAAAAATTGAACACTTACAAAAAATAATTATTAATTACAACAATAATATTTTTAGTATTTACCTTACCTACTATGTTTGTACCAAAGAGAATTTAAACACTACGTGCTTGCAATGGTACTCTCTAGTAGAGCCAAGAGGATATAAATACTACCGTAATGTTCTGTTGACTAGACCACTAGCTTTATTGTCTGTTGTCGTACTAATTTACTCTTTGGTTGTTGTTTTATCGAATTTTTGAACACTTAGTATGATTTCAATCATAAACTTAGTTTATTAGGTTTGAATTGAATTAAATGTGTTAAAAACTAAAATATTGCAATCAACATGATTTCACATAAATTCGTATTAAATCGTGCATGTCCAATATTAATTCAATGTGCCCAAGCTCACCGTAAACCACGATGGTTCCCTGTTGCTAAAAGCAAAATATACCGAATTCCAAAACGTCCTCAGTTATCAGAGGAGGAGCGGTTGGAGATTCTGAGGATAACTAATAATTATAAGACCCAGATGCGTGCAGTAAGGAAGTTTTACACTGATGATATGGTTAAGGAAAAATCAACCTTAGAAAGTGCTACTTCAGAGATGTCCCAACGTTTGGAGGCAGAGGAGTGGCAGCGATGTGAAGAACTTAATGAGAAATGGAATAAGCAGATTGCGACAGAACGTGAGGAGAGAAGGAAGAAGGAATTGTCTGAGATGGAAGACTTTGCTCTCGCTCGAATGGAGGCAATAGACAGGGAGAAGCGCGAGCGTGTTGAAAAAGCTTCTGAACAAATTAAACGTGAAAAGGTAATCATAATATTTAACATGTCAGCTAGGCTCGTCATGAATCAATGAATATCATGTTTAAGTGTAAAAATGGAATATGTAAGCATATAATACCTGATACTTTTACATGTCACATTGTATAAATTACTGAAGATACGGAAATGCATGTAATTATTAAAAGAAAAAGAATTGATTAGTCATCTAATTTGTTATAAACCAAACTATTTGGTTACAAATAATAGTACAAAGTTTGTCTTAACCTTGTAAATAATAATTAGATCTTGAATATCTGCTGGTATCTGACCAACCTACTATCTGTTTCATCTTCAGTGTCAAGTATATAGTTTTAAGCAAATAATATCACTTGTTATAATATTTTTTAAATTTTATTACAAAGTTACTAATAATGTCACTTTTTATTAACACTGCTAGAAAGGATTAAAACTCAAATAAAATTTGAAAACAAAATTTTATGAAACTGTTTAGACTTGCAAGAGCAACATCTCTAGTCAATTTCCTAATATGCAAATACTGGGGTTGAGCAGGTTATCAACTGTAAAGTAAATCCTATACAGGGTGTCCCGTAATCAGTGGACCAACGGGATACCCGTGATAGGGGTGGTCATCATCTATCGAAAACACCAAATTTTTCTGTTCTAGGGCCAGTAGTTCAAAAGATATGATTTTTTAAGCATTATTTTGAAAATTCTACCCTTATCAACACAAAAGTTGAAAAAAAATATTTTTTATTTTTATTTTGCCCTGTTTCTTAACTTAAGGTGGCTGAGGAAACATGTGTCTTCACAATTAAATCCATTTTTGTGAATAAATATTGCCAAATTGAAAATTAAAAACCAAAACATGCGCAAATATCAAATAACTAAATTTGCAACGTGATGTTTGAAGCAAGCTAGTGCAAAAAAAATGTATGACAGCCTTGCGGACCATTATTTAAAAAACATCTGCAGTTCATACTGATTCCAAAAAGGTATAACAATATTACATTTTACAAAAAAAATAACTTAATAACCAATTTTAGACTCCAATTGCGAGAAACATTTAAGCGCTATCTATTCTGAGAATTATTTTGTTATCGAGAGAGAGATAACACAATATGCTATCTCTTTCTCGCTCAGGTACCTTTTTCGTTTACGGGGTCCTATTGGCCGACGCCTATGATCCCCACACCCTAATTTTTCAAATTATTCTTAGTTTCATCAGAGACTTGCTCATAGCTCGTAGCTGCACACGTGTTTTTTACTTCGCTACCATTACGACTCTTTTTTTTGGTGACTGACGCTTGAATTGGACCTTGTTTGTCTTTGTGATTTGGATACTGTTTGCCCGGATTTTATAAAATGCCTAATACCTATACTCCTCGTGAATATGCTGAGATGTATTTTATTTACGGTCTGTGTAATGCAAACGCTCGGCAAGCAGCCCGTACGTATCGTGAGCGCTATCCTAATCGCGACCGCTATCCGGATCATCGAATTTTTCTCCGTGTAAATAACGCGTATTTAGAAGGCAGAATTCCCGGAGCTGCAAACAACGTGGGAAGACCTAGAAGAGTCGATGAACTTCAAATACTGGCCGAAGTGACAGAAGAACCTTCTACGAGTGTTCGTCGTATTTCAAGACGTACTGGTATAGCAAAAACAACAGTACATCGCATTTTAAAAAGAAACAGTTTATACCCTTATCATATTCAACGAGTGCAGGCACTATTACCTGCTGATTATCAACGGAGGATAGATTTTTGTGCAGAGATGCTTCGCCGATGCCGACAAGATCCACTATTTTTCAATTCAATATTATGGAGCGATGAATCGTGTTTTAAAAGAGTTGGAGTGTTTAACATTCATAATTTACATGAATGGGCTGTTGTGAATCCACGTATTGTACGAGAAGATAGATTCCAGCACCAGTTTGGAGTCAATTTGTGGGCTGGAATCTTAGATGGTAAACTTATTGGTCCATTTGAGCTCCCACCGAGGCTTAATGGTGCTCGGTACTTGCAATTTTTAAGAAATGACTTAAGTAATTTATTAGCAAATGTACCACAGGAGGTATGTGAGAGGATGTGGTTACAGCATGATGGCGCACCCGCTCATTATTGCAGACAAGTGAGGGAATATTTAAACGAGTCTTACCCAAGTAGGTGGATTGGACGAGGAGGTACAATCCCATGGCCAGCTCGATCACCTGATCTTAATCCATTGGATTATTTTTTATGGGGATATTTTAAAGAATCCGTATATGAAACCGTTAACGATAACGAAAGACAGCTAAGACAAAAACTGAATGTGGTGAGTGAAAAAGTCAAAAATAATGAAAGGGCGTTAAAAAGTTTAAAAAGAAATTTTATAAGAAGATGCCGGCTATGCCTTAGAGTAAGAGGAAGACATTTCGAACATTTATTATAAGAAATAAATAAAAAAATTCTAACTATTTACTTTTGTTTTATTGTAAATTCCGCCAAGAAATTGCTATCTAATGTTGATTTAAAATAATTATTGTCTTTTATTGTTTCACAATAATGATTAATTATACCTTTTTGGAATCAGTATGAACTGCAGATGTTTTTTAAATAATGGTCCGCAAGGCTGTCATACATTTTTTTTGCACTAGCTTGCTTCAAACATCACGTTGCAAATTTAGTTATTTGATATTTGCGCATGTTTTGGTTTTTAATTTTTAATTTGGCAATATTTATTCACAAAAATGGATTTAATTGTGAAGACACATGTTTCCTCAGCCACCTTAAGTTAAGAAACAGGGCAAAATAAAAATAAAAAATATTTTTTTTCAACTTTTGTGTTGATAAGGGTAGAATTTTCAAAATAATGCTTAAAAAATCATATCTTTTGAACTACTGGCCCTAGAACAGTAAAATTTGGTGTTTTCGAGAGATGATGACCACCCCTATCACGGGTATCCCGTTGGTCCACTGATTACGGGACACCCTGTATATGAAGGTTGAGGCAACCTGAGAGTTGAACAAAGTATACAAGATTTTATGGCAATATGTCACTCGAACAGTTAGCTCAGTTGGAAGAGTATTCGCACAGAACACCAAAGGTCATGGGGTTTGAATCCCGCATTGTTCGTAAAATTTTGTTTTCAATTTTTTTTTGTGTATTAATGCTAGAAGTTGAGCGTTGAGAAGTATGATAGGAGTTAAACTGAGTGGCAGGAATAAGAAATATTGAGATAAGGAAATGTTGTGGTCCAAAAGTTGTGATAAAAATTGAGAAAGGTATGCTGGGATGGTTTGGACATATCAAGGGAATCAATGAAGAACGATTGGTGAAGAAAGTGTATAAGGCCAGTGTGAATGAAAGAGTTGGAAGGGGTAGACCTAGGCGGACATTTCAAGATCAAATTAGGGATGTCTTGAAAAAAGGTCAGGTCAAGTGTACCCTAAACCAAAGAGCATGTATGATAGGAATAATGAAAGTGGACAAAGCGAAACAAGTATGTAAAGATCGTAGCAAGTGGAAAGAAGTGGTCTCTGCCTACCCCTATGGGAAAGAGGCATGATTTTATGTATGTATGTATTAATGCTAGAAGTGAGGGTAATCACTTCAAACATAATAAATTGTTTAGGACTAACATAAAATGTCTAAGACACTTGCACTTTAACTATATTGCATATTTAACAGTATGTCATTGTATTGTTTGTGAATAGAAATACTATCTTGTGGATTTTGTTTTGCTAAGCTATAAAAGTTTTGATGTTTTTAGGAGTTAAGTGAAACATTTATATCTCGAGAGAAATTGGAAGAAGCTATTGACTATGCACTTGCTAACCCTGTGGACTACAACTATGCTATTGATTTAAAGGGAAATATGCACACAGGGAGAGATACGCCTATTCAATATGAAAATAAGGAAAGAGTACAAGTATCATCTAAGTAGAAAGGTTTAGAGGATAGATCAAAGTATAGTAAAGTGTAAATAAATGGAACAATACATATATAAATACATTTTTGTAATATTAAATAGGTTATAAATTTTATTGTCTATGATTTGAACCCCATTGAGGTAAAATGTTAAAGTCCACTCCACAGTCAAACTAAAGATATCATCTTTAGGAACCTTCAAGAATAGACCACACTCCCTCCTTATAAGCCAGCTACACATCTCCTGACGGCTGTTGTTGAGGATATCCATGGATGGTCGCCTCGCCACTACCCATCATGTGTACCTCTTGACCATTTGCCCCTTTTTAACTTCAAAAAGTAATAATTACTAATTATATTTATGTATTGTATCAAGAATTTATGTGTGGGATATTTTTTTATATTTATAAGCTCATTGTCAAATACTTTTAGGTAGGTATATATTTTTTTTTTATGTAAATTGAACCCAATTATTGGAATATTTTTTGCCATGTTGGCACTTTAATATCTGATTTGCGTGGACAGCAAACTTTGCTTACCTAAGTAAATGCTAATGATTACTGAAGCCCAGTATCTGTATGTCCATACTAGTTTAGTTCTTATATTATAAACTAGCAACTTGTTATCTGTGCTGAGAACTGATTTCCTTTCTAACAACCATTGAAGACTTCAATACTGCACATTGAGCTGGCCTATTATCTTAATATATATTAATTACGTGACATGTTGATTGTCCGCGATAGACTCCTAAACTAAAGAATGGATTTAAATGGGGATTAATTCATGGAGTGCAGTTTAGTCTAACTTGAGAGATAGGATAATTCTTATTTCGATTTGGGACCCAAAATTAGTTTTATTTCCAATATTTGTTTTGTATGGACATATTTTCTGTGAGAGAATTTAATGACGCACGGTTTGATAGTTCCGTTGTGAAACAATTTCATTATAACAGCTACAGAACAACGTCTGTCGAGTCAGCTAGTTATATATAAAATTAATTAAACTAGACATCTAAGCTAATGAACAATAGGTGCACTATTGTTCAGTGTCACCAGCCTGTTCACTACTGGCAAGATCTGTTTCAATATACATACATCAATTTCAAATAAAGTTTCATGAAAGTGGATGGCCTGAAGATAGTCACTAAAATATCTGTTATAAAGAAATACTATGTACATATCATATTAATGGTACTACAGTATCAGTTAGTATTTTGTAAGCCGTCAGGTCGTAGGTCACCATTTTATTGAATTGCAGTCACTGTAATATATATCGAATTTTATCCAATTCTTACTTGACAGTGTTTATAAGTTTGTTTTCCTATTATCGTGCGCAAAGTTCGATTTTGCGTTTGCAAAGTTCCACTTTCCCACACGTTGACAAGAGCGTGCGGGAATGTATAAGAGTATACGAGCGATTCCAATGTGCATACGCGCGCGCCATCTCTGGCACTCTCTTTGCATTAACACTGGAGCCCGAGCGCTCTTACGAGGGTTTGTTTGCATCTGTCGTCTGGAATGGACCTGTTAAAACGTGCGTTCTGTGTTTTGTATTCTGCCATTTTGTTAATACGGATAACGAACGTCAAAGTTAGTAGTCGAACTTTGCGCAACTTAATAGGAAAAATAGTAGACGATGCGCATACTCGTGCGCACGTAGGTCATCCCGCTACTTACTTTGCGCA
Source organism: Leptidea sinapis (assembly GCF_905404315.1). NCBI lineage: Eukaryota > Metazoa > Arthropoda > Insecta > Lepidoptera > Pieridae > Leptidea > Leptidea sinapis. Next base: position 3,792,768 of record NC_066300.1, on the reverse strand, counting down.
CTCGTGTCGTAATGTACTTTATTTTATTTATAGTAATCACAACTCAGGCCATCAACTGAAACCGAAATTCATAATGTGAGTTTTAATTCTTTGAATATTTAAGTTTTGTTTAATATCTCCTTTTTTTATTAATAAAATAGCAACAATGCAATTTCAGCAATATTTTTCCAAGTTTGTATTGCCATATAATGTACCTATTAAAAAAAAATAACTAAAATTTTTGATAAAAATAGATGACAAACGATTCTGACACCTACCAAATATATCGTAGGTACATAAAATTTGACGTACTAAATATTTAGGGGTAAGAAAAATAGATCAACATCTATTTTTCTTACCAAATGTTTAGTACGGCTGACGGCCAACGCCGATTCTCAGACCTACCCGATATGCAAACAAAATGTTATACTAATTGGTTAAGCCGTTTCGGAGGAGTTTGATAACAATCACGAGGACACGTGAAATTTAATTTATATATGATATACCTATCCATATCTTAGCAAAGGGAATACCCTGGCTCGATGAAGGTGCCACAAATAATGTTGTGAGCATGACAATGGCTGCCATGAAAACTCAAATAAATAAATAAAAATGTGATTATTTTATGTTAATTTATTCTTTCTTCATTCTTTTTGGCCCGAAATTCCTTTATTTACATAAATTCACAAATGTACAATTTTTCAACAAAAAAACCATGGTAGATTCATTGTAAATTTACAGTATACAGACAGACAAACACATGATGCTATAACTGTTCAACATTATACCTTAAATATTTCACTTGGCTTTATTTCACTTATAATAAACGGCCTGGCCACTAAATGATCCTCTGTAAATGAATAGGGGATTGAGGGTTTGAATGGAGTAAATTAAGAAATGGGAGTAGAATTCTTCTACCAAATCAGCAGTAACTTCATATTATCATTCTTCGAACAAAGTCAGTGTTTAGACCTTGTCCAGAAGGGGCGAATTCGTCACGAATCGTATCGCGCGAATACATACGCGCGTTGTCGAGGTACTAGACATCAATACATCGCGTCCACAAGCATCGGATTTCACGGACATACGAAAGTAGTTAAACATTTTTTTCTCATATTGTCTTAATTTCGGATACAAAGTTTCAAACATACTATGTGTCATTCTATCATTAAGAATTGGATGTACTAAATACATTCTATTTTCCCTCCATTTCTGTCTCTTCCAGCGACGGTAAGCTAACCACAAAGAGACCGCTTCGTTCAACTCCATGTTTTCGACTGGCTCCGTTCCCAAATGCTCACGCGTTACTACGCTCCTTCTTGAACGCAACGGACGCGCGAGAGATTCGCGGCGAATTCGCCCTTTCTGGACAAGGCCTTACTGCTTTATAGTTCCGGCTTAAAGCTCTGTTCAAACTGAGGCTTATAACGCGCGGGATTCGGGACGGAATTCGCTCGCGCCGATTGTGTCGGCTAACTTGTATGGATGTGTTCAAATTGACGCGAGTAGTCGCTCAAGATTATTTATTTTTTATTTATTTATTTAGATAGTTACACCAACAACACATCATTATACAATTAAAATTTTAGCAAGTACACAAGGGATAGTACAATATGACATGTCTTTACAGGTGTAAACAACATTTGTGCGAAAAGAATAACAAAGTTGAACAATTAAACATAACAAAATAAAAGAAATGAAGAGTCAAACAAAAATTATGATTTTAAATGAATTAAATACATTTCTACTTCAAAAAAAAAAGAGATTTATAAAATTTATAACTATACAAAAATACAATAATTTACTTCTTATAATTAACTTACATAACTAAGACATTTAAATGCAGTCGGTTTTAAATTTATTGATATTAGTCATATGAAAAATATCTATATTACCATTTTTTGCAGTGATATCGTTATAAGAGCTCATAATTATGTTTAAGTGGGCGTTTTTACCTATACTAGTTCTGCTGATTGTTAGGCTGAAAATATTTTTAATATGGAATCTTGGTCTATTTCTAGGGACTGTAAGATTTACATTTATAAGACATTCTGGGGATATGATTCTACCATGTATAATTTTATTGAGTTGAAGCGAAACAAGAGCGAGACGCCCGGCGAGATTGTTTGATATCACAATGCATGATGTTTTTCCACTGGAACCAAAAATAACACGCGGGAAGTCGCGTCAGTTTGAGAGGATAAGCGAGCGAGCGAATTGCTCTAAAACGCGTCCCGGGCGTTTTTCGCCTCAGTTTGAACAGTTTTATGAATTCTTTGCCCGTATAGCCAAGTCGTTAAAGAGGGTCTCCCAGTGTGGGGTGACATTCAGCTTGTGCTGCAGCGGCCCCAGCGACACCAGGTTAGCCGAACGGCTGGCCTCGTCCAAGGATAGCGACACAGCCTCCTGGTGGAACGACGCCTTCGTGCCCGAGCTCACCTGAAATTCAAACTTTTTATTAACCACTAGCTGACCCGACAGATGTTGTTCTGTATATAATAAATAAAATAATGTTTTTATATGAATTTGTCAATAATATATCACAACATCAAAAATTACTTCGTAAAATATGCACCCTGCTGACGCAATGAAATTGTTTCACAGCAGAACTGTCAAACGGAAGCATTTTCCTTTTTATTCACCTTCCCTGGACTTCCACATATAATTCGAGACCTAAATTTGCCAAATGGTCCAGCCGTTCTCGAGTTTTAGCGAGACTAACGAACAGCAATTCATTTTTATATATATAGATTACCCGCTACTTTGTACGCATTTACCACTGTAACCATTTTATTTGGTGTTCCTCTCATGTTAAGGCAGCCTTCATAAAACACACTTTGGTTAGACTGTTTTTCTTTGATTTACCAAGAAAGAGTCTTTTCATTTTTCGGACCTGGACACTCACAAATAATGTGTAATGGTTGTTGGTAAGGTCATTTTCAAAATCGGTTCAGTACATTTAGGATATAGCTACAACTGTATGCTCACAAATTGTATCTCAGGTCTCCCTTCGTTGACTCGAGCCGACTAACCCGAATGAGCTGTACATAGCAGAGTGATAGCTCAATGCAGTAAGTACCTAAAGAAGTTCTCACGACAAAAATATACAAATTAAATTTGTAACCAACTTTTATGAACGATGCGGGACTCGAACCCGCGAACTCTCGGGTTCTGTACGAGCTCTCTTACCAACTGAGCCAACCGTTCGAGCGACGCATGGATCGTAAATATTGGTATGTCCTGTTCAACTCTCAGTTTGTGGCTAAATCTACAGGATTTGCTTTACAGTTACCTGCTCCAACCCAATAATTGCATATTGACTTGAGAAGCCGCACTCATAAATTTTGGTTACAAATTTAATTTGTACAATTAATCCCAGAAGTAAATGATATTTTTTTTCCACTTTCATATAACAAATTGTTTAGACTCCAACAATATTTAAAGAACATGCATTTACCATAATGTTAAATACCTCAAACACAGTGTTCCCCAGCAGCATGGTGACCCTGCCGGAGCGATGGACGCGCAACCTGCCCAGCCGACCTTCCTCCAGGTCTGACAGCCGGCACCGCGACTCCACCACCTGGTGACCGTGTATTAAAGATCTTTATAGCAGCTTTATTAACATCATCTTTATACGGGTGAATCACACAAGAATTCTTAAGAAAAACTCATTTAAAAAGATTTATGGCATTAGGCATATACCTAATCTATATATATAAAAATGAATTGCTGTTCGTTAGTCTCGCTAAAACTCGAGAACGGCTGGACCGATTTGGCTAATTTTGGTCTTGAATTATTTGTGGCAGTCCAGAGAAGGGTTAGAGGGTGAATAAATATGAAAATGCTCGGAATTAAATAAAAACAACAATTTGTTTTTCCTTTGATGTGTCCCCCGTCGTTCAGAAATCAAATTGAAGAAATAGTTTAAAATAAATAACTAAGTAATTAGAATTTTAATCTTTCTAACTCTCTCAGGAGGTAAAAAATAAACTTAATTTTATATACAGAACAACGTGTGTCGTGTCATCTAGTCAAATATAAAAATAATCACGATAATTATATTTACATTAATTACTAGCTCATACATACGTGACTGTGCACGTAGTACTTATAAAAATCGTTGTTTCTTATAACTTTATATTAAATGAAGGTCATCATCAGCCGGAAGACACCCACTGCTGGATAAAGACCTCCCCCAAAGATCGCCATAACGATCGGTCCAGCGCTGTCCTCATCCAACCTATTCCGGCGGACAGTCGACACGTGGTCGCCATTAAATGAAGATATCGCAATATCTTTAGATGAGGACCAATTAGTGTCTAAGGAGTAAAACTTAGAAGACTTAATTGAAATCTATCCAGTAGTTTTTCCGTGATAAATGGAAACCTCTATAACTTAACTAACCGTATGTTGGAGCCTAGAAAACTATATTATTTATTAACAAGGTGATTGCTACTACGCTGTTTATGTTCTTATGTCGAACATAAGATTGTATTACCGCACACCAACTCTCATTTCGTTCGCCATGAAAACTCGTTTATCTACACCCATGCTTTAAATCCTCTATTAAAGATTCTGAAACAGTATGCTTATTGCGAACATTAAAACACCCAATGTTCTAATAACCATTACATCATCCAAACGAGTGTTGTAATGTTGTACTGAATTTCATAACAACACTCCTATGTTTTTTTTTCCATCCCTTTATGCGCAAAGAGTTTCAACAGACAGCCACATTCTTATTGCTCGATGCGTGGTATCTGTATGAATTTCAAAAAGAGAACATTTTCGTTTACGCGCGCTCCACACTACCAGAAGTCGCCCCATACGAATCCCCGCCATTTTTACTGTTTTGTTTACAAAAAATGAGCGATTCATTTTAATCGCTGCAAAAGAACATTATATTCGAGTGAATTTTAATTATGCACCATACAAGATGTAAATTACTACTAAAATAAATAATTGTTTCATTAATACTTAGTTTATTTGTATATAATCAGTAATCAATGATATTAGGTTACTACTAGGACAGGTGTATTAATGTTAGCAGTAAGCTAACTGTTTCAGAATCTTTTAGAGGATTCATATTCTGGGTGTAGATAAAGTCTTGTACGCAACTGTGGATAATTAGGTATTAAAACACTCTTGTGATACTATTATCACATTCGTGTTTTAATACCCCTTATTACACAACAATTGCATAAATAACTATTACATTGGTATTCCTGACACTACTACTCTGACACCATGTGGTCACAGTAAACTGTAAATTTGGAGATTTAAATTGTAATTGAACTTAATTCCAGAAAAACCCTCCAAACCACAAACATGTCGAAATTGAGTTAAGAACACAAAACTGGTCGCATGATTCATATTAACGGACTGACAAAAATGGCAGCACTACTGTCACTCTTTAAATGACATCATGACTTAGTAGCCCAACCCACATGTATGGAATACACTAATATTTATTAAACTTTAAACACGAATTCCTTGTGTGATATGTGATGTTTGTGGCTTGGAACGTTTTTCAGGAACTACCCTCAATTAATAAATGTAATAATTCAAAATGAAATGAAACCAATGTTACTAGTTGATAATGTATCTTTCTATATATGAATGAATTAAATTCTAACAGTAAAATCGGTTGAGTAGTTATTAAATTTACCTATAACATACAATAAATGCACAAAAAAATATTTTTTCAAAATATTAATTAAGCTAAACACGACTGTACATGTATGAGGTTAATACGTTCCGCCATCTTATAGCAAGTTCACGATGCATGAGCGTAGAAAATAAACACATGTTACAGATATTTATATGACAAAAATTAAAAATAACCACAGTACATCCGTATGCGTTTCCAGTCTACCAAATTCACATATTTTTATTTAAAATAGGATTCCACATCACTTAATGAACGTCAAAAACTACCACCCATTCAAAAGAGACTGCCTCAGACCTGAGAAGAATGGCTTTTTTTAATATAAAAATATGGATTACAATGTGATATCGTTCAATAAACATTAATAATTAAAGAGCCTGAGGGTGTTCGCTTTATTCCCAGTCCGTGTTGTCATTAAGAAAATAGTTTATGCTATAGTAACCTTTCCCACATAAACGTTTTTTAACAATTCTTTTAAATTTCGTAACACATTTGTTTTGTACATTTTCTGGAATCATATTGTAGAAGCATATACATCGCCCAACAAAAGACCTACTAACTCGACCCAACCGAGTAGTAGGCATAACAAGTTTATGTTTGTTCCTCGTGTTAACATTATGAATGTCACAGTTTCTAGAAAATTACTCAATGTGCTTATGAGAAGCAACAGTCAAAATGTTTATTTCTTTAAATTTTTCTCTTAATTATTATTTAGGACCTAGGTTATAAATCGCGCTAATAGCCCTTCTGCAGCACAAAGATGGCATTAAGTAGGTGGTATTAATTAGTTGTTGCCTACCAGCGCTGTAGACATATTGTACCTACTCGATCAAGTATGTAGTTCGTCAACACTTCGGCGCTGCCTCCACGAGCTGATTAGATCATTGATGTTAAGTAAAGTTAAGTTTAGTTACCGTACGCACACAAACACAAAGTGACATACAAACCGCGAGTGTAACGGCCATTCCCAATATTCAGTCTACCTCTTACTTGAGAAAGAAATCGTAACTATTGTTGACTTTTCTGTCCCAATAAACTTATCGACGGTAAGTCACCTTATCCGTGCACGCTGTCTGTCAATGGGACCACGTATACCGTACCAGCGATATAAAGTTTGTATGGAAATTGCAATTCACGCGTCCCATTAGGCGATAAGAATGACTTATCGGGTATATTGCGACAGCTTCAGATTATTGACAGTAGAAGATAGTAATTTATCTCTATCTGTACATAGTATATCGGGAACGGCCGTAAGACGTAGCTTGTCACGCACACTAAAGTTATAAACCTGGCCTATTTTAACTGGTTGTCTAGAAGCAAGAGGCTCTATCTACTAAGTATAAATTATCTAAGCGGACACCATCGAAAGGTACTATCATCGCAGTGCCAAGTATTTGTATCGAGACGAGGCGAGTCCACGAAATGTAGACGACAGAGTCAGTGAGACACGACTCTTAGTATTACTCTTATAATCTACACTTGTTTTGTTGAAAATATTTTATTTGAGAGCGCGGCGGTACATTGATATTCTGTAGTGTAGTGTAGAGGAAAGTTTATGGCAGTGTACGAATAGTTCGGACGAAAATATCACTCGTTCGTAGAGGTGGCGCCTTCGACACGGAAGAAAGTAGGCGTGACAAAGTCCTGACACCACAACCGTAACACAGAATCAGTTTATAATTATTATATGACCAGTTGAGATCAGTTCTTTCCACAGGATGCCTGCTAGATTATGGGTACTGATAAATAATAATAATAAAACAATTCTAATAAATGGTTTAAAACACCTTCCATAACATATACACACCGAAAAAATATAATAGATACAAATAACTTTTAAAAATTCAATTTAAGTTCTGTTTAAATTCTAGACTAGTGTTGCCGCACACAGATAGTGTGAATGTTTGAAGGTCACTACACTACTAACTGTAACTGTAACTAGACACTCACCAGCAAAAGTTCTACATTTAGGAGCTGCAAAGGATACCAGTGGGAGGCTCCTTTGCACAGGATGCCTGCTAGATTATGTGTACCACAACGGTGCCTATTTCTGCCGTGAAGCAGTAATTTGTAAGCATTACTGTTTCGGTCTGAAGGGCGCCGTAGCTAGTGAAAATACTGGGCAAATGAGTCTTCACATCTTATGTCTCAAGGAGACGAGCGCAATTGTGGTGCGGCTCAGCGGTTTTGTTGTTTTCAACAATCCTGAGCGGCATTGCATTCTAATGGCCAGGTCGTATCAATTGCAAGCATCATCATTGCATATGAAAAAAACCAATTTACCGGCTTTTCGTCGTCACCAGGGTCGGAGGCGCCGGTCTCTCCTGCGGCCCCGCCCACTCCGCGACCCGGAAGCGTGTCCGCCAACTGTACAAAACATTACTACTGTGTTTATACGCCCCTTACAATTTTGAAACATTGCTGACTATAGATATTTATAATATTCATAAATTCTGGTCACATATTTAATTTCTATAATAATTTATCCACTTATATGACTTTAAAAATAACAAATTGTTTTGATTTGAAAGAGCGATATGTCAAGTCAATTTCCTAATATGCAATTTTTGGGGTTGAGCAGGTTATCAACTGTAGAGTAGATCCTGTAGATGGAGCCACAAGCTGAAAGTTGAACAAGACATTTACGAACACAACAAGATTTACGAACCTTCGTCACTCGAACGGTTGCTTAGAACAGTGGGTTAGACTGCTCGGTCGGAACCCGAGAGATCGAGCCCCGCATCGTTCATAAATTTTGGTTACAGATTTAATTTCTATAATTATAATATAACCTACTTGGGTATAAAATGCAACAACAAAGATAAAAGTGAAAGCCTAACAAAAACCAAGTTTTGTCACAAATTATAAGAAATATTTCTAATTAATCTGTAACTTGCAGCTCCAATTATGAATATAGACCATCCATTGTCTAATTAAAACGCTATTTTAATTTGTTTCAGTTGTTTAGGTGCTTTTAAAATATAGTGGAAATACCACAAACAGCAAAACGTGGGCAATGGTGGTGACTTACCATCAAGTGACCCCGCCAGCATGTGATTTTATTCCTCAAATGAATAGTGACACCAAAACGTGGCAATTACAATAAATACTTGATTAATAAGTATCATCAAAATACATTCCTATTAATAATTTATCTAGGGATAATATAATCGAACTTTATGTCAGCTAGGAGCATGTAAAGCCGGAGTTTCTTTAATAAGTATTAAGAAAGTAGATAAAAGAAGTACTGTAATGACACTTACCCCCTTATTCATAATAGTCTGCTAACTTAAAGCATTCCTAATTCTCACTCTGTCTTCTTCTATTGACCTAAGTCAGAATGAGAAAAAACACTCCTTAGCGGCTGTTTAAAGTTAGCGGACCATTATGAATAAGGGGGTGAATCTTTACTTGTGTATTAACTGTTTTAATTATGTAATTATTTTAAATTGTGCATTGTATTTTAGTAGTATACTTTAGTGTTTATTAGTATCGTTGAATTTAATTATTCTGTCACTATAGGTGACCTATTTGGCTCACAGTTATGTAAATTAACATATAAGGTACCCACAGAACAGGTAAAAGACATTAGAATGGCCATCAAGCGTAACTTATATGGGAACAACTGTCGCCACTTAATGTTATACTATACGCCCTAGTCAAATAAACTCAAACATTCGCACACATACGTAACAACTAACTAAATTATAGAGATAATTGGTCTACACATAGATAATTGGCATACACAAAAATCTCACGCCTCCCTTCTCAGGCTACACTAAAGACCAGGCTTCTTTTTGACACGTTACTATAGTGCAAGGCAGCAAAATTCATCATTTTCGCGGAGTTTCGTACATTATTACAATAAGAGCGCGACTGTCAGCCGGTGAAGTTATTTTTTTTATGGAATAGGAGGACAAACGAGTGTACGGGTCACCTGGTGTTAAGTGATCACCGCCGCCCACATTCTCTTGCAACACCAGAGGAATCACATGAGCGTTGCCGGCCTTTAAGATGATGAAGAAGAAGGTGTACGCGCTTTTTTTGAAGGTACCCACGTCGTATCGTCCCGGAAACACCGCACAAGGAAGCTCATTCCACAGCTTTGTAGTACGTGGAAGAAAGCTCCTTGAAAACCGCACTGTGGAGGACCGCCACACATCTAGTTGGTGGGGATGATATCTTAATTTGTAGCGTGTCGTGCGAAGGTGGAAGGTGAAATTTCTGTGAATTATGCTCCTTCGATCATATGCGCGGCGCGATTGCCCCGCCCACACGGCCATTCTAATCTCCTTAAACTGTTCTGTGAAGGTACCTAATAGCTGTTGGTCTTCCTAATAAATAAATAAATAATAAAAAATATTTATAAAGTTGTCACCTGCAGCAGTATGAGGCTTGGTTTGTCACTCTTGATCAGGTTGGCGACACTTGTGTCATCGAACACCTCCTTCACATCTAGCATTGGTTTCTGCTCTGTTTCTGATAATGTAATTTAAATCTTATTACATAACTATTACAATACTTTGTTTTTCAAAATTGATGTTATGAGAATTATTTTTGTTTGCATGTTATTTGTTCGCATTTAATGGCATAGTATCTGGACGACCAGCCTTGCTCGGATTTTTAAGAAAGTACAAAACGTGAACAAAAAACTCACTAATAGGAGATCTGGATTCGAACCAGGGTCTTCTGCATTCCAGATCACCCAAAGTCCCATCTGAGCTATCATAGTCTTGTATATAGTGGCGAAATTTACCTTTATATTCTAATGTTATTGCAGCAGTTTTTCATTAAAACACGGATAAAACTACACCATTTAAAATTAAAACCTAGCTAGACCCATTTCTCGCCCCTGAAACTACCTGCATACTAAATTTCATTAAAATCGTCGGAGCTGTAGATTCAGATTACATTATATAACATCTTTAAATTTACTTGTCGCTATAAACTACTATTAGTAACTTTATTTAATTCTGCAAGATAAATAACTACATGGAGATAAATGTTTTCTGTCATATATGGAATACCATCGCTATTTGAAGGAGGTGGTGCAAGCCCTGGAGAGTGATCCTGAATTTAGAGAACGGTTGAAAAAAGCTGATGAAGATGATGTCAGGGTAAGAGAACAAAACAAACTAATAGGACATCTGGATTCGAACCGGCAACTACTGGAACTCGCCCCCGAAACTACCTGTATACTAAATTTCATTAAAATCGTCGGAGCCGTAGATTCAGATTACATTATATATACAAGAATGGCTCGTTTGAAGATATGAGATAACGCCATCTAGGGGCTGATGTACAATTCGAGCATTGAATGAATGAATTAATGAATGATAACTTTATTAATAACAAACACAAACCACACAGAATAATACAACTAAAAAAGACTTAAGAGGTAAAAAAATAATTAAAAACTTATAGCATAAAAATATACAAAATATGATAAAAAAAAAACAAATGTATGCATAATATTATAGTGATTATCTTAATTTAAAAGTACTGTGTAGCAGTTATTGTTATCAAAAGGAACTGACTCAGTGTCATGCTGCATTGGAATAATACAAACACAGCGCTGATTTTCAGCAACCCCCAGGTGACCCATAAAATAACAACTATTGTTAAAAAATAAATTTAGTTTTATTAAAGGTTCCATAGTATTATTTTTAAAGATGATAATTTGAAATTATATTATATTATAGATACATACATAAATATTAAAATAATAGCAATTTTAGAAATATTTGCAGAAACAAACTAAAACTTCGATCCCATTATGTATTATTAATAAGATATATCTAACAACTAGCTGACCCGGCAAACGTTGTTTTGCCATATAAAGTATAATTCACGCGATAGTTTTATAAATAATAAAATATTGCCTATATTATATAGCCTGTACATCATTTTGTTCTATTGTCAATAGTTTTTGCAGCGCACGCAAAAATAGGTTTTCGATTTTACACCTTGTGTTACAAAATAGCAATTTTATTACAAATCCCTAATTTTGAAAAAAAAAAAAGCCTATAGCCTTCCTCGATAAATGGACTACCCAACACTGAAAGAATCATTCAAATCGGACCAGTAGTACCAGAGATTAGCGCGTTCAAACAAACAAACACTGCAGCTGTATAATATTAGTATAGATGTAGGACTTATGCACACAATTTGTGAGCAGATACTTAATAATTCAAATAGACAAAAGGATGAGATTTTTAACTTTTTTCTGGAACTGGGATTATTGGTATCACTTTGGTCATCGAATCGGGCGCTTAACTGCTCTCTGGCCGCTTACAACGTGACATTAACCATTTGACATAATTGAGTGGACATCGCTGACCACAAACGCACCGCACTACGCATTCATTAGTCGCTCGTGGTTTTATACTACTGTCTTTCGCATCACCACAAAGCACCATCACACAGGTGAGTACACCATCTTACGGCCATCTTGCATTACCGCCCACCCCATTTAGTCCTAATCCCCAATAATTATTGATGTCAGTTAAATCACTACTGTTGGTAGTTCGACAACAAATCGCACTCTGAGAGAAGAAACGCCGCAGTTTTATTTTTTGGCACTTTAAATAATATTATTTTAAGCATCAGACTACCTCATCATTTAGAATTTAGATAAATTGCAAAAAAAAAATCTGCTGCATCAATAAAATAACTGCAATCAGTGAATCTGCATTTGAGTAATAAGATTTACTGCACAGCCATTTTTAATAAAACTTTTAAAATTGTAAATAATTTAAAATTCATATTATTAGTATTTTATTTATGGAAAAGGAGGAGAAACGAGCTTACCGGTCGAGGTCACCTGGTGTTAAGTGATCACCGCCGCCCACATTCTCTTACGACATTAGAGGAATCACTTTAAAGAAGGTGTACGCGTTTTTAGCATGCAACCAATAATGGTGGCTTTGTGCTGGTAATAAGTTCATCAAAAAAAAACAATAACAAATGGAATTAGGTACTTATAAGATGGTCATCATCTGACGGTTCTTGTTTCACCACCACCTCCTGCTTCACGTGTACAGCTTTCTGCATCACCAACATCCCTGCAACAATGCCCTATAAGAAATACATCAACTAATCTTATTTTTATATAATACTAGCTGACCCAACAGATGTTGTTCTGTAGATAATAAAAAAATTATGGGTCCCTCTCAAGTTGGACTAAACTGCATTCCATGGAGTAATCCCCATTTAAATCCGTTCATTAGTGTAGGAGTCCATCGCGGACAAACAACGTGTCACGTAATTTATATATATTAAGATAATAGGGAACGAGACGAGCAGGAGTCCAGCTGATGGTAATTGATACGCCCTGCCCTTGAAAAACCCAAAAATTTTGTGGGGCAATACTATTGCGCCCGTCAGCTTGAGACATAAGATATTAAGTCTCATTTGGCCAGTAATTTCACTAGCTACGGCGCCCTTCAGTCCGAACCACAATAATATTTACACATTACTGCTACAAGGCAGAAATAGCACCGTTGTGGTACCCATAATCTAGCCGGCATCCTGAGCAAAGGAGTCTCCCTCCGGTAAAAAAATTTCTATCTAAAGAGTAAAATTTTAAACTGCCCTGCGGGCCTACCATGAACTCTTATTGCGATTCAATTGACAACCTAAAATGAACTGCTTTGCTATTTCGTACCACGACGTGATTAGATCTATCTAATTTAAGTTGACGTCAAATCATCTGATAAAATTGCAATGATGTCAAATGAATCGCAAACTAATTTAGTTCGTCATTCATTCGTATCATGAGGAAATACTTCAACCTAAACTGGATAGCTTATGTGTCAAAGTGAGCGATTCGAAAAAAGTTCTACTTCCTTAGAGGAAATGAATTGTGTTGTTAATAACTTTTAAAAAATAGTGAAAACATACAGAAAATGAAAATTCTATTAATGAAAGATGAGAAGAGAATACTTTATTGGACTTTTTTGTAAAACAAAATACTGAAAATAAATACCGAAAATGAAAATACTAAAGACGAGGCAGTATAGCCTGTTCGCAGGAACGAATTAAAAAAATGTACTCTGTGCTCCTGTCATTTCAAACATCAATGGAGGTGCACTCTGTCGTTATTTTTACGAAATCACCTAAGCAACATTTAATTTGTAATTCAAAGAACTATATTTAAAAAAGGGCTTAATGGTTTATAATTTGACGCTACAAAGCGCAATTTTAAAATGTATTTTTAGTATTTTCTACACAAAAATAACCACTAAAATCATATCATTTTAGGTTTCGAAACGCAACGCATATGGTTCGAGTAAGAGAGACAAACTTATGCAACCACTGTAGAGCATCATCTCTTTCTCACACCGCGGACCACAGACAAATTTATTTCGTTCATTCTTCATAAGCGATCCGAACGCCATTCAGTAAAAGGCACTTCATAGTACGAATTTTAGCGATTCAGTTTAGATACCTAAACGGAACTGCATCGCTTATTAAAAGTTGATGGTAGGCCCTCTGTACTATGATAGCTCAACTATTTTTTAGAATCATTAAATTTCAATGTATTAACGTGTTGACAAACAAAGCGAGCGAGAGAGAAAACTCTGTGACGGAGATACAGCAAGATAGAAAAGGTAAGCGAATCTGTTGTAACCGATTTTGATTGAAAAGTTGTACACAGTCAGCCACGCAGTTTTAATGGAAAAGGAGAACAAACGAGTGTACAATACCAAAAACGGCGCCCTTTTCTGCCATGAAGCAGTAATGTGTAAGCATTATTGTGTTTCGGTCTCAAGGGCGGCGTAGCTAGTGAAATTACTGGGCAAATGCGACTTACCATCTTATGTCTCAAGGTGACGAGCGCAATTGTAAAACCGCTCAGAACTTTTGATGATGATTTAACAGAACTGAGCGGCACTGCATTGTTATGGGCAGGGTGTATCAATCGTAAGCAGCTGAAGGCCTGCTGGTCTCGTTCCTTATTATCATAAAAAAATTGCCGGATAGAATGGCTGCGGATACCGACTAGCTCTACATCAGTACTGACCTCCATCATCCATGGGCAGCCTGACAGGCGCATCCACGTCCAACACATTCTTGAAGTCCTCAGCGGCCTCCACCTCTTGCCCATCCTCACTCAGAGCTGCTTTAATCTTGCTGTCTTCTAGCTCATTGTCTATCTGCAATCATTATATAATACTAGTTGACCCGGCAGACTTCATACTACCTTAATCGATAAATAAAAGACCTAAACTTTTGTATAAAATAAACTTAAGACAAACAAAAGGACTCCTTTTTTTAAGTGTTACCCGTGTTTTAAGGAAGTTTATTTTTTACCTCCTTAGAAAGTTAGAAAAATATAAAAATTTTAATAAGTTATTCATTTTAAACTATTATTTTTATTTGATTTCTGAACAACGGGGGACACGTCAAAGGAAAATCAAAATTGTTGTTTTTATTTAAATCCGAGGATTTTCATGTTTAGTCAAACCTTTTAAACCTTCCCTGGACTTCCACAAATAATTCAAGACCAAAATTTGCCAAATCTGTCCTGCCGTTCTCGAGTTTTAGCGAGACTAACGAACAGCAATTCATTTTTATATTTATAGACTTATGTTATCAAAGAGGATCAGTAGTAGGAAGCTTCCTTGTTATTTATTTGTAACTTGATTTCAAGTGATCACAAGCGCGTATTTGGGATATTATAGCCCTGGAAACACAGCAGAATGAATTAAATCACTTCAAATTTTCTTGAAAACCGCACTGTGGAGGATCGCCCGTCACACATCCAGATGATAATATTGATATTTAAATATGTAGCGGGGGATGCGAAGGTGGGATATCGACAATCGGCTCTTCAGAAGTCAGAACACTCCCCATGATAAATGCAGTAGAACACACAAAAAGAAGTAACATCTCTACGCAAACAAAATTAATGAATTCAGACGTTATTTTGCGCAAATCCATAATGATCTAAATGTTATGAGCCCGGCGTTCTCTCTTTTCAGAGTTCGGCGAGACAACATCTCTTGAGGATGCCAAACACGTGTTGAATTGGTCCAAGCAGTTTTACTAAGCTGCTTGACCGGATCATTCTGTGGAGAGCAGCTTATAACAGCTAACTCTAAGCCGTGCAGGCGGGCTTTAGATGCATTTTGCATGTAGACTAACAAATCTTAGCAGAATTAACTCTTCATAACATTTAAGTAGTCTCTACACAACATCAAGTGATCAAACCGTCCACAGAGTACTGAATCCCTGAAACCTCAGCAACTATGGGTTTCAAATAGTTCGAACTGGGATACAGCAAACTAGACATGGAGCAGTACTCCATATGCGGCCAGACCGTAGCTTGTAGAGTACTAGAATTATGGCTTGAAGACTTGAATTATTGTCCTACTAACAACAGAGGCAGTATCAATCGCTTCAGATTTCGAGACCCAATTTGTTCATTCAATTCAATTAAGACAAAAACAATTTGTTATGTTTTTAAAGTGATAACCCTCACTGCTGGGATAAGTTTTTGAGGAATCATTTCTTAAGATAGATACAATACTTATGAGATAGATATATATAAAAGAGAATGTATGTTCCCCAATAACTCCTAAACTATTAGACGGTCTCAATGATTTTTTTTTTATGGAATAGGAGGACAAACGAGCGTACGGGTCACCTGTTGTTAAGTGATCACCGCCGCCCATACTCTCTTGCAACACCAGAGGAATCACAGGAGCGTTGCCGGCCTTTAAGGAAGGTGTACGCGCTTTTTTTGAAGGTACCCATGTCGTATCGTCCCGGAAACACCGCACAAGGAAGTTCATTCCACAGCTTTGTAGTACGTGGAAGAAAGCTCCTTGTAAACCGCACTGTGGAGGACCGCCACACATCCAGATGGTGAGGATGATATCCTAACTTGTGGCGTGTCGTGCGAAGGTGGAATTCGGCGGCAGGAATTAGGTAAAACAGCTCTTCGGAACACTCCCCGTGATAAATGCGGTAGAAGACACACAATGAAGCGACGTCTCTACGCAACGCCAAGTGATCCAGCCGTTCACAGAGTACTGGGTTCCCGACAATTCGCGCTGCTCTGCGTTGCACGCGGTCAAATGGATCGAGCTGATACTAGGGTGCGCCAGACCAGAGATGACAGCAATACTCCATTAGGCCGGACCTGCGCTTTGTACAGCGCTAGAATGTGGGCCGGCTTGAAGTATTGCCGTGCTCTATTAATGACGCCCAGTTTTTTTGAAGCCAATTTGGCTTTGCCCTCCAGATGGCCACGGAATTGGCAATCGTTCGAGATTTCGAGACCCAGTATTCCGATACTTCAGTTTAATGTACAAATATGACCTACATTTGAAAACCAGATTACCTACCTATCTTACGGCCGTTCCCAATATTCAGTCATATCTCTTGACTTCTCTATTGTTGACTTTTCTGTCCCAATAACCTTATCGGCGGTAACTCACTGATAATCGTCAATGGGACGACGTATAGCTTACCAGCGAAAGAAGTTTGTATGGAAATTTAAATTCACGCGTCCCAATATAAGGCGATAAGAATGACTTATCGGGTATATTGGGACAGCTGCATATTATTGACAGCGAATTACTGACAGTAGAAGGTAGTAATTTATCTCTATCTGTAGATAGTATATTGGGAACGGCCGTAAAAGAATAATGATCCTTGGAAATAAGATTCTTTTATTATACATAATACAAGAATCTTTCTGTTTTTGATCCAATATGAATAAAATATTGAATTTATTACCAAAATTTATCCTTAAAACTGCAACAAAAAATCTTACTTTGATCACATCTTTTACACGTATTGTTGGTCTCTGCAGTGTGGGTGCCGCATTCGCTTCTCTGTTGTAAGATCCTCGACTTGAATGCCGTTCTGCACTGCCCAAACCTGAAGATATAAATGCAATGTTTACAGTTTTATTAATTCACTATGTGATAGAAATATTTCTATTTATATTTTGTTATATAGTATTTTTATTTAAATATAAATTGATTTTAGTTTCGCATTCCATTAACCAACTCATTTACTTAAGGGTGTTAACACGGCACTCCGTAAATGTTGCAAGCAATGATATTTGTAAGCCTAATTTTTTTTGATTATGAAATGTTTTTGTTTACATTACGAAATTTAGAACCTCCTCATTTTTTGAAGTCGGTTAAAAATTATCCTTAAATATAACTTCATCATTATCATTTGAGTATTGTTGTCTTAATGTTTTGTTTTCTTTTAAATTAAAGGTGGTGAAAATAAAAACCAGCCCACATGGATAGATGTGATGCCATCTATAATTGGGGTATGTGATTTTGGCATTATATTACGCATATTTCTCACAAAAAAAGTAACTCAATAGTAATTTTTTTTAATTTTAATTTGCTTTCAACTCTCAGGCTGTGGCTTCATCTACAGGATCAACTTTACAGTTGATAACCTGCTCAACCCCAATATTTGGATATTAGGAAATTGACTTGAGATGTCGCTCTTGTAAATCTTAACAATTTGTTATGTTTTTAAAACTAACTCACTTCTAGGATTAAGGTGACATGTGTCGATGAAACAACATGCTTTTCGAACATGTTCATGTTAACAATACACAGGACCAGTACAGGCCCTCTTAACATCATTTTTTATTATAAAAAAACAGCAAATAATTAAAACCAATTTTAAGCATTAATATCTTCTTATGAATTCATTTAATCTTATTAATTTATGTTTTTTAACAAAATATAACTAAGATCTGCCTTTATTGATCAATATTTTAAGTTGTGAGCAAAATTATAGTGTCACTATTATTTTTTAAATTTTTCCATGATACTTCTAATGTTGCATCAGTCAAATCTAAATGAAGACTCAAACAATAGATTTAAAATAACTCTATTTTTTTAATTTTTTGTATTTTCTAAAAAAAAAAACTAGTGATACAATACCTTCTGAGAAAACACCTGAAGATTTGATAACATTTGGTACATTTTTAAAATTTTTATTTTTTTCATTTCTGCGCTTATTTCTATTTTTTTCATCTAGTCCTTGTTCTCTGTTGGTTGTCCCTGTTGGGCTGTGAAATAATTTGCTTAGAAACTGGAGTTATAAAAATACATTTGTTTCAATCTTTAAAATATTTAAAATTGTATACAATTATGTTTGCAGGTATATGCTACAAACTAAACCAATAATGGATATTTATATAGTAAAAAGGCAAGGCATAAAAGGCATTTATTTTCTCAAAATTGATTCCTTTAGAATTCTTTTTTATGTCATTTCTTATACTACTAGATACTACTACCGCTTCGGAAACAAATGGCGCTCTGAGAGAGAAGAAGCGGCGCAAGAAACTCTCCCAGCATTCTTTTTTTTTGCGCTCTTTTCAATAAAAATATACAATATTGTACAGTTGCTATAAAATAATCACAATCTAGTCCCAGGCTGTCCGATCATTTAGATATTCAGCAGTGGAGTAATAGGATTTACGACAGAGCCATTTTTTTATAAAACATTTAAATTTATTTATAGACAATGCCTGAACAGTGGCTGGGACTTTATTGTAGAAGTGTATACATTTACCCTTAAAGCTATTATGTATCTTATGAAGCCTACTAGAATTAGTTACAAGCAATAAATAGTAAGTTTGAAAAAATATATATTGAAGGCATCCACAACCATTTAGTTATGATAATAAGTGGTAGTGCCATGTTGGTGTGTTCACCACTAAAAAGATACCCTTTTGTTGTATTCCCTCGATTTGAGATCTCTCCTCTAACAGTCACAGCTAGCATATGCTGCTTGATCGACATTTAGCTTTGTGGTAACTTGGAAGAGACAAAACTGACCTCCAAAAAGTGTGGTGTACTCAGTAGGGTGTGTCAGTACTTTACTTCAAGCCAAAATTTTAATCATAAAAAACAACATATCAAAATCATTTTTAATTATTTATGTTCTAACTCAACCTAACCTCCCTTTATTTTTCAATATATTATTTGATTTACTTTTATCTTTATTAATCTAGATCTGTTTAATTGTCAAAACAAGTGATATATCTGAAGAATCATTTGATTAAAAAAATATATACACACAGACTGCAAATAAAAAAAGCTTTAGCATGATTGAACAAAATACACTCAGGTACTAACCCCTTATTTTTGTTGCGTGAAACATTCAAATTTGGTGTAAATACTTTCTTATTTGGTTTTACACCACCTAACTTAAGGTCTCTCGGTGGCTTTAGAGATGCTAAACGTTGTAAAGGATTGGATTCAAGGCAATTGGTGTTAGAGTTATCATTTGGATTGGACATTTTAACTTATTTCCTAAAAAGTTTGAAATATTTCTAAAATATTAATATAATTAATTTTCTCAACATTGCTTATAGCTTCTCCTACAATTAAGCCATTCACATGTCATCAGTGTATTATTCGATTTAGCAAAATAATATTCTATTACATTTATTTAAAAGATAGTCAGTCTGTACAAACAAATAATAAAATAAAAACAAAAATACCATTTGAAGGTTGACAATTGACATGTATATTGATTGTTTTTTTTTATATAGAGTAGGTATTGGTAACAAGACCATCAGCTAAACACCTATAAAGCTTGTTGTAAACGTGTGTTTGTACATAATACGTCCTATTTGATCGTAAAACCACCGTAGGCTTATCCTTGAGTCTTTGACATCTTTCAACGAATGATGTCACATCCTAATTTGAATAAAAATATTTGAATTTGACTAATCAATCCCCTGTGGAAACCTGTTCACCTGTAACAAGATATATTTATGTATACAGAGTGGCAGTTGCGGCGTGCTCTTGAAAAACAAAACGTAAATAATTTTCGGTATGGAATGACATTTTCTATTTATTTTTGTATATCCAGAGTATTTATTACATCAAAGTTATTTACTTATTATTTAGCAGCGCCAAAATTTAACATTCCTACCGAAATATACCATAAGCGAAACAAAAGAAACATTATCAAAATTTGGAGATCCTCCGCTTTATCAGAAAAAGCTTCGTTTCTTTCGGGTGTCCCTAGACAGCACTGTTTTATTAGTATATTAGTGATCATTAAAGGTATTCTATGTTATCCGTTTATATATTTTATAATGTAATCGTTCTCGTTACCAGGCCATAAAATTTTAATAGAAAAAAAAAATAACCGTTAAAAATGCGTCCTTTCAAATTTCAATCCATTTGAAATGTTGAATTTCTCAGCTTGTCAATTCGTTCGACGAACGACAATCTATTTGCAGTAAACTTGAAAAATTTGAAGATTTAAGAGGAGTGTCCATTTTGTTTCAAATAATAGAAATTATCGCTGATACTATGTCTGAATCAATTTTCGATATATTTGGAGATCTCACTAGACAAACCACAAGAAATACACCCCGACAACCACTATTCAACACCGGTAAGATCTTGATTAAATATCACTATTTTGTTGCGTGTTTGTAGAGAAATTATTTCAGCTTTGTTTCAGAGAATATTGGCAAAACAGTTTCATCAGGTCCTTACAAACCAAATGAACCTGTTAAAAAGAATCTTGAGTCAAAAAAGTCATTTTTATGCAATACTGGTAAAGCATTTCAAAGCACTCCAGTACGGAAAGTCTTTACTCCTGGAACAGTTAATGTGGGATCTGTAATATATAACGACGAAAAAGATGGATACAATTTGGAAGACATTGAGTTCACTAAACCATCATATAAATATGGTAAGCATCAGTTTGGATAGGTACCATATTTAACTCTTACTTTGTTCATCTGTATTCCTGCTAATAAAACTTAGCATTTTGGAAGTTCTGTATGAACATTAAATATAAAACTATACTGATTATGTTTCCTTGTTTCAAGCTGTTTTGTGCAGTACTTATATAATTTAGTAATTATTCTTATAAAATTATTATTAATACTTTTGATATGATACTATAATCACATACATTTTTCATACATTAAGTATGTATTGAAATAGTTTGTCTTAGAATTTGGACTGGCTTATAAATATTAATGTAAATTTAATTTTATAGATAATTACAACAAGGATATGTTTGATTTTCTGCTGATGCCGGAAGTACAAGTTCCATGCAGTGCTTCACCACCAAATACTCCTCCACCAGCAATCAAAAGACCCAGTGCCGAGTTCATCTGTTCTTACCAGGATGAGTTCTTTGATGGTAATTTATTTTTGTTAAAATTAATAACTATCGTGAGTCATTATTAACTTATTTATTATTACGGCTTTACTCTACAAAACATGAGTAAAGCTGTATTAATAAATAAATTGTTTTTGTTTATTTAATGTGGTTTTTGTAATGGGTACAGTAGAACAAGAAAAACCGTGTTATTGAAAAAATTTCTATGCTGCTACAATGACCAAGGCTCATGGTGTAAATACAAGTCCCATCAATGTTTCTAGATGTTAGAGAAACTCTCAGCTTAATATGATAATCAAGAAATGAGAACTTTTTCCAATTGTTTTTCTATTATGTAGCAATATAGCTCCTTTTCAGCTGGTCCGATGGTCTAACCAGGGTGGTCAATAAAATTTTTCAGATGTCTTCCTCTTGTTAAGAATAAATTAAAAACATTCATAAGTTTTTTACACTTTTTTTAAATATGTTTTTGACCTTTTCATAAAATATGTAACCTATAGCTAAGACCTTTTGAATATGGTATAAATTAATTAATTCCACAGTTGAAACAAGACAAGCATAATGAAATATTATACTTGAGTGGTAAATTCTCTTATTTTTTACAGATGATATCTCATTTGACTCTATCCCAGAAGAAGAGTTGGGGCTACCAGATATTTTTTAAGCATTAATAATTATACTTGGTATCTGCTATCTCTGA
Source organism: Leptidea sinapis (assembly GCF_905404315.1). Classification (NCBI taxonomy): domain Eukaryota; kingdom Metazoa; phylum Arthropoda; class Insecta; order Lepidoptera; family Pieridae; genus Leptidea; species Leptidea sinapis. The sequence goes on along the minus strand of NC_066300.1, from coordinate 3,770,272 downwards.
CCCATGCATTTTTAAGAAATGTAATTAGTGTAACATTGCAGCTAAACAGAAATTTTGTGATGTAAGTGGTCCTTTGATTAGTATGAAAGCTATAAATTTCTAGCTTACTGATGATTAATCTGCACAAAATCAGGACGGGATAGAACCTTGTGAACAGTTCCTAGCAAATTAGTATTAGAAAGCTTGTTACACCAAAGCTAGCTAGTAGCCCGACTAAATTGTACATGATTGATTCAATTCAACTGAACATTCAGACCACCAATGAACAGGAGATGAATATCAAATAGAAGATTTTATTTCTCCCAATATCTTATCTTAAAATATATATAATGCTTACCAGTTATTTTCAAAAACATTATCGTACATTTTAGATATTCAATTGTAAACTAATTTAGAGTTTTACAGTAATTATTTATATGTACTGTAAAACATTGATGGTTATTATATTCTTGTAATTAGTGAGATATTTAATAAAGTATAATTTCATTAGCTTATATTTTAGTATAAGGTGAGTAGTTCATTTGCTAATCTTGAAATTTTGTACAAGAAGCCTTCTTGTTATTGATTATTCTTGTATGTATCTTATTTTTATTTAATACTTTTTACTGTTAAGAAAAATAATTAAAAACCTAGTACATACACATACTGTAGTTTTAATAATCTTCCAGCATTAAAAAAAAGGTTGAATAACCTAATTATTCTTGGGCAGTACATATAACTTATAATTTATAGAAATGCGATTCCTTGTGCGGTTTCAAAACCCCAAGGTCAAAATTTGGGCATTTTCATAAAAAAAAATTAAAACTCGAATATCTCGAAAACGGTTAAGTTTAGGACGGGGGGTTCCATAGTGAAATCATTCAGAAATGATGTGTACTACACGCCCTTAACGGATCTAGGTCGACTTTTCCTGTAACCCGTATATACTTAACTTGGGGCAAGATAATTTGTGTGAAAAGTGTGTCAATATATATTATATTAACTCAAAAAAAGGAGGAGGCTCCAAAAATATAGTCCGTAATATTGTTTGTAGTTATTGATGTATTTCTTACACGTCTGTTATGTACTTTAATGCCTTTTTCTTACATAAATTGACTAACCTATTATAATTTAACATGAACTACTAGGTACCTACACAACGGTAACAATGACATTTAAAAATAAATATGATTTATGGCAGGTACTTATTGGAAAAAAAATTATAATAACCTATTTAATATTGATACCTAGATTAAAAAAAATAATGAAATTATTATGCTGAGTACTTAAAGACTTTTAATCACTTTGGCATCACTCACGCTCTTCAAACGTGTTTAATACAAACTCACTCATTGCCCGGATACTGAAACGTTAGAGCGCTTTTGGACTACGTCCATTCAGTATCCGTGAAAATACAGGTCTAGAAATCTCGGACCAAATTCGGATATTGATTACGCACTAGTCCGATCTCTGATCCAGGGGCACTTTTTGGCATACGACATTTTACGCGAAGTCACAGCAAAGCATTTACGTCGTTGATCATGAATCCTTTCAATCGGCGTCAACTTCTGGCTATGCTATTGTACGTACGAAGGCGCTGAATCAGTAAAGAATTCTGGGTGCACCCTCTCGTGGTGGACAGACGTTTAAGAGGAGCTTTATACAATCACCACGCAGTGTTACGTCAATCAGGTTTTATAATTACTTGCGAATGAGTGTTTACTACTTTCGATTTTATTTTATATCACATAAAATATATGATAACACACAATGTTTACCGCCAGAAAAATGCTTGCAGTTACATTAAGGTAAGTAAAAGTCAGTTCTAAATCAGACAATATTTAGTATTGTTTACATATGAAGGTTAATCAACAAATATGGCTTAAGACTACTTCGGTCCGTCAATAATCTTCTCCGGAACGGAGATTAACGGTAAAAAGTTAATACATCTGTAAATATTAAAGTCTCAATTATCTAAATGGTACAAGTAGCGCCATCTAGTTTAAGAATAAACAGACGTGATTTGTGGCCGTCCTCTTCGTCAATATCTCCAGAATATTTTTACCTCTTAATTCGATCAACCATTTTAAGAATATCAATGTCAAGAGAATTGAATCAATAGATCGGTTCGTTGACTAGAGAAATCTGTAGGTCGCTCTAGTATTTAAATTTAAATTATTTTGTGGTTTATCGGTTTATATCTGCCCTCACTTCATTTGTGCTACCAAAACAATTATATGAAAAACAAGAAAAATAGAGATAAAAACATGGCTTTAACTATACAGTTACGGACTTGCGAAATTTGAATGTATTGACGTAAATTAAATTATATTCGATACAGAATCATAGTAGAAAAAAAAACAAACGCTCAATACATATATGGGCTAAAGTTACCCGCGAGTAACGGCGATAATTCAATAAATCCAAGTGGTGTCAGAACTTGGCAACAACTACTACATTTGTATGAAACTATCAAAGCAGCTAGTTAAAAAGGACATTGCCAAAGACAATGTAGAAATTATTATTTCTTATACATACATCATACTACTTCAGTTCCATCCATGCTAATATATTAAATGCAAAAAGTAACTGTCTAATGTCTGTCTCTTTATTCACGGCTAAATTATTAACCCTATTTTGATGAAATTCGGAACAGATGGAGCTTGCATCTTGGGACAGAACATGACAAAAAGCTTGTACGGAATGATGCCTTAATATAAGCTTATATTAATAACAGTATTAATTTGTTATTCACATTATGGCCAAATAGCGTTTCCAAATACAATACAGTTTCTTTCATAAGGCGAAATCGCATTCGAAAGTGGTTGTGGTTGCACTCTTGAAAACCGTTAAACTTTACTCTATTCCTACGAAAAGGCATTTATTTTCTCAAAATTAGAGACACTACTACCACTTCGGAAACAAATGGCGCTTTGAGAGATAAGAAGCGGCGCAAGAAACTCCCAGCAGAGCGCAAAAAAATTGCGCTCTATTTAATAAAATATACAATATTGTTGTCATTGCTATTGCTATAAAATAATCATAATCTAGTCCCAGGCTGTCGAATCACTTACAGCCTCGTATTCAGCTGTGGAGTAGTAGGATTTACGACAGAGCCATTTTTTAATAAAACATTTAAATTTATTTATAGATAATGCCTGAGACTTTATTATAAAAGTGTCTACATTTACCCTTAAAGCTATTGTGTATCTTATCAAGTCTACTAGAATTAGTTAGAGGCAATCCCTTATTTCTAGTGTTATAATGAAAGTCAAAAGGTAACAATTTTTGTAAACGTATATTAAATTTTCATAAATGTACTAACAATGAACAGACAATGAATATTTATTTCTTTATATTTCACTATGAAATACTGTCTTTAAGCAAGCTGATATATAGCACGAACAGCTCTCTTTTGCAGAGCAAACACTATATCAATGTCAGCAGCATGACTCCACACCAAAATACTGTACATCATTATTAATGTATGATGACAAATAGTATTTTTGTCATGGGAAAGTGAGGAAAGAGAATAAAACATTTTTCCACTTAAAAATAACACAACTGAATTTGAGATAGGTTGTGACCACTCTTAAATTTGAAGGCTGCTCAACTAACTTAAGTAGTAAATTATAGCTATCATTTACTGAGTGTCATTTCAGTATGCCATTTTTATTAAAAGTAGCTGCTAAGTTCCGCTTAATTTGAGATACATTTAGGCAGGGGAATCTTAAATTTCACCTTTGTAATTACCAAATTGTATTTTAAGAATCTCTCAAATAGTTGAGTAGCTCTTAAGAACTAGAAAGATGTTTCAGTATTTGGGCCAGTTTCTTAATCTGTTGACACTGAATATACAATTTAACAATAAAATACATTTCTTACAAATACACTCACTTGTATCTTGTGTATGATTTTCATTAGATTGGATATTTTATCACTTTTACAAACATAATATATATTACTAAATAGGAGGATAAATCTTAAATAAATTAGTTACACTAAACTCTGTCCAATTGTCAGTCTTTTAAGAGTGCACCAAACACATAATCAAGTGTGGACTATGTTAAGTACTTTTTCCCCAGTAATTGCACCTTCTTCTCAAAGGCGGGAAGTGTAATAACTGTGTCTTCCTTGTAGAACGGGTTCAACATTAACTTTATATAAGCTTCATATACATCTGTGAAGAAATTCTTGATGCCGTCCTCATTTCTTGCATCATGTACCATTACAAAGCGCATCTGTAAGTATATTAATAATTGACACACAAACTCAAGTTATATCTATATTTGAAGACTGTAAATGCAAGCATATAAATCATACCAATGTTTGATGGTGCGGTTGAATACACCGATTCAAAACCGAAACTTTTAGAGGTCAGTGTTAACAAACAATAGCCTAATTAGGCTATGAGCTCAAGTATTTTTTTTATGGAAGAGGAGGACAAATGAGCATACAGGTCACCTGATGTTAAGTGATCACCGCCACCCACATTATCTTGCAACACAAGTATATCATAATATTATTTTTAATGCCTGTTCAGGTTAGTTGTAACATTACAACATTGTATTTTTATGTGCAAGCCCTGTTTGGCTATTTCTTACTCTACACAACTATGTTATATCTTTCTGGGTAAAGCAGTGTACATGTTAATACTTAACAACAACATGAATGACATCTGAATGAGTTGGGGACTACACCTTGTAGGAGTGCTGGAACATGCACATTAACACAGACTATGTAGTCTGAACACAATGGCAAAAATAACATCCAGTCGACTCAACTTCCTAACGTCCAACGAAAACAGAGCTCGCCTAACAAATTCAAATATTTTTATCCAAAATAGTATTTAATATCACTTATTCAAAGTTAAAAAGTTACCGAAAATTCGAAAATTTACACCTCAGACTCAGGTCTGAGTTTCTTGTGTACATTCTACCTGAGTAGAAACTCAGTAAGCTTCTTTTAAATAACATTTCATTCAGTAAAATTATTATTAAATAGCCTGAGGGTGGTAGCTATTTTCCCAATCAGTGGAATTATTCATTTATGTAATAGTAATCTTCATTAAATCATAAACATAAAGGTAATCATAAACTTTATTAACAGCTTTTTTTTAAATTTCATAGCACATTTGGTTTGTACATTTTCTGGGATTATGTTGTAAAAGCATAATATACATACATACAGAACCGTATACTCCACTAATAAACTTTGCATAGATTGCCCTGCATAGTCCGTAGATAGAGCATATCTAAGCCATTTAGCATTGTGTGTTAGTCACCCAATACTACAATTTCAGAGATGTGGAACTATGCAAGCACACCATCAATTGCTGTTAGACATGGCAAATGAGTTACTCTTTGTCTGCATTACCACTATGGGACCTGTAGACACACAGATGCGGTCTTGGTAAGTCTACCCACATTCTATGGAAATGGAGCATTCATTTCAAGAAATATTAGTCTTATGTTATATTCCCAATGTTACAATGATTAGATAATTTTAGAAAAAGTTTTCGAGAGGATGAATACATTCAAACCTAATGGAGTATTTGAACCTACTAAGTGTGAGTTGGAACATATTGGTAATAAAAAAAAACAGAAAGTGTACAACTAACAGCTGTTTAGTGTTTAGAATTTAGATAGAATTTCCTATAATAAACTTGAGGGTTGGGACATTTAAGTAACTATATCCATATTGCCAACTTGGTTATTTAAAATATATATTTAACAAAATACATAATAGTTAAATGAAAGCTTCGATACCTGGCTTGCAGTAACAAATGCAGAGACAAACCACTGGTTAAATTTGTCTACAGATTTAAGGTATGTGTTTGTAACTTTCCACATATGTTCATCAACTAAATCCAATGCTGCATGTGCTATAAATTGGTTCAAATGTCTGTTATCTTCTTTCTGAAACAGCAATTAAATAGCCCATTTGTTATTATTTATGTGTTATGGATATAGATATCTATTATTTGGAAATGTATATAAAGATAATCCATTTCAATTTACCTTTATTTCTTTGGTTACTGGAACAAAATCCATTTCAAAGATAGGATTATCGGAATGACCCACAATTACAAAATAATATGTGCCTGCCATTGTATGTGTTTATTTATAATAATAAAACTCTACATTAATTATTTAAAACACTATCTGAATAGCATATAAAGTGAAAACTGAGAGCCAAGTCTTAAAATTCAAAAAATTTCAATATTTTGATAATTCACATACCTACAACACCTTTACAAACTCACCAAGAATTATGAATATTTTTCTTTAGTTTTTACTCTAATCGTCAAGTGTCAACAGTCAACGTCAAACGCAGAACTTAAAAACGAGTTACGACTGTCTGGGTCTGGGATACGGTCACGCGAGCGAAAGATTGCATGAAACATTTAATCTCTATTTATTTCCAGAAATTTGTGTGATTTATATAGTAGGTACTAAGCGACGTGGCGTTATGAATTTTATTTAAAGATTAAATAACAGCTGTAAAAAATACTAGAAACATTTGTCTGTTTGTTAATGCATGCAAAAAAAAAATTACGCGGGAAATATTAAAGTATTAATAGCATCTAGATAATAATTTGTATTTTGTACTTCAGTTAATATCATATTTTTCCGTTATCAATTTAATTAAAAATGAACAAAATAATTGAAAGTTAGTAAAACTAAATAAATTATTTCCATTTATAATACCTATGTTTTCAACTTCTCTTCAAATTTTAGAGCCTATCGATGCTATTATTGATAAATTACGACTTTGGAGCGCCGGAAGCTGGATCCCTTACGAATCTAATATCTTAAATATAATGTCTCTCCGAATTATATTAGACCAACTTCTAATAACGTCCGAGAGTAAAGTTTTAGAGAGTATAAACTTGAATGAAAAAATTAAGGGTGTCTATAAGCAAGATGTATTGGTATTGCTTGTTTCCGGTAAAAGCCAAGAGGTACCTGTACTTTTTTATTTGATTCAATATTATGTATTCGAGTAACTAAAATAATTATTAAGGTGTGAAATTATTGTTAATGACCACTTACTAGGTAATTGCAAAAGTTAAGATTACATATTCAGAATTATGCCATTGGGAAGCTTCTTAGCACAGTTAGTATGCCGGCTAGATGGGTATAACAGTGGTGCCTTTTTCTGCCCCCGAGCAGTATTTTGTAATAATTTTTTTATAATTTGTGTTTCGGTTTGAAGACTGCCGTATGTAGTGTGAAATAACTAGCTTAACATCTTATATATAAGGTGACTAGCGCAAGTGATGTTCTGCTCGTTTTCTGGAATCCTTACTTAATGGCATAATGGCCAGTGCCTATCACTAGATCTGGTGAACGTCTTGCTAGTCTCGACAACTCTTTTTATTAAAAAAACTAGAAAACATGTTTATATATTGATATGTTTGTGTATATGCGAGGGAGTTAATACTATGTAGTATGTATTATCGACATAATAGAATCCTGACCCACCTTAATGTTCTTTTTCCAACAGTCATAATTCATGGCACAGCTCATGGTAAACAAATAGGTTGAAATTCGCTCGCACATACATTTCCTATGTACTTAACTGTTATCATTAATTAGACACTGTAGTCAACCAATTGTAATACAATCTTTTTTATGCAAATATAAATCTGTTTTTGTGATTTTAATAAAATTATCAGCAAACTGGTTCATGAATCAATGATTAACGTCACTTATACGGACACAGTATGGCAATTAGGTACATATATGTAGTTAAATTAATGCTTTAAAGTGTTTATCTTCTGCCAGTTTATTTTTCAAAACACAGACGTAGCTTGTATCATTGTAATTGGGTACCTAATATAAAAAAGGTTTTTGGTAAGTACTGGTGTTCTTGAAATTAAAAATATAAGATACAATAGGTATATTTTATTCTACATTAATAAAGTAATATTTAGATCTAATTTATTGCCTTTAGTCGTCTTGAGCTGACACTGTTCAAACGAGCGTGGCATAGCTGGGCACGAGAGCATAGTTTCGATTCAATACCCACAAAAATAATGCTCAGCGGGCCTTAAGAAGTTTTGAATTCAAACATACTTTTATAGATATGTTGATTGGCATTGACAGTATAATTATCCGTGTATTAGATAATCCTAACGCCCGCGCTGTGTTATAGAGTGCACTGCTTTATTTAACTGGTAGATATTTAATTTTCATCGATGTTGTTTCTGAAACAAGCCTTTTTTTTTTTTTTTTTATGGAATAGGAGGACAAACGAGCGTACGGGTCACCTGGTGTTAAGTGATCACCGCCGCCCACACTCTCCTGCAACACCAGAGGAATCACAAGGGCGTTGCCGGCCTTTAAGGAAGGTGTACGCGCTTTTCTTGAAGGTACCCATGTCGTATCGTCCCGGAAACACCGCACACGGAAGCTCATTCCACAGCTTCGTGGTACGAGGAAGAAAGCTCCTTGAAAACCGCACTGTGGAGGACCGCCACACATCCAGATGGTGGGGATGAAATCCTAACTTGTGGCGTGTCGTGCGAAGGTGGAATTCGGCGGCAGGAATCAGGTTGAACAGCTCTTCGGAACACTCCCCGTGATAGATGCGGTAGAAAACACACAATGAAGCGACGTCTCTACGCAACGCCAATTGATCCAGCCGTTCACAGAGTACTGGGTTCCCGACAATTCGAGCTGCTCTGCGTTGCACGCGGTCAAATGGATCGAGCTGATACTGGGGTGCGCCAGACCAGAGATGACAGCAATACTCCATGTGAGGCCGGACCTGCGCTTTGTAGAGCGCTAGAATGTGGGCCGGCTTGAAGTATTGCCGTGCTCTATTTATGACGCCCAGTTTCTTTGAAGCCACTTTGGCTTTACCCTCCAGATGGCCACGGAATTGGCAATTGCTTGAGATTTCGAGACCCAGTATTCCGATTTATTTATTATTTATTTTTATAGCTTATTTCTGAATGGATGAATGGAAAGAGTTGATTGAATTTCTCAATATGAAAACCTTGATTATAATATTAATACTACTCTAATATTTACTACTCAATAAAAAAATCCAAGCTAGGAAGCAAACACAAATAAATAATTTACAAACGTAATCACGTGCAACCTTGATCAAATTGAAATATTAAATCATTCAGTACCAATTTTAATTCGCCTCTTAATATATTTTGATTACTATGTGTATACTCGGAAAAAGCGCAAAATCCTAGGGATGCTTTAAAAGCCGTTATATTATGCTTTAAATATTGTTTATAATTTTTTAAACCTTCAGTACATAATTTGGTAATTAGTTACATCCATTATAGATGAGAAAAATAAAGTTCCGGATAAAAACAAACGTTGAAGAAGTATTAAACAAACTTGGCTTACATTTCCCGGTTGCCAGGTATGGCCAGAAGTCATCAGCTAATGTATGCACTATGAAATACCGTAATATTGATGAAATATTCAAAACAATCATAGAACAATCTAAGATAGGTAAGTCGATATTAATTGTAGTATTTATTGTTGTGTGAAAAAATACTAATTAATATCGTGTTTAATTTAGAAAATATCAACATTCCGTTGCCGTCTGGATACGAAAATTTCGTCAAAACGTGCCTTCTTGACCCAAATTTTCCATTACTAGTGTTGGAGACGCAAAAAATACTTAGCCCCGAAATTGTTAAAGAATAACATATTTTGTATTCGTCTTTTAATAGTATGCCTACGTTTGTTACATGTATATTTAAAGAGATTTTCGTTAGCTGTACTTTTAAGTCAGTGAAAAAAAAAAAATCAAAAGAGTAATTTAAAGAAATAAATATTTTAACTGTTGCCTCCCGATTTATTTTGTTATGGATATACATATAAGCACATAAGCCAAATTTCTAGGAAGTGTTAATCATAATGTTAATACAACGAACAAACTTGTACGGCCTTCTCCATACCTGAGGTATAAGTAATTTTATACCAATAATAAATCAAAAATATGCAAAATGTTAACTATATCGCTGACAACAATGTAACTAGGCCGGTTAGAATTATTTATTTATTTATAATAGACACACCAACAAGCTATTCTAAACTAAACAAAAATAAGAAAAATATAAAACGAACTTTGTCGTAATATTTCTGTGGCACTAACAATACCATTACATAATTTAAATAAAAATAGCAAATCTTGAATACGACGACGATTTTTGAGAGATTTTAATTTAAAAATATTTAGCCTCTGGCTGTATGGTAAACATGAACCGCTATGTTTTGTGTCTTTGTATACCAGAAATCGAGTAAAAGACCGTTGTATTTTTTCCAACCTATCAACATGAATTTTGTAAAAGGGGTCCCAAATCACACAAGCATATTCCAAATGCGACCGAACAAATGCATTGTATAAACACATGACAGAATTAATCTGTTTAAAATCTTTTGAAGTACGCTTAATAAACCCAACCATTTTCGTCGCCTTTCCAATAACTTCATCTATATGTGGTTTGAATGAAAGTCTAGTGTCAATTAAAATTCCTAGATCTCTGGCAGTATTTACTTCATTGATGGCAAGGTCATTAACAAAATATGTTGTGGATATTACATTTTTCATCCGCGTGATTTTAATATGAACACATTTATGAGCGTTGAGGATCATGTTGTTACTTCTGACCCAGTCACTTACAGCGTAAAGATCTTCTTGTAACAACGCTCCATCATTATGCGACTTAATTAATCTGTACAACTTTAAATCATCAGCATACAGTAGCGCCTTGCTATGCTTCACAACCGATATTACGTCATTAATAAAAACGACAAACAGCAAAGGCCCTAAGAGAGACCTTGGGGAACGCCAGAAAATGTGGTGTAACACGTGGAGGTATAACCATTCGTGATGACACTTTGAGACCTACCACTTAGGTATGACTTAAACCAAGATAATAGTGGGTTAGAGATACCGTAGTTGAAAAGCTTAGTCAGGAGTAGGTTATGGTCGACTTTATCAAACGCACTACTGAGATCCGTGTAAATGACATCTGTTTGAATACCACTGTCGACGCTTTCAGCTAGGTTATTAACAAAACTCATAAGATTTGTCACAATAGATTTGCCACCAACAAAACCATGCTGAGTCTTAGAAATAAGTTCTTTAAAATGCCAAATCATAAATTTATGTAGAATTCTTTCAAAGACTTTCGGAAATATAGATAATAGAGAAATGGGGCGATAATTAGAAACATCAGATTTATCTCCTTTCTTAAATATTGGTACGACATTAGCTAATTTCCACTTATTGGGAAAAGAAGATGTTAATAAGGAATGTGAAAATATAATTTTTAGTGGAAGGGCTAGTTGTTTTGCACATTTTTTTATGAATATTGGTGGGATACCGTCAGGGCCAGCCCCTTTCGAAGGATCGAGAGACAAAAGGATTTTAATAATCACGTGTTCATTGATATATATATTACTCAAAGTGGAGTGCCCGTGAGCTGTATTTACACAATCATAAGAGACATTAATAGGGGTACCTTGATAAAGGGAGGAGAAATAACCAGCGAATAGGTTTACTATATCTTCACCTGTGTCAGCCGTCATATTATTGTAACTCATTTTGCTGGGAAGCGATGATGAAGAGCTCTTACGATTTTAGACAAATGACCAAAATCTACGAGGATTACCATGAATGTGGTATTCAATATCTCTCTATTTCAATATCCCTAATATATTGTTTGTAACAAGTAGGCATTAGCTTATCAACTCGGTCTTTAAGAATTTTGTATTCAAACAGATCTCTTGGATTTTTATATTTTTTAAATCGTTTTCTTAATTTTTCCTTTTCCTTTAACATAGGAATAGAGAACCAGATGGGAAATTTATAATTCTTATGAATCGACATAGGTACAGTCTTTTCTATAATATTCTGAATAGATTTGTAGAATTTATCCACCATCGTATTGAATTAGAGCCTGATAAGTGATATGTCTCCTCTGTATAAGTTAAATTTATAGGTAAAAAGCTTCAACACACTACAATTGATCAGAGTGATCATGAATTGTAGGCTTTAGAGAGGCGCAAGCGTATTATTGCGTAAGATTTTGGAAATTTTGTTAGCTATGTAAAAATACCTCAATTTTTGTGGAATCATTAAAGTAATGGTTATACTCCCAAATCAGTACTACTGTACTATGTACGGTACTACTGTATGTTTGTAGTAAACTGGGCTGGACAATGTCAAAAGCGGGATATTCGGGGATAACCGTAAATGTTGTTTATCAATATTACTCTTGATTGCCTAATAAATGATGATTCCATTGTGGAAGTAAAATCCAATATAATATTGAAGAAATTAATACGAAAGATAGAAAATGAAATAACAAATTTTTTACACTTCACAAAAACATGTTAAAGTTGAAAAAAAAACACAACTATTCTTTATCATGTTTCATTATCATCATCATCAGCCAGAAGACGTCCACTGCTGGACAAAGGCCTTATGTTTTATTATTTCAGTCATCAACACAGTCAAAATTCTATTAAATTATTTTATGGAGCCCTAAGGAAATAACTTTATGAAACAATTGAAAAAGATGACGGATCTATGCGAAACGTGGAAGCAAATCTAGAAAAACTTTCTGCGAATTCTACTATCCGAATTGATTGACAGTCGTATTCCAAAAAAATTACCTGTAGGGGGAAGAGTAGAAATAACGATATAGTAATATACTTAATTATTTGAAAAATAACTATTAATTTTTGTGTGTACCCCTTTTTACATATGTATTTTATTTTGGTATGTGTACAGTACCTATATATCAAAATAAATGTATACGTTATATACTGTGATTAATCAATTTCAAGTTCAATTTCGCCCAGCTCCGTGTCAGTAGAAACGCGCCCTTACACTTGATTTTGCATGTATAATTTATACATGCTTGTCTATCCGTAAGTAACTTGCATTGATTTATTCTATATAAATTAATATGATCAATCATCAGTCACACACTACATACAATACATCTCACATTCAAATTATCCAGAAATAAATTTTACTAAATCGACAAGCAAACCCATACTATCTGGGCTTTATATTATGTCCATAACTCATAAGTTATACTCCGGACTGGCCAACCAACGCCCCTCACCTTCAGCCTTCCCTCGAAGAGTGCGATAGGGACAAATGCAGCTTAGACCGATTTTACTTACAAAATTTTGACTAAATAGAGGTTTCGTATTTCCCTGTTTTCCTCTAGAATATTGAACCTACCAAATAAATTTTTGATACAATATTTTCAGGAAGAACGAGTCTGTGTCGGTAGGTACATATTCGTCTGAACAGGACTGTATTAAAATGGTATTTTTTACGATGTTTGAAGAGTCATATTTTCTTTTGTCGTTAGTTGATTGAAAAAAACAAAACATACCGACATAGCTTTAGCATATCTTGATTTTGTGACAAAAAATCTCCTCTTTAGAAGCATTATCCAGGGAGAAAAAAGGGGAATACGTTTGTATGGAATAACGCTGCTGGCGTCCCCTCTTAAGCTTAAATTAAAACACTGAAGCATGGCGCAGTATTTCTTTTTTATTATTAAACTAGCTGACCCGACAGACGTTGTTCTGTATATAATAAATAAAATAATGTTTTTATATGAATTTGTCAATAATATATCATAACATCAAAAATTACTTCGTAAAATATGGACCCTGCTGTCGTAATGAAATTGTTTCACAGCAGAACTGTCAAACCGTGCGTCAATAAATTATCTCATAGAAATTATGTATGGACACATCAAAGGAAAAATAAATTTGTTGTTTTTATTTAATTTATCAGCATTTTCCTATTTATTCACTTTTTAAACCTTCTCTGGAAATCCACAAATAATTCAAGACCAAAATTAGCCAAATCGGTCCAGCCATTCTTGAGTTTTAGCGAGATTAACGAACAGCAAATTCATTTTTATATATATAGATGATTATAAACTACTCACTAGATGTGCGTTATTAAAATATTATACTTCAAGCGTGCAGCGGCCACCAAATGAATGAAGAGAAATCATCACCTTATCACGCCTTCGATTGCTTTACCTTATGATGTAAGTAATGTCGAATATAGATGCGTACTTTGATCTTTTACACCCATTTTTGAAGTTAGAAAAAAAGTAAATAACACAGATTTTTTAATATATTTTTTTTGATTATATTGCTTTGGCATTTTTTTTAGAAAAAAAAAATGTTGTGTAGTATGCCGTGAACTCTATATAATATATGCCACCATAGAGGTCAATGGTACAAGCATAAAATATTAGCGTTACAAGAGTAAAGTCGGTAATTTCATTACTACTTTGGGACCAATAAACAAAGCTGTCATGTCATGTTGGCGATTAGTATTTTTGTGATTTATGAAAAGGTATTCCTATAAAGTTATAAAAGTGAACAATATGGTTGGGTGTACTGTGCTTAGATCATTTATACGTCTAGATAGACTAGGACAGCTGCCGGAAAATGTCGAAAAAAAGTGTTTAGAATTAACCTCTATTTTGAGCAATTCACGCACCCTAACACAAAGTGTAATTAATGTATCGTGTATTGCTGTCAAAACCATAGTTAATATAAAAAATTCAGGAGTTCGCTTCCACGCGTAAGTTCAAAATATATTCATTCCAAAAGTAATTCCAATTTTCAGTAAATTTGTCGTAATCAAAATAAAAATAGCATAAAACACTGGCACCCAAAATGTTGCCATAACATAGATATAGTTTTACCCAAGTTATATTGATTTAATTTAAACCTTTTTTTACTCAATATTATTAAAACAACACACAGCAGGTATTTATAATTAGTATTAATAATTTACAACGGTATATTTGTATGGATTAAGGAAATTAGAACTATATTTGTACGTTTTCCTGTGATTGATAATAAAACAAGGTACATGATGTTAGGATGTTGGACAATGTGTAGTAAAATAATAAACAAAATAATCTAGTTCAGGTTTCCATTAGATCCAATACTAAGGAAAAAAAATTGGATAAAAGCAACAAGACGAACAGATATTTGGGAACCATATAAACATGCAAGAATTATTTTAGTCCAGTTTGATGCGACACAAATAATAACATGAGTATAAATTTGTTAATTACACTTGTATAAAATCAATGTTCTAATAAGCATTAATGTATAACAAGAGACTTGATCCTGCAGACAAACTGTCCAAACAGTTTTCCGGGACTATGTTCGCTTTTAAGATTCTTTCTGTAAATTATTAATAGTATAAATAAATAAAATAATAATAATAAACAAACAGCTCATTGAAGGTGCCGTTAAAAGTAATTGATATAAGTATATAAATTTCCCGCTCTCAACTCTCGCCTCGTTACGTCGCACAAGTATGACACAAGCACATAATTTAATATATTAATAGTATAATATGTAGTAACAAATCTGCCTTTGCTGACATCGACTCCAAAAATAACAATAATTGTAACTACATCATATTGTCGCAATAATTTGATTGACTTTTAGGTAGACTAATACTTATCATTTCATTTTACTGAGGAGAACTCTAAAAATAATTTTAAGGTAAGATTATTAATTTGTAGAAGAATTTGTCGAAGTATTTTTTTACTTCTAAGGGCATATTATATTGTTTTTGAAAAGTTTTTTTGAAATCGGTTTTTTCTTGAATTTTTTTTTTTAGTTTTTTAGTGAATCTGAAGTACATCAACTAATTTGTCTGAATAATATGTGAAGACCTACTAAACGTACTACTCATATTTGACAGCGCTGTTTTATTGAAACCAACGAAGTCAGGGAGATATGCCTATCTCAATAGAGGAAATCTAACTCGAGAACAATTTCAAAAGAGACTTACGAGGCCTGCAAAAATATACGAACGTCAGCTCATTGTTATATGATAACAGACAGTTAGAAATTCTGCCACAGATAAGAGTAAAGTAAGCAAGCCGTTAAGGGGTTCCATTGATCATCATACTCGACCACGACAATTACTTGAGCATAAAGACGTTTCCGTATCCGGATAGCATACAAAAAAAATTGTCCGAATATCGTTAATTTGCCGCTTAGAATTGAGGATATCTATAACTTTGTGATGGATTCCATAATTAGAAACAAAATCGCGTCAAACTACCCTAAAGTATATCTTTTCCAATAAAAAACTCATCTAAATTGGTTGGGGTGATATTTAATTAATCGTCTATTTGTCGCACACATACTTAATGCAAATTTAGGACTAATATGGTTTTCTCGTGGATGAAATTAAAATGGGCATTAAGTAATCAGCAAGTACATGAAGAAAGTTGTCAAACTTACCCTTCGCATCGTCCCATAAGGAACTTCGCTCCACAAGTAATACCGTCGAATTGGGAACCTTCTCCTTTTTGAAGTCGGTTAATAATGCGGTTAGAAATAATATTAATTGGTACTATAAATACGTACCAGCGTTAGTTCTTGGGCATGGTCTATCATCACGGGCAGGATTATTGTCACCTGTATTAGCATGGTAATATCATGGTTAACTGATCCCGGCGCCATGCTGTCCTCGTCGAAATCACTATTCCATATGAAGACTACCTCATGAAATCTGAAAAAGGCACGTTCAGCGACTACTTGATGACCGACGAGACGTTGGCTCGATCCATCATAGCCCGGATAGTCCTTACGGCGGTCTTACAGCGAGGAGCCTCTATTGATAAATCAAAATGTTCTCGCTAAGTGTTTGGCTCAAAGATCAAATACAGATGTCTCTGTCTGCGGCCCTCCCACCGATAACTCAGCCCTTGGGCATGACTGCGCTGCCGGCGGCACTACAAGTTTATGATATTTTGTTTTTGTATCTATCTAATAATATAATACAAGGCTTTTATACATATTTTAAAAAACTTAGATTTATGAAATGAATACATGTTATTAGCAATAACACAATATATTTCATGATTATTATTAGTTGTGACTGTAGTATATTTAGGTTAAGTGATTTTATGAAATTATAATGTTATTTATGTTTAATTCATTTACATTGCCAATCGTTTGTTGAGTATGTGACATTATGATATAGATTTAATTCAACAACACCTAAGATTACTCCTGTCAAAACTATTGCTATCTAAAAGGGGCACGCGGGGACTACTTCTATAGTGTGAATATTCTACGATTATGAGTTTGACTGTTTTATATCCTCTTTGGTTCAAATTTCAAAATTCAACGGCGACTGTACCGGTTGGATATTAATTTTCCGTAAATAAATAAAGCTATCCAACTACTTTTAACTTTAAAGTGATACATCTGTATACAGTGTTTATTTCATTATGTTACCGAATAGATATGTATCGGGCCAATCTTCATCATCAAGAAAGTCAAGGTAATTTATCCAATAAGTCGTTTTATTCTTGTTGTAAAAGTAAAAATATAACAAATGTATTGTGTCACAAATACGTATAACAAATGTAGTGTTACACACAGATACGATGGGAAACCCTCAATGTTACCAAAACCCAGTGACGGGCGCAGACCATCTAATACAGGGCGTTCCTCAAGTTCTCAAGACCCAAACCGTGGAACCTTCGGCGGTAGATTAAGCAGAGACACATCAGGTAGCAAGACTTCTTTAAATCGTGTAAGTATTATCTTACTTGCTTTAACTGTTTTTAAATATGTGCAGCATTACAGAAACAAAATTTATAAACAAAATATATGAACGACGAGTGACTCAAACCCGCGACCTCTCGCGTTCCATGCGAGTGCTCTTCCACTGAGCTAACCGTTTGAGTGAAACTATATCATTATAAAAAAATAACTAATTGTTTAGATTTGCAACAGAACATGTCAAGTCAGTTTCCTAATATGCAAATAATGGAGAGCAGGTTATTAACTGTAAAGAACATCCTGTAGATGAAGCGACAAACCGAGAGTTAAACAAGATTTATCAACAATATGTCACATGAACAGTTGACTCTGTGGAAGAGCCCTTCCATTTCGAGTCAGGCACCATTCATAAATTTAGTTTATAAATTTAATTTGTGTAATTAATGCCAGAAGTGAGAGTGTTTCATGAATAAATGACTATTTACTTACTTTTGGTGTTGTTTACTGTAAAAATCTATGATAGAATTTATTTCAGACATATGCTTTGTTTTCCATACAAATTCATTATTCCCATAGTTCTAGCTGTCTGGCATAGTTGAGAAAATTTGGGTGTCAAATTACCAAGAGCCTACTGTACTAAAATTATATTACGTTAGGATTTGTTTTTTCTGTTATTTGCTCTCATGTATATTCAGTAACAGGCGTGTAAATTGTTAGTGAGCAGAATATTTGTCATTATTTTGTCATTTTTAGAGATCCCGGTCTCACACAGCTGAAGGAAGGTATACTGTGGCAGCTCCTATCTACATGAGTACACCAAGAAATACATCTCGCATAACAACTACTCCAGTAGTAAGTTATTTATAAACTACTTACATGTATATTTACTGATATTTAATAAAGGACTGGTATATATAACTATGTTATTTATTATCAATGTTTAATACATGTGGAGCTAAATATTTATGACAAAAAAAAATATATAATTTTCAATTTATAACTTTCTTGCATATGCAATAAACCTGTCAATCTCAACATAAATTTTAGTTAAAATACTGTTCTATTGGGCTAAATTAAAAGGTTTATAATATATAAAAAAAGGTTTGGATGAAATTCGAAATGTTTAATTTTTTTCAGAGAACCCCAGGTCAAGAGGTTCGGAATTGGACACTGTGTTTGGAGAGGGCTCAGGCTTGTGTTACTATAAAAGATCAACGGTATATTGAAACATTTTTTCCTTAAGTTTGCTATTTACAATTTTGTATGCTTTTTTTTTTGGTTGATTGTTTCTGCTATCAGTCACCTAGGGGATAAAACTGGAAAATCCCAGGATTTGCTGGTTCTTTTTGCTAGGTAAAAAACTGGGAAACAAAACACAGGAATTAGAATTTTCTGGACTTTTGGGAATTAAAATGTGTCACATGTTACGAAAGATAACAAAAGTAAAGGTAAATAAAACTATTCCATCCATTAGTCAAACAATTAATATATATTTGAAAAGGACGAGCATGGCTTAACTCCATAAATTTGGGAGAAACATGTTTGATCAACTGATGATCTCGAAACAATCTGTTTGAGAATGCAGATGATCATGGGCATTATTTATCCAAACACCTGATAAAAATCCCACCTTCCAGTACCAGTGTAGAGCCCAAAAGAATATTTTCTTCAGATGAACTACTATGTAGTAAAATATGGTCATGTTTAGGTGTCAACACTTTGGGTGCTTTGATATTGTTGTAAGGACATTTTTAAGGAAACTCTCAAAAAAGAAACAAATAGTTGTCACATTTTTTTTTCATGGATACTTTTTTGATTTGAGGTTTTTTTTTATTTAATTCCTACTTTAAAGAAGGTAGAAATTTGAGTTAAAGTAAAAAAAAATATGTTTGAATCTGCTATATTGAATTCAATAAAATTTTAAAATTTTGATTTCTTCAAACTTTATTTTTTTAATTTAGTGTCAAATGTAAAAAATTTCAAGCTTATAATAATATTTCATACATATGTTACATAACTTATTGTTTTTCAATAACAGAATGATTAGGAATGTTGTCTTATTAAAGACTACAAGAAAATTATGTGATTTTAAAAATAATAGTTGATTATTTTGTTAAAATTGTTAAAATTCATTATACATGTAGTATAGGTATACAACTATATTTTTTATATAAATACTAAATTCATATCTTATTTTATCATCCTTTCATACTGCGAAATTTATGTTTGCATGTGTATGGTTAGTTTGATGGTTAGTGGTTACTCACTCACAGATATACAGATTTGGCTTTTAAATTTAGACAAGAAATAGTTTGTTACACATGAAATATTTTTATCCACATTGCTCCTGAGAGATAAAATACGAAACGCGATATAAATTATTTTCACGCAGACAATGACGATGTAATAAATCCCGAAATTACCGAAAATCGCAGTTCCGGCGAGTATTGAAAAATCTCGGTTAGTTAAAACTGGACTGTTTTTCGATACCTACTTTAACCAAGACCATAAGCGAAATTGAAAAGGTAGAGTGGATCTCCTCCCAATAATATTATGTGGTCATATTTCAGTCGGTTAACACTTGCAGTTGTAGCAACTCTGTAATTAATAAGTTAGAGTGTTGTCCAAGACAGTCTATCTGTTTCGCACGGTAACGCTCGATCTCTGATTTAACAGTATTATCTTCGTGGATATCTGTTGATTTTGTAAACCATTGA